>NC_073726.1:86321480-86933823 GCF_023634155.1 Falco peregrinus | reverse complement strand
TGCCATATAGTGATGAAAAGCTAGTATCAGATGAAAAATATGCTATATTTATTTGAGAAGTTATTATGTTAAATTCCCCTATCTTCCTTGAGCAATTAAATAACATTACTGGTAATAAGTTATTACTTATTTCTCTAGGACTTCAGAAATTTAATCTTCCCTCCCCCAACAAAGTTACAAATAGATATCACTAATACAAGCAATTCTGGGGCAGAACAACTGGAAAATTCTTCCTCATTTATTAGGAGTCCTTAATTTCTTGCTGCATGCAGGCTAGATCTATGGCACAGAAGGCAGTTTGCCCTTAATCATTTGAAGACTAGACATTTGATAAGAACTCAAAACAAATTGCAACTCACTTGTCCTGTCAATTTTGGCTATAAGGAGTTGACCGTGACCAACACAGCAGAACAAAGAGACAGTACCCTCCTCTACCACATGAAGCAAGATAAGCTGGGTATATTTACCCTGCAGTTGCTGGGGTGTAGCACAGATATACCTTAGTTAGCATTAAACCACTGCACCCAGCACGGAGCCTAGCAAGGCACTTAAGATGGATAGACTGTATTTATCCACCCAGGCAAGTCTATAGTACATTGTAGATGCAGCAGAGCTGTCATGCTAGGAACATCTTTCTTTCTTCTGTAGTAGAGAGGCTAAAGTCTCACTGCTGAACCTCTCCTTTACCTGTCTCTCTTTCTGATTTCCCTCTGAAACTATGCCCATGGTCTCACCTTGTTGCAGTAGAGGGTTCAGCTGGTAAGAGGAAAGTTGCGAGTTCCTGTCGCCACCTCCATAGAACATGTTGGGTGACATCCAAGGTGCAAGTGCCTGAGCCTGCTTCATGAACCGATGCCGTTCCAGTACTGTAAAAGAAGAAGAAAGCTTACAGCATCTATTCTGGGAAGCACAGCTTGCAGACCACGTACTGTTTTACTTGATAGACTGTAGCCTTTGGATGTGATCAGATATAGGAAATTCACAGAATGAAAAGCTGTCTCCACTCTGTGACAAAAACAAAACAGAGCACAGGAAAGTCCAATATGAAGTTGTACAGCTTCAAAAAGATACCTCAAACAGAAGAAAAGGGTTACTGCCTGACACTCAGTACAGTTCCAGCAACTGGAAACAAATGGCACCATGATTAAGTACACAGCACATAACCAAATGCAAGACTTCCACCTGCCCTGTCGTTATGAGTACAGTTGCAGAAAGGGGGGAAAATGTTTCATACAGCAAGACATACTACACTATTTTTTCACTCTTTAAACTCTTCCAGCTCATCATTGGTCCTTTCCTGTTTTGGCTTTGATTTACAGCTAAACAAGACCTTTTTTTTGCCACCTTCATGTAGGCTCTGTCCAGATCATATTTTCCACACCATAATCCACCATTTCCTCTCTGTTCCACAAACAGGGCACTCAGAGATACACTGTCTAGCTTCTCCCTTTCTAGTCCTTCAACCACTCTTGCCTCTCTCTCTGTAATTTACCTCAGCATGACTGCTAAAATTAAATCCCTTAGAGCAGCGTGGTCAAACTGGTGAACAAACTGAAGTTCCTGTCCTCAGCAGCAATGTCCAATGTGCCAAAAGAGCAAACTCAGTGGAAATTTCTCCCCCTCACTATTTTTCCACCACTGCTAATTCCAGACCCCTCCTTTGTGGGGCCAGGCTCCAATTCCACTTCACTTTTTTCAATGTTTCCATCACGCCACCTCTACAGAGACAACCTTACCATCCCTGTCTTCAAAACCATTGCTCATTGCTGCTTCTTTTTTGGAAGTACCTAAAAGCATCTTATGGAAACCTGCTTCTACCACAGACGATCAAAACTTAAGTATACAAGCAAGTAAATTTTGCAAGCCCCAGCCCTTACCAAGTCTGACACTGCATGGTTTGTCATTACTGGGTTAGGCTTTTCTGCAACAGGGCCTTTGCAGAATTCCCTTTACATGGTTTCTCTGGAGTTTCAGAAGCAGCAGGCTTTTACTGCAGCCTCTTCTCGGGTCAGGCATGAACAGAACATCCCTGGCTGTACAGTTCAGGAGACAGGAATGTAATTGCCTTTGAGACTTTTACCCCTCTGATAAATCTGACTGAAGTTGGCTGATGAAATTAAAAGCTATTGGAGGGAAAAAGAGATAGGGGATAGGCAGACAGGTTGACTGCATAAGCTTTGCTTCTTTAAGAAACCAGGATACAGCTAAGCTCCAATTAATTCTGTCCCCTGGGCTCATCTGCAGCAGACAGCATTTAGACTGCACGCTCTTTGGGACTCAGCTCTCCATTTTGGGTAGCACGCCAGTTATTAAAACATGTTCTCCTATAGCTGTTTCACTGAATTTACAAGAGCACCACTTGCAGCAAAACAGGGACTGACCATGCCTCTCAGCACATCCTTCCTTATCCCCACAGTTCATGCAATTCCACGCCACACTCCCTCCTCCTCCTCCTCCTCCTCCCCAGCCTGGCTCCAACCAGAGTGAACTACAAAGCTAGAAACTTCAGGGGTTTTAACCCTGATACTCTGATTTTCCTTCAAAGCTGTGTGGCCAGAGGTAGCAACTCTCAAGCATTTTATGTCCGACTTGCTTCGTTAAATTTTTTTCCAAAGCAATTTTCCTCCAGTTTATGTTTCAAACTTAGAGGAAGAGGAAAATGAAAAAGGGTAAAAAGAAGGGAAAGGCCTTATCTCTTCCTCTCCCATTCCTCCAGTTATCCCCTTGAGAATGTCCTAGAATTTAAGTGCATGTCCCTGAGTTTTGTCCACAGTCTTTGCCTGAGGAGTGAAAGGCTCAGCAGCTCTGGGCATACCTACTTAGGGTATGAAGGAAGTCACTAGGACCAAGGGCATCCTCTGTCCCTATAATTCTCTGATCTCTCCCTGCAGCTGAACAAATGAGAATTATCCTTGGACTTCCTTCCCCAGATACTCTGCCCTCCATTTTGAACCCAATATATACACTGGTTCCCTACCTGAAAAATGGAAATAAAGTTACAGATCCCTTTTTAAAGTGAACATATTTATCTGAGGAAGGTCAGATTCACCCTTATGCCAAAACTCATACCTGCTATAAAAAAATTAAAAATTTGTCAGAATTTCATGTTGTTCCCTCCACTTACTCTCTGCTGAGAAAGGTTGTTCTTCACCTTTGACAGACTTTCCAGCTGCTGGGCCAACTATCCAATTATAAAAAATATATATATATATTTTCCAACCTAGTCAGACCCAGGTGCAAGTATATCCTATTTTGCACCAATTCATTAGTGGAAGAAGTCCACAGTAAAAAAGGACCTAATAGGAACAGAAGGAAGTCATATGTTTATTTACCCTGGTAGGCTTTTCTCAGAGCTTTCCACGGGGAATGTAATTGGCTTGCTGCTGGGGCATGTTTAATATTTCTGTACACCAATTCTGAATTACTCAAACAATGCACTTCTTTTATTGCTAGGTTCAAAATCATGTTAGTTAATGACCTGACTGCAAACACCCAGAATTACCTTGCCTCGACGGCGTCTAGGGCTGTTCAGCGGGTCTGTGCTGCCCTCTAGTGGCCGATAATTGGGAAGAAATCACCAGTACTCGGCTCGCACTTCAACTCGTAAAACCGCTGAGGATTTCTGCCTTCTCTTCAGCCAGATGGAACTATTATTCCTCAGGACTGTTTTTGAAGATGCCCCCTGTATCTATCTTGTGGTTTTTAAGGCCTCCAGTTCATTTCTTGGAGTGGAAAGAAGTCAGGCAGGATGAAATTAAGAGAAGGTGCACCAGAGGAGGGGAGCGGGCACAAGGATCCCTTGCAAAGGGGATAAAAAGGGCAAGCAGCTAGGATGGAAATTACAGCCACAGAATGCAGCAGCTAGTCCAGGAGGCTGGATTTGTCTGTACCTTCTCTCATGAGCAGGGAGAGGTTTTGGCAACCTTGCAAGAATCCCCCCTACCTATCCTCAACAGGAGGCAGGAAAGACAACAGCAGCAGTCTAGAGTGTGCCATCATCTCCTACAGCACAGAAAACCAAAAAAACGAGCTCACACATATTCTGAATCCCTTTTTTGATGAGAACTAGGAAGCCTGGAGGTGTGAGCCTTTTATCTCCATCACCTCTCTCTCCCTTCATGGAAACTAATTTTTCTGCCAAATTTCCATAGCCTCCTCAACACCATGCATTTTATTTGACAGCCTGTAAAGCCCCCTGAAACTGTTTTGGTTTTAGCAGTAAGAGTGATGCTCTGTTCACTCTTTGCAAGGGCTAAGCAAATTAAGCTTAGATTTAAAACTTGCACAATTTACTGACACCCAAGGTACCAAACAGCTCTTTTGTGGGTAAACCAAATAGCTCTTTTGTAGGTAAAGGGAAACCAGAAACAACAACTCCTTGTTCATAAATCCTCTCCTTGCAGCATCTGGGGAAGAATCTCGTGATTCAGTGATAAATAAATGTATTCATTGCGTTTTGTTTTTGTCAGGTTGTGTAAGCTGCAGGGGAACTAGTCCACCTTGTGTTACTACTAAGTAACACAGAAGTTGTATGTATGACTTTAGCAGCTAAAACACCAACGTGGCCTTATTACGAGAACAGGGTCTGGCTGCAGAATTGTCATTACTGCTAAAAACAACACAAAGTTTCTCTTGACCCTCAAAACCTCAGAATGCATTTGCAGGGTTGACCACCAAGAGAGACCATGTTTCTCTTTTCTTTCTCATCACTTCCTTCCCCAAAGAAAAACAAACCCTTTTTCTTGTGGAAGGAGCAGCTCAGAAATAACATGAAGAGAGAAAATTCCAATTTTTACATAATTACCTCCCAGAGCAACACATTTGAAGGTTAGGCCAGTTTGGAGAGTAGTACCAAAGCACTGGCTTACCTTTCTCACGTGCACATGCACCACAAGACAGGGAAGAAACGTCCTGAGCTACTCATACAAGGGATCGTGCCCTGGATGACATGACAGAAGTTTGTTGCAAGGTGTGAGTGAGGAGGAAGTTCTGCAAGTAAGACATAGGGGAGCAAGACGGGCTCCATGTATCCTAGCTTTCCTCCTCTAAGCTCAGATAAGCTGGTCAAGGAGGTCACACTGGCCAAAGAAATGTCTCAGTCTATATAGACAGTGAATCAGAGGGAGAAAGTGGAGCTCAGGAAGGTCCCAGTCAAGCTTTTGTCTTGACAGAAGCCATGAATGGACGCACGTTTGCTTGAACCTCACCTTCCTCATTACAGCAGCACCGGGTTGGGCAGCAGACACATGGGATGTGACAGCAGCAGTACTGGGGGCAGCACTGGCACCAGCATACTCCAATCAGCAGAAGGAGGAGGAGGCCACCGAGAATGATAAGGAGTACTGTGAGCCAATCTATGGGAAAAACAGAGAGAGAAAGAGGATCCTGATGTACCTAGGCATAGTAAGTTACTAAGCACCTCTCCACTGCTGGAGACGTGTCGGCATAGGGAAGAAGAGAACAAGAGGAGATATCTCCCACCCAGGCAACAAACTACAGGCACTTACGGAGAACAATCAGCTTAACTTCTTTGTCCGCATCACCTGAGGTATCTCCTGGAGCTTCCACAGTGCAGTAGTACACGCCATGGTCCCACCACATGACCTCACTGATGACAAGGTCTGCCCCTGCGGGAGGAGGACTGAGAGGTCAGTGGATTATTTGGGACTGACAGACACTAAGAGGGCCCTCTGCCTGCAGGTGACACACAGTACTGCATCTCCCCTCTTCCCAAGCGTAGCCATCACTGTCAAACCATCCCATTTCGGTCCATTGAGAACTCCCGTAAACAGCATTAACTGCCAGTCCCTTTTTTCTTCGTGTTGCTAGAAGGCAATGCTACTCCGAAGTGGGACTAGTTCTGTGTGGAGTGAAATAATCAGCGTGCTGCCGGGTGATGCATGTTAACAGATACTGTCTGCTGCCAACTGCCAACCCTACTGGTTTTGGAACACAGCTCATTGTCCCCATTAGGCCAGCTATCCCAATAACTACTCTGGCAGGAGCGAATAATACTGCTTCAGGGAAAGCAGGGAGGGAGCATATTATATACCTGGACAATTATGCAATACTTCTTAGAAGAAAGAACTGCTTTCTAGCCTCTGGGCTCCTCAGCTTGCTGTTGTGCTCCTCAGCAAAATGCTCAGGCATCTTCAGCTCACCCTTAGCTTGTAATGCCTCCAACACCCTCAGGCCAGCTGGGGCCAGGGCCCTTCAGAGCTCTTACTCCATTGCCATCTCACAGAATACGTGAGCTACAGATGACATCAGTCATGTTTCTGCTTCTTTTCACACTTAGTAGGCCCAGATACAGGATAGTTACTGAGTTCACTGCCTGTGTGGGAGGTCAAGTCACTTACGGTTCTGAATGGTGATCTTTCGTTGTTGGTAGTCAATACCCAGCACAGGCTCCTTCTGCCCGTATTTCTGGATGACAATGCGCACTTTTCGCTGGCTGTCGTTGCAGTCGTCAGACGGGTCCTGGCCAAGAGCTAAACCAGCCTGGTATGCTACAAACACACATCATCCAATAGGATGCCAAAAGTTATTTCAAAGAACCAACTTCTATCGCCCAGTGAACAGCAGAGAAACCCTTGAATGCACATATGCATTTGCTTTGGTTTAGTAATACAAAGCGTGGCTTCAAACCAGCAAAGCCAAGTTGATCTGGAGTACTCAAAAGCAAACAGAGGTAGAGCCACAGGAATGGCAGAAATGTTGAGAACGTAGGAGCTGCAGAGGAGATGCCTCCTGTACTCACAACTGAAAGAACAACAGTAGAAAGAAGCTAATGGTGGTAGGCTGGAGGGTAGCACCCAGTATGAAGATAAACTATAAGGAAAAAAAGTCATAAAACTCCCAGGAGTACCGGAACTAAAACAAAAGTCTGATTATTTTCCAAACAAAATCTCCAGACATACATGAACTGCTGTAGGGATTACCTCCCCTTCCCTCCTGTATCCCATTAGCTGTTGTGGGGCTCATAAAGACAGAAAAGAATCCATCAACTGATTCCACCTAAGGATTATGTGTAGAGACACCTAACAATTAATGGAGGACTAGAGGCAATTTCTGTGCAATACTCTTATGACAGACTCGCAATATAAACTAACAATTAATTGAAAGGTATTTGGGAAATGAGATTTGGGGAGGTAACTGATACAGTCAGCATTGTCTATAGCGGGCTTGCAGTGAAGACAGGAGAGGACAAAGCTTGTCAAAGGCTCCTCCATTGCTGTATCTACAATGAATCATGAAGAGCAGACCAAACTAAGCAAACACAGTGACCTTCATGCTTTCCGTCCCTGCTGGGGCTATTAGCTTGAGCCTGGGCTCAAAGCACTCACAATATGTTAGGATCAGCAGAGCCACAGACCCAGCTGCTTGTGGACTTGGCTGTAGAGCACTTGGTAACATGCCTACTCAACCCATCCAGACTGCATAAGGGGAGTTTGGGCAACAAGACACCAAACAAGTCCAGGCTTCCCACCTGAAACTCAGTCTTAAGCGTGCAGTTAAGGTAAGGCTGGCCATCTTAAACATACTGCAGGGTTTATAGAAAATGGAATGGAATATTTCAGTTGGAAGAGACCTACAAGGATCATCTTGTCCAACTGCCTGACCACTTCACGGCTCACCAAAAGTTAAAGCATATTATTAAGGGCATTGTCCAAATGCCTCTTAGACACCATCAGGCACGGGGCATCGACCACCGCTCTAGGAAGCCTGTTCCAGTGTCTGACTACACTCTCGGTAAAGTATTATTTCCTAATGTCAAGTCTGAACCTGCACTGGTGCAGCTTTTAACCACTTCGATGTGTCCTGTCACTGGATACCAGGGAGAAGAGATCAGCACCTCCCTCTCCACTTCCCTTCCTCAGGAAGCTGTCGAGAGGCATGAGGTTGCCTCTCAGCTTCCTTTTTGCCACACTAGACAAACTCAAAGTCCTCAGCCACTCCTCACAGGACATGACTTTCAGCCCTTTCGCCAGCTTTGTTGCCCTCCTCTGGATGCATTCACATACCTGCATGTCCTTCTTAAATTGTGGGGTCCAGAACTACATAGAATATTCACGGTGAGGCTGCACCATCGCTAAATTCAGTGGGATCATCACCTCTTTTGACTGGCTGGTTATACTGTGTTTGAGGCACCCCAGGATGCAGTTCACATACTATCTTAAGAACATCTTAGACACTCCTGAATTAAGGCTGCACACACCAGAACTGGGGAGTGTGGCGAGTTAGCACATGAAGTGCTGCCACTCATACCAAATGTTACTACTTGCAAGTCTTTCTACCCTCCAAAATGCACATTTCTTCTACTTCCTAAAATCAGTAACACCTGGTCACAGGTATCTAGCTCCAACCATGGGACCCCCCGTGGTATCATGAAGTCCATTTGACACAGGGCCTTTGCTTTCAAACATGCTGAAGACTAAGATGGGGCTGCCAAGACTGATGTGTCAAACATGGCTGAGCCTTTCTCCTCTGAGTTGATGACAAGGAGGACAAATTAGCTGCTTTGGCTGGGATTTCTACAACATCACATCATCAAGCCTTGACTTTACAAAGGAAATCACAGACGTGACCTATTTTTTCTTGGAGCGCAGGGAAATACCACCACCCGACCTGGTTTGTGGGCAGGAAGAGGTCAAAAGCCTGTATTACCCAGCAAGAACACCTTCCCCCTCCTTTCCATTTGAAGAGGTAATCCTTAGTGGACAAGCCTGACACTTACAGACTGAGTAGTAGTCAAAGATGGGGTCCTTGCAGAAGGATTTGAAGCGCCAGGTCACCACCACGTCCTGCAGCTGAGCTGAGGTGCTATAGTCACATTTAAGGACAACAGTGGCGAATAAAGTGGTATAACGCTCAATATCCTGCACTGTCACCAGGAGGGAGAGGCAACCTGCAAATGAGAACACGGAAGGCAGTCAGCCTGCAGGAACAGACTTCGCATCGCAACCTTCACTCTGCACCAGACCAACAACTGAAGTACATCTCCCTCAGCTTCATCCAGGACCTGCACCTGTGGACCTCACCAGCCCCTCTGCTGAAGCCATGGAGAGTTACAAACCCTGGTAAGAACGTGAGTCCACCTCTCCCTGACAGAAGGCAGCTTAAGCCAGACACATCGGCCTGCCGTATGGACCAAATTATTTTCTCCAAAGCAACTATTAGTAGCCATTATGTAGCACATCACTCTGTGTTCTCCTTCTGCAGGGGAAAACTGTCCCTCCAAGCTGAGGGAGATAATTTGCTGGGCCCAGAAGCGCACAGGATGGGACGGCCTTGGCTTGTCATTGTAACCAGAAACGTTCTGCAGTGCCATCCATTCCTATAAACACCAAATGAATTTTATCAAGGTCTCCCTAAGATGGTCATCAAAATGTTATGTAGGGGTGACCAGGATTAAGACAATACAACTACAGGGCTGTAGCATCATAGTTAAACACCTGTGTATTGCCACTTTGAAACAACACACATCAATTACCCCCTTTTTTTCCCTTTTTAGTGAAGCTATTGTTATGTATGTTTTGAAGCATCTGTAACAACCTCCACAGCATTTTCTATCCAAGCAGCTGCATCCACTGAGGAAAGTTTTACGAGGTTTCTCACAAGCTATGCTTTATTTCAGCCACACTCCAGACACGTCTATCTTATTCAAACTTTGATAATACAGTAAGTTGTGTTTGTCATTAACAATAGTGAAGTTATCACCAATGGCCTTTGATAAGGGAATACAAACAGTGCAGAGCAAGTGTGGGATGCTTGATCTGGAATACACCTCAGAGAACAGGGCGAGTGTTCCAGTGCGCTAGTTGCTTCTAAGCCAGGGAGCATGACAGCAGGAAAGGAGGCAAAGAAGGGGGAGGCTTGGAAGGTACCAACTTAAAGGGTTGCCATGAACCAACACTCAATTTTATTGTGTACTTAAAGACTTTCCCTCTCCATGTTTTCAGGATGACAGCAAGGGAACAAGGGACCACGTAGTAACATCTGGATCAAAACTGCAAGCATCATTCTTTCAGTGTCCTCTGAGGCTGCACCTCCACAGTATGTTCCAGTCAAATATGAGCTCACTCGGTTTCTACCCAGTGGAAAACATGCTGCAGAGGTGCAACACTGTCTCAACAAGTAATTCCGCAGTACTTGCCCAGTTTCTGGTTTGAAATGGGCTCCCAGTCAGCTAACCCAAAGCACAGGCAGAGCGAACTCATCTGTCTTAAAAATACCACACAAGTACAGAAAGGACCAGGGCAAACTCTGAATGCAAGGCTCTTCTGAAAAATGAAATATACACACATGCACTTACACACAGAAATACCAGCGGCTGTACAAACCTCTAGGAAAACCAAGGATCTGTCATCTTTACAATGCTGTAAAGTCCACACTGGTGACAGGTACTTACAGTTGCTCTTATTTAAGAGCACTGTACTTGTGAAAAAGCTGACCCACAGGCTCTTACCGCAGGAAATCAGAAGAAACCAACCCAAAATCCGAACTCTCAATCTTGTCAAAACCTTGATCTCTTTGTCTATTAAATGAACTCCCATATGAATTTTGACCTGTTGAGGCTCATGGAAACACCAGATTTTCCATGGGTTTCCTACAGCAGTATCTTTCTGGCAAGAATAAAATACTCAAAGTCACTACGTGCTTTTCACTAACAGAAACCAAAGCTTTTTATGAAAGGGATCCTTTCTCGTACCTTTGTTCTGCAAAAGAGTCAGAGTGAAAGGTAAGTTCCATATTTTCTAAAGAAGTTAAAACCCTACTGTTCTCACCAGAGGACAGTTGGCTAGCTCTGCACACCTGATGTTTCATACTAACCTCCCCCAAGAAAACTGAGAAGTTGCGAAATTAAGTCTAGTTCTTAAACTTGGACTGCATTACTCCGTTGCATGTTGCTGTCCTTATCCTGGTCTGGAAGAAAAAATCTGGACACTACCAACCTAGTGAGGCATGGCTACCTCACTGAAGGCAGCTTCACATTGAAGACACTAACCTTCAGAGCCAGCGAGGCCAAGTTCTAGCCAGAATGTCCTGCAGGAATGCAGCTGGCAAGCAAGACGCTCAACAAGCATACCTCCGTATTTTTTTGCTGCTTTTACTGGTTCTCTATGAAAAACTGGACTTTGGTGTTTAAAGCTAAATCATCAGGAAAGACCCAAGCATCCAAGAGGCAAAACGATCACTGTATTTCCTACAGGAGGTCAGAAACCATCAGGCAACCCGCAAAGCTTGGCAGAAAGGGCTCTGCTTGCTGGAGGCCGCTGGTGGACACGGAATCTGTGTGAAAAACTGAACTCTGGTGCTTAGAGCTAAATCATCAGGAAAGACCCAAGCATCCAAGAGGCAAAACGATCACTGTATTTTCTACAGGAGGCCAGAAAACTTGGCAGAAAGGGCTCTGCTTGCTGGAGGCCGCTGGTGGACACGGAGGTGAGCTCCTGCCCTCCATACAAGCGCGTATCCAGCGGGTATGGAAGCACTGCGGCTACACCAGATCCCCGAAGAGGCTGGGGCTGCTGAGCCAGCAGCAAAGGCCGGGGTGGGTGCATGTGACGAGCCCCCCCAGTTCGCCGCCCCCGCTCGGTCAGGCCCCCGCTGGCCGCACGGGAGCCATGCTGGAGGCCGCCAGGAAGCAGCGGCCGCTTCCTCCTGGGAGAGCGGCGAGCCGCGCCCCTGGGGCAGCCCAGCTCCGCTCGCACGGCCTCCGCGCCGAGCTCGGCAAAGCCCCGCGCCCCCCGGCCAGGGAAGGGCTCCAAGGGGGGGAACAACGCCCGCCCGGCCCAGGCCGCCCCTTCCCCTCGCCGCACCACGTTAACCCGGGCACAACCCCCGGGCGCCTCCTGGGCCGCGGCCCCCGTGTGCCACAGGGGCGTCCCAGGGCGTCCCACACTCACCGGCCGGCAGCCAGGCCAGCAGCAGCGCCCACCGGCAGCGCCCGAGCGGGGCCATGGCGCGGCCTCCTCCGCCCGCCCGGGGCCGTCGCGCCGGGCCACCCCACCGCGCCCACGGGCCCTCCCCATCCGGTGGCACCTGTCCCAGGGCCGCCGGCCGCAGTCCCCTCCCCCCGCCGCCGCCCCCGCCCGCCCTGCCGGCAGGTGCGCCTCCCTGCGCCGCCAAGCCGGACAGGGCGCCGGCCGCCAGCTTCAGAAACGGCTTTAAAGAGTGGGTTTATATAAAAACCGCGCCCGCAGGTGTACGTGGGGGCACGGACACAGGCACGTTCCGCCTGAGCGCCGCCGCCCGGGGAAACACGCCGCAACCGGCCGCGGCACCTGCGGCGCGCTACGGGCAGAAAGCTGCCGAAGCCGCTTTACTTTCCCGCTGATTTTGAGGAGACCGCAACGGTGACCAAAAGAGATTCACCTGGAGAAACCCCCCCCGCCACCCCCAGCCGGCAGCCCCTGCGGCTTGTAGCGGAACGGTGCTTCGCCCCAGCCCCGCCGTTCAGCCTCCGCCCCGCCGCTGCCCGGCGGAGCCCCCGCCCCTCGCCCCGCCCCTCGCCCCGCCCCCGCCGCAGCTCCCGGAGCGCTCTGCGCGCCGCGCGGCCGGTTGCCTGGAAACCGGTAACGCCGCGATGGAGGCGGCCTCAGGTACGGCGTGGTGGGGAAGGTCAGGGGCCGCTGCGGCCCCGCACGGGCCCGCATCGCCTCCCGAGGGGTACGCAGGCCTCCCTGTGGCCCCCGCGGACCTGCCCCCGTAGCAATCCCGCTCCTCATGCGCCCGACGCCGCCCGGTGCCGGGCATCTCGCTGCGCCCCTCTGTGGCACCCTCCCCGTGGCTCCTCGGAGGGGCCCTCTCCTGCTCTCCCTGAGAAGCTCCAGGTGTCCCCTGCCAGCCCCGTCGCTGGCCCCCGCAGAGCAGCCTGTCACGGGGTGTTCTGCCCCGCCGCGGCCCTTCCCCGGTGTCCGGCAGAAGGCGGCTGTGGCAGAGGGTCAGGCCTGGTGCTGGGCCTGCACCTCTGTGCATGGTGCTGGGCCTGCACCTCTGTGCAAGGCCGCTGCCATCGCCTCTGCCTGCCAGAGGCTGTGTGGTGCCAGTCTTCCCACACAGGGACTTTTGGAAAAGAAAAGCCTTTATTCTCATGTAGATGCCTAGCTTCAGGAAAGCGAAAGAGGGAGGGATGTTCCGCAGCTGGGATAGACCATCCCATACCTCATTTGCAATGCGGGGCTTGTTGGTTTTGCTTTACCATGTGTGCGGCTGTTCGTTTTATTACCTGTTGTGTTTTTAGTGTTGTTCTCAGGTTCACTTTTATGTTTTTCCTTCATACTGTAAGTTAATAAGTAACTGTGGTGATGGTCACCCGTTCCTGTTTCTGCTCAATAAAAACCTGGTAACCTTTATTCGCAAGGCAGACTTCAAGAGACTTTAAACTTTTGCTTGCATGAGGCAGAGTTAGGACATCTGGCTCGTGCAGAGAAATACTTTAGCTGTAAGGTTGGAAATTAGAGCTGGGGTTTTATTTCTCCTAATTTTATAGGAAAATATTTTGAATGCGTGCTACATAGTGATAGGTTCTAAGCAGGGCTCTCCTGGCCACTTCTTCCCTCTCTCTGATGGTGGCGGGGAAGAGGCAATGGGGCTGTGATAAAGATGATGTGTCTAGATCCTGCTTTGTAGCTTTATCCTTGCTGTCTCAGTCTCTGACTAGTAAATATTTTATATACTTAACTGCTGTGAGAATTGATATCTTCTGTTATTCTCCTTCCTCTCAAGTCTTCTAGCTATTGTACGAGGCAGCAATATTGCCTAGTACAAAAAATGGTTTCCTTGGCATTTTGGGTTGGTTGTCTAAAACCGACTTCTATTACTAATTTTGTAGTAATGCTGACTGATAGTGATGAATGGCACTGGATAACTATGCCTGATTTAGGCTTGGATATTTTTCCTTGTGTATATAAGGACTAAAAGACTTTACATTTTTTTGAATGAAAGTAAGTTCTGCAAAACTCCACTGCTTGCACATGTTGTGCTCAGCAGCAGCCTAGTAAATTCCTGATGCACTCTGATGTGGTCTGAAGGCTGAAAGGAATGCTGAGAGTTGTTCGATGGCGTGCTGTTTTTCATAAAGAAATGGAAGAATTAGAAAAAACTGCTGAGCAGACTGTGTCTGAAGATGAGTTAAACAATTAGAACTTGGCAAATGGGAAGAAATCTGGCACATCCAAAACAGAGCTAGACTTGAAGAAGATGCCTTAGCCTGGAAGAGCTGATTGATATGTAATTCCTCATAGCAAACACCCTCAGGATAGCCGAACATTGCAGTCATCATTTTAGGCTGGTGTTACCCCCAGTTGGAGTGTAGCTCCTAAGGCTCATAGTGTGGTGCTAAGAGGAGTCAGGATTGGAAGCAAAAAAGCAAAACAAAGTCCTGGCACTAACTGAGTTCCTTCACGTGGAGTAAAGACAAGTAAAGGAATAATATAGAAGACAATCTGTCCTGAAGGGAAGAACAAGAGACTTTTCCCTCCACACACCCACACCAAGCCCACCAGTGGCCTAAGCTTTTCTACAAAAAATTGCACATTTTTGAGTGAACCAAAAAATGAAATCCTGCAAAATTAGCACAGTGTAGAGATGAATTTTTAATCTTTTGCTTATTACTAGTACAGATATCACTGCAGTTATGTTCTGCAGTAATAGTTCCCTGTTTCTACATATCCTGAATTAGCAGACAAAACTGATTATCACCCTGCTGTAGATATCAAAGCTGAGGTGAGATAGCTGATGTCTTCTAAGCACAGTCACACAGTTAATGGTGGGGCAGAGACAGCTTACAAGAATAACTACTAAATACGTTCAGTTTCTAGATTTATTAACGCACACAGTACATTTATGAAGCTTACACATTTAAACCTTTTTTTTTCTGGAAAGAAGAAAAATGTAGTATGACAAAAAAAAAAGTGGTGTAATCTCAGTGAATTTGTTTATGTGTTACAAAACAAACACCTATTTGATTTAATTATCCTGCATTTTGAATAAATGAGATGGTTGTCTGAGATGAGAAATCTCTTAATGTCCAAATTTACTGAGAATTTGAGAAGCTCCTATATACATGAGGATTTTGTGTGACAGCAAAATTGCCAAGAAACATCTTAGTTTTGAAATAATTGAACAAATCTACCCAAATGAACACATTTCTCCATTCTGAGGTAAGCTGTGGCTTTTGAGAACATCGCTAAGAGAAAGGCAATTTGAAAGAAAATGGAACTTTGCTGAAATTCACAGCTTGTAGCACTGGCCACTGAAATAAGGAAAATCTAAACTCACTCCTGAGTGACTTCTTAGAAAGCTAAATAGTGGATCTGGTGTGGATCTGGTACAGTGTTTCAAGCCAGTATCTTGAATTACTAGGACTGGGTTGGGGGTGTGTGTGGGAATACTGCCCTGGTCAAGCATACTGTATCATTAGGGTAGGCAAACATTTCTGATTGCTAACTATTTTTTTCCCCACTAGAACTGTCACACCAGTTCTGCTTGCTGCTGTCTTGGTTTTTAGTATCAAACCCCTTAATTCTTGCTGATTTAGGAAATCTGTCTCAGCAACAACAAAAAATATACAGGAGAAGAAAATCAACATTCAGAGGGATGCATGCCTTTATCACAGTGAACCTACACAAAACTTTTCTGGATCTGCCAACTGATAAAACCCAGAATCTGCAATCAAAGTAGACATGTCCTCCCCTTGAGCCTCCCCTGAGTCTTTAAATTCAAAATTTGTTTTGGCACAGTGCTTGAATGCTCTCACAGTAATATGCGCAGTGAACGTTGCAATAGCTTTCTTTAACTAGAACCCAGCTATCAACGCAGGCGGAAATGTTCATACCCTCGTTCAGCCTAAAGCATTTTCCAGATAGGAATTAATTTATAATGAAAACTATGATAGTCTTAATTTTTAGAAGATAAATGATTGCTAATTAGTTAGAATAATTTGAAATTTTATAGCACTTTTCTCTATGGATATCAAAACACTTTGCTAAGATGGGTAAGTATTATTATCTCATTTTTCACAAGAGATAACTGAGACAGCCAGAGGTGAAATGGCTGATACAAATTGTACACGTCATTACCGGGTTTGGAATTAGAATTCAGGTCTCTGAACACTCCACTATATATTTATGCAACTAGTCTGTAACTATTTCTTCAACTTCAGTGATATCAGTTCTGTTACACCATTAAAAACTCATTATTTTCATTTAAATATATTGAGATATATTGCAGTTGTTGTCTTTTGATTTGTTTTCTGCAAATCAAACTTTCTGCATGTCTATTTTCAAGTTTTTCTCAGCATTCCTGAGGGGTAAAAGCTCATTTTAATTCTTAGATGAAATTATGCAGGGAACTCAGACTCTGGCAAAGACTCGGAACCTTTGGATGAAGCTTGAGTAGGGCAGGTTGGCTATGTAATGACAAGAATGACATGACTATAATATTTTTTTGCCCTCACTGTCCTTCTGATGGGTGGCATTAAGTTTGGACACTTTGCCTTTCCTGAAATACCTGAAAAGTCTGAAATGTCTCAAAATATCTTTTCCTAAATGGATTCTGACCCAAAGCCAGAAATGGGAAATGCATTTTTAGGGACTTTTTCTTGGTATCAGAGTCACACTTACACATAAAAAGAGATTCATTTGCATCCTGTCTATATTTGTTATTCTGAATATTTAGGTTTCTTTATATTCAACTAATGAATTTTCTGATAGTATTTTATAGCAGTAGTATTCATACAGAATTTCTCCAGTGTTCATTTTGACGTGTTTTATTTGGAAATGGAGACCGTGTTTAAAATCAAAAGGTGGAACACATTTAGAATAAGAGCAATGCTTGTGCTTTTTCGCTTCTTTCAGAGACTTATATATAAGTGATCAATGTGTTGGTTTTTGTTTGAAAAAGTTTGGATCTTTCCCACTCCAGAGGACAATGGTAACTAGTGAAATTGTAGCACTCTGAAAATGATAGTCTGAAAGCTGAAAAATTTCTGGGAGGTTTAGTAAAGTTTTTTAAATTGTGTTAATTTTATTAATTCACATTCCATGAATATAGCATGTTTTGAAGAAATTCCTTTTTTCTTAGATTCATCTCCTTCTTCTCTATTCAGATATGAGATGATCTCAGAATATCTATCTCCTGATATTTTTTTCAAGGAATAGCCTTGTTGTCTCAAAACCAAATCTCCCCCAGTATATTAAAGAGAAGCCCAAAACACCTAAATCGGTTGTCAGTTTCCCCTGTTACACAGTATTTAGATGAAAGTCTTTCTATGGCAATGTACGCAGAGCCTGGAGTCCTAAAACCTGAGCCAATTAATTCACCCTACAAAGCAGGACGTATCTTTGGGTTATCCATATTTGTACACAATTTGTACGAAAATGTACGTTTGAACACAAATATCATCTTTGGGAATCTCAAAGCATTTGAGAAGAAATGAAAATGGTCTAAATGGCAGATGAAGGCAAAAATACTAAACGTTCTTCTTCATGACCACCAGGCAAAGAAGACATGCCATCTTTTCAAAGGGAACACGAGGGAGCCGATGAGAAGCCAGCAGAAGGTGCACAGGCAGATGACAGTGGTGTCCGTGAGTACTTCCTGCTATTACATAGTGATTTCGATACTGAACCTACAGTAGCTTCTGGCTTCTCCCAACACTCACCCCTTCCTTATTAGTAAGTGTTCATCTTCAGTTACTGCTCTTGGTGTTGCCACATTTCATTTTGACTCTGGTCAAAAGATGACCCCTTCCAGTGAATTTCTGGGCTGACTGCGGTGTCTATAATTCCCACTGTCCCTCAGCCCACAAAGTGTCTCCCTGAAAAAGTTTGCTGCTCAAACCTGTCTCTGTAGCTAGTACTGCAAACAATTCATTAACTACGCCAGTCTCTTCCAGTCAAAGACCTGTATTTATGATTCTGTGATTTCTTACTTTAACATCTTTTTTACTTGGAATGCCTGTCCAGTGTCTTATTTCAGATGTTCTGCATGCCATCTAACACACTAGATCTAGGTACCATGGATAACAAAATCCACTAGTGAGTCTCCTGTGGAGCTTTGGATGGATTTTTTGATGCTTATGCTGGTGCATTACTTCTGGCACTTGTTTGATCTTCCTGTTATACCTTTTTCCTGTTATAGGTTGTGCGTCTTTCCTTCCCCTAGCTTTTAAATTACATTTTTTTGAAAGCAGACTTCTCCCTACAATTAATGCTGAAAAGCAGGAAGTCCATTGTTGGACTGAAGGGATTTTTTTTTTACTACTGCAGAACTATGTATTTATTTAACATGGCATATATAAGCAAATTAGTCAAAGGAATTAGTACCTACAAGTGTGATACCAATTGTCCTTTGCAGAAGAAAGCAAAACTAGTTTTCCAAAGGAATCACCAGCTCCAGAGGAACAGGAGGAAGAAGTGGAATCAGACACTGAGAGCATTGGTGAGTATTGCTTTCCACTGGGGAGATGTTGGCATGAACTTATAAACCCCACTACTTTCTAGTTTTTCATTTTTTCACTGTTACTGTTAGGAACATCTCAGGCCAGTGCCATCAAGTTACAGTGACTGAGTTTCTCTGCTCCCTTTCCATTGGCTTACCTTCTGTACTTTATTTTGCTCTTTCCCATGGCTGGTCTGTGACCCCTTTGATTGTTTTTCATAGAACACCTAGGAGAGAAAAAAATCGAGACAGGGTGAAAAGCTTACAAAATAGGTAATGGGGATTTGATCTGAGGTATCAAACTGAAAAGTACTTTTAACAAGTGCTTATGACCAGTTGGAAGTCAAGTTGACAGTATTCTGCACTGCAGTCCAGCGAAGAGCTGCAGTGGGTCACACATTAGCAGTATGCCTTTTTGAGAACACCGGTGTCTTCTGGTGGTCTGTTGTATGTGTTTTTACTAATTGTTTTGTATAATGATGTGTGTTCAATACCTACTGAAAAAAGACACTTTAAACTTCATTTGGTTTCTAAAGCTGAGACCGAAACACCAAGCAAATCTTGAACTAAGTCTTGAGTGTTAAACTGAATGTTTTTAAAAAAGGCGAAAAATTTTGAGAATGTAAATTCTTCATTTTTGGATATTCACAGTCAAGTTTTTAAAAGCCTGAGGGAGTGCTTGTTACAGACTGTTCAGGACAAATTGTTACTAAGACATGGTACCCCTGGTTTGAGCTATGGAACACCTATTACTCTGTCAAAGGAGGCAAAGAATGTGTGAATCCTTTCCTTTTGCAGTTAGGTGCAAATATCAGCAAGGAGCCTAAAATTTCTGGTGAATATAAATTTCCATTATGTTCCCTCTTCTGAGATGCAGAAGGTGATTTGGAAGAATGTGATAATAGTGAAGTACCCACAGAGGCACAAAAAAGGCCTGAGAAGGTAGAAAAGAAAATCCCAGAAGCTTTCTTCTATAAGTATGAAGATATATATTCACGGCCATTTGTCACTGATGACTCTGGGATACCCATTAACCTTCTTACTCTTAAGTATCCTTTCTGTTGAGGCTGTGAAAATTTAAAGCTAAAGATATTTAATATGTGTTCTTAAAATTGTACTTGTTTAATTTGGAGTAGCCTATGTGGCATTACTGGGATACCTTTGCTTGAGACACAGATAAGAATCCTGACCACTTATGGTTCTGGGTGAATTTAATCCTAAATGTTGTCTTGACCTCATAAACTTTTCTTACTGGACATGATGCTTACTGTTCTAAGTACTCATGTAGAACTAGGTCATGGACAAGGTGACGTGACCAGCCTGAAGACTAGCCTAAGAATGTCCCCTGCAAAGCTCTCCCTTTCTGTGTAGCCACACTGGTGTTCCCCAAGAAGCTGAGGGGAGGGCAGGAGAAGAGCAGCTGTGTACCTCATAATTCTTCACAGAACTACTAAGGGAGAAATGAGGAAGAAGCTGGGTAGATTTCTAGCCTTCTGCCCAGAAGACCTACACTGGTAGAATGAAGGAAGTGATGCCCATCAACTAAGAGCTACCATAAGTCCTTTGCTAGGTATGGTCAAATAGACTATGGTATGTGACTTTCACATGTGCTGGTGGTTTCCTCTGCAGACGTGGTTGCTTCTGAAGACAGGATTTTCCCTTCTCTGCGTCTGCCTGTAAACTTTTAGGGAAGTGAGCTTGAGCACTTCTTTGATTTGGTCTCTTCCCTGTGGAACAGTTCCTAATAATCTGATGCATGTTTCTTACATTTTGTTTGAAAA
Organism: Falco peregrinus; assembly: GCF_023634155.1. Taxonomy (NCBI): domain Eukaryota; kingdom Metazoa; phylum Chordata; class Aves; order Falconiformes; family Falconidae; genus Falco; species Falco peregrinus. The sequence continues at coordinate 86,913,595 of NC_073726.1, read as the reverse complement.
GAGAACACCGGTAGAATATGAATTCCTTGCAGCCCTTAAAGATCCAGCAGAGCCAAGGGGTGTGCTTTGTAGTGGAAATGAAAGGATGGAATATGAACTTCAGAAGGTCTTCACTTGTGCCTTCCTCTCAGTTATAGGGGCTTGATATATTTTACCTTCACTGTATACTGAACAAAATGATTTCCTACCATCAGGCTTTTAGTCACCAGTTCCAATATTCCTGTTTCAGGTTTGGTTTAAGCATTTCTATCCACTTACTGGCTTTCTAGAAAAGTTTACTATCAAATCTTTTCCTTATTGAACTGTTCCCAGACATTCTTTTGGATACGACTGCACCAGAAATGTAAACCTGCTGATGATGGATAGCCAAACACTGCTGTATATAGCAGGCAACCAGGTGGTGCTCCAGGACCTGAAAACTAAGTCTCAGAGTTATCTCCGGAGCAGCAGCGGTGGTGGAATTGGGTTTATCACAGTACGGCTTTTGTTTCTTGTTTTAGGATGTTAGTCATTTTCTAGAAATTAAATGTTTGCTTGGTTGCCTGATGGGAGATTTCTACAGTTGCACATGTGTATACATAAGAAATTACGATATTGATTAAAGAATGTGTGGACCAGGCATCGTAGGCTACTCATCCCACTGATAATTGGCAGAGGACAAATATCTGCATACTTCAGTCCCAGGCTCAGGTACCTTAAAGAACGGACAAGTGCCATCTGGGATTAATTTTTAGCACTATTACAAGCTTATTGAAATATTTGGCTCATATCAACCCCTTTTTTTACTTTTTTTTTTTTTTAACACTTCATCTTCCTAGTCACAGCTGATACTAGTATAGAGTCTTGCTTGCAGTTAAAGTGTAGAAAATCGAGTCCTAAACAAATGAAGAGAAAATGTATCTGGTTTCACTCTAGTAAACTCTTACCGAGAGTTTCGACTCTTAAATGCTATCTCTGGATTTGAAGCATCTTACCCTGTGAATGGCTCTGCCATCTCTCAGTTTCATTCCCCATGAACAAGGCTTTTGGAATATTGGCCTCAGGCTGTTCTGCCCCATTGTAAGCAGCCTTTTCTGGGGAATCATAGTACGTCTTTACGTCTTCAGAACCATGCCATTGAGGATGGCTTTTCTGCTGAAGTAGATGGCTGCTGATGCAAATGCTGCTGTGGAGAGAGCAGCTGTTGGGTTGAGTGAAGTAGGAATAATAAAAGAATGAATAATAAAGCAAATTATTTCACAGTTAGTTATGGTTCCACATTACATGCGTAATATACCATTTTGTGTGCATAATGGTTTTACCATTTTATGTGCATAATGGCTTCATTCTGATGTTGAGCAATAGATTGGCAGTTGTTCAGAATAAATGCACAGAAAAATGCAACCTAGTATTTATAGCAATATCACTAATGAGTGAGTAAATACAATAACTCAGTAACTAGTAGGACAGAGACAAAAGTGTCATTACAGCATGCAACGGGACTTTTGCTTTTTCAAGGCACACCCTACTAAGCAGTACTTTGCAGTAGGAGAAAAAGGAAAGAAGCCAAACCTCATCATCTACGAGTATCCTTCACTGAGGCCCTACAGAATACTGCGAGGTAGTGTAAAAAGTTCTATTTTCATTTTACACAAATGGGCCAGTGTTCATAGATCCCAGCAGATGGAGTAGTGGGTCACTTCAAGTTTAGAAGGAAATACAACCTTTTGGTCCTTCACAGCAGAATAGGAAACAATGGATTCAAGCTTTTTCATTATTGCAGGGGAGGAAACTTTTGTTTAGTAGGAATAGCCAACTGAGAGCTATTACCTAGTGAAAAAAATGTTGCTTGTATGTTTCTTCAGGTGGAACAGAGGAAGCCTATGTTTTTGGTGATTTCAATCATGCTGGCACTTTGCTGGCCAGTGTTGGAAGCAGCCCTGACTACACGCTGACTATCTGGGACTGGAAACAAGAAAAGATTGTGTCGAGGTCAAAAGCTTTTTCACAGGATGTTTACAAGGTCACATTTTCAGCTGGTAATGAGGAGCAACTAACTACATCTGGGGCAGGACACATCAGGTACATTTACAGAATAGAATTAATAAATAAATATAACCTCTAAATTCAGAATAGGTAGAAGTCTTTCAGCCAGTCACCAAGTCTTTTAACACTTTTGCTGTCCAGAAAGGATAATGCTTGATGTTGAGTGTTGGTGCCAGTGGCTCCATTCTTGTAATTTCAACAAGTACTGGAAAGAAGTAATAAAATATATATATATATATATATATATATATATATATATATGCCTTCTTGCTGGTAACATAGCATATATGCCTCCTGTGCCTTCTGGGCTTTCTACCTTTGATCTCTTGATCTGCTGTTTGGGCAGCCGTTAAAAGTGGTTGCCAAGTTATGGATCAGAAACCTTCTGATACCACCAAAAAACTGCAAGGAAGCTTTACAAAAGATAGGCTTCCATGCACGCCCTTCTCTGGTAAGTTCATGGATACTTTTGTAATAAAAAATAAGCCACAACTTTTGGGACAGGGATTAGTTGTGTGTTCTGTATTTATCTAGTGTTCAATGTTAACACAGCAGAAACTTAAGATATGAGTTGGATGCTGTTGTAATAGAAATTATACCTTTAAAATTACAACGTATCTAAAGTTTCTTTGAATTTTAACAGAGGAATCAGATCAAAATCTGAGGTTTGTTCTATAGTTTGGTTGCAATAGCAAATGGCTTTTTCAGCCCCCCAAAATGTGGTTTAGAATACATTATGGAAATCAGACAAAACTCTTATAAACTTTCTTTTGAATCAATAAACTATCAATAAACTCTGACATGGCTTTTATAACATGGTAAACATGACCTCTCACCCAAATGTGGTCTCATTTTCCAACACCTGTCTTAAATGTGATGTGTCCTGCAACACAGTGAAACATCCCTAATTGCAGTAGGTATTCATTTTTTCTGTAATGCAGTAATATAAAGTTATATTTTATACTGATAAAAATACAATGATTAAATAGAAATAGCCATGAAGATCTAGGATAAAACCTCGGTGTCACTGAGATTTTGTAGTCAAGCTGAAATTCATGGGGGTGCTTGCATGAAATTCCATGAAGACCTTAGTCCCTTGGATTTACAAGGCTGAGCATCATACACTGGAGATGAGTAAAATGCATATCCCTAACTACATGCATTGGCTGCAGCTGGAAAGGTGTAGCTATGCATTTTACACTTAGAAATTATAAATAGTAGTTTAATCTTCATTCTGCCCATTCCAAATCCTTTTTCTAGCTTTTTCACAGGGGTAGTGTAAGGAAATATTTGTGTAGCTACAAAGCTTTATCTCATTTTCAAAAGAAAAAACCCAAGGCTTTCTGTGAAAAAGAGTAATAATTGAATGGCTTTTATCTCAGAGGCATCCCGGGTAAGATTATTACAATGTCTGCGAGGGACTGAAGAGTGTGTTGAAGAAGCCTTGTATCAGAGAGGGATGGGTTTTTTTTTTATGTTCAGGTTCTGGAAGATGGCTCTCACATTCACTGGTCTCAAGTTACAAGGAGCTTTGGGCAGGTTTGGAAAAACAGCAGTGACCGACATTATAGGTTACGTGGCGCTGCCTGATGGGAAGGTAAGTAAGAAAAAGCTTCATTGATTTTATGTTCCCTCTCAGGTTTTGATACAAAGTCTGCTGAGTAAGTTGGAGAATCGCTATTTGCTTCAAAGTGTTTTGATTTAGACCCTTGATGCACTGCTCTGATAAGCTAATATTGACATTAATTTGCCAAAAACCTGTCTTGTTTTGTAATAATTGAAAAGTGCGGTCAGTATTGTAATTCCCAGACAATATGTCTCTGTTGGCTTGGAGCTGAGCCTCCTCTAATGGGCTAGTGAATACATTAGTGTAAAGAAATACAAAGACTGTTAGCCCTAATCTTTAACCATTTCAGTGCATGTAAATTATGTCAGATTGCTAAAAAGTTGAATCTTCTCACCCTTTACACTTTCTCTTGCAAATATCTGTAGATTGCTATCGATCTATTGCTTTCATGGAAGGAAGCCACAAATGTTAACCAGATTCATGACAGTGTTTCTGCATGGTTAAGTGCAGGTGCTTATGTGCTTATCTTCATTTTCATTGAAGGTTATCTCAGGGACTGAGTGGGGCAACTTGCTGCTTTGGGAAGGGGGGCTCATTAAAGTGGAGCTCTGTCGAGCTGGACACAAGCCCTGTCACAGTGGCCCTGTCAGCCAGTTAGTTCTGGATGAGGGAGAACTTGTCACTGTTGGAAAAGACGGCTTCATTCGGGTGAGTTTTTCTTCTGCTCTGCCTTTAGGTGTGTGAATTTGTGGTCAGCAGGTAAATGTGACGGATTTTTTCTTTACCAGGGCTTATTTTTGGAGGCAATTTTGCAGTGCAGCTTCTTTGAGGATGAATTTTTAGAACAAACAGAATATAAGCACATCTCCATAGTGTATATGTTTGAATTGGATCATGTTCACACAACATTCTCTGTTTAATAGTAGTGAATAAATCACCTTTTACTCTTGTAAATCAAAATATTTTTCAGTGATAGTCTAACAGCTTTGTTTTTGTCTGCATTCTAACTTTTTGTGTGTGTAGTTTTTGTTAATCTTTATAATTTTCAGACCTATTAATACAGTGGTTGTTATATTGAAGGATAAGCTACAGCAATATTTGAAATTAATTTTCTGAATATTTGAAAGCTCAGATTATTAATGTTAAAATTACATACAAATTAACTAGCATCTCAGAGATACATATACTGAAATAGAAGAACAATTACAAGAAAAAACATTCTGAAATTAACATATAATTCTAGAAATTAAGGTAAAAAAGTTTGCTGTATCCATATGCCAGTTTCTGATCTCACCTGTCAGTTGTCAAGAATTTTGAAGTCTTGTTTTCCTGCTCTTTAAGGGAAGACAGTGTATATGCTGATATGTGAAAGACTCCAAATAATCAACGGGAAGCTGTCCTGTGGATGGGACAGTGGAGGGTTTCAAACATGCTAGAGTAGTTGTTGTGTTTCATAAAGCGATGTTACCCCATTAGGAAAATTCACTCGGTTAGAAGGGTGCCAAATGATGTCTTGTCCTTATCCCGCAAAGCAGAACATGGATGTGTTAGATTTCACATTCTTCTGTGCTGCCTCAGTATGAGCAATGCCGAGAGGACACAGATAGCATTTACTCTCTCTAGTTCCAAGGCTGCCATGTGTAGCTCTGCTAGTGCCGAGGCTGAACTTAAGCTACTGATGTTTCAGCATTGGACAGAGAACTTCTACGTGACTTTGCATTGCACCCAAATGTATCAGATAATAGTTGCCAATTTTCACTGTTTTAGGTTACATTCAAACCAGCAAGGCAGATATAACAGGTTTCACACTCTTCATGTAGAATCTCCGCTCCTCTGGTTTCTTAGAATTACAAATTTCCATATTAATTGTGTATGAAAACATAACTTGGCCTTATTACCCCCCACCCCCACCCCCACCCCCTTTTTATTCATATTTCCAACGCCATGAAGGTGTGGAACTTTGAGATAATAGATGCTGCTGATTCGGTGGATGATACAGGGTTACTGGAGGTGGAGCCTATGAATGAACTTCATGTTGGCAGGAACGTCAGCCTGAGTTTCATGTCAAAAGTTCATGACAGTGGACAACCTGTTTGGTATGCTCAGGTAAGATACACTCATGTACATACATTTCTGTGGAGAAGCACGGAATGAGGGAGGTGATGTTAAGTAACAGCAGGAGTCCATTGCAGATCAGTACATTTCTTGTTGGTAGAATTCAGTCTTCTTCTTTATATATATATATATATATATATATATATATATATAAAATCTTCAAAAATATAAAATCTTCTTCTTCCTTCAAACACTAGGAACAGGCTTCCTAGAGAGGTGGTTGATGCCCCATGCCTGATGGTGTTTAAGAGGCATTTGGACAATGCCCTTAATAATATGCTTTAGCTTTTGGTCAGCCCTGAAGTGGTCAGGTGGTTGGACTTAGATGATCCTTGTAGGTCTCTTCCAACTGAGCTGAGCTATGCTATGCTGTATTTTCAGTGTATAGTAACACGTGAGACTTTGGCTTTCAGAGCCAGAATTACATAACAGGAGAATGTCAAAAGGTATTGTCCAAGTTCTGTTATCATGGACTGATGGATAGGACTGATAGGACCAACATCACCACATTTAGTCATTTCATTTTCACAGTAATAATCATGAAGAAATTTTTAAGGAGTTACCATGGGCAATTTTATTCAAATCGAGTTTGAAAATATTCAAATTACGTGTTTTGTTTTTTCTTCTTGAGGACACCAATGGAGCGATCTGGAAGCTGGATTTAACTTTTTCAAGTGTGGTAAGTTTGTTTTCTTTTTCTTTTTTCTGGTTTCTTCAATTCCTTTGCAATAGCTTTCTTTAACTATACTGGATGCATTTGCAATTAAGTTTATGTTTTGTAAAGCTGTGCAGTTGAAAATTATACTACCGAAACATTTTTTTTTCTTAAAAATACCTTTTTATAATGTTATTGATTATAATGATGTGCAGAGTTATAAAAAATAATTTGATTTTTGAGTCCTGAAATTTTGCTGCCAAATTCAGGTTACCTTAAAGGATTTTTTTTTCCCTCATGAACTGATAATAAAAGTTGCATGGATGCAAGAAATTAGTTCAAGGAGTATTGATATATCTTATCTAGATAGGTGTTTGAAACAATCCTTACTGTTGTGTCTACATTATATAAACAACTAGGAAAAACAAGGAGAAGGTTAATGCACGTCACATGTTTTATCCTACTGGTTATTAGTGTTACTGCTGGAGATGTTTTTGATGGAGAAATAGATGACACAGTTAAAATGGGGGCATTTAATTTTTGCTCCCAAACATATTAAAGTAAATGGGAAAAATCCCTTTGAGTGGAATAAAGTTCTTTGGCAACAGGTAAAATTATGTCCCAATAATTTTATGGTAAATAAAAGATGTACAAAGCATACTATAAAAACTAATGAAAAAAAAGTGTAACAAAACCTAAAATTCCTTGGATGATGAATTGATTTCCCAGGTAGCATAAGCCGTAGGCTTGAGACCATTTTCTTTGCCTTCAGCGCAACAGCTTTTTTGAAAAATACTGATTCCAAGTCTGAAATCACTTCATGAAAGGCATTTCTCTTTATTTTCACACAGAAAATGGTGGAATTTTAAATGAGCTTAATGTTCCTACACTAATTTTCCTGATAATCTCCCTAGGAACATTTAAATAAAAAAAAAGGGGGCATGGGAATTGCATATAGGTCCCTCATACATGCTGAATTTTATTCACACGAACAGCACTTGTCTAGATTTTTCAGGTTTGCTGTAGGTGTGGCTGTAATACCTTTTAAGTGCAGGTCCAGAATGCAGCAGAATTTCAGTTCTTCTGTTTTGCACTGCAGACCCGTGATCCAGAGTGCCTGTATACCTTCCACTCTGGAAGAATTGAGGCTATGAGTGTCTCTCCCGTTTCACACCTTATGGCCACCACTGCTCTCGACCGTAAGTATACTATTCCTTTCCTCTCATACCACTGTAATTATTGTTTTTGAATGATGCTTGGTTTGGAACTATTCTGTTTTGAACTGAAGTTAGGTATTCACTCTTGAAAGGTCACATTACAGACAATTATTATTCCTGGGATCAGTTCTTTAATAGTTAAGACAAATCATTAATATTTTGAAATAATGCATTAAGACTGCTTCATCCTAAAAGCCTGGGATTTTAATAAGAGAAGTTTTAATGGGAAACTTTGTAAATTCTGTTCGTTCTGAAGGAACAGCTGAAAAGATGAGACATTTGGCTTGAATAACAGCACATGTATTCAAGGCTCTGGACTGATAAGTGTTGGGATTTTTGTTTTGTAAGGAATTACATACGTCTCTAGCATTGTGTAAGTCATTGTGAATATTAATATTTGTGGCTTTCTTAGAAAATGCAATAGCTATCATGCTCTCAACAACAGCTAATGTAATTATAGACGTATTTTTTAAACTTATATAAATTTTGCAATTTACGCCTCTCACAGTTAGCTTTATCTTGCTTTAAAGAGGAACCCCTGGCTAGAACATTAACAATGTCATTTACACTTCTCAAAAAATGCTACAAGGTCTTAAACTCAATTCTTGTCAGCAGTATCTTGGCATTTGTCTGTATTATACAATGTACATGCTCTTCTAGCCTGAAGACAAACTCCTACCAGCTGAGCAAATGACACTTAGGATATATGCCAGCTGGAATGGAATTTTATGCAGGCCAATATGTGTGTCTAAGAATCTGTTAATTTCACCTCTGGTGAAACTGGCTTTTCTTTGGACAATCTCCCATTTTCATCCACTTAAATATTTTTCTCCCTAGGCAATCCCAAGCAATAGCGTGTTATCTTTTCCTGTGTTGTCAGTACACATTTTCCTTACAGTATGCCACAGTTCTGTGATTGCTTGAAAATTATGCATGGTGGTCAGCATGGGACTTTTTTTTACAACCCTCAGCCCCAACAACTCTTGGGAGCCTTTAATTAAAGAGTGAAGAAAGCTGATGTTTTGTTCATGAGCACCATGCTAGCTGTGGTACCCTGTAACCCTCAGTCATGTCTTTCCAGGCAGGCAATTGATACTCAAAGAGAAAAGCTAATAACATTGTATCCAGCTTTTCATTCAAATAAATAGACATTTCTCTGTAAATCTTACATGTAATTGATGCTGCAAGAAATAAAATTCTTACTGTCTCCTTGCCACACAGGGTCAGTGCGTATCTATGATTTCATCAGCAACAGTCAACTGAGTGAAATTAAGTTTAAACAAGGAGGAACAGCGCTGACGTGGGCACCTTGTGTTGTGAGTTTTTGCTAGTGTGCTAACAAAAATTCGTAAGGGGCCTATGAGCCTGCCAGCATCAAGAAAGTTGCTCACCATACAAGACCTTAAAGAAGTCAGTGTTAGGCCATGGTGGAGTTTACTGTAGTGTGTGTGTGTATATATATGTTTATATGTATATATATAAAAAGTTTGTGGAGTAGCATGTATGTATATAGCATCTGTACAGTTTGACTTTACTATGAATTATCAGGTATCCTACTTTGTGTCTTCCTGAGATTTTAAAATCAGATCTCAGTGTGCAGTCTCAGGAAGTAGTTTTAGTTTATAGAGTAACAGCTTCTATTTAACCCATGCAGAGTAACTGCCAATTAACATGAGTTAGTTAACACATTTTGAAATGACAGCCCAGACCATCCACAAACATTTGGAGATAAATCATAAAAAATTGTTGCCAGAACTGATCATTTGTGGAGTGTGGAGTCTATCACTTTTAGACATATTTGCTAATTTTAATTAAAATAGTGTCTAGTTATGTTTTTGAGGAAACATAGCAAGTCTGGTGGATTAATTATAAGCAGATTTATGGAGGAAAGTGCTTACTTGAATTTCCAAGGTGAGGGTAGCACTGGGACAGTGCTCTTGTAACTGTAATTCTGGCCATGCAGACTTTCAGGGATGCTCTTACGTGATGATCTATACATTCAAGAGATAAGCTGACAGCCACAATAAATTGTACAGCATTAGAAAACTGGCTCAGTTCAGTTTTACAAAAATTGGTACTAAACACAGCCAGAAAAATCAAGGGTACTTAGTCTACCTTGCTGCATTTAAAATCTCATTAGATACTTACACATAGCTTAAGGTGCTCAAATGTATTTGAAAAGTCTGCACTATTAATTCAAGAGAATTTCATTCGACATATTTGAAGCATCTGTATAGCAGAATATCCTCATGGACAAGCTAGCAATGTACAGGTTAGATAAGTGAACAGTGACATAGATTTAAGACTGCCCAAATGGCTGGGCCCTGGAGAGTAGTGGTCAGCAGCACAAAGTCCACTTAGAGGCGAGTCTCTAGCGGAGTACCCTAGGGGTTATTATGGTGCCAATATTCTTCATTAATTACCTGGACACTGGAACAGAGTGCATCCTCAGCAAGTTTGCAGATGATACAAAACTGAGGAGTGGCTGGTACTCTAGAGGGTTGGGCTGCCATTCAGGGGGATCTGGACAGGCTGGAGAATTGGGCTGAGAAGAATCTCATAAAATTCAGCAAGGGAAAATGCAAAGTCCTGCATCTGAGTAGGGATAACCCCAGGCAGCAGTACTGCCAGGGGGCCTACCAGCTGGAACACAGTTCTGCAGAGAAGGATCTTGGGATCCTGGGGGACACCGAGCTGACCATGAGCTAGCAATGCACCCAGAGAAGTCCAACAGCATCCTGGGACCCAACGCCTTAGGAAGGGTGTTACCATCGGGTTGTGCGAGGTGTTCCTTCCCCTTTCCTCAGCACTGGGAAGGCCACATCTGGAGTGCTGGCTGCCTAGTAGAGAAAAGATACGGAATCAATGGAGTTAAACACAGAGCCATAAATTTGGGGTCCATGAGTGACTCCTGTTAGTCATTTACTGAGCAATGCTATTGTACCCCTGTTTATTACAGAGGGGCTTTTTAACTTAAGACGTCACAGGCAAATCTCCCCAGACAACGGGAAGACAGTTACCCTCAGCTCCTTTCAGGAACAATAAACTTTTTCATAACAAAGATTATACTTTTTGCCCAACGCTCACAGAGCTTATCCATTCACTCTCATCTCTTTACACAGCAGTTCTCATTCTGGTCTCATTTCTGGTGTGCATTAATATTGATCAGTGCCATGTCTGGAGCTGGCTCAGCTTGTAAATCCCTTTCAAGACACTACCATGTATGGCTAATATTAGCAAACCTGCAAGTCCAGCAAGATTCAGCTACCACACAGGCCTGTTTCTGCTCACTCTTCTCTCTCACAATATAAGCCTGTCTACATTGTTAGCAATTGGCTTACCTACAGGGCCTATGGTAAAGACTCCATAGCCTCCTTTTTCCATCTCAAGTAGCTATTGACAACTGTATTTTACATGGAGTCAGCCAGACCCAAGTCTGTGCCGTCACCTCTTCAAAAATCATACCCACATTCAATGCCCAATATTATATTCAGGGTAATGTAGTAATTCCTTTTTTGAGTTCTAACTCTTCTGCTTAAGTGCTGTATATCAGTATGAATTACCTCTTCCTCAGACATTACAACCACATTGTCATTAATATTTACAGTCTCAGTGACATTTTATCAGTAAAAAACCCCCAAACAATCCAAACCAAATAACCCCCAGTTCTCCCACTCCCTTTATGGTAGCATATTAGAGAGAATAAACCACATTTCCCATGTATGAAAGATTCTTTGTGCTTTAGCAACACCGCCATGTAAGATGAGTTACAGGTTTAACACCACAGTGTGTGCCGTACAGATTCTTATTCTAAACTCTCAGATGTACACTGTGATTTTTTTTTCTTCATTTTTCCACTCAAAGGTAAATCCTGAAGGAGGTCTAATTGCTGTGGGGTTTGAAGATGGTGTTGTCCGCATAATTGAAGTTTACGATCCCAAAGGACTGCCTGTTCTTGCAGGACAGACCAATACAGAGAATGCAGAGATAAGTCTGAAACAGGCTTTCAAACCTCACGCCGCTGCAGTTACAGCCTTGGCATACGAACGAAATGGAGATGTGCTTGCCACAGGGGTACGTGCCACTTCTTTTGTTTATTTTTATTAAGCCACAAATGTAGAGATTATTTAAAGAGATAAGGTAAGATAAGGTAAAGTTTCTTTACTGACGACACAATTATACTTCTGTTATTGCTGTTGATCGCTTCTTGTAATTCTCTGCGGTGCTGGGGGAAGAGAAGGCTCTGTTTGCACTCACATTGGTTTTCCTGAAGGAAAGCAACCACGCAATCCCTACAATTAATTTTGTGAATTACTGGACTGCTCAGTGTGGTTTCTGTAATCCCCTTTGAAGATGGATTTGGTTCATTTTGGAACTAGTTTAGTAGTGTCTTGGAATTAGTAAAAGAATTCGTACGCCAAGGTTCATGCACCACCTTGGCAACATTCCAGCTGCTCCCCAGCACGGCTTGACCTTACAGCAGGATCAACCAGTCAGTTTGTCTGGTGTCTTTGTCAGCGTACATGCTAGTCTTTGAGATGATTTCCAGTCAATGTGGTATATCCTTTTAAAAGCTAGCCCTTAGCCGTGGTCAGTGCATTTGCAGTTACACATTCCTTGAGCTGAATCACCATGCATTTCACTTAATGCAGGATTTAAACTGCCATACATCAGTTGTGCACCCGTTCCGGATTTTCATGTTATTTGAGGAAATCAGCCTGTGCTGTCTTATCTGAAAAAAAACAGGCCTGAGCCTGAGCATTAAAGGAGCTCCTGGAGCAGAAGGCAGAAAACACATGGCTAGGGATGTCAGGTGAGGCCCATCAGGGCAGTTAAGTGGTGCACTCAAGGCCCTGTAGGAAGTTGGGCAGGGTTTTTATTTCCTCCCTGTAATCATCATGGAAATCAAATTCTAAGTTCCAAGGCACTTGTAAGTCCCCCTGTTGAGCCACAAAACATTAAACATTGGAAGTTTGTGTTTATGTCATAAAGTACCTACAGTGTTTTGAATTTTTGGTTAGCTTTGACCCAGTCATCATCTTTGGTTTTTTGGTTGGTTTTTTTTTTCATCAGAGTAAAGACAAAACTGTTTTCTTTTTTGCTGTTGGAGATAAATATGAGCCAATTGGATTCATCTGTGTTCCTGGGCCTGTGCAGGCATTACAGTGGTCTCCACCTTCTCATGTGAGTAATGCATGTTTGTTTTCTTTCCTTCCCTACAGTGTTAAAATGTCATTTTGAAAAGAACTTCCATTGTAAATAGATGAAGATCCATGACCCTAGCCATGTTCTCTATAGACAATGGAAAAGATGCTTTGCTACTTTATTCTTCGTGACGCTTCAGCATGACGGATAGGTTCTGTGTAGCTGTATCTTTGGTTTAGTCGCTTTGGACATATTTTGGACTTTGGATAATAAAGAACAGAAGCATGCAAACCACAAAATTTTGCTCAGCTTTTCCAGTTCCTGCCTTGAAGAAACAAACTTCTGCCTTAGCTTTTGGAAGGTCTTAGTCTTCTTTAATAAAAGAGGTATGTGAGCATTATTGCCTGTGCCTCTTGCCTATATTAAAACGGGCTTTCACAAAGTTTTCAGACCACATTAAGAAAGCTTTTGGGTGCCTCTTGGAATTCATACTCTGTTTGAAGTGTGTCAGTGACATATTCAAATAGATTCTTGCTAATATTTAAAACGTTTTATAAGGTTAGAGTAACATCTGAAATTGTGGTTAGTCTGGTATTATTTAGAGAGGAGATTGTTCGTTATATTTAGATGCTGACAAAGTGGCCAGCAAGCTACTTTATACTGGCGCACAGTGGCAAAGTGTAGCTGCTATTGCTTGTTCATGGGAACTGATAAGAACTCTGCTGGCAAAAGGACTTTTGTTGGTATGAACTCTAACTTACTGCAGAAATGACAGATCTTGATCTGACAGTTACATTTTGAGTCCTTTCCTTGAGGGCAAGGTACTCCTACTTACTAAAAAGCACTCTGCATGTCTTTGATACGTTAGATTCTGCCTGAGTAATTTTGTCTACCAGTATCAGGTCTCCACTGCTAGATGTGAACACTTACTAAACATAGTACAAGCATCTGAGTGTTATGCTACTTTTTTTTTCTCTTTAAAAAGAAGCACCTTGGTGATTAAATACTGTACACTTAGTTAATGCATTTGTAAGGCTGAGATTTTATAGACACAAGAACCGTATAATTCGTAGTTAAGGTTTCCATCGCAACTCAAATATACCCTCTTTGCATGTTTTTAGTGACAGGTCAGGTAAAATAACCCTCTTTCGATTCTTCAGGTAGTTTATGAAAATTGAAACTAATACAGATTTGCCTTTTAAAATCTCAGAACAATAAATAATTACTACCCACACCTCACCTATTCTTCCTAACATTGCATTTTAAAGGGCCTGGCAGGTACCAGCAAAGAACAGACTCACTCAAAGCTAAAAAGCATTTGGCAAGATTCTGAGCCCAGTCATGGAGATACAAGGGATATATTAGTGCAGAAACATATGAACTTTCAAACAATTATCAAACCAAAACCTCAGCTCCTAACTCTTGGGTCAGAACCATTCTTTAATTTAACCAAACTCCCCAAATTTCATCATGCTGCTTCCAAGCTAGGCAGTTCAGAGTGATAGCTGTTTTCTATACGGCAAGGAATTCTTCAGTTCCTTAGCTTTGCCTAACATACACAGCATAAAAGAAGCTCACTGATTTCTGATGTCCATTTAAATAAGAGCAGAGTTAGAGTTAGTGCCTCCTGGCTGGAGCTTGGTTTTGTGCCTATGCATCTTCTGACTAACCTTCTCCCATTTCGCTCAAAATTCCATGTATACATCTGCCCTATAGTTGTATTTTTTGTGTTTTTGTCTAGGTGAAAAGGACGCTGCTTATCCTTTGTGAGAATGGCTTTGTTCTCCAGGTTCCTGCCCCTTCCCCTGAGGAACAGGATACAGTGTCCACCTACCAAATAAAAAACTTGCCAACGCAGTACTTCCGTTTTTGTAGTATTAAATCCCGAATCAAGGTAAAGAACTCCCCTGTAGCAGAATTTCATGCTTTACATTGTGCCAGAGGACAAAGTACACAAAAAGGTTTCTAGTCCCTGTATTGCATCACAGGACGTTTGCTAAGTTTCTTGAAGGTGTAGGCCAGGTAGAGTCCATTTGTGGCTGAGTTTCAACGTCTGAAATTGCAAGTTGTTGTTTGTTTATTCAAATCACACTGAAAGCATGATGTCTATTTTGATTATAATCAGAAGATAGCATTAGTGAAAGGGAAAGCTAGTGTAGTGCATTAGTTCTCAGAATATTTTCATTTCGCTAATTTTCACAGAGCGTGTTTCTTGTGGTTGATGTTAGCCCTGTCGGAAATTCCTTTGAACAGTCATAAAACACCCATGTGGTCACTTTGAGGCAAACATGAAACGCCTTTTTTTTTTTTTCTCCCCAACAATTATATATATTTTTAATTTTTTAAAAATATTATAATAACTTTAAAGGTGTGTTTTTTTAATTTCTGAATGACAACTAGCATTTTAGAAGATAAGCAGGGCCAAAGGAAAAGACTTGTGCTAACTCCCAGCTGTACTTAATTTTGTGAAATTAAAAAGCAAGCTGATGTTAGGCTCAGGAGCAGAACTCCAGTGAGCAGGCTCTCAGTCCCATGTTCAATCCAACACAGTCCAACAGCCTCTCTGGTTCTGTTCTTAACCTGTGATTTCTCTGCTTTCTCTGTTAACTCTTCTGTCTTCTGAGTGGTGCCTTACCGAATGTCAGGCAAAGCTTCATTTCTTGTGACAACTGGAAGGAAGTCAGCTTTCAGGCGAAAAATTTCTCAGTGGTTTTCTGACAGGAAGAACCACAAGAAACATCACAAAGCTATCATACATACGTAAGGAAAGACTGAAAGAATGTGTGTGGACTTTTGTTGGGGTGGTTTTGTTTTTTTACTCAAAAGAGAAGAATATTGTTGGGAGACACTATAAATCTTTAAAAACAGAAAAGTTTTCTGCAAAGAGAAAGAATATTAATTGCTCTCTTTTTCCTCTAGGCGTACATCAGTAATTAGTAAGTTGCAACAAGGATGTTTTAGGTTAGATGTAAGGCAAGATTTCTAACAGTAAGGGTGGTGAAGCCCTAAAATAGTTTACATAGTGTAGAGTCCCCATAGCAGGAGATTTTTAAAAGGTAGATCAGGCAAACGTCAACTGATAATATTTAAGCTTTAGCCAATTCTGCTTTCAGGCAAATGAATGCTCTTTTGAGATCCTTTCCAGATCTTTCTCTATGATTTGCTATCTAATATCCTTTTAAAGAAGATTCTGTTTTAGAGAATGTTTGATGTTTGGTTATGCTAAGGTAGACTTGCATGGAAAAGGGTTTTTAAAGGTTTTCTAAATCTGCAAATGTCTCCCCTTCATCGTTTAGGAGAATTAAAGTCCATTACAGCTTCTCCCTTTTACTCTACATCAATGATGCAGTAGAACTTGGGAACTTGAGTTCAACTTTGCAGTGCTTTTCTTTCTCCTGGGCAGGCAGGGCACAGGGCTTACGAGTTCTGCAGAAATATTATGGTAATAGTGGTTAATATTGGCAGTAATCTCTCTGAGGAAATGCTAAAGCCTGCTTTTCATGCAGGATGGTTTCTGTCTCAAAGGACCATGAGCTAAAATACTTTGGAGGAGGGAAACGGGGGCTTTCCACTGGAGACTTCCATGAAGTCTGGTTGATAGTTGATGGAAAAAGAGATTTCTCTAGATATTCTGTATATATAATGCCAGGACCACCTTGGATTTCATTTGAGACTTTCAGGGAGTAATGGATGGAATGCCTTGGTTTCATGTCTCTGTGTTTCTCTGCTTCTTGTGATAGCTGGAAGAGGAGATCACACTGAGAGAGAAAAAAAAGCAGGAGAAGGAGAAAGCAAAACTTGAATGGATAAAGCAGCAACAAGAGATGGGAAAGGAGGTAAAAGAAGAAGAACCTGAAGAGGAACCTGAAGAAGAAGAGCCATTGCCACCTCTCTACATACCGGAGGAGCCCAGTCCCATCCTCTGTGGGTTTTATTCAGCACCAGGAAAATTTCTGCTTTCCTTGGTAAATCGATTTTTATTTCATGTTGATGGGAGTACAAGATGTGACAACTTTCCCTTCACATCTGGGTGGCTTGGAAAATTGATTATTTGAAACCTGTCATCTCTAGGACATGGAATTCCCTTCATACTTGATAGCTTCAGGGATCTTTGTGATTAAGTAGTGTCACTCCAATTCACATTGTTCCGGAAATTTCCAATAGGTATGCTTCTTGGTGATGCCTGAATGGGCACAAATACTAAGCTGTTCCCTCACAAGCAGAAGGTAGAATCCTAACACATTGGTAGGATGGCTTGTAATGCCAGTAATTATGACAGATTTTTCTCTGTGGGTAAATAGAATCTCTAGATGTTTGGAAGTAACATTTTCTAACCTATTGTAGATCTTTAAGAAAGGAAGAATTCTGAAAACTGCATGTACCTGGTCAGCTGCTTCAGTATTCTTTTGTCACCATTTTATGTTCCTTCTCTTCTTCAGGGTGGGTATGACTCAGGGTTCCTCTATCATTGTGAGTTCTCACATGATCTCCAAGAAGACCCTGAAAACAGGAAAGATGAACCGTTTGAGGTGATTCCTATTGAGGACACTGACGACAATCCCATCCACCAAATCTCCTTCTGGTAAAACACTGTAGTGTAGCAGATAGCTTTGTGATAAAGCTTGATGAAATTGACATCCAAGAAAAAAAACTTGTAAGGGAGGAGGGTACACTGCTTTGCCCTTTTTTAATTGTGACTCAACTCCAGTATGCAGGAACTCTGGTTTTCCTGGCACTGAGTTTCACCTAAAATTCCTAATGGACACAATTGGCACTGTGTCTGACAGAATAGTTTAAAAAGCCCTTCAAAGATGAAAATGTCTGGTTTCTATTTAAAGACTGATTAGGACTCAAACATCCTAGATTTTAGAATTCCAGGAGAACCATTAGAAGTCTCTGCAAATTTGGATCACCAGAGCAGCATTTCTTTTTCATAGTTAGCAAAGAAGACACAGCCCTTGAGGAGAACATGGCCCTCCCTCCTTCTTGTGCAAAGAATACAGGCTTCTCAGGACATTTTGTGAACTGTATGAATGAAAATGGTGAACTGTTTTCAGACTCCCAGTATTAGGTTGCCTGTAAGGCTAGGCACGTTCTGCATCTAAAGAGGCAGATTTAGTTCAGCCCTTAGTCTACTGCATTCACCACCATCTGTACTAGATGGAGAAAAGGGAGGGGAAACTTGCTTTTCTAGCTTAGAACTTGGTGTCTGCTACCCTTCCCAATTCAGGACTGAGACCAGTTCCATGATACCCAGCAGGTGCTGGAACATTGCTGAGCAGCCAGTTCGCTGAAAAACATTTTGTAGCAGTATCACATATAGTTTAAATGGTCCAAATACTTTGTTTCCAGCTTACGGACTTGGGAAAGCTACATTTATTAAGCTTATTAGCTCTTTTCAAGTATCATGTTTTAAGTTGTGGCCTGAGTTGTTGCAAGTTGCTGGCTCTTAGTGTTTCTTGTTGCTTATTTGACAGTCCCAGCAGATTACTGATGTTCTGTGGGATGCAGAATGGCGCATTGCGGGTTTATCCTCTTCAGGATAAAGACCTCTCAGTGAATACCCTGAAGGAATACTGGTGCCTCAATGTACATGACAATGATTATGGCCAGATCCGGGGGATCTGTTCTAGTCATGACGATAGGTTTCTGATTACCTGTGGTGGAGATGGAAACATTTTTGCCTTCAACATCTTGTCTCCAGAGGATGTTCACAAAGAGCTAAAAGCCAAAATCCCTTCTCCTAGGGTAAGTCACTACAGTCTTTCACTGAATTTGGCCTATTTACTGTGAAACTACTGCGGATGGGCAAAATGCAGTTCAACTATTTGCATCATACATCTTTCACAGCAAAAGCTGAAGTTTTCTAAAAAATTTGGAAGAATGGCTCTTGCAAAACATTTCCCTAATGAACAGACACTATGACTGCATTGTTCCTTCTCACTGTTTTGCGTATTTCTCCAAATAAACATAGAATACGCTGTTCATATGTAATATTCTGCAAGTCTTGTCCCACTCAAAGGTGTAGTCAGGTACGTTCCTAGAATGAAAGAACCACGAAAATTTGTCATACTTAAACCTGTCTTGGATTTAATTCCAGTAAAGTATGATTCTGCTCTAGATGGGCATTCTAGAAATAATGTTAGAGAATATGAAATGTGAGTTTCTCAGTGCATCTAGTACCATTCATATACAATTCACAAGTTGGATTTTTTTGAATTTGCAACATAGCACAGTGTGATGCTGATCCCGTTGCTGTTTCACGTTTGGATAGCATTAGCAGTAATGATTTTACAGATGTCCTGTAATCACTGTAGAGCTCATCACCTGTAGCACGTTTGAACAGATGACATTCAGTAACAGTTCTACTGATAATACAGAAGATAGAGGTGTCAGGTTCCCTACTGAAAACATTCAGACTTTTTAGAATTTTTTTAAAAATCTTGAGCACCTGAATTAAACAAATATAACCTGAAAGAAGAAGCGAGACCTGTTGAGTAAAGAAGTGCTATCACGCACAAGGGGTTTTTGAGCAGGTATGCATTCAGTACAGTTTAAAAGTCTTGAAAGTTCAACATAAAAATAATTGAAAGTTGAATATTTTTTTTAATGTTAGCTGGTAACTACATTTTGGAACATGCTTGATGAAGGAGACTGAGAGGAATTTGTGATTTTGGTCATTTAGTTAAATTGTTCTTGACTAGTTGGAATTCTTTACCAGTATCACAAGCATATATAGCACTGAGAATAGACCCAAAATTATCTTCTTAAATTGAGTGATTGGAACCTGTGATACCAGAGCCTTGCTAGCTCCACTATTACAAGTAGTGATTAATATACAATTATAAAGCATATATACAGTTCTATCATTTTGAGTATGTAAGTAGCTCTATATAAAGATCTTTATGGTTAATTTCTATTGTTCAGGCTAGCAACATTGCTTAATGACCATCGTAATAGAGTTTTTCCCTTATCAAAGTATATCTTCATTAAGTATTCTAGTTTTAAGTCATGTGGAAGATTTTAAATATTCCATCTTCATTAAACTTAATGAGATTCTTAGAGAATCAAATACAATTCTGCTGAAGCTAATTGAGTTAAATTACAGATCAATTTAGTATGACTGTATTCACTGCAGGGTGAGAGGCCCTCCCTCTTTTTTTTTTTTTTTTTTTTTTGCACATGATTGCCTAGGGAAATGAGGCTTGTGCGACTGCAGTGTCCATCCATCTGTCATTCTTCACAGCTAATAATTGTGAACCCATTACGTAGTCAGCAGAAGCAAACCAGATTAATTACACACGTAACTTGGAATCAGCCCAGGATATGTTGTCTCTTGACAAGAGAATTGGGTTTGGTGGGTAGAGAACCAGAAATGTTATGGGACAGAGTGAAGTTAGGACAAGCAACACTATTACGGTTAGCGTTGGTGGGGAGGATATAGGATTGTGTCCTCTGTCCCTAAGACCTGTGCTTTGCTAGTTCTTTTACACATAAACCAACTTCATTGCTTTTTCTTCTTGAAACATTAAAACCTAACATTTAAGGCCCCTTTAGCAATACTGATCATGAAGGTTTCTTTTGGTTTTGTGAAAGGCAATGGGAGCTCTGTCTTAATGTTTGTAAAAGCTTTATTCTCTTTTGAAATTATTATTGCTTGTTTAAACGCAAGGTAACATTTTTATTCCAGAGTGATCTTGAGAAGAAGGCTACTGAAGACATTGAGGATCCTAACGCCTACAAGTAAGAGATGCTTGGATAATGATGAAAGAGATTTTCAAGTGTTGGTAGCTTGTTCTTCAGACCATGTATTTCTTTTTGCCTCCTAACAGGAGGGAGAAGTTGATCACCCTGCGTTTGGGTAATTTCCTTGCTATGCACAAAGGTTTTTTCAGCCTTTCCCTCCATTTAATCTAATTTTCTGTGGCAGTAACTCAAATATGGTATTCTGAGACTTACTTAACTTCAGACTACAGAGACAACACATGATCAGGGTCAGAGCCCCATGACATTAGGACTGTACAAATAAATATACAGGAAGATGATTCCTTTCTAAGTTACCTTACGAGCCATTGAGTTTACTGGGAGTTTAAGGCTGTCAAGGAAACCTAAAAGGTTACATAAACTGTAATCTTTCCTCTTCTGTTGAGATAACAGTTTACTTTTTTCATGCATTTTCAGCATTGAGGAAGTCAAGCAGAAAAAGGACTATGAACGAATAATGAAGGAAGCTGAAGAGAAAAAACACAAGAAAAGAGAAGAGTTAATTGCACTGAGGCATGAGTTTCTTTTCCTTCTTCAAAAGAATCAGGAGTTGCCCGAGCACATGCAGCTGCACAGAGAGGTACATCTGGTTTTTATAAGGGTCATTTACCTTTAGAGGCATCTTCTAAAATGTGTTACCTGATGTGTTGGGGCCAAAGATGTCCAACCCTTTGGATTAAGGTAGTTCTATGAATATATAATTTGCTGGGACTTCTGAATCACAGCTGATGATTTGTGCTATTTAAGAAGCATGTGGGAAAAATGTGGTTCTCTGTAGGAATCTGAACAACTCCTGAAATAAAGGATTATGTTGAAGTGCATGGAACTCTGGCACCTGGGCAAAAATATTAATTACCAAAATATATAATATGTGATGCTGTTTTTTCTGTCTTTCTGCCTTTCTGCAGCAGTTTGAGATGGACCCTAGGTTCTCTGAGGAGCTAAATAGGCAGACAGCACAGAGAATCCAGTTAGTGCAAAAGGAGCTGGCTTGGGAGCATGAGAAACACTTGATTGGACTGCAGAAACTACGAAATCAGTAAGTACCACTTTTCTTCCACTTAGCCCTCTGACCTTGCATGGGGCTTATAATTTACAAAGTTGTACCTGCCACAGGGAAAAATGATGTGATTTCCCCCTGCCCCCCCCCCCCCCGCCCCTAATCAATATGTCTTCTATTCTGTTATGATTCTGTCTTATTTCACTTGGAACATATGCAAGATTATATATTAACATTTGGGTGTAATTACTACTTTTGAACGTTTGGTAAAACTCAGATATTCAAATTAAGGAAGTAGCTTTATTCTGATTCATGTCTTTTTAAAGAAAACTGGAGTTGAGGTTTTTTTTGAGGCTAGGTTTGCTTGGTTTTTTTCCAGTAAGTTTAGTAAGAGCCAAGATCTCATACTGAAACTTTGAAGAACAACCTGTAAAAGGAACCCTGTTTTTCAGGCACGTTACATGTCTGTCAGGTATTTTAGTGTCATTGCTAACACAATGTACCCTCTACAGTTTGAAGTTATGAAATGAACTTCCTCAAAAATGCAAGTTAAAGTGTGAGGTGCTTTTTTGGTTGGTTTTCTGAAATCTAAGTATACAGCAAAAGATGAATTCCTAAAAATAAAGACACAACAGAAATAATACACGGTAACAAGAACACCGTAGGCATACAGAGTGTGTGACTGGGAAAAAGACTTGAATGAGCATGTTTTGATCAGTCCTTAATGGAAGATGAAAAATATCCTCATGAAGAACCTGATGTAAGTTTCAATATTGGGAGAGGTCTTAATATGTTTATTTTTGAGCATGTCTATTGCTAGCTTGGATAGAAGTCAATAGATAGCATCAGATACCATCATGCTATTACTTACTGACTTGTGAATTTACATGTAATGGTTGTATGTGCAATAAGTGAACTACATTATTCATGTCCTTTTGGTTAAGGCAAAATGGTAGGTTGTGTCTACTGACATCTGGTAGTTTTGTCTAATTTGGCTTTTCAGGTTTCGGGATTCATTGGCATTTGACACTGTTGTTCACGCTATTCAAAGCAATCATCAGATTTCCACCTACAGACTTCCAGCAATGTCTGAGGAATGCTACCAAGATAAGGAACGTCTATCATGGAAGAGGACAGTACTTGAACAAGCACGGAAACAAGCAGAAAATAGGGAGATTGTCACACCCGAGACAAGGCATATGCACAGGGCTAATGGTGACCATTTAAATCTTATCAGCAATATGATTTCCGTCTTTCATGTCAGTTTGTTTTCCTGACTCAAAGCTAAAAGAATTATAATTTCTTTAGGTACACAGGTAAATAAATGTAACTGTGGTATGTTTTTTCAGTATCTATGTACATAGTAACACATGTTACTATGTTACATACATAGTAAAACATAGTTTTCTGTGTTTAGGTTAATGTCAGCATTTGTCTGTCAACTCCATGGGTAGAATGTGGCTAAAAGTCAAGTCAGGGAGCCTGAATACATTGAGAATATCCACTACAGTGGAACTCCACTGATTGACACTAGCTCTACAAGAGTTGGGACTACACTGTGCTGCATGGTGTTTACAGCTTCATTATTGTTTTTTGGTCTAGATACTGGAATTTTTGAGGGCGAAGCTGAAAAGCTGAAAACGTCAGAGGTCCGAAAGCCAACCACACATTATATAGAAAGGAAACATGAGCAAATCAGAAAAATTGTTGAGAAATCTGACACGATGAAAGCTAAGATCATGAAGAGGAAGGCAGAGTGGGATGAATTGTGAGTCTCGAACTGGACTCTATGGCCTTTAAGTTCTGCTTCTTGTCTGAGGTCAAGTAATGCTGTTTAGCCGTTGTATGGCACTATAATCTCTCTGCCTAGTTTTTTATATTCCTAATGGTTGTAATTAAAATAGATGAGTTTTTATGTATCTCTGAGTCTCAAGAGAGCAATAAAATCTTTCAGTTATTTTCTATGGTTATTCTAAAACATTAAAAAACTTGAATTCACCTAGGTAGCTGCATCTTCGGATAGGGAGTAAAAGGTGTCTAAATCAATCATGACTAAGGGACACCTAGACCATTGCAGTCAACTCTGTTAACCCTGCCTGCACCACACAGAGCAGATGCTGTAACAGCTGGGTTGGGTCAGTGGTGCTGACATCATGGCCGTTATATGAGTGTTGGTGACATACCTTCACGCTCCACGCTGGCCTTTATTTTGAGAGGCAAGAGAGGGGGACAAGACATCTCGAATGCTCATGGAAGTACAGAATATCTTCATTAGGAGATGAATGACAGGCAATGGGACCAATGTAGAGTCAGAATACAAGGTTATTCTTCATTTTTTGAGAAGGTTATTAAGTGTTTAATGATATAAAGTAGGATCAGGTATTCTGTGCTATGGGCTGGTGGAGTGTTGACACGCAGCTCCCTGAGATTGAGCGCAGCATGTACTCACTAACCCCAGAACTTGGTCCGAGTGTAAAGGTTTAACCTGTCCCATGGCAGAGCTATGTCATAAGAGTTCTTGGGGGCAAAAAAAATTATCTGAGGTTTTCATTCAAATGTGCAGTGATGTTCTTCCCAAAGTAACCGTTCTTTTCTGAAAGAGGTGTGTGGTTTTTGATCCCTAGCTCGCCTCCCAAGCCTTCCTGAGTAAATCAGAAGGTATGAAATTACCCTGTTTGTTCATCTGTATGTTTTCTGTCTTAAAAGTTCAGCTTTGTTTTGTACCTACCAGATACAAGAGCAAACCTAGTGGTGACTATGAGAATCCCAAAGATGTTGAGGATATCAAAGAAGCACAGGAAAATATGGGGTGTTATATGCTGAAGACTGCCACTAACTACAGAGTCCCTGAACACAGGCTTATGAACACTGAGAAGAAGTTGATGCAGCTCAAATCCCTGGAAGTGTTGGTATGTAAACTGATTTATTGATGTGTATATTTCTCCCTTTTTGAGGAGGGATGATAATGTATTAGTCACTGAAGAAATTTTTTGAAAGGAAATCAAAGTGGATGTGCGGAAAGGCCTTAAAGGACAAGACTATATTAAGTCAGGTTTAGTTACAGATCAGCTTTTCTCTTGTGAACTGGTAGTGCTTCACCAAACTCAAACCTGAATCAATCTAGGATAACTCTCAGCTGGCTCTTTTAAAATGAGAATTTACCTTCTCTTGTACTTCAGCAGGAACATAAGTCTTTCTGAATTCTTTAAAAATTCTTATCATCTAGTAAAGTTTTTTTTTTTTTACAAAAAAGGGATGTGAGCAAAGACGTGTATCTAGTGTGGCCTTTCTATACTTGGACTTTGGCAATCACTCTTCTGGGTGATTTAAAATCTAAGCACTGGAATCTTCCTGAGAAACCAGGTCTTTTGGAGCCACCTTTCTGTGGTAGGACTCCTACAGCATCTGCATGTCTTTAACCACAAAGACACATGAAGCTAAAATGTTGTGTAATGTCTTTGTTGCTTTCCTTGTGACTTTCCGTGCCCCCCCCCCCATCTTTCTTCTCATAGGAACTGTTTTTAATTTTATTGCTGGAGTAAAACAGAGTGACAAATTTCTTTAGCTAAAAGAACAATGAAGAAATATGTCTATTGAACTTGGAACTGTCTAGTTGCTTTTTGGTAGGAATGCTTATTTCTTGCCCTGCTTACTGACAGAGCAGTGTCTTCACTGCATGGTTTATCTTTGTCTGGTGAAGTGTAGTTTGTGTTCTTGGTGGCCCTGAATCTTCTCCAGTCTTATCCTCATGAACCAGTTGCCTAATCTCGGGCACCCTCTGGGCTGGGTTGCTTTGATAGTGAGGTCTAAACATTACAGAAGCAATGCTACAGTCTCAGAGGATTTGTTGGATCATTTTCATCTCATGCTTGGCCTCCAGTACTTCACTGTAGTGCTGATGTTATCAGATACCCAGTGATTAACCTAATTCAGTAGAGCAAGCCAATACAAAGGGAATAGTTCTTGTTGTAAATTCCTGGTTTATACAGATGAACAATTCCAGTTACTTCAGGTGGCTGGTGTATAGGGTTGTTTTCTTTTAGAAAGATGAGAGCCAAATAAATGATATATATGTGCCAAATATATTAATGTTAGATCACATTCCTTTTTTATTTCATGTGAAAAAAGTAAATTAATACAGTGTCTCCTTATCACAGACACAGAAGGATTGAAGTTGGAAGACACTTCTGGTGGTAACCTAGTCCAAACCCTCTGCCCAAGCAGGGCTATCTAGAGCAGGTTGCCCAAGACCATGTCCAGATGGCTTTTTAATTACTGCAAGGAGGGAGACCCCACAACCTCACTGGGCAATCTGTGCCAGTGCTCAGTCACCCTCACAGTAAAAAAGCGTTTCCTGATGTTCAGAGGGAACCTCTTGTGTTTCGGTTTGCACTCATCTCCTCTTGCTAGACACTGGGGGCCACTGAAAAGCTCCTGGCTCCATCTTCTTTGCACTCTTCCCTTCAGGTATTTATATACATTGTTGAGATCCCCTCTGCCCCACACCGAGCCTTCTCGTCTCCAGGCTGAACAGGAACAGTGCCAGCTCTCTTAGCCTTTCCTCACATGAAAGATGCTCCAGTCCCCTAATCATCTTAGCGGCCCTTCACTGGACTGTCTCCAGTAGCGCCATCTCTCTCTTGTACTGGGGAGCCCAGAACTGGACACAGCACTCCAGATGTGACCTTGCCACTGCTGAGGAGGGGTCACCTCTCGCGACCTGTGATAACACTCTCCCTACCGCAGTCCAGCATAATGTTAGCTCTCTTTGCCACAAGGGCACGCTGCTGGCTCATGGTCCACTTGGTGGTCACCAAGACCCACGCTTTTTTTCTGCAAAATTGCTTTCCAGCTGGTCAGCCCCCAGTGTGTACCAGTGCATGGGGTTGTTCCTCCCCAGATGCAGGACTTGGCACCTCCACTTGTTGAACTTTGTGAGGTTTCTGTCAGCCCACCTCCCCAGCCTGCCCCTCTGGATGGCAGCACAGCCCTCTGGTGTAGCCACTCCTCCCAGTTTTACATTGTAGGCAGACTTGCTGAGGGTACTCTTTGCCCCATCATCTAGATAATTAATGATGTTGAACAGAATTATTATTACTGATTTCTGAATATAGAATTATTACTGAGGTCTGCCTACAGGCCAAGCAAGATGCAAACAGGTTGTTACAAATAGGTTTTGCTGCACTTGCCTGTTTACTTACTACCTGACATTTACATCTGATATAAGTGTCACTTTTCAGATTAGTGGATCTTCATCTTGAGTTTGA
The DNA here is from genome assembly GCF_023634155.1 of Falco peregrinus. NCBI lineage: Eukaryota > Metazoa > Chordata > Aves > Falconiformes > Falconidae > Falco > Falco peregrinus. The sequence goes on along the minus strand of NC_073726.1, from coordinate 86,886,840 downwards.
GAAAAAATATTCAGCTGATGCCAAAGTTTTCTGAGTTGACTTTGGGACTCTGGATTGCTGGAAGGCCTGAAGAGAATTTGTTTTGGACATCTAGTGGCTTGTATGAAATCCAAAAGCACCTGACAGAATGTTACCTTCTTGCTTTTAATATTGCTATCTACTATACTTTGAAAATTCAGAAATTTATTCCACTTCTAATCACCTGCAATAGCTGTATCAGCTTCACCATCACATATAAAAGACAAGAATCTTATCTGCCTTCCAGAACCTACATTTATGGAGGACTGTTTCAGTATCTTTGAGGTTATTTGAGATAATGGCTTTGTTTCAGTGACTATGTCAAAGAAGTCTAGATTTCTGTACACCTGTGCATTTGGTAGTATGTACAGAAAAGGTCCTTTCAGGTATGTTTCTTTTGTCTTGGGGATGGAAGCTTACTTTACAAAATATTAGAAGAAATTTTCTTTTTCTTAATATATTATTTGTACTGTATGCCTGCAAAGAGGGCCATATATCAAAGCTGAGATACTCTTTGTATTTAATGAGAGACAACCCAAATGATTAATCCTTTAAAACCCACAGCTTCTTTTCACAGCCTCTGTCTGCTTTCTGCACGGCTTCAACATCTCATGTCAAGAAACTCACAGCGAAGTCAGGAACTGGGGGAAAATGAGGAAGCTTCGTTTCCTTTCTTACACCTTTGCTATTTTCTGTGAAGGAGAGAGAGAGAGGTGGTTCCTAAGATTTTAAAACCACAGACTGAAAGAAGCTGTTTAAAAATGTTAATGTGTGGAGATGGTACAGAAAAGAAAGCTAGTATGGAAAGAAAGAAAGTCAGTATGACACGCCTCTTAACCATTACTTGTGTTGGGGAAGGCTACGTATTCTGTAAGTGTTCCTGGGGAATACTACTAACATTTTTTTTTTCCTTTGCAGATCCATAAGAGGAAAGTGAATATGAACAAAGAGATCATGTCTTTGCGGGATCTCAAGGTTTCTATTATTGATGAAATCAAGTGTTTAGTGCAAGAATTGAAATCCATACAGGCAGCCTTGGATTCATCAGAATGTCTCCCTCTTCCCCTGATACCTCAGTTACACCCAGATGAGGTTCCTGAAAAAAAACTTGAGTACGACAGTGACATTCTCCTGAAGTTTAAAGAAGAGCAGGAGGCCAAGGCAAAGCTCCAGGAAGAACTGGAAAGGTCTCCCTCAGCTCATGCATTTAGGTATGAGTGTCTTCGAGCTCCTTCCATTAAAAAGATTGACCCTATGGCACTGGCTGCAGCTGCACAACCGATGAAAACAGTATCGTCTGTGGTCACAGAGCTGCAAAACGTTTTTGAGATTGAGAAGGCAGAGCCAACAGAAATGGAACTTGAAATTTTAAAGAGAGAGAAGATAAAAAATCTATACTTGCAGGAGACCTTGATTAAAAAGGTAGGAAATCAAAAGTTATTTTTGTCAGGTTGAGCAATCATACTGCACCAGAAATAAAACCAAAACCCCTTCCATCTCAGGATTGCAGCTACTCTTCCCTTTCCAAAGTGCTGATCTGAAGGGATCAGCATACACCCCTAACTGTGACTGACTATTATCACTTGAAAAACAGATCTTGTATTTCTTATTGATTTTTCTATGAAACTATGAGCTTAGTGGTCAAAAAAGACAAGTAAAATGTTAGAAATTACTTGAAAAGTGACGAAAAGGGGAAAAAAGGAGCATCACTACAACTTTGTAGATTTCATTATGTTCTCAGCTCTTAAATAATTATAGTCCTAACTCTTTAGTCTTAAAAATTATATTGTAGAATTAGAAAAGGTACACAAAATGCTTAGTCATGGAAAAGCTTCTTTAAAAGGCACATCTAAATGGATAAAGCGTCTTTGGCCTGGAAAAGGGGCAACCGACAGGGTTGTAGTAGAGGTGATAACATTATGAATAGCATAGAAAAGGAACGTGGGAATCACCTCTTAAAAGAAGAAGAGATATCAGATGAAATGGTTATGTAGAAAGCTTGAAACATGCGAACAGAAGTAGTTTTCCTATCCAACAATAACTAACCTTTGGAGCTCAGCGTTAGGATGTGGGGGAAGCTACCATTTCATAAAATCTGGAAGAAAAATCCATTCAGAGGCGTTGAACACAAACATACTCCTCCAAGCTCAGGATGCCCCTGAGTCAGAATTCAGGCGGGTACAGAGAGGAGCATGCCAGACGTGTTCCACTGTTCACTTGTTTGCTCTGTTTCTTGCTATCTTTTCTCTAACTTCTGCTGTTGGCCATTGACTCTTTGGTCTACCCCAACACAAACACCCTTGTGTTCCTGTGTGAAGGTTTTGAGAGAATATCCGAGTGCTGCTGTCACCGTCACATATGTATCAGTTAGTGCTGGCAGCTGCTAGTGCTGATTTAACTGTAAATGTCTAAGGGAAGAGCTGGCAGGTATTCTGAAAGAGATCTGTCAAGGCAGAAGACTTTATTGCTACATCTGGGATTGTTAAATTAACTACTTCAAACGTTCCCTGAAGAGTAAAATACTTCGGGGGTAGAGTGGAATGCAGCGAGACATTCCTTTGAAGCCCTGGTGATTCTTTTACTATTGTGCTGAGAATGAAGGCACATTTGGGGTTAACTTTGTCTTTTTAAGGGCTTCAGTAATTCATAACAAATACCATGGGCGAGTTGTTGATTTAGCAGAGAGAATTTTTCTTTTCTCTAGCTTTACATGTTTAGCTCCACTCCTAATGCTTTCCCTGTTCCGCATTTGACTCTCTCATATGCTCCAGATCAACGCACTGGTGATCAACTTTGATGCTGAACTCTGCTTTCTACGGCACAAGAAACTGAAGCTGGATGTCCAGATGAAAAGCGCTGACCTGCGCTACATGACGTGGTATGAAGAGCTGCTTATCCTGAAGAACCTTGAGAAACAGGAGAACCTTCTCCAGGGGCGTGTTAGTGCCCTCATCAGCGAGCAGGAGGCCATGCAAGTAAGTACACCACGTGTCTCTGCTTTGACAGTATCACTAATGCAGGGCTTGAAACAAAAGCAAACTGTTAAGTAAATAGTGGCATTTTTTTGCTTCATATTAGCACCGATCCAGTGTCTAGTGCTAAATTTTAAAAAACACGAATTTCTTGATAATCAGCCTGGGATGGTCACTTTTAAATTCCAGTTGTTAATATTTTTGTCATCTTGACAGTTGTATTTTAATAGGTACTTCATGATGTGGAATAGTGACAAATGATATACTTAAATTTAAGAACTTCCAGGTTATGCTTGATTGAAACATAGGTTTAAAGAGAGAAAGACAAGTTTTGCATTTCACAGATCCTGTATGTACTTTATATATCCTACACACACGGGTTGTACCTTTTAACTGAAGTAGGGGTTTTTTTGTTTGTTTAGTCAAAATTGAACAGCTACCTTGCACAGATGGAGGATAGAAAGGATGAGATTGTAAAGCTTCAGGAATGTGAGAAAGCCCTTTATGCCAACTTCCAAGCATCCCTTGGAGAAAACAATGAGTTCTCCCATTTTCTGACCAAGGTTCTGAAGAAGAAAATCAACTGGGTGGAAAAAAAAGAAGTAGAAAGAGAAGCAGGTTGGAGATGCTGTTCTTTTTGTTTTATGGATTTGTTACACGGGCTTCCATGTGGTCAAGTAAACATCTCTCAAATCCAGCTGGAGCCCTGAATACATGCGACACTGAACTCCGTTCAGAAAACCATAGATCAGACCTACCCAGGTTTGTTTATGTCCTGATCCATGTTCCGTGGCAGCATTGTTATCTTGATTGATAACAATGATGTAATTCAGCCTCTAACTGACTACGTTTGGTCTGATGACAGCTCCTGCAATTTACTTCCTGTAAATCAATATTGAGCACTGGTAATTGGTATGAGGAAGAGGCAAAGTTTTAAATAGGTACTTTCCATGCTGTACCAATGGGAGCTATGGGTAAGTGATTAGTCTGCCACGTTCATGACAGTCTTCTTTAATCTGTCCATTGACTAATGAGAGGTCATAGACCTAATCTGCAATCATCTATTAGTCACAGGACTAAACATATTATGAAAGGATTTAATTTATCTTAGTGACTCTGTTTTAAACTGCTAAGGCTAGGCAGTCTTACTGAGCTAAAATACTTGTGCTTTCTCTTTGGCGTGGCTTTTGATTTCAAGTAGGACATGATTAGCAAAAAGCACAGACACAGTGATGTTTTCGTGACAGTTTTGTACCTTTGTATTTTGCTTGGTTGATTAGTCTCTGTAGCAGAATGGTAAACTCACAAGGTTTAAATTACTAGCACATATAGAGGAAACATTACCAAGGCCCCAAAACGTACCTGTGTCTGTGCCTTTGGCATTACTAGGTCATCTCTCTCCCTCATTTTTTATCTCTGTGAAGTTATCAGATCAATGCAAAAGGTACCTGGATTCACATATTACCAGGATGATCTTTCATGGGTTATTGGGATTGTGTTCACCAGCAGATTGGCGTAACACCCAGCCAGTGGGTCCATGGGCATTCTGCAAACCAGCAGTACTGTCCTTTTCTTCCAGATGAAGAAGATGAGGATGAAGAGGAGAACGCTGAAGAGTCCAGCCTGGGGACTGACGAAGAAAATTCTGGATCTGAAGATGAAGTTTTCGATGATTCTGTTTGCCCAAAGAGTACCTAAGCCATCATTTCCTTGCATTGACAACTTGTTTAGATTTAGCAGCAGCATTGTGTGTTTAAAAAGAAAACACAAAACTTTGTTCTTCACTACATATTAATGTCATTAAGGCCCAGAACTTGTGTACCTCTCCCGAGTGCAGCATTTCTCCCCAGGAAATCTCAGTGAAGATAATGAAACCGCTGGTACTATATGGTACCCTAATTAAAAACTTTTATAAAAATAAAACTTAGCTAAGCACTAAGAATTATTTATTTCATGTAAAGAACCATTCACCATTTCCTGGCTGTTTTCTGGAGAGAAAAGGCTCCTCTCAGGAATGGAACTGGTGGGAGGCTGTAGCCGCTCTCTGGAAACCTGCTGCCTGTGCTGGCTGGGGGGATGCTACCGTGCTGGTAAACTAAGGTCTTTGTTACCCCCTCGTGGATTTATGCAGCAATTGCCTGTTGCTGGGCTCCGCTCTTGAGGGTCTCTGAAAAGCTGGGAGCTTTACTGTGCAAAATCTTCATCGTTCGGTCATTCAACAAAGGCAAGCAACTTCCCTGCGCCTCCTACCTTTTCTTTTGTATGAGTTTAGTTTAGGATGTTGTTGTCTTTTTTTTTAAAAAAAAGACATATGTTCTTTGAGTGATACGTCAATGAGCACGTAACAACACTGCTTTACTTTCGGTTAGAACTTACCAACAAATTACCTTATTATAGATTTTTTTAATTGGATTTTAACATCATTTCCACAAATTGAATTTTTGATTAACTCCTCATTCATCTCCAATGAAATTTTGGGAAGAAATGAAGATTTTTACTTTTTATTAAAAAAGTCCAAATTACTAATTTAACAGGGAAATTACACGTTGCATTAGCCTCTTAGTATTTGTCTCTTCATGTGTCATTCGCCTTGCCTTTATTGGACTTTTTTTTTTTTTTAATGCCTGCTGATTTGGGTATAATTATGCACTCGATTAGTATGACTGAAATCACTGTGTTTGATAGAAATTCACGGATCTTCCTTACCATGAAACAAATGAAACAGGTTCTATGAACCACAGCTGTGTTTACAGATAGAGCTATAAATGAACCCTACAGCAAATTCATCATTTCTAGTGAAGGGTGCTATGGATAAAAAACCCTACGTGTTGGCATAATTGAAGATTATACTGTTACATGTATTAATTACTGGGACTGCATTACTTACAAGAGCTGACTTTTGAGCACTTGGCTTGAATACTGGCTTTGATGCATTTAGTCTTACTTCAGGAAACAAACTGTCTTGACTGAACTTAAAGAAAAAAAGATCTGTCCAAGACATTCATCCCCTCATGGAGGAAAGTGGTTTATGTTTGAGAAAGCTCTAGGGAGCCAAGAGCATCATCTTATTATGGGGAACGCTGGGCAGTTTGCACAGCAGGAGAGGCTACTAGCTCAAGCCTGTAACTATAGTGCAGTCATAATGAAACTAAGCTATTCTTTGACTCTTTTCTTCTCAGATTGCAATGAGGCACTCTTCCGACACACCATCCAGCTCCGGCAGAAGCGGTTAGACATTGAGAAAGCTTTAAGAGAGAAGAAGAACGTTGCTGCTAACCTCAGAAAGAAATATAATGCCTTAGCCAAAAAGGTATTGTGTTTTCTTCTCAGCAAGCATCAGCTGGCTCCGTTACAGTGACAATGTTGTGCTAGTGATTTTGCCTAAGATTTAAAACCAAAATCCTAACCCTTTGAGAGGCCTCAGTTTGGGTAGAGATATCTGTGGTAGCACAGAGGCAGGAGGCAGCTCAACATGGGTCATCTGTCCTCCTGAAAAGGGTCAATCAAGGTGCTGTGCCCTTAGCTGCTGCGAGGCTGGATTCAGGTTTTAGGTCCAGTTCTGTCCCAGCTGCCTAGCCATCACGTGGCAGCAGGAACTGGATTCCGCGGTTCAGATGAAACACCTGATGTAGTCTGTCCTGTCCTCTGTGCATGTGTGTGGGGATGGAGAGAGTAAAGAATACTTATACGAACACAAACAGAGGTTAACATAAATGCATAAAAATGATATTATTCCATCTATTTCTTTTTATTGTAGTTTTTTGGGGGGTTTTTGTGGTGTTTTTTTTTTTTCTTTGTCACAGTAATTACTGAATAAACTCTCTTGGTGCAAGTTTTCCTTTTAGCTTTTTTGAGCTCCTGCATTCATCAAGACATTTGATTTATATTAATTCAAAAATATCAATTTGAAGGGTTATCCGGGATAGAGAGAGACTTCTGCCAAAATAACATTATGCAAGCCTTGCTTTTATTGTGCCTCAAAAATGTTCCATCAAATATGCTTAACTTACAACATTTTTTGTTTAGTTTTTAAAGGCTTTCCTAAGTGCCAGCTGCCACATATTCACCCTGAGGTCTGACATTTGAGTCTGAATTGTTTCTTTCTCATGCAGAATCAATAAGCATTTCCAGGCATAACACAGTAAAAAATGTATTGTGGGCTCTGTAGATCTAGAAGTGTTTTAGACAGTAAACCAAGCAGCGGTCTCTTGATACATACAGGGCTTCTCTACTAAAGGAGATGTTTGCGAGTGTACCTGTGTACAGAGGTATTCAGGGTAGAATCTTGCTTGCATATGTAGATGAGCCTTGTGTTTGCCTTTGAAACTCACCTGTCATCGTATGTAGAAAAAAAACACTTTTTTTTTTTTAAAAAAAATACTTCTTTCTCTTTTGGATCAGGAACTCTAACATAGAATCTTGCTGCCTTATGTATTTGAGTACTACAGGGTTTTTGTTTGTCCACAATTTGTCTTTCTGCAGGCAAAAGTAGTGGAAACCAGTCTGGACACTGCAGACGGAGAACTGGAGACCTTTCAGTGGGAAAAGCAGCAGAGACTGAATGAGCTATATGTAGTCGTGCCTTTGAAACTCCATCAGGTAATTCAGGATGCTGTGCGTCTGCAGGTGCAGAATGGCCGTGTACGTCTAAACAATGGTGTTACTGTTCTTTGAGGCCCTTAGCTCCTGATTCACCAGTGTCCTGGGAGTGAAGTATTAATTGAACTTCATGCTGCTATTTCTTCTAAATTGTTTTTGTTTCTTTCTCCTATACTGACATAAAAAGGGTAAGGGCAGGCAGGTCAGCCCATTGCTGAAACGTGCATAATCTTCAAGTGTTTTATAGATTTGGCATGGGATTTTCCTTCAGGTCCATACCTACTGATGTTCTCCTGGAAAAAAACCACTCCAAAAAACCAAGCCAAAAAAATCCCCCAAACTAAACTAGTGGGAGTTTTGCTCAATTCAATAATGCTGGACTGGATGCAGTGCATTCATCTACACAGCTGCTAGCGCGGGGATGATAAGTAGAAAATTAAGAGGAAAACTCAAGACAATACTGTTGTTTACTCTGGGCTGAATCTTGTCCTCAGAGAGAGAAGAGAGGCCTCTGCCTGTTCTGGCCAATATACCTCTAAGGCAAGCTCAGCTCTCTCCATTTGTTCTTTCACCATTCATTAAAAGGTTGGTAATAAAGACATAAGAGTCTGAGGCCTGACTCCACAATCCTGCAGCTCCCAGATCATTCCAAAGTACAGTTGACAGGGAGCCCCTTATTCCTCCTTGGTTTCAGGTGCCACAGGATGGTCAACAGCTTTATATGTAGGCAGTCAGCACAGCTTTAAGTAGTCTTTGAGCTTTGCTGAGTGGTAGTGTGATTCCCTGGCCCAAAACATGAGAGTTGCCTGTGCTTACTATTGCCTCACTCATTAGTTCTCTAATGCTCACACATTTCTTATCCAGAGAGATCACCAGCACCCTTAATAAAAGTCAGCCTTGCTTACGGCTGTTTCTCGCAGGTGGAGTACTTGGTTAATGGGGAGATGCCCAGTGACTTCTCCCAGGCTTTGGTATTTACCAGGCAGTCCTTACAGTATCTGCAGAAGAGAATTGTGGACCTACGTAATGAAAAGATAATGCAAAGAGGGATCTATAAGAAGGCCCAGGAGCAACATAAGCAGCTTGTCCGGGAAAAAAAGGAGATGGAGATAGAGATTCGACGTGAGTAACAGAGACTTTGAACAGCACAGCATACTAATGCTCATTCTGTCCCCCTCACTGCGTGGGGGTAACTCACCAGATGTCTGTCTTTACACTCACACAGATGTCACAGCTGGTTACTGCAGAAAATAAAACAGAACGAGCAGATCAAGTGGACTGTTTTGATGAAGTACTGGTAGTTCTCCAGCACTGCAGAGTCATTAGGCTGTGTGAAATAATTTGGGAACTTAGTGTAAGGAGAGTTGACTGAGATGAGACACTTGAAGTTAGGGCACGTGATTGCTGTTTCTGGCCGTAAACCAGAACTGCTCAGAAAAAAGTACTTTCCCTAAAGCATACACTTTTTTTGGCAATATCGTCCTCTGTGTAACATAAGGAGAGTGAAACAAGCCCTATTTGAAACGCTTTCCCAAGGACCAAACCCAAAAATGTGTCTAGCACCACCAAACCTGCAGGGGCCCTATATAGCCTTTGGTGTGGGAGTGGCTTACTAGAACTGGCTCAGAGTGTGGCTTAGTGACCACACAGACATGGTCATGGGCAAGGACAAACAGCAATATTCTGTTGTTGGCTCTGTGTGGCTTTGTGTGAATTATTTATTACAGAGCAAATACCAAAGAGCTCAGACAAAAAGCTGGGGGTAAGGTCCTTAACCACTGAAAGGCAGCGATGCCATTTGTGTTCTGCCCCTTCTGCTAGGACTGGAAGAGAAGTGCAATCATCTGATGATGAAGAAGTTTGGCCGGCTGGTGGATTTTGAAGCAGTTCAAGCACACTCTGTTAACATACGCATGGAAGAGTTGAAAGTGCAAATAATGGAGAAAGAATATGTGCACTCCCAGGAGCTCAAAGAGTGGGAGGTAAGGAGCAGGAAAAGGAGGGGGATGTGTTGTGATGATCTGTTGAGGCTTCATTTCCCTGGGGCTGAATAGTTACACTAAAACCTTTCGTGAACATGTTCATGTTTGGGTTTTTTTCCCTTGTCGTTAATAGTTGGGCCATAATGGCCAACTCCCATTTCCCATAATGATTTCTACCTCTGTTCCAGCTGTTGACACGCATCCTATTTTCTCATGGAGTTAGTTGATAATCTTTTTGTTTTACTTTCCTCAAATGCATCCTTCTACTTCAGTCCCTATGTGAAGCTCTTCCGGAGTGCTTTCCTTTGGTTTTCAGCTGGGATACAGAACCTGCTGCCTCCTCTCACTGCCTTTGGTGACAAACTATTTGAGCAGGGGGCTCTCGTGAGCCCTGACTCATGCCTGGGATGCCAGTCTGTGCAGTCGGAAAACCTTATGTCTCTATCGGGGAGCCCAAGGCTCAGCTACTGTGGTGCGAACAGGCACCGCTCTTCTGCTGCCCTTACAGAAGGGCACATAGGGAAGTGCTATGTACCTAATGGCTTTCTCTTTCCCACACTTTTGCCTAACTGCTTTATCTACCTAAGTATTTGCAATATTAAAAAAATAAAGACGATGACAGATTGTGCTAAAGGCACTAGGGGGTCAGGTGGTGTATGCAGGATCAGTCTGTTGTTTAGCTCTCTTCTGTGGCACTTGTGCCTAGCACTTCTTTCCCACTTGGCTTTTTTTGTCCTCTTTCATCCCAGCTCAACCTTTTATATCTTTCTAGGAAAGAATCTTAGACCTGCAGCAGCAGCTAATGAAGCTGACAAAGGAAAACACCAGCAAGCTGCAGCAGCTGAACCAGTTTTGCCTTGAAAAGCAGCAACTTGAAACCAAGCTGGATTCACTAAAGAATGATCTGGTAAGCCTCTTAGCTGCTGTGCTATGTGCAGGTTTGGAAGTGTTCAGAAACGGGTAAGGGATCACCTGGCTCTCACCGGCTCTGGTCTTACATCCTGCTCTGCAGTCAGCACTTCGAGCTAATATTGTCTAGTGGCGCAGGCTGGATGGCTGCTCCAGGTCTTGTAGAAAGGGAGAGGAATGAGCTGATCCTGAGGTAGGCAGTACCTTAGCTTCCCTGTATTTTCTTCACTGATTTCTAATATTGAAACAAACTCATCTTATTTCTAATTTAAAAATGTCTTCCAGCAAGCAAAAATTATTCCTTCGTTACATGGAAACAGCCAAATGAATGAAAGAGTTTTCTTTACCCTGTATTAGGGAGTAAGGCAGCTGCCTGTGACCACCGGAGTCTAAGTCAGCAGTCTCTCACTCTGACTTCCAAGTAGTTCTGACTGAGGGGTGGAAAAGTCACGCAGCTGTCCTGCCTCTTGGAAAGCTTCGATTTCCTGCTTGAAACAAACTTCCACTGTTCATTCTCCCATGTTTTATAGGAGGTATTTTCTTCCTCTCCTTACAGGGAGTAGAATTTCGGGGCACCCGAACTACTGACATCAAAGAGAAGGTCAGGCTGGAGTCACGGCTCAAGCACATGGTTCGTGACACAGCCCTTCTAAAAGAAGAAATCAATCTTCTAAGCAGAAAAGATGGGTGCTTAAGAGACCTTGCTCTCCTTAGCAGAAAAGATGGGTGCCGCCTTCTGCAGCCTTCATCACTCCAGGGCTCTCAGACACCAACTGAATCGTTCCCTCTTCTTACAGCAGAAACGGTAACAAACAGTACAAGTCTCCCTTAAAAACGGGCACGGTTAGCTGGGGCAGTAGTCATAGCTGGAAGTGCGAAATTAATTGCTTTGGCTGTACGTGGGCTTAGTGGTAAAAGGTTCTGTTTGTTTCCCCTATCAAAATATGACTGTAGCGACAGATAGGGAATAAAAGAGTGCTCATACAACTTATAAATGCTGTTAGCAGTCCATTGCAGAGATTGGCACTGGGCAGGTGCCCTCCGTGTGTGTGTGTATGTGTCTGCTCTTCAAACAAGTGGTTGTTGAAGGCTGGATATGAGTTTCATGTGGGCAAATACATCTTTGGTACCCGTGTTCTCAAAAATGGTAAAAAAGGTCTGCCTTGAGGGTGCCTTTTGTTATTTGCCAACTATCCTAGCAGGAATATGGCACTTCTCTGCTAACCGAGCTAGTTAAGAGTCGAGGGGAGTGCTAGCTGTTTAAAGAAAGCAAAGGGACCTTTCTCCTCAGGGCCTGCAGCGCTAAGGTGGGTATGGAGTCAATCAGATACTTTCCTGCTTGCCTCTGCTCGATAGCAGTAGAAAACTGACCCACAGTGCATGCAGGACGTGGTATTTACCTGGCAGGAGGAGGTTTTGTTGTTGGTTGGTTTTTTGTTTGTTTTTTTTGTAATTACACTGGCTTGCACCTGCCTGATCAGAGTGAGAGCGAGCCGAGCTCTGTTCTGTTTTCAGGTTTTATTCTTTTTTGCCTCTGACATTCAGTGTGGTGGCAGTGCATGATCATTTACAGCACTTTCCCTGTCTTACCAAGAAAACTTCTTTCACCCCCAAAGCGGAGGGGTTGTGCTGCACTGTTCCTCCAGCGCAGAGTTTCTGAGGGTGCACAGGCGGCCTTGGGGTTGGTTACTAGTTTTTAATTAAACAGATTGAACAACCTGCAGCTGCTTTTGCTCTTCCTCCCTGCTCCCTGCCTTTTGCCAATGGTTTCTGCTCCTCTGGCTGGTGTATGCTCAGAGAGAGCCAACCCTACCCCAGCCAGGCCCAGGCACTGCCCCTGCTGGCCCCAGGACAGCCAAACGAACGGTACTCCTGCAGCCTGCCTTCTCCGTGGGTCCCTATGAAAGGGCCGAGCATCCCGTTTCCTTAAGGGAGAAAGCCCACCCTTACCCACAGGCCTGGAAGCTGAAAGCTTTTGAAGCTGGAAAACCACAGGGTGGGAGATGGAGGATAAGGAAACAAAATTTGCCTCCCTCCCCATCACCAAACCCGTACAGCTGTCCTTGCAGGTGAAGGAAAATTTCCTCTAGCTGTGCTCCTCACTAGAAGTTTTATGTCACTTAACTGGCACAGGCAGCAGCCATCCCTCTTGGCTTGAGCTCAGCATTAATATTTACATCGGTGGCTATTTGCAAAACTGTAACTGCAGGAAACGTCACCTTTCCCCAGGCATCCTGCTTGCTCTATGTCTGCAAGTAGAAAAAAAAAAAGCAGGTTCATTCTATGGGAGGATTTAGCATACAGCCAGCCACCAAAAAGACTAAAGCCTTTATTTTAGATGTTAAAGCGTGGGTTTGACTTTACAGATAGGCAGCTGCAGATGGCGTGTATGTGAAGGGTTGTTTAAGGTGATTAGGCAGAGTGCATAACTCCAGTCCGTTCACAGGAGTGTGTTCCTGGGACAAACCTTCCTGTCGGGAAGAGGAAAAGGCCTTGCTGATGGCGTTCTCTCTCGTGAAGCCCTCGCTGCAAGAGGCGCTAGACCTCAGCGGCGGCAGCTCTGTTTGGGTCCGTGTCCTGCGACGTCTCTCACGCTGCTGTTTCAGTCCTGTGCTGTGATGAACAGCCCGGTGCCACGGACAATTGCTGCCTTGTTTCCTGAGCCCTCCTGTGACCTTGCTGAGGATGCCTTCTGTCTCCATAGCATTATAAAAGGCACATATACATCTATATACAAGTGCATAAATATATAAATAGGGGTGTTATACAAAAATAAATACCCTTTCTCTTTAGAATAAGTCTTTTGCAAAAGGCAGCTTGGCAGCTTGGTCCCTAGCTGGTGGGAGAATGAGTCTCTAGGGGCCTCAGTGATGGCGGGCTGCTGTTCAGATGTCTTGGTAGATCCTGACCCAAAGATGTGATCACTGGATTCTGGGGATGGAGATCTCCTCTGGACTGGCAGCAGTCTAGTCTTTCTACCTCTTCAACTGGCACTAGGCCTAGGCAGCAAGGGCTTCCTGAAAGTGAAAGGAGCAAGAAATGATTACAATGCATGCAGAAATGAGAGATGCTGTGGTAGTTTTCTAGTCAACAGTCCACTTTGAGGATTGGTATGCTGATCAAAGAGTAAGATCTGCATTCTGGAAGTCCTGGCTACGTGGGAGCTTGATCCTATGCTTGCACACGACAAGTTTGATCTACGCGGCAGGGGTGGATCAATGGATCAGGACCTAGGGAGGTGGATTCACGTAATTTTTCAGGGACCTTGTTGTTTTACTGGTAGTCTGGAAAATGCAAAATTAAGATGGACTAAAGGACAGCATCTTTGCAACTGGAGGTGGGTATTGTGCTCTCCCAGCAGCATACAGCTCAAGCTTTGGGAGAAATGAGAAATGTCTCCTCCAAAACTGAGTGAGGCAACTTGCAGTCCCCAATTGCTAGCATGGCCTTTCCATGCTGCTGTTCTATGTGGCATTAAAACTGTCCTTGTACCACAGAAGCATGAACAGGGCCATCGGAAAGGCTCTGCGGTGAGATTTCCCTTCAAAATCAGCCTAAAACAATGAAAGGAAGCAAGCAGAGTCTTCCAGACCACTGACCTTGGTGGAACAGGGGATCCCGTCGAGCATCCAGGCTGGGGCCTCCTACTTTGTTGCCTATCACTGGATGATGGAGGCCAACAAAGTGCTCTTGAAGGTGAGGACAGTCGTCTTGTGGCTGAAGAAGGTGGTGAGTGGAGTCATCTGGAAGACTGTAGAGGAAAGAGCTGTCTTCTGTTCTTGAGTTGGGCAATCTGGGGAGGCAGACAGACATTTAGCACTATTAACAAATCTTTCCTTCTCAAAAGATAGGGCCTACGCAACACCTCTGCCAGCTCCATCAATGCAATGGCACTGGGCGTTCCTAAATGAGGGGAAAAGCGGAAACTGGGAAGCCCGTCTGGGATGGGAATGAGGGGATGGGACCTGGTATCCACGATTCAACATCTAGTGAGTGCCACAGGAGCTGGGAGGAGTGGCACCTCCTGGAGAACATGGGAAACTACTTGATCGACATCTGAACAGTGAGACACAGAGCACCCGCAGCTGGACCCTGGTCAGATTCTGGGGCAGCTGTTTATCAGCATCCCGTCATAGACGTTAGCTTCGCTCATCCTGCTTTTCAGTCTCTGGCTTAGGAGCAGGGGGAGGAAAGGGAGCAGGGGGAAGCAGGTGGTGGCTGTCTCTACGATGAAATTGCCCCCCCCTGGAACCGTAAGAGGAATGAGCTCTGTGACGAGCATTTACACCAAGAAGGCCTAGTGCTGCTGCACGGATTTGGTTCCCAAGTGAACTGGGACAGATGGGAGCACGGCGAGGCCAGGCTTTTGTGAGCATGTAGTCTTGTAGGTCCCGATGGATTATTCCCCTCTGCCTGTCCACAAGCCAGGACTAACCTGGAGGGCTGGTAGTCTTGCTGGGCATTCCCATTTTGCAGCACTCTCGCCTGCAGCAAGGCGTTGGTCTCCTCGTGTGACTGGAAGGAGAGAGAAGGATTCTCAGCAGAGCAATGCCACGCAGCAGCATTAACAGGCAGGTGCTGATCTGGGAGCCGGAGCTGTGGGGCAGGCTGGGGAAGCTCTTATGACAGAAGGCAGAGAAAGCTGAAACTGTTTCTTTTGCTACAGAGAACAGTGGAACTGAGCACTGAAAATCTCACTTGAGGCTTACTGCTGCATCACTGGGGATGATAACCAACGTATCGTCTCAGCTGTGGCACTGCCTTGGCCTGTGTTACTGTTTACACACAGACTCCTCAACATTGTCACTCCCTGTGAGCTTTGCTCAGGAGGAACAGGAACCATTCCCGTAAAAGTAGCCTTTGCCCACTGCCTCCTCCATACTTAAGAGCCACTGCCCCAAAAACCACCTCTTCATCAGTGTTTTGGAGAACTTCCCATTCTTCCCATGCCTCCAACTCCACTGCAAAGGGGAAATCTCTTTCAAGAAGCCAGTCTTGCTACTTCTACAGGCTGCAAAGTCTGCCAGCCGCGTCTGGAGAAGCCCTCTCACTGCAACCATGGCCTCCAGCTCATGTCAAACCAACTTTTAACCACAGGTGTGCACATACCGGTGGCACTTCATCTGGACTGTAATCTCGGGTCTCGGTGCTCGCATACCCCACTCCTGCAGAGGGGCAGATGCCATTCAGGTGTGCCCCGTTGGCGTAGGGCTGCCCGTTAACATAGGGATGCCCACTGGCACGAGGAGCAGAGATGCCCCTCAGAGGCACCATGGTGTACTGGCAGGACGATACCAGCAGCCCGGCTCCTGGGAACCCCATGTCAATGGTTTGCTCTGCAGAGGGAAGAAAAAGGAAGTCTGAGGCCAAAATCGGAGGTGAAGTTGAGCTTCTTGAAGCTCAGCAAGGATAGTGTTAGGTTGTCCTATCAGGCAGCTATTTCGGCACCCAAAGCACCGCTGGAGACAAATGGTGGAAAGGGGCTCTACACGAAGACGAGGGAATGCCCCTTTTCCCTGGTTCTAGTCCCAGGGCTCCTTTTCAACAAGGTAAGCAGGGCAAGGGGCTAACGGTGGCCTTTGCCTTTATGGGGTGCCACAGGACATTTGAGACTTGCCCTCTGCCCGCCCTCTTCCCGCTTCCCCAAATGTGCAGCTCTCACATTTTGGGTGTTTGACCCAACTACAAGCAGGGTCAGGTCTGACCCACAGGGCAGAGCACATCTTGTAAATCAGCCCTCAAAAAGAACCCTTACTCTGCTTGGACCAGGCTCTCCAAAGACAAAAGGGGATGAAAGCCACGATGAGGAGTACGATAGAGCCCAGCACAACGCCGACAATCAAGTATGGCAAGTCACTGGAACGGGCCACCATGGCTCCTGTCCCCAGGCCACTGTGCCCACCACTGAGTGGGGGATGCTGCTGGGGGGGCACTGTGGAGGGTGGAAGACGACCTGGCAGACCAAGAGACTTCCGAGCTGCAAAGAGGAGAGAGAGATGTGTTAGACGCAGGCATGGCAGGTGGAATAGCAGCCCCCTCCAGGCATGTCTGTGCTGCTGTGGCGTGGATGGACTTCTGTGGTGGCTTTTATGGTGGCTGCCAAAGCAGAATAAAAAAGGAAAATTGCTTCTCTAAAACACACACTTGGACTTCATGCTGTTCCTATTGTGACTGTGCAGCTGCTTGGAAGACGACATGGGACCTGCTTATAACCAACCACAGGAGTTTGGCACAGCAAGGGCAAGTTAGCTCTTCTGGTTTTCGGGTCGCTATCTGCATGATACTTAGGAAAACAGAAGGTAACTGCTCCTCTGAGGGAAACGGTGATGGCCTCTGTACGAGGGGTCTGTGGGTACTGCTACGGGTACATACACATACTGACCACCAGCATCAACAAACCTATGCCTCTTCTTCTCCCCAGTGCCGCCTCCACCGCCTTGTCTGAGCTTAGATGATGCACTGTCAGGCAGGGACGGTACCCGCCTGGCTGTGCTCTGACAGCGGCAGGCAGGGAGGGCAGCAGGCTGCGCTCCCAGAGGCACCCGGTGAAGCTGGTTACCTTTAGTTTCACAGATCATCACGTTGCTGAACTCGCTTTCCCCCCCCTCATTGAAGCACTGCATCTTAATGTCATACGAGGTCTCTGGCTGCAGGTGGCTGATGGAGTGCCAGTACCGATCTCCTGGGAAGGGAACACACATGGTGCCGTTAGCTTCCTCGGGGAGCACGCGACTGCCCCGCTCTGCAGCAGTGCTAGGAAAAGCAGGCCCAGACAGCAGCAGCCGCCGCCTTTTGTGCCTCTTCTGCACAAGGCTCCTTCTGGCCGTGTATCGTTCCAGGAGGAAAGAGCAGCTGGGAGCAGCCTCTTGAGATCTCCTACCTTCCACCACGTCCTTCTTGTAGTCACTGTCATTGTCACTGTCAGTGGGGCGGTAGTAGATGTAAAAGCCGTGGATGGGAGTGTTGTTGTTGCTGGCTGGGATATACTGCAGAGAATGGGAGGGAGAGCAGAAATGAGCAGAGATGTCTGTGCTCCTTGTTGTACCAGGTGAGCAGCAGTTGGGATAAATGGATGGGACAGGAGGAAGACCCAGCAGAGGGATCTTGCGTTGCCACTGTTTTTCCCTTCCAAGAGCTCAGTGCTATTTGACACTCACACCCTGCTTCTCTCAGCCAACAGGCAGGCCACGAGTCTGGTCCCATCACCCCAAGCATCCAGTACTCTGCTCCCTCTCAGCAGAAGAGAAAAAATTCCTCAGCACCAGTGACTGAGCTGGGCCAAGGGCAAACACACCTTCACCATGACTCCGGTAGGCTTGTGACTGCCAGGCAAACTGCATCTTGCCATGAACCGGTGACCACAGGAGTCTTGTCTTTCTGAGGCCATCCCTGTCCCTCCCCCACCCAGGGCAGTACTGTCCAAGCTCCACATGCTCTTGCTGTCTTTCATCCATTATTTTATCAGCTACTGTTCATGCTTCAATGATCAGCAGCGCCCATCCTGCCCTGTAGCAATTTCTGGCTAGAAGCAGCGAGGAGAGAAGAGGGCAGTGCATCCCTCCGAATAAGCTGCTGGAAACACTTGGATCTGGGCTTGTGATCCAAAAGATCCTGCCCACTCCTAAAAATCATCTGGAGCTGACTGCTGTAAATGATTGTCAGCGCTTAGGACTGCTGCCCAGCCAGTGAGAGTGAAGGACATCTCTGCTGGAAACTGCTACAACAGGCAGAGGTGCTAATGGATTGCAGGAATTTGGCCAGGTGAGTAAACAGCTGCGCCATGTGTTGTTCAACTGTGCTCCTTGAACAGAACGGTCAAGACCCTGGGGGTATCTGCTGAAACGCCCCTGTGTACAATGCTGGATTCTGGTGAGAAGGTTTTCCTAGGCTCTCTGACTTCTCCCACTTCTAGGTGGCCCAAGCCCAGTCCTCCTTTGGTGGAGGGAGCTATTGGATCCCAGATCCATTTGTGCTGGTGACAGGCTCCAGGGTGATGACCTGGAAGATGCGTGAGCTGGGCAGGTAGCACCCACACCCCTGTGCTTCCTGCACGTTCAGAGACCTCTGCCCCTACAAACCTTACCATCCACTTCAGCATGATGGTGGTCTCGTTGATGGCATCTGTGAAGGTGATGTATGGCCCAGCCACAGGGCGCTCGTAGACGCGGTTGCTGTACCCAGACACTACGTATGGCCGAGATGCTGCGCTGGGCTCACTCTCTCCCAGGATGTTCAGTGCCCGGACACGGAATTTATAGGATGTGCCTAGGGGAAAAACAGGAGTTGCAGAGATTGGAGTCTTCCAAGACTTCAACTGGGAGCACAGGCCTGGCTGTGGAGAGGGGCTACATCTTCTTCAGAAGGCAGAGAGCCTACAGAGAGGTTCTGATTGAAACGCAAACACTGAACAGCCAGATTTCAGCCATGTGCTAGATGGACCTTGCTTTTATGTGCCTTCCCCGGTTCCTGTCTGGATGGTCTGGAGGTCAGGTAGCAGTTCTGGAAGGTGTGTGGCTGGATTCAGAGATGCCCCAAAGGATGTCCTGACCTGAAAGCAGGTATGGGAAAGCGTCCTTCCTCTACTACATGGAAATTAACTACATCAGTTAAAAGCTCAAAGCCTAAATAATCTTTACCCAAACATTGTTTTACTGATCTTTTAAGTTGGGGCAGATGTGTGTCCCTTTTAAGCTGTCCAGCTCAGTGATGCCGTCTCTTCTCATGTGAAGTGCAATGGGAATTATGTGCCCATCTGCCTTGCCTGTGGCTAAGGGAAGTTCCATCCTCTCTAGTAAATGGCAAAACCAAATGCCTTTAGTAACTAAATCCTGTAATGCAGAAAAGCATGCGCAAGCCTCCCTCAGGGAGGTCAAATCCATGCTGGTCTTTGCAGCTGGAGAAATTGGAGAAGCATCTGCAGCTTCTCCCCATGCATCTCAGGCTGGAGCTGGGGAGGCTTTGTTTTGCTCGCACATGCCGGGGCTAAGCATGATGTGACAGATGGCTGACCATCCTCCAGGGACTGCACGGCTTTCCTACAGGCCTCCAGGAAGCAGGGAGGAGAACACCTGCCTACCTTTCTCCAGGCCTGGGATTTCCACTGAGAGGCGAGAAGGAGGAATGTCACTGGTGGCCAGGACCCAGTCTCCCAACTTCTTCAACTTCTTATATTCCACGCGGAAAGACTGGATGGGGAACCCGCCATTCCCCCGGGGGATCCAAGTCACGTACACAGATGTCTCTGATGCCATGGAGATGGTTGGACGGTCTGGTGCCTCTGGAGCTGCAAGGGGCACAGAAGGACATCAGGATGTGAAACGCATCCCTCTCGCCCTGTCTGGAGGATCCTGTAGCTGAGCGGTGTGTGGGTGAAGGACTGCCTGCCTTGCACCCACGCACACGCTCTTTAAGTCCAGAATCCTCTCTTCCTTCGCGTCTCTTCATCAGAGCTAAATCCTCACACCCAAATCCTCACTCCTTTCAGTTTGTGCCCTGCAAACATTTTTTACTCCTGTTTGCATCTTGCTCCTTTTCCATTCCCAACTCAAGTAGGATGAGACAAGGTTTGAGGTGTGTGCACCCATCAGGGGAGGGAGAGCAGTGAGAGGTGTGGGTGCAGGGCTGGAGAGAGAGCAAAAGGTCTGGCTGATGTGGAAGCAGTGAGCAAGGGGAGACTGACAGCACAGGAGATGGAAACAGGAGAGATTGAGAAGAACCAGGTGAGGAGGAAGGGGGGAAAAGTTCTGAACTGTAGAAATGTAACTTGATAAGAAAACAATCAAAAGATGGGAGGGAAAGAGATGACTGAAGCTGTGGCCATGGAAGAAGAGGCAAGGCGTGAATGCGTGTGGGGGACCGAAGGAGGGGACCTCACAGGCAGGATAAGGCTCGAAGGAGAGAATTTCACGGAACGGGTAATGGCACTGCTGAATAACAGCAATGGCAAACACAAGGTGGGAAACAACGAATGGGATTAACAAGTCAGGACCTGATGCTTCAATGCATCAAGATACCCCAGTGGAGCACCCTGCGCTGCTAGAATGGGCACTAACCGCCCCTGCTCGGGGCTCGGCTGGGAGAGGAGGATGCCAGGACTTGCAGGGACTTGGTTCTCCTTTCTCCCTTGTGCTCCCCCAGCACCCACTGGTGCACAGGAGCTTGCTGGTCCTGCGCATTGCCCATTCACAGACTCCACAGCAGGGCTTTGGGAACCTCCATGTGAAACTCAGCAAGAGATGGAGAGTTTCTGACAAGTTCTTGCGTTAATGGTGGGGACAGCCTGCTCTCCTAAGCCTGCCAAGTGCAGTAGCAGAGGTGCCCAAGAAGGACCTCTCCTCGTCAGGAGCTGGAGACCACCCACGCAGCTTTGCACAGTCTTGCTTTACCCAGTGAAGACTGCAACCCCAGCGTGGCCTGGCCGCTGCCACCCACAAGAGATCCAGCACCCCTCACCCTCCCTCCTTGCCCAGTTCAGGGAGGGCCTTACGGGACAGACGGCTGTTGTCCGACTGGTTACTGCTCTGAGTGCTCGTGCCTGGGTCATCCCTCTGGATCTGCTGCTCTTTGCTGGCAACAATCTCTGGTTTTGGGCGCCGGCCTGTGCAGAAGGCAGAGGTGGCATCAGTGACATGGAGAGGCAGCTCGGAGTTAATTTTTGCTGTCATAAGCAAAGAAAATATTCCAGCCACAACGCAGAGGTAGATACTCTCCAGACTCTAACAGCCCTAGGGGTTCAAAGCACTCAACCTGCAGGCAGGAACTGAAGCTAAAGGAGCAGGTTTGTTAAACTGTTAATAGGCCCCCCTCATATTTAATTTTCTAAAACTTTTAATTGGTTTTCTTGAAATGTTGCTAGATTTCTGCCTGAGAAGGTAGTAATTAGCACAAGATGGGGACCTGAGGGGCCACGTGAGCAAGCCCACCACCACGGGGAAGATTGCTACGAAGGGAATGTCGTTCCCCACACCTGCTGGAGACACGAAAAGCAGCCAGGGGACAGGGGAGACTTGGCGTAGACATCTGGAATATCCTTTCAGTGGCAAAGAGAGCTCGGTGCCGAGCAGACTGCGTGGCAAGGCTTGGCGTTTCCTTTAGTGCAGCAGAAGCTTTTAAGGACAGATTGGACTAACACCTGTTGGGAACGACCCCCACAGGCTGATCCTGCCTCCAGGCAGAGGATGGATTAAGCGACCTTCTGACATCCCCGCCAGACCTATTTTCTATGGTTCTGCAGGTGTTCAGCTGAGACAGCAAGGGAGGAAGGGACTTACTCCAACCCAGGCAGAGGGGAAGAGCTGATTTTCCCCATCCTGTTTCAGTCCCACCCTCCACTTTCCCTTCTGAGAGGGTCACTCTGGGCTGAGGGCAGGTGGGTTTCCAGAGCTGAAACAGCCCCTCTGTCCTAAGGCTGGTGCCCGTGCCTCAGGGCTGGGGTGGGATGTCTCCAAGGGGCCCTGCCCTGACTCAGAGCAAAACACCCAGGGACAGGTTTGACCTTTACCAGTCCGGAAGGTCACCATGGCCGTCTGTCCCTCGCCGGCACAGTTGTGAGCAGCCATCTCCACCTCGTAGAGGCTTCCAGGGTCCAGCCTGGTAAGGGTCAGACGGTGCTGCGAGGCTGGGACGTCCCTCACTGCCCAGCTGTCCGAGGCGTTGGTGACCTGCTGAGAGACCAACGCAGGCGTTGCAAAGCTGGGGGCAAGCTGGGCTTCTTGCCTGCACCGAGCCCAGGAACTTGCATCACAGGTTCCATCTCACCCAGGGCTCCCTTCCCTGCCTGTAAAGGAGGGGGATATTTCCAGCCTGATTTTGCAAAGCTGAAGGATTCAGATATAAGCAGGACAAGTCACCAAGCACCTGGGTGTTTTACTGACCCCAGAGGTTCACTCAGCCCCGTTCTGTCCACTGCTCCTCTCTGATACCGCTGCCCCTCGGTGCGCGTAAAGCCCTGGGGCAGGCGCACCCCCAAAAGGCAGCGTTAGCCAGAGGCTTGAGCTGCTTTAGGAGCCAAATCTCTCCTGCAGCCCAAGCCGGTGAGCTGCTCATTTAGATGCTGGTCGTTTCCATGGGATGAGGTACCTGGATGCCACTTTGGTCACCTGGACCTACATTGTCTGACTAATGGCGTTTTATCCGGTCTCACCGCTGGCACTTCCTGGCTGAAATGGGGAACGGGAACGTCTGAGCACAGGTTTCTGCAGGGAAGAGACTGTAACACGGCTGTGGCCCCCAGAAAGGGGGCAACTTGGAAACAAGTTTGTTCTTTGGTGATGCCCTGATGCCCCATGCAGAGGGTGAGGGAAGGTGGGACCTTCCTCCGTCTCCCCAGCTGGAAGGATAATATTTTTGCAGGCAAACAGGCAGGACACTGAAGTGACCCGGTGCCGAAAGGAGCATTAGCAACGCAGGCGAAGCAACAAAACGGAAATGCCGAGACTGCCGTATCATTCATCTTCCCCATGCGTTTGACACTGACTGATTAATGCCTGGCTTGTTTTATTTTTATTCCTGAGCCCACAGAGTTGTGAGGCCAGGGAGGGGAGCCCTAAAGACTGCTAATGCTCAGGAGAGAAAAAGAGAACTTAAGAAACAAAGGTAACGGCTGCGTGGCATCTGACTGCTTGCAGGCCGCGGAGATTTAAAGGTAGCATAAGAGCAGCGGAAGAAGGGACATCCACAGATACATTCCAGAGGAGAGCAGACCCTTGCCTAGTACAAATGTAAGTCTCCTGTCAGTAGGTTTTACTTTCCTTATAGCCATCTTTCAAACAAAGAGTCTTTTCTTTTGTTGCTGAATTGATTCCTTCCCTCTCTGCACATGTGCTTCTCCAGTCAGAGATGTCAAACCCAGATCATTATATAACTTGATCCTAAGAATCTCTGATAGAGACGTTTTCTAAACAAGTTTAAGGGTTATTGGGACTAATTCCTTGCCACACAATCCTTAAGCATCTCAAGAAAGAGTCTCCAGCTGAGAATTTGGACTACACTGAAAACATATTACTGCAAACTGCAGTGACCCATGGTGACCTCCACTGCCCTACAGCCCCTTCCAGGTGAAGCGCTGAAAAACAAATAACATACGGACAAACGCCAGCCTGCAAGTTGAGATCGCACACAGAATTGCTAGTTACATGATACACCATCAGGGGACAAATTTCTTCTTGGCAGACAACCAGAGCCAATAGTCGGGTGAGGCTTTTGGCATCTTTTGGTTTTTATTTAAGCCTGCCCTATTGTGTTCTTGTGTTGGCATCTTCTGCCTTTAAAACAAAGGACTCTTTAAAGAGAGGGTTAGCTGAAACACTCCACTTTGGTTTTGTTTAGAAAGAAATCAAGGATGTGTAGGGATTGTAACAGCCTCCTATTATACTGTATTTTCACAAAATCAAACAGTTCCAGGAAAATAGATTCTTATAACGGAAAATGGTGCCTTGCAGTGGCTGGGAATCCAAAACATGCCAGATCAGGAATGTAATCAAACCCCAAAGCAAAACCTGCCTCTACTGCAACTCCCTGCCTACCCAAAGGAAAAACAAGCAGCAAACGAGTAAATTCAATGCCCCTTTTTTCCCGCTTATCCCCAGCAAAATGGTAAGAGTGGCTCTACACCTCAAAAGCAGAATTTTTACCTCAACAATGCTTTGCTAATTAGAGAGACTGCTGGGCTACAGCTCTGCTGGCACTCTGCCCGTGGTGCCCAGAAGCACGGAAGAGGACAGGAGCCCTGGGGCTCACGCAGGGCTCAGCAGCGCACCGGTGATGTGCTCATGCCGTGCCACCAGCCAAGAAACATGCTCAACACTGCACTGCCTTTCAGCTTCCAGAATAAAACCAGTGGCTGAGGACCTTCCAGGTGATTTAGCATGGCTGTGATGGCTCTCTGCTGGCTCCTCAGTCACCGAGTGTGAGTGCTTCGGCGCAGCTGAGCAGGGCAGCTGCTGAGGTGCGTGCAGCAGAGACAGGCTGCTGCTCTGTGTCCTGCAGCCCGAGACTTTCAAGGCAGAGTTATCCTCGTGGCTTGTGCCAAGACAAAAGCATTACAGAGCAAGTCATGCGCAGTCTGCCCTCAGGACTTCCTACTTGTGTAAGCAGACAACTGAGGATTGGAAGTGGAAGCTCTTTAGGCTGGAAATACACGTGTGCACACCCGCCCCGCTTGCTTTGGCAGACAGGCACTGCTACGGGCCCTTCTGCGAGAGCAAACCTCTCGCAGCCTGTACTCATCACACCTCGACAGGCTGTGGCTGCAGCTGAGGAGGACCCACCAACCAGCACCACCAGTGAGCGATGGGTGCCCCTGCCCCAACGCACCTGCTCACGAGGTGTGAAAACGTGCAGCGAGGCCACCAGCCCACCTGTGGAACGGCGCAGAGGAAAGATGGGAGCAGGGCGAAACAGCGATACCTTGCGATGCTTCACCACATAATAGAGGATGGGGGCTCTGCTGTCAGGCCGGGGTCTCCACACCAGATCATAGCTGTCTGTCTTGGATGTCCGGGGAGAGCTGAGGATGATGGGGGCCTCAGCTGGAGACACCAGCTCCCTGTTGGCTGCACACTGTGGAGATGCTGCCAGCGGGGTCGTCGCAGGCTTTGGCAGTCCAGCTTTATCCAGGAGCAGCTTTAAGGCGCTGTCCCTGGAAGGTGGTGTTGGAGGCTGAGCCGAGCCCAGCTGGGCATCTCGCCCAGGGTCGAGTGTAGCTCCTGAAAGACAAAGTGTCGAGGCAGGGTAAATGCCTGTCCCAGTCTGCGGTGCAGGCAGAGCTGTAAGCCCCCTGAAAACTCTCGGAAGCCCAGCACTGCGCACCCATTGCAGCACAGGCACCTCAGAGGTATCGGGTCCCAGGTGGTGCTGCCTGCTGTGCCACTCGAAAAGGTGTTAGCAATGATCTCTCCTTCTCCTGCCATGAACCTAACACAGCTCACTTGGGGCCTCTGCGAGAACAGGCCTTGGCCACATGGGGCTGCCTCCCTCTCTGAAGCCCCTCCTACCCTGGGTAAGTTCAGTAGGGTCCAAAGAATCAGGTGGTACCTCTCTTATCCCAGGTGAATCCACCCACATCGGTGTTTCTGCTCGTGCCCAGCGGGTGCCCAGAGGCAGAGCGGAGTAAGCCGTGGGGTAAGGCACTACACCCGCATGGCCCGTGTCTCCCATGCAGAGACAGCTCAAGGATGCACACATGGCACCGCACTTAGAAGCACGACCACCACCACCTGCTCCTACAGGGAGAGGCGGGGATCCCAGTCAAAAAAGCACTTGACGTGCAGGGTAACAGGGAGGGAAGAGCAAAGCAGCTCAAATGCAGGCGGAAGGGTTACACACCGACTTGGTTCTCCTGCTCCCGCTGCTCTTTCCCTGTGCGTTAGGCCCTGGGATTGAACGGTCACAAGCTTGGAGAGAGGGACCTACCTGGCCGGGCTGTCCTCAATTGCACCATGGCTTGCGCGCTGCCGACCTCGTTCTCTGCCATGCACTGGTATATGCCGTCGTCCTCGGGCCCCACGCTGACCAGCCGCAGCGCCTTGCGGGAAAGCCGGAGCCGGTGGCTGGCGGAGAGGGGGACGGCGTTACGCAGCCACATGACGGAGGGCTGGGGATTGCCTCGCACCTCGCAAGTGAACTTGGCACTCTGGCCCCAGGGAATGATCTGCTGGGACAGCTCCATGGTGACCTCCGGGGGCTCTGTGCAGGGAGAAAACAGGGCTGCTGGGTGCCACTTGGCAGGGAGCATGGCACGGCCATGGCTTCGCACCTTCCTCTCTGGCAGGGATGAAAGCAAAGTAATGGATCCTTACCCCACCCCCAAGTCCCACTCGGGGACCCACAGGAGTCCACTTCATTGCACCTCCCCTTCAGCATCCACATGAACCACAAGGAGAGGTGGCCCAAGGCCATCTGCCCCTCTCAGATGACAGCAGCCACCTGCAAGTCCCAGTTTTCTAAGCTGAAATGCTACTCTGTGCTTGTGCCGGAACAACACACCAGCACCTGGATGAAGTGCAATCCAATAAAACATGCTTATAAGGAGGGGAAGGATGCGTGGCAGAGATATCTAAGGTGTAGTATCCCTTACATTTCCCACCCCATAGACAGCTTCTCCACAGAACAGAACAAAAAGCAAGACACTCCAGTGTCTTCCCTGTGCCATTGTCAAGGATGTCTAAGCAGCAGCCAGTCCCCCACTAGAAAGTGCTAGAGCAAACCCAGTGTCACAAATGACAAGAGCAGAGCTTTTGGTGAGGAAGAGAGGATGCATCGTCTGCAGTCCATAGTGGGAGCCAGGAAGGAGGAACTACCACCCTCAAGGAAGAATTTGTCCCATCTCCTAGAAACTGGAACCATGAACAGGGGTTGGCATTACATTGTGGTTTGTCCAGGAAGAAGAGTACAGCAGCACCAGTATTTCCCCCTAAAAGCAGTGGAGAAAGTCCAAGTCCTTCCTGAAACAAGGGCTACAGCAGCACTCACCAAACACCTGCACGTTGTAGAAGATGAACGCAGCTCTGGCCTCTCCAACCCCGTTGTCAGCTGTGCAGCTGTAGGTGCCCGAGTCCTCCTCACTCGTGGGGTCAATCAGGAGGTTGCTGAGCAGGAAGCGCGTCTTGTTGTAGGCGGAGACGCTGGAGCCATCCTTGGCCCAGGTGACCCGCGGTGGGGGGATCCCGCTGGCCACGCACTCCAGGATGAGGCTTTGGCCCTTGGTGACAATGATGGTTTGAGCTTCAGGAGGGTAGATTATCCGGGCTGCCTCTGCTGTGGAGCCTGGTGAGGAAGAGGAGGAAGGAGGTGGGTGGGAAGGAAGGTTGCCGGTGTGAAAGCACCCCGTGCAGAGTGCGGGTAGGGGTAATGGCAGGGCTAGTGCGCTGCTCCCCTCCGCTGGGGCAGATAAATGGCAACGCAGGGCAAGAGGGACATTCCTTAAGGGACGCGGGCACACAGCAAGCGGTCTCGCTGGAGGGCCAAGGGCCTTTGCTCACCCATCACCAAGAACAAATCCTGAGGAGGTATGGCAATCCCAGGGCTGCACACCCCCCCCAGGAGCAGGCCCTGGGGCCTTCTGCTGCTAGAAAGGCTTCCCAGCAGCTGATAATGTTGGTTCACACAGAAAACCAGCTGCGACAGCACCGGTACGTGCTCCCAGGACTGGAAGTGCTCTGGAGAAGACGTGCAGTGAAGGGACAGAGCTTACGTCTCACACGGAGCCTTTCACTGGAGACCGAGGTTTTCACCTCCTGCGTCACGGGGTTGTAGGCAGCACATTTGTAAGTCCCCTCATCCTCTTGGCTGGCATTGACGATCTGAAGGTTCCCAGATGGCATGATAAGGTAATTGTCTGTAGAGAGAGAAGAGGAGGTGGCATGCGGGCACAAGATACGCTCCTGCCCAGCCTCCCGAAAGACATGCAGCGCCCTGAAGGAAAGGTGGACAAGTGGGAAGGGAAAAAACGACGCGGTAACACCGACAGGAATGAAACGACCCTTTTTAGTTCAAATGTCAGGGGAAGCAATGATGGAACGATGGAAGGAACGGAGCCGCAGGTGAAGCTAGTTTGTCACAAGTGCATCCAGCAGATGGACTGAAGCTGCAAAATTTGGATCCAAATTTTAAACACCTCTGCAAATCTGAAGTCACCTTTACCCAGGCGGGGCTAGAAGAATGCTTCACAGAGCCACCCAATGAACAGTGTCATTGTGCACCACCTAATTCTTCTTCCTTTCACCTTACCGCAAGCTGGTGTTATACGTGGCTCCCCAGTCCCAGGCAGTGGGGACACCAGGGAGACCTGGCAGGGACGTTAAGCAGGACCTGTGCTCAGGCTGGCAATGGAGGGACAACGAGGAGGCAGCAGGCAGAGGAAGCTACTGCTGGTAGGGAAGAGTAAAGCTGAGGATCCTGGGGAGGGACCCAGCAGGACAGACCCCTGTGGCACTCACCTCGGGAGGCCTCTAGCCACTCCTGCTTCACGCTGTAGCGGACCTGAGCCTTGGGATGACTTTCAGGCAGGTCACAGGCGATCACAGCCGTGTTCCCTTCATCCACCTCGATCACGTGCTGGCCGTCGAACTTGAAATCTTTGAGATCTGCAGAGAGTGAGCGACAGGGCATCTCAGTGGCTGGCTGAGCACCGCGGTGTCGCTCATCCTCTCCCTGCGGACCCGGGGCTGTTTCGTTGCAGTGCTGGCAGAGGGCTGCTCTGTTCCCAGCAGCAAGGGAAACTGGCCCGGTTTCAGAGCTTTAGTTTTTTTCTCCTCCTCCTTCCTACAAAATGGATAACTTAAAACGCAGCTTCTGGAGAATCTGCCTGCTACATGGCTGAGACACTGGGTGTGAAGAGTCCTGGCCTGAAAGTAAAAAACGAGCCAACTTACTGCAGCACGGAAGGGCAGCCAAAACCGGTCCTTCTGCAGCCTGCTCTTTCAAAAGCGGCTGCCGCCCTGCTACTGAGAAGCTAACTTTGTACTCAAAACGCAGGGAGCCCAGCCTGCTTCAAGGGTGTACAGACACCAGGTGACACAGTGGGAGAAGGTGTGTGAACGCTGGATGCTCCCAGAGTTGCCCCGAGCTCCAGTGCCTGAGTAATCGGTGTCTCTGCTGTGGGCATTCCCACTCCCACCGAACACCTCGCGGCACAAGGCTGGTTAACCACGACACTGCGTGTGCCCAAGCAGTGCCCGCACCCCAGTTCAAAGACTCGCAAGGAAAAGCAGCTCCCCTGCAGCTGCCCCCTCCCTAAAGCAGCTGGGAAATCGCCCATCCCAGCACGTGTCTCCCTAGGAGGCTGTGACGGGGTCACTCCCCCGGCAGGGCCGATGTGAGCAGCAGAACTGGAAGCACAAGGCAGGGGGAAGGGGCACTTTGGGTTCTTTTCCTTGTTTTTCAAAGCAGGAGCAGAGGACCACGGTGAAACCCCACAGATCCGGCAGGGCAGGGAGCACACCTGCCTGGCGCTGCCGAGCTTCCCGCAGATGAAACTGGTCCCCACGCTTCCTGGGCACAATGGCAAATCTTTCCAGAGCACCACGAGCCCAATGTTTGTCTCAGTCCGCCTGTGCTGGGAGGAAGAAGGTTTTGCGCCGGGAAAAAAGTCCCACGCACACATTTTTACAGTGCCATGCACCAGCCCAGGCGACCACTAGTGACAACTGCACATCCCGCAGTTGGTCGCAAGTCACGTTGTCACATCAAGGCTCAAGCTGGCGCATCTTCCCTGGGACCCAGCGCAAACACACACCTCCTGAGCAGCATGTCGCTAAATCCGGACGGGACCGCACTTCCTTTTCAAACCCCTACGCTAAGGCAGCGCGTCGCATCCGTCGCCACGGCATGGCATGGCCACGCGCTGTCAACAGCTCCCTCGCCCCTCGCAACCCATCCCAGGATGTGGCACCCGTGACCTCGGGCAGTTTGGAGAGCCGGGGGGCAGCAGGAGGGCTGGCGGCGGGCGGACGGCAAGCAGCCTCCCTTGGCAGACTCGGCTGACAGAAAAATGTGTTTTTGTTCTCTGGGAAATGCAGCAGCACTCCAAGAGCAAAAGACAACTCTGGCTCCAAGCTTCTCCCACCCACAGTCATGGAAAAGTGACATGAAATTTCTCAAGCAGACTTTCTGATTAAAGCAAGATCCTTTATGGAGTTTAAATAAAAACCAGCTCTCTTGGCAAGGCGGCGAGAAAGCCTCCCCAAGCGCGGCGCGGAGGGGCTGCCGGGCGGCTGCCGGGGGAGCCAGCATTCCCGGGCCCAGATCTGAGGGAAGGGGAGGAGGTTGAAAAGAAAAGGGGAGGTTTTGCAATGTCATAAAAATGATTTGCAGCGAACATGCTTAATACTTCTGGAATTTCTTGGCATCGTTCAATTAAAAAAAAATATTAATAAAAAGAAGGAATAGGGGTGAACTTCAGAAATGTGATTAATCCTTTAAGACAAGCCGGGGAGGGGAGCCATGTTTCCACTGGGTATTAAAGCCAGATGAAGGTTAACTCTTAACTTGTGAAAAGCTGGCAGTGCTTTGCGCTCCTCCGACAACGAAAGTTACTGCTGGGGAGGGGAAGGGTGCTGGATATTTTCTCCTCTTTGCTTTTTATATTTGATCAAGGAATAAAATAGTAAGAGCCACAGAAATGGAAAGAGGTGGAGAAGAGGCGAGAGCCCAGTGTCTGCCTGCCCACATCATGCGTATTTCTCCCATCAACAAAATATAAACGAGCATCAGGAAAATTAATGTGTGCCTTGGTGGTCTGGATTCATCACAGCCAAATTAAGATTCTGGAGCCAAGGCATAGGCTCCAGCAATGCTGGCAGGGATGTGCACACACACACACGTGTGCACGCACGCACGCACAGGCCCCAACGAGGAGAAGGGGCCCAGGACCCCGGAGGAAGAGCAGACCCACAGCCCTGGCCCAGCGGAGCCCACTGGGGAACACCACGCTCTCAAAGACGGAAAGCGATGTCCCTGTGCCCGGGGATCCCCGGGACGACCTTAGGCTGGGCAAACATGGGGATCCCTCACGTGCAGCCCCCCGGGTGGCAGCTCAGCCCACTCCTCTCACAGCTGTGAGTGCCGCAGCCCCACGGGGGGGAGCAGGACCCCCAGCTCTTCCTGCCTTCCCCTCCCAGCCTGGCCGCAGGGGATGAGGGGCAGAGCTGTGGATGGAGGGGGGGAAAGGATGGAGGAAAGGGATCCTGGGGTGGCTAGGGGAGCAAGACTGGGCACCAACAGAGAAGCGAAGCGAAAGCGGCAAGGGAGAGGGGAAAAACATCAGGTGGGCACCAGGACAAACTGTTTTCCAATATGCAAGTGTACGAGCTTCCTGCCAACCTACTCCCCTAAATCCCTGCTCCCCCACACTTTTAAATAAAGACTGTTTTATTTGCCAGTGGGTTTTGGCCACAGGCGGTCTGAGCCACCCTCCTCCCTGCTGGTACAAGCACGTGCAGCCACCCATGAACAGGTCAGCCAGGGGTGCTCAGGGGCACCCCAGCTCCCTCCATGCATGGGATGAGCCCCCCCCAACACGTGCCATTGCGCTTGGCCACAGCACGGCAGAACGGAGGGCGCCGCGCTGGGCTGGGACAACCACCTTCATCCTGGGGTCTTCACATGAGCTGCCCCCAAGGTGTGGGAGGTCACACGTCCCTTCCCCCACCACGCGGTGCACTGCAGGGACGGGGGAGGAGTGTGTCAGTGCTCGGGGGGTTGCAGCACTCACCCGCCCGGCTGGCAGCAGCCATGCCCCATGTCTAACATGCAATTTGCATCCCAAGACTAACTCCCGCTGCAGCTGGGAGAAACCACATCCCCTCTCCACTGGCTGAGTTTTCCTTTTCATATGGCGGCGCTCGGTGTGCCAGCCCATGTCCTTGTCCTTAAAAGACACGCTCGATCATAGGGAAGCAGCAAATCCTCATCCACCAGCCACTGGCCAGGAGGGGCTGCAGACAGACAGACAGACAGAGCACTACCAATCCCAGCCGTACTGGGATAACAGGTCTTATTTTTTCTCTTTTTTTTTTTTTGTTTTGTTTTGTTCTTCCTTCTGTTTTGTTTAGAAGGGAGCGCAACCAAAGGCTGTTGCTTGTGTCCATCTGCGTCCCACTCAAGAGGCGCGATGGGGCAAGCCAGGGCACGGGGAGGGTCAGCCCTGCGGCGAGCTGTGCTGCTGTCACTGGGGAGGGAAACCAGCTGAATCGCAAGGCTGGGGGCCAAGCAGCAAGGCAGGCGAGACAGGCTGGATTAAATGAATGGGAGACCATAAATAACTTCAGAGAAGAAGCAGTAGTAAATAAAACGCTGGCCTTCAAGGTGAAAGTCCTCCCCGAAAGTAGGGGAGGGGGAGGGAGAGAAGGGAGGCACCCCAAGGCAAATGGGCAGGGATGGGGGGTTCCCCCATTAATCCTGCCTCAGCTGTCAGAGCAGCCTGGGCACCGACGGTGTCACCACCAGCCCCCTCCCACCTGCTGGGACAGGCGCAGCCCCCTGGCCTCCTGCTTGCTCATGCACCCCCAAGCACAAATTGCCCCCCCATGCCCCAGCGCCACACCAGGCCTCTCTCACAGCCCTCATGCCGCAGCTCTGCCGCTCACGAAACACCACCTGTGTTTTCCTTCTCTCCCCTCCTCACACCACCTCTGCCCCCAGGGCCAGAGCCCCTGTGCCTGCTCAGCAAATGCTTTTCCAACACGCAGCTGCCCCCTTCCCTCCCTCCCTCCCTCTCATCGCCTCTGGGGAGCTGTCAGAGAGGCCCGGGCAGAGGAAAATGAATGGGGCTGTCTTCAGAAAGCAGCTGCAAATTCCTGGGGGATGCCCAGCCCGACCCGGCGCAGGGTCACTGCCCACGAGCGCGCTGAGGCCCGGCTTCCCCACGTGCTGCCACAAAGCTGGGAGCTGCCCTCGCCGGCGGCTGATGGAGGGACACGGGCAACGAGCCTCCCTTATCCCACGGTGTCCCCAGGACAGAGGTGCCCGGCGCTCCTCTCGTCCCTGGCCCCAGGGAACGCACTGGAGCAGGTGGAGTTCCTTTGTTGCGCCCCTCAGCTATTTTTTGGTTTTGGTTTTAAGCATCACGTCTATTCAGGGGTCAGGCTTGCTGTTGTGCTTGCTGCACCGATTTTCCATGTGCTCAGCTGAATGCAGGGAATTCCACAGCTTTTGCCTCCTCTGCCCACTGGCTTTGCTCCAGTCCCACACTTCAGCTGCCCTGCGAGCTCCACCAAGGGCTCTCAACCTTTGGAGCCTTTTGCTGTTGTGGGACCAGCCCACAGCACCGTGTTCGTGTCCCTGGTGGATGTATCTGGCCCCACCAGAGCCCGCTGCAGCCATACGTTTTTTATATCGCACCTCCATCCAGGAGAGGGGCTGGAGCAGCGCTTCTGGCATGATGGCAACTTTGCTACCTGCAAGCGTGCAGAGAAAATATTTTTCTCTTCCTTGAAGCTCTTGAACACGTGAAGGCTGAGGGGCTGCCTTGGGAAACCAGGAATACCCCTGCTCCATCCATGCAAGCCGTCCCGGCTCCAGCCCATCACTGCCGGGCCAAAGGGCTGCCTCGGAGCCACACAGGGCTGATCTTGTGCAGCACGGCCAGGCCACCAGTGATCGGCACGTATCTCTCTGCGCAATAGGCCACCGGCTGCCAGGGTTGAGTGTGGGATCATGGAGCACCAGGTCGGCTCTAACTGGACTCAAAAGTGCTCAAGTAATGCCTAAAGTGCTGCTCCTTTTGTTGCTTTAGGAAATCTTAGAGCCAGGGAGAGCAGAGGGGGACTCGGTGTCACTGTGCCACAGACAGGAGAAGGAGGTTATGGGTCTCAAGGTGAGGCTGTGGCTGCCAGGTTATCTGTGGTGATGGTTATCTGCTTGCTGACCATCGGCAAAGCACAAGAACACCCTGAGGGACTGGGCATGCACAGCCTGGGGAACTCAAGGGTGTTTCCTCCAAAGGAGGTGAAGAGAAAGGAGTGGAAATAGCCTTAAAGCTGGCCAGATGATGTTATCCACACCCCTTGAAACCTAGCGAGACACTTTCCAATGACTCCGGGTCCTCTTCCAAAATAAACCTAAACCTTGAAAATACTTCCACACACAACCCCCCACCCCGCCTCTGCTTTCAGTCACATTCCAGTTCCACTCTCCCCCTGACCCCTCAAAATAACCTTTGGATGGGGCTAAGACTGTCAGCGGGTTTTCTTTCAGCTGGGCAGGCGATCCGGGAGACACGTATCAACTTGCAATACCGACCTGCCAGGGGCTTCCCTCTCCACCCCCACGATCGTGGTCCCCACTGCACCAGCTCAGAGCAAGGCCCCGTGGAGGAGCTCCGGAGCAGGAGTGAGAGCCTGTGGCACATCTGCTACCGTAGCTTTCTAACTCAGTCCCACCACAAACTGGTGCCCCCTGTTATTTCAGACCCCTGCAAAGCCACCGTTGCAAGCAGCCTCCAGCTCACAAACATGAACCTGGTTATTTGAACCCCTCTAGGTCTCCCTCCTACACATTTCAGCCCCGCTTCGTTCCTGGGCTGCCTTCTCTCTCTCTTCACTCATTGACTGCCAAGTCTTCCCCACCTGCTCTCTCTCACCTGAGGCCGGCCAGGTGTGTGGGACATGGCCTCTGCCATCCCCATCTCCCACCGAGGACAAGGGACCCATGCAGCGCAGCGCAGGGGTCCCCCACGGTAGATTAGTTGCTTGCTCATCCAAACTCTGGCTCCAGTCGTGCGAGCTCCGCTGAGTAGCGCTCCTGACCTCCCCTCAGCGCTATGCTCACGCCGTGGCAGGGACTGCAGCAACGGGCAAGCCCCCTGCTCTTGCACCCCCATCCCCAGCCGCAATCTGGTAGCTGAAGGTGCTCTGGCTCCTGGAGATGGCTGACAGACTACTCAGCTGTGGCTTTGGTTTGTCCTGAGGGACACACTGGGACCTTCTGGTGCTCTAAGGCTCGTCTCCCATCCACCACTGACGGCAGACCAGAGCAGACAGACAGGTTAAGCAGCCACGCTTTGTCCCAGTAGACAGAGCTGATGGTAGTGGGCTGGGGTGAGGGGAACAAAAGAAAAGGGGATCAGCCTAAGAAGGAACCCATCAGGCTGAGGAGCTGCGCACACCCTGCTCTCCTAAATACAAACCATGCCCTTGGTAATCCCATCCACCTCTCCCCTCCTCTCCTTCCCTCTATCAGGCCACCAGCGCACACAGCCCCCTTTCTGCTCTGGAATGTGTTCTCCGAAACTTAATCTCAGCACGGGGCTCAGGCCAAATCCCCCGACAGATTCGGCCCCGTGACAACCCCCTCCCACACCGCCTCAGAGCTCAACAACTCTCCTCTCGCTTTCCCTCACCTCCTCCTCCCACCCAGCCTGGCCTAAACATTTCACTCCTGATTAATGTATCAGTGACAAGCCAATAACTTTTGGCTTTAAAGCAAAGCCAGCCTCCACTTTGCACAAACATCTTCAGTTCTTCATTTTCTTCAAACTTAGCCCCAGACTCCGCCTTGCTGGGAAGATGAAGCCCTTTCCACGCCTGGGGGCTGTCACTGCCAGGGGATGGTGGTCTCCTCTGTGTACACTTGCTCCACCAAAACCTGCACGAGTCTCTGAGAAGACCAGACTCTCCATTGCTTAAACAAAGGGTGGTCCACACAGAGCCCCCCACCTCCAAGGAGGCCTGGGCTGCCCTTTCTCGGAAGCATCCAAATACAGCACTTTCTCACAGTTGAACATAACATCTGGCCAAAACCAGACGCCTGTAAGAGAAGTTCCGCACTCTGAGAGACTCCCCCTCCCATGCACGTCTCCTTGGTCTGTCGCCAATGCCAGAGGGCAGCAGGGTAAGCTCAGAGATAGAAGCCAAGTCCCTCACTCAGAGCTGTGGCTCAGAAACAAGGTAGCTCTTTGCTGCCCTGCCACTGAAACCTCATAGGAAGATGACAAAGCCCTGGAAAAGGGGAGCATGCCCCGCTCCCCCGGCACCACAGCAGGGGTAATGAAAAAAAGCCTCCTGCCCCTTAAATCAAAAACCTCACTATGAGTGCTTTTAGATACTCTGCTCTCCTGTATCCACCTCCTGTCAGCTTCTGCCTCTGTCTTACCAAATAAGCACAGCACAGTCTCTGCCTTCCACATCTCCATGCAACTGTTCTCCCCCCCATCCCTCTCCCTCACCTTGCCTTTTGGCAAGGCATCTTCCCGATGGTGCACAGAGGACTACCAGCTATTTACTGCAGGCGTTCAGGAGCACCCCCTCACCACAACCGGACTAACCTTTCCCTGGTGCGAGCGTGGGGGCCGGTGCCTTGGCTATCAAGAACACAGGGGCAACCCAAACAAGGGCAGGTCCCATCGCAGGCCAAGGGACTTCACTTTCTGTGGGTCAGGACATCAGTAAAACTTGGCACACACTGACCCAGCACTGGTAGCAGCCCTGCAGCGGCCCAGGCACTGGTCCAGCCATCAGCACCAGCAGGTACTTTTTGGCAACCTCAGTCAAGAAGTCACCAACCAGATAAGGCAGCATGCCAGTTAGGAAACCAACGACGCACACAAGCCCCATCGCTCAGGTATTTCACCGCAGTACAGGTCTGCAGCCTACCATGCAGGAGGCCGGGCTGGGTCACGGATGAGCCACAACACGACAGCCAGTCCACGATCAACAATGCTACAAAAGGGCTTAAGCCAAAGGAACCCTCCCTTGAGGCCAGCATGAAAAAGAGAGCATGGATGAGCCTCTCAGGACGCGCGAGTGACGTCCCAAGCAATGCAGGGGATGGCAGAGGACTAAAGCTACTCACTAGCTAACGTGACCACTGCAGGGACACTGGCAATGACTCCTTCAGGCACACGAGCAATGCACTGGTATCGCCCCACGGTGTGGTTATTGAGAGCTGTGATGACAAGTTTCCCCTGCTTGATACGGATACCCAGCACCTCATCTGAACCAGCCAGCTCCTTCCCGTTCAGTCTCCAGGTGAGGTTCACTCGAGGGGGGTCCACAACACACCCCAGGCTGACTGGGCCCCCAAGCTTTTGGACAATGGAGGCAGGTTGCACTGTGACCTGCAGAGATTCACCTGCACAGAGGGAAAAAATGGGAATAACAAAGTTCTGTGAGACTCAGCAAAAGAAAGGACAGAGGAAAAACTGCAGTGCTGGTATATTTTGCATGCCCCATCACTTCTGCTTGTGCTGCACCTTCCCCTTAGCTCCCCACACACCCACCCTAGTGCCTGGAGATGCATACCAGCCCCATCTCTTCTTGGCACCACCAGAGATATCCAGCTCTGACCGTATCCCCTTCTCCTCCGGAGGAGTGTTTAAACCAAGACCATTGGGCAAGGCTATTGAGGAAGCGGCAGACAGAGGAAGCCACTCTGTGCTTGAGGCATGGCTATGCTAAACAGCATCAAGGCAAAACATAAACAACACGGAGCAAATGAGTAAGAACAGAAACTCACTCAGTTTGGCAAAACAGCTAGCTGCTGCGAGGATGAAGCAAGGGATGGGGGACATGGGTCTCTTCTTTCCACGTGTCATTGCCATCCCATGCAGTGTGTCCTGGGGTGCCCAGGGAAGGATCCCATAAGCTGCTCAGAGGATGCAGTGGACGTGCAGCAGCGTATTCCTGTGGATGACAAGAGACATGATTGATGAAACCCTCAGAATTCCCTCTACTCTGCAGCCCTGCCTGGCTTCTCTCCCAAATTCCTAAACTCCCAGGGATTCACCGAGCCAGTAGCCTGGGGAGACTACACAAACTGATGCAAGCACTTCTCCAGACTCCACGGTTGTGAGTCTCCCAAGACATCCCATGCTCAGCCCTTGGTACAAACCTACATGTGTGCACATAGACACATACTGCCCTTCCCTGTTTCAGACTTGACGTGGTGAATGTCTTTACTGTGCCAGCAATGCACACCAGACAATTTTCAGGAGCAAAACGCAAACATTTCCAACAAAGTGTCACTGGACCTATGTGCTAAGTGTTGCCACCCCTTCTTGGGTGTGTCTGGAGTATATTCTAGCTTGAACACAAAAGTAAACGAGTAGTATGAGTCCCGAGCTACGTGAGAGCAGAGGTGATCCCACAGTTTCACAGCCTCTTCCTGAGACATTGGCCATGTTGCTACTGGGCATAGCCATGTTTCAATCCAGATGGGACTCCTTAGGAGATATAAAAGTTTTTCAGGATGTCTCTGCAAGGAATTATTCTGAAGCGGAGGGGACACTTTTTCAGGAGAAAAGAAATGTCCCATTCTAAAACTGTTTAAATTCAGTTCAGCAAGCTGAGGGCAGATTACACTGATGTGGCGTAATACAACTTTATTCTAACTTAAGAACCTATTTTGACCTATGAAAAGGTTTCAGATTAACTGTTCTGCCTGAAACACACTGTCTGTTTTGAGTTGAACTACCCTGTCTGGACAAACCACCAGGTTCATATTCAAAAGCATCAACAGTCTCCAAAAACCCTGAAGCCCAAAGCCACCCATCAGAACCCAGGTTGCTGCGAAGAGCTGCACGCTGCAGCAGCTCCCCTGGAGACACCGTCAGGAATGAATGCTAAAGCAGACGAGCCAGGTCAGGGGGATTAAAGATCTAAGTGGCTGCCCCAAGAGACACCTCGGATGTCAGACTGAATTCAGCTTCAGCCAAGGGCAAAGAGCTGAAGTCAAGAAAAGATGTCCCTCTATGGACATCATAATGCAGCTACAGGATTTTGAGCTCCTTCCAGCTGCAGCACTAAGAAGATGACCGGTGAGTCTCAAAGGCATTTCAGAATTGCTCCAGCGGCATGTCTACATTGGCAGGGGAGAAGCCCAAGACCAAACCAGCCATGGCGGCCAGCCCAAACAGCAGTTACATTGTCTGCTCCCCCTGCAGATACACCACAAGCTCATTAGCCACAGCCACCATCCTCAAGAGGACCAGGGCTCTGCAGACCAGTATCTCCTGCTTCCACCACGGTCACTGCTCGAGCATGTCCTTTCCATCACCATCTTAGTCAAAAAGAGGGGACAAGTCCGTTCAAGCTAAAACTAAAACCTCCTAACTCCTGAAGTTATGCAAGTTATGAAGCTGAAGCAAGGAAAGACAGCATTTGGGCAAATCTCAGCAATTACTTTGCTTGGCCTCTAGTGACAGCAAAGGTGCAAAAGTGCAATATAGGGCGATGCCCACAGCCAGCCTTGCTGAGATCCACACGGCAACAGTAAGAATCCAGCTAACTAGAGCTTGCAATCATCTCTGCAAATTGGGCTGTCCCTCTGACAGCAAAACAAGCTGTCCCCTTTCCCCCCACCATGCCCCAGAGCACTGCCTGGGGGAGAAGCGATGGAGGGGACATTCTTATAAAGTTGAGAAGAGATAAGAAAAGCTGCCTCTGAGCTGGCAGTTTCAAAAGGAAGCAATGCCTAGCAAAGCAGTCTGCAGCTGGAGCTCTGCAAACGCCACAAAGAGCATCTTTTCGTGGCACTTTGCAGGTCGATGTAAGCTCGCTCAGCAGGCCTGCCAGCGGGCTCAAGGCAAGGGCAGCTCTTCCCTGGGAGTCACACAGTCCTGGTTAGCACGGCCACGAGGCCAACACGACAAGCCTTGCTGAGAGGCAAGGCAAATTAGCTCAAGCTTGGCATGGCCTGATGTGGCTTCCAGGCAGCCAAGAGCATGGACAGAGCTTGGCTGTGGGGCATCAAGCTGGGCATACTCTGAAGGCACCCAGCAAGATCAGCTAGACTCTTATTCCAGCTACTGCAGCCCACAGCCCCGTTACATATGAAAATCCGGTGTGGGTAACCTCTAGTGCCGAAGCGACAAGACAGCAACTTCCCTCCCACACACCTCATCCTCCCTGGTACTCACTCTCCCCACCCGAGAGGACAGTCCCAACAATTTGAAGAGATTTGCCCGTCAACCAGCACATACCGTTGTACAAGATGCTTTCATGATTTGGAGACTAGCTGAGTTACTCAAGTTCATTTCTCCACGGAAGACAGCTACCAAAGCACCTTTGTTATGCCACAGCCATCTGGGGCAAACCACCATGGACCATGGCCAGAAAAGTGCCCGATGTCTGCCTGCGGCAGAACGCGCACCACCGACACCATCACTGGTGTGCAAGTTGATGTGCCACTAATTACACTCATCTGGAAAAGACTTGGAGTCTATTTGGGCTAAGAAACACTTCACACCACAAGGCTTGCTGGAGACAGACAGCCTTCCACCAAGGTAGAAGAAACATTTTTGGGGTAGGATTTAACGTCTTGCTCCTCCGTGCTGGAAGCCTACAGAGCAAGGCTGACTCATTCCCCCTATCTGGATGGGTTTGGCAGCAAGACGGAAAAATGCTGGATGGAAAAGAGTTGCTGCTTGGAGCCCATGCTGGGGGAGGGGGTAGGCAAAGATGTTCCCAACCAGACCTCCCTGCAGCTCTGCGTCGCACGGAGCCTCTGGCCAGAAGGGCAAAGCCAAAGGTGCAGAAATGTGTAACGGACCCTTCGTGAGCTAGGACCACCCAGGCACATCGATGCAACGACTAAACTGGCTGCCCCCAGGTCTGTAAAAAGGCGAAGGGTAATAGTTGGGGAGAAAAAAAGGGGAGATCAAAAAATTTGGCCACGGCACTGGGCAGGCTGAACGATATTGAGTAGAGACTGAGGAGAGAAGGTGTGTTGCAACAAGTGTACGGTACCTCCCCAAACCTCCAGGCAGAGTATGAGCTCTAAATAGGGACATGGGGCCATTTCTTTCACAGCTGAGTGAAGTACAAGAAAGTAAATGGCTAGCATAAAAATAATGAGGAAAATGAATGAAAACATCAATTCCAAAAGAACTATTAGGATCCAGGGCCAGATTTCGAAATTCTCAGCTTCCACAATTGAAACCAGATTTTCAAAAGCATTCAGTTCTTGACGTGCTGAGCTCTCCTGAATAGGC
Organism: Falco peregrinus; assembly: GCF_023634155.1. Lineage (NCBI taxonomy): Eukaryota > Metazoa > Chordata > Aves > Falconiformes > Falconidae > Falco > Falco peregrinus. The sequence goes on along the minus strand of NC_073726.1, from coordinate 86,845,933 downwards.
AACCAACTTATTTCGATGCCTAAATGGGAGCTGACCTCTTTTGAAAATGCTGCCCTTAAGCAGCCTGCAGTAGTGCAAAGCAAGGAACTTTATTAATCAGGCAGCTTTCGATCTGCCCAGCGTCCCTGCAAGTACTGACAGAGCAGTCTGCACCAGAAAAGGCAGCAAAGGTGGGGAGTGGAGAAGGTCCCAGACCAGTGCAGACCAGTGGAGCCCTAGAAGTGCTCCAGCTGCCTTCCCAGAGGCAGTGGTCCTGGGCAGAGGGCTGCACTGGGAGCTGCTGGGCTGCTGCGTGACGGTGCCCTGCTCTGCTGCCTTCTCTCCCCGAGGCAGGTACACTGTGAAATACCCCCTGGTTGCCAACAGTTCTGCAGCCACCAACACCGTCAGCCTCAACAGCTCCTGCTTAATTGCTATCTGGGAAAAGAAAGAGTTAAAAGTAATTTGAAGAGCTTCAAGGGGGCGGGGGGAGAGGGAAAACAAAAATGATTTGTTTATTTATTTTTAATTCTTTCCTGCCAGGTTAAAATAACAATTTCCTGTCGGTGGAGCTCTAAGTCCCTTTCAGACAGCCCAGTAAATCACAGGAGGGGCCATTAGGAGAACAAAATTAACGAGAGCTTCATGAGATATCGAGGGGTGGTGGGGCTGTAAAATCTGGCGGCTCAGCTTCCCACCGCACACCTCAGGCCACCGAGGCCCCAGCTGTGCCACCGCGATGGAGGGCACTGCGAAGGGAGCCGAGCAAGAAAGAAAACCCAGAGGTGAAGATATAAAAGGGAAGAAAGGCGCACGCGTGTGCAGGGGTGTGTGTGATAAAACTCGAAAGGAAAAAGGGATCCGAATTAAGCACAGGCAGCGGGAGAGGTGTTTGCTGATTAGAAACTGAAGGTTTTACTGAGGAAATGCTGCTCACAGCCCCAAGCCCCCTCCTGCTTAACAAGGGCCAGCCAAGCAGCCCTTGTTACTGCCACGCTGGCTGTAATTTACAAGGCTCCCAAATAGGAACCAGCCTCTGCCCCCGCTGCAGGGCAGCATCCCCACCCCGCAGACCCCGGCCCAAGGCGCAGGCTGGGGAGAAGTGCAGAGGCAGATTGGGAGACAGGGAAAACTCGTCGATGCACACAAGGGCATTCTGGGGTTGTGTCAGGTGACTGGACCCCGAGTGCCTCTTCGTGCAGGGGAGGAACGGGGAAGGGGCTGCTCTGCACAAAGGCAAAGCTGCAGCAACTCAGGTCCAGCTACCAGCTGGGGACACCCTGGGTGACTCCGGAGAATTCACTGCAGCTGGTCTCTGTTTCCAACAGGTCAAGTAGGGACAATGATACTCCCAGTGTTCTGTTTTATACATTGAGACTTAAGCTCTTCAGAAAAAAGCGATGTCTTACACAGTACAGTGTGCTAATCTTACTTGTAATCGTTAGTTTTTAATACAAGTCAGTATTTTTTTCTGTTGTTCCATACAGCTTAAAGCACTGGAAAAAGAAAATGTTAAAGAGAAAACAGCCACAGTACCCCTTTGCTTTACGAATGAGGGAACCTGAGGACTCGATGAGGAAGCCAGCCTGGCCCAAGGTTATACAGAAAAGCAGTGGCAGGGCTGGAAATCGAAAGCTCTCTGATGGGGACCTCCATCCCATCAGGCAAGTTGGTCTTTGATCCCGAAAAAAGCCGCCATACAACGGCACAGTCCTCTAGCTGAAAACATACTGTCCGGTTGACACACCTGAACGGGTCAGCTGCAAAGTCCCCTGCATGATTCCTGGGCATGGAGGGCAAACCTGGGCATCCCTGACCGTTTCTCCCTAAACCATCAAGCAGTAACACTCCCCGAGGGCAAAATTAAACCCTATCAACCCCCATCCCCACTCCAAAGTATTCATTTCACACCATTAAGTTATACTCGCTCTCTCTGAAAGGGTTTGGAAAGGGAGAGGTTTGCAGCAGGAGAGAAGCTTCCCCCACCACATGACAACATGGGAAGCCAGCGGGAATGGGGGTGCGGATGCTGTAGGGAGAGGCAGGATCCCCGACCGGGAAGCAGGTGGTGTCTGTCAGGAGGGGGCAGGGAGAGGCAGCACCCAGCGTTACACCCCACCTTTGAAGTCAAGGAGGTAGCACAGTGTATGGGCAAACAGGGATAAAAGCTCGCCTGCTTCCCTCTGAAGCTCCTGACTTTCAAGTGCCTTAGCTCTGTTAACATAGCCCTCGATTAACTGTGTGAGGAGGTGTGTGTGTCGTCCCGTCGTCCCCCCCCCCCCCCCCCCCCCGCCTATTTTTTAAAAGTGTTTAGGCAAAAAAAAGACTCTCTTTCTGGCTACTTGTGAGCTCAGCAAGTCCATCAAAAAGCCACAACATAATAAGCCTAGGATAAATTTGTGCTTATAGCTGGGAGAAGGAAAATACCCAGAGCAAAACCTGGCACAGCACCACCACCATGCAGATGAGCGAGTTCACTTGCAAACTACAAACTGTGCTTGGGCACTGAGTGACCCTAAAAAAACCCCAAAGATCTTCTCCAAGCAAGTCCTCAGCAATTCAGTGGCGACAGACACCTCTCTAAAAAATAAACTAAAGTCACAGATAAACCAGCTTTTTCCTTGAACAGAACTGCTCATACAAACCAAACCAGCAATGAACTAAACAAAACATGCAGCAAACTTTGTGACTTTTTTTTGTCTTCCTCAAGATGAAGCCACTGCCCTGGGCAGCTCCTTTCCACAACAGCCTGGGGTATCACCAGGGAGGCAACTGGGCATGCTGGCTTCGAATCAGCAATAGGATGCAAAGCGACTTTTGCTTGCACCCCTGAAGACCCAACGCCTGCAGTTTCTGGCACCTCTCCATCCAACAGTTCCTCTGAAATGAGCACCACTTTCCAGCTGGCACTGATCAGGCAGACTTCGTTGAGCCCCAGTGAACCCCTCCATGTTGGCATTTCATCAGCAAGCGAGCATGAGGTCTCTTGAAGATCAAAATGCCACCCTCATGCCAGCCATGGGCTCCTCAGTGGCACCACAGTGGTGGCACCACAGCCAGTGCATCTTGTCTCGGGCGATGCCTGCAGCATGGTGGTCCCAGGGTGGCTGGACCCGCCAGCCTGAGACAGTCCTGCTGCGGGCGGGCCAGGGATGTGAGGATGGCCTTGCCCTGCAGGATACGCCTCCCTTTTCCACAGCTACCAAGAGAGGAGCCCTGTGCTAAAACAGTGCGCACACTGGCTTTCGCTGCCCCTTGGCGTGCCCCGAAAACAGCTCCAGCCCTTGAAAAGACAAGGCTAAAGCATAAGAAAGAAAGAAAACCCGCGTCCTTTCTTCAATATCGTGCTCCCCCCATGCCCTAGACACTTAATTTCCCTCCTTCCCCCCCCCGGCTTCCCCCTCCATTCTGAGTAAATTCAATTTGACAACCCTGCTAATTGGATAAACGCTGCTCCCTACGCTCCTTTAAGGCTGCCCGCTTTTCTCTCCTTGTTTTTGGAGGGCGATTGTGGCTGTTCTTTAACATGAATTCCATCTGCTTTATTTCTCCTCTGCCCATTCAAGACCCCTTCTTCTGAATATGTATGAGGGGCTGCGCCCCCCCCCCCCCCCCCTTTCTCCTCCATCCCACCTCCCTCCCTCATCACCCCCCCCACACACACCCCCCCCTTCTCCCTGCCCTCTCCCATTGCCCGGGACAATAACCCCCCAAATGCCCCCTTCTCCCACCCCAGCCCTTTTTGCTTTAGATAAACACAGGCAGTGTCAAGTGTGAGGAGGGGGGGGGAAGGATGGGGTTCAACTGCCAGTCAAGCCTCGGGCCCTCAATGAAGCCCGGAGGCCTACCCTAATCTGCTGCATGCTTGCCATATGGGAGCTGTGTTGCCCTGGGAAACACTAACAGGCAGAACGGAGCTTAATAGAGTCCATATTCATTGTAATGCAGTGAAATGGCTCGAGGGACTATTGCCCCTTGGGTCTGTTTTCATTCTTCTGTTCCCCCTCTTTCTTTTCTCTCTCTCTCTCTCTCTCTTTTTTTTAATAAATTTTTTTTCCTCCCCTCCTTCTCCCCCTCCCTTTTTTTTTTTCTCCTTTTTTTTTTTTTCCCTCTTTTTTTTTTTTTTTTTTTTCTTTCTGCCTTTCAAAAGGACCAGGTCCCTGGAGAGCTCTAATCTGGAGAGGCTGGGGGCTCCCCGAAGGGCTGGCCGGCCAGTGGGGCAGGAGCGGGAAGGGGGAAGGGAGAGGTTGGAGGTGGCTAAGGAGGCGAAGGAGAGGTGGAGGGCAAGAGGAAAGTAGCAACTAATAAGCATGCAGCCGGCCAGCTGTCAAGATGCTGACAATGCTGCTCTGGGTGCAAAGAGCCCAACAGCCAGCGCTGGCACAGAGGCTGGTGCAGGGTCCTCCCAGGGAAGCGCTTGCCTCCCCTAAGAGCCTCCATCCTCCTCTGCTGAAGGCGGCACAAGCCACAAAAAAAAAAAAAAAAAAAAAAAAGGGCGCAGATGGAGCGTGCTGCACAGCCTCTTCAGAAACAAAGTGCACCTAGGAAACAGATGTTGTTGCTGCAACAAGCCCAGTGCTGCTGGCTGCTCTCTGGCTCCTTTTTCCAAGCGTGCGAGGTGGGAAAGTGGCCCTGCAGCAGCCGCCAGGGCTGCCCCTGCGGCTGGAACTGGATGCCTCTCCGATCAAAACCTTTCAGTCCAACCTCAGTCCCAACCTGGGAGTGCTGCCACAGCTTTGGACTAACTTTTCCTCTGCATTCCCCATCCTTCTCATCCTTGATCCACCTGTAAACACTCCAGCCTCCCAGCTAACACCTTAAGAAGCTGAGAACTTCCAAAGGGAGTGCGCATCTGCAGCACTTGCCAAGGGGTGCAGGCTGTGCACCCGGGAGGTTGAATATCAAGTGTCAGAGAATCAGCAGAATCGCTGGTATTGAGGTCCTGCGAGACCCTGACTAAGTGTACACAGGCTTGCAGCTCAACCTACTCTTATGCCAAAGCTGGTGTCAGGAGAAAGGGTCAGGATACCCTTGGAAAACCACATCAATGTAGCCACACACTTGTGGAGATCAATTACCTACTCTGGAGCGTTTTCAGTTTGCCCAACATCTGCTACAAACTCAGCTCATGGTGCAGCAAGGAAGTCTGACCTGTCTGAGGCTTTGCAACGTTGCATCTTCAGTGAGAAACACTTCAGAGGAGGTGGCAAGAAAGGGGTCACCCACAGACACAAGTGTGATGTGAAAACACACCTCGAGTCTTACAAGCAGGGGATTTACTGCCCCGTATTACTTGCCCGAAGCATCCTATCTCTTACCACATGAAAACAATACCTGCTTTAGCATTCACATCACAACTAAAGCCAGATCAACGTCAATGCAGTCAGAGCTGCAGACAGATGCCGTACTAAACAAGAGAGTGAAAACCATTCCCTGTCCTAGAGACTTCACACTAGCTAGAAGAGTGAGTTACTTGAGGATGTTTGATACAAACAGTAACAAAATTTATTTATCTACACCTTTTCCTGTTTGGACAAAGAGGCAAAGCATGTAGCAAGGAACTGGGAACGAGGGAGAGCATGCACCTGGGTAAGGAAAGCCCAGGGGATGGCTCCGCTGGGGCCTGATGCTGTGGTACCCACAGGATGGGCAGTGAGCACTGAGCAATGCTGCTGGCTCTGGTCTGGGCTCCACTGCACCGAATCCCACACCAACGCAAGCTTGGTGTCAGGCTGCTCCCCTCCCTGTCAGCGACTGCAGTGGAGGAGAGTGCCGGGAGGGATGGGCAGTTCCCACCAGGAGCCGTCATCATCATCGCACAGGCACAGATGTGCCTGTGGCTAGTTTACATTAGTCAGGGCACTGCTTTTGTTTTTCCCTTCTCACCCTTTCCAAACAAAAAACACCAAAAACTTGCAGTCTGAGGTTGAGGCTTTAATCGCCTCTTGGGTTAGGGAGAGGTCAGAGAGGAGGCAGGCCCGACAGACACAGGGAAAGCGATGCCAGGCAAAAGCCACCAAAGGAAAGTGGGGAATAAATGTGGCAGGAAGGAAAAGGCAGGAAAATTAAATGGAGAGGAAGGGGTCACGGAAGAAGGAGAAATGGCAGAGTTGGGATTTTGGGTGATTTCCTTACGCTGTGTTTGTCCCCACTGCTCCAGGGACTGGACAGGCAAGGAACAGGCAATGCCATGGCTCACTTGCCACATGTGCACCCAGGCTCAAGTCCTTGCCCTGCCTTCCTCAGAGCAGGGGCTGTCACCTGAGCGCGCCGCATCTCCAGCAAATTTCTCTCTCCACTTTGTTTAAATGTGGGTTACTCAGGATAGCAGGAAAACCACTCCTGCTCTCACTAGGAACTCCATCCTGCTCTAAGACAGAAGTTTAATCAATAGATGCACTTCCATAGTGCGCTCTGGTCCTTTTCCACAGGGAGAGCAGGATGCTTTCCTCCGAAGCTGTTTTTGCTCAGCTGTGGTCTGTGTTGCTTCCCCCAGCAGCTCTTGGGGAGCATGCACCCCCATCCAACCCTCACCCCCCAACAACAGGACACCACCACGCTGACCAAAACAAGCATTCCACCACTGATGTGGCAGCAACACTATAAATCCCACATTCTCCGCTACCTAATATCACCCTATGGCCTCTTCACTGTTGGACTAGTGGCCAGGAACAGCTCCCAGGGAAGGAGGACCACAAATCATGGCAAAGGTGTGACACGGAGCTGCCCTGAGGAGACCCACCTCTCTTTTATTGTCTCTGTCATGTGACGGGGTCAGGCTTGCAAGAGGACAGACACTAAGTATCACAGCATCCATTCATGCTGGTAACAACCAGATGAAACACTTGTGTCTCTGAAAGCAGAACCTGGATAATATAAGCCACAAGCACAGAGGAGTGGTACACCAGACAAACACCACTAGTCAGCATCTGCATGAAGCACCGTAGGAGCGCCCAGGGAGCAGGGAGTGTTTCAGGGTGTCTGTCAACTGCGGCCACCTCCAACCCGGGTCTCGGAAGCTCTTGTTTGCGGAGGGGATCACAAGCCAGAGAGACAGCAGCTATGGGTACTTTTGGAGAGCAGCCCACTTCTTTATATGCTTCAACATGAACCTACCTCTAAGTACCAAATTAAAAAAAAAAATAATAAAAAAATCTTTGTCTAGAAACAATAGAAAAATCTTGTCCATGTCCAATCAGGAACAATGAAACACACACAAAAAAAACCCCAAACCAGAAAAACCCAAAAAAACTGCCAGTGACACTGTTAAGTCCTCCTTGGGGGAAGCTACAATGGAGAAATTTTCCTGCTGGAGCGGAGCAAAGACTTGGGTAGCTTTCCTAGCTTTTGAGCCTTCTTCCAGTGTGTATTTAAAAAGCAGGGGTGCCTACAACTGGCAGTAAAAATCAGACCAAGCTTATGTCAAATACAAGCCAGTGGCACAGCAGAAATACCTGCTGAAACAAAGCATCCAGAAGATCATAACAGAGGACTCGATTCTGCCGCCTCCAAAATCAGCCTGATCTTTGCCATGACTTCAATGGGAGCAGGCCCAGAAACTGCATTAACAAGCGCAAGGCTAGTTTAACACAGTTGACATCAAAATCCAGAAGAGCATACAAAAGAGACAGGACAAAGTACTCGCCAGTAACGTCAATACAAAGTTTAATCCCCAGATGGCTGGCTTTAGAGACATCCCCATCACCACCATAAAGAGAAACTGCCTTCTAGTTTGCACTCCTTTCAGCAATGACTTGTTGCTGGGATGCAAAAGAGCACAAGCCCATTTTTCTTGTCCTTTGAAGATGGTATTTAAAAGTTGGGCCTTTTTTTCCCCCCCTTCTTTTTCACAAATTTGGAAATAAATAGGCGTTTTCACTCTCCATAGCTGTCACTTAAATGCTTTTCACTAACAATAATCATTTTGGTTATGGGAGCAGGTCAAAAGCCTCTAGGACTCTCTGCTGGGACAGCTTTCCCCTGGAAGATGTGTCACTACTCCAAAAAACACAAGAGGAAGCTCAAGGCCAGCAAAACAAAGGGACAGAAATGACTGCTCATAGAAAATGCTCCAGGCGGTGCCAAATGCATAGGTGGGGTGTGGGGGCTCAGCACCAAGTGCCATCAATCCGGATGGGCTGAGCCATGGCCCTCATTTATGCTGCAACCAGTAGCCACCACACTGCTCCAAAATCCCACAGGGCCCACCCAGAGGTAAAAAATGATGGGGGATACACTCGCAGCAGGGACTTTGGAGGGCGACAGAGTTTCCCTGACCCAGAGATGAAGAGGAGACTGTTGCATCTCTTGGGCTTTTTTAAAGATTGTGTCTGCACGTCATTTTCCCCATTTATCATCCCAGCAATAAACAGGCTTCTCCAAAAATGACGGTCCAGTTGAGGACAGCAGCCCAGACGTGGGCAGGAGGTGGAGCAAGACCTCGCATCACCCTGCAGAGACGGGCAGGGCCAGCACCTGGTTTTTCCCTCTCGGCAAGGGGATGGTCCACAACAAAAGGATGGCAAAATGCTGCTGCCCCAGAGCCTGGGAAGAGAGGCTCACCTGCCCGTGCCCTGGCCAGCCACGAGGACATGCTGGCAAGAGCCACGGCCAGTGCCTGCCAGGCAGCAGCGCCTGCACTGACGGGCCTCAGCACAGACCCGTCACCAGCTCCCTGCTCTTCACCCTTGCCCATTTACACTTGCACCTGTGTTGAGAGCGTGAGCACGGAGCCGGAGGCACCTCCCCAGGCCCTTCACACAATCAGGACCAGCAGCAATTCCAGCTGCAAAGTTTGCTTTCCTTGACACACAGTTTACTTTGTCCATTCCCCCGCATCCCGCCCCTGCCACTTACCCCTCACTCCAAAAAGGCTCTCTCAAACAGGCTTAAGCTTTAAACAAATAAGGGCTTGGCAAGCAGCAGCCTGCTCCTGTTTCCCCACCACCACCCCTGCTCTCCCCCCGCCGCCTCCACCTCTGAGCCGTGGCGCAAGCGGAGCTGGAGAGCGCTGTGCAGGCATAGAAAACAAACACGTGGAGCAGAGCCAGCTGTGAAGTTGGATTTGGCATACGCTGTTTGCAAAAGGAATAAAAGCACATGGGAGCAGGGGGAAGGGGAGAAGGGGGGTAGGGTAGGGAGCTAGGGGTGCCTTGGCCTCAAAGGGAGAGCATGGCTCCGTTACAAAGCCCTGGCGCACGCCTGCGGGATGGTCTGTACGTACGAATGCCGATCTTGTGCCCTGCATGGATGCGGAGGGGAGAGACAGGCCTACAGCAACATTCCCTAAGCTATCTGGCATCACGCTTCCCCACCCCTTTCCTAGCAAGCCGGACTGTTTTTGCACATGCTTGCCCTCCCTTCCAGGCAAAATTAGCGTGTTTGATGCAACACATGAAAAATAAATACACTTTTACCTCCTGGGGCTTGCAGTTCTCCCCCTTTCTTTCTTAGGGTTTCTTATTCCCCATGCACACTGTTCTCCAGGGCCCGACAGTGCAGGAAACCCTGACACAACTTCCCCATCACCTTGGCTGATATTACGTATGTTGAGGGCACAAATTCACGCCAATCCTCCTCCTCTTCATCTTTTACTTGTTTATTTCTGTCCCCTGCCTCTCAAGGACTCCTTTCTGGAAGGGTTTCAGACAAAACATCCCTCCTCTTACACCCAAGCTCCCAGTGGATGTCAGCTCAGGTATTAATCTGCCCTTACCAGTCTGGTCTAGCCATGGGAACGGCATTTGCAGGCTTTAGGAATGTCTCACCTATGACCTTACATCAACACTGGATCTATGCAGATTTTCCTCCATCTCCCTCCTCTCCAAGTCATCTCCAAGTGAAACGAAACAGCAGCCCATGCATTTTGCCTGGTTTGGGGTAGAATCCAGCCATTTGACGTGGTTTGCTTGTGGTTTCCACCCGAAACCATAAACCAGCCCAGGTTTGCTTGGAAGGTCTTCAGCTGTGTTTGGAGGCAGGAAGAAAAGCAGCAGTGTCCTACCTGGTCTTGGCCCTCATCCAAAACAGGCCAGCAGCTGGACAGATTAACAGCCCAGTCTGACCACCCAACCACCTGCAGACACGCTTTCACCAGTCTCACTGCCACCCCTGAAACACAGCAAGATCGTTGCCCTCTCTGGGCTGGCCGTGAACACCTGTCCCTCAGCACCAATCCAAACCACCAAACCGGCAACAAGAGACAGTATTTGGGTATCGCTCTTCCTGTGAGCTACATTATGGGCTCCTGACTGCAGCCAAGGAAGGTAACTTACCTTGGAGAAATCTTGCAATTGTCTTTTTGGTTTTGGGTGGAATTCAATAGGGTGCCAAAAAAATAAAGCCATGGATCACCGCAAATACAGCGTTGCTCCAAACCAATCAACCTACTCCAATCTCTTTCCTTTTGGGGGCAAATTAGGTACCGCAAGACCAAAAGGGAGAGAAACTCGTTGTCATGGAAGTTATGACACTACATTTCTGGAATTGCTGCTTCATCTATTGAAAAAAAACATACCCCTACCTTGCGTCTCAGCTTCTCAGGTTGCAAAACCAGGAATGGCAAACCCCAGCTGGTACAAGCAGTAACCAGATGAACGTGAGTCAGACAATTTCAGATTCTCAGATGAAAGGTGCTAGGCAGGTATGCAGCCTTATTATCTGTACTGCTTCCTGGTAGCCCCAGGATTTCTGGATGAGTAAAATACGGATGTCAGCATCCTGAGGATACAGCCTCAGTAACTGAACCGAGCAGGGAGGGGCAGGCTGATTACAACAAGGGGAAAAAAATATGAATTTGCACCACACAAAATATTGTGGTTAAGGGAGACAGCAACCAAGAGATTATTGACATCAGAGAACAGGATAATTCAGTGGAGTTTGTCAGACAAAACCTTCTGTAATCAGAGACTCCAGGGAAAGTGTTTGTCAAGCAAACATTCAAACATGCAGCTGCCAAGAACTAAGTAAACAAAGAAGGATAAGCAGCAGAGTCAATGCGGCACTATTTGCAAATGCCCCATGATCAGCTGTCACAGGCCAACTGAGCCCATCAGCGGGCACTATGAACCAAGGGGCTGTGCTATTACAGGAAGACCCACCACCAGGCTGGATGAACAAGGAGCGATTCACACCTTCAAAATATTTTCATCCAGCACACTATTTGCAGACCTAGGTAGGTGTGGGTACAGCGTTCTGCGTGGGTTCAGTGGACACTTTTCTGCACCACATGCGTATAAATGCAACCACCTGGGCAAGTGAAATGAAGCCAAACTCCAGGCTGAAGGGAGTCCTCCAAGACAACGAGCGATACCCAACAGCTATTCGTATCACTGACTTATTTTTAGTCCCGCTTTACCTAGAAGCCTGTGGTGGCAGTTATTGTGCTTATGAGGAGCCAAAGATCCCGGCCAAACCCACTCAGATCTAAGGGCAAGTCAGCTGATCCCAGCCCCGAAACCAGGAGTGCTTGGTGGCACTGAGCAAGCGAAGGGAAACATTTGCCTTCTGCTTCCCACCCAAGTGCCTATCCGTTGGTCAGTGCTTCCCACCCCTGCTCCGCAAGACTGCTGAAAAGGGTATGTGGATGACTTACGAGGTCCAAGAAAAGGGATCAAAAATGTGTGGGTTCAGACATGCTGTGCACGTCATGCACGTGAAATTTCCAACCAGGTCTACTGACCTCCATGGGAAAGCATTCAAGAGCGCACGTCAAAAAACTAAAGCTGAAACCCATCACAGGCAATCCTGCACACAAATCTTTTGCCCACATGCCCCTGTTTTTCCTCACCTCATCCTGACAAGTGACACCAGAGTGGTATTACATTAATTTGCTCCACATCAGAGCTCTTGGCTGTCTAGAAAGAAGTGCGTGAGACACAAGGCATGTTTCAAGACGAGCACTGGATGCATCACTTCTCTATGAGTCACTGGCCATTGATGCACCCACAGTGGTGCTACTACAACCACCCCTTGGCATGTCTGCAGCCAGCTGCCCTCTGTACAAGTGATCAAAATTTCACACACTGCAGCCAAAGCTGCTGGGAAGAAGTTTGTGGTCTCCAGCCCAAAGTTACCAACACCCTCTGTGGAGCTGAAGACTGTGTTTATTGTTCAGGAGGTTCACGGGGGGATTAGAAAAGCTGTCATCCTCCTAACTAGAGAAAAGGGACTGCAAGGGATCAGAGCGCCAGAGACACTGCTGGTCCTCACAAAACAAGGGCTTGCAGGTTTATTTGTGGTCAACAGTGACTCTGCATGAGTTTACACAAGGGACTTTATGCATTTTATGCATACAGCATTGGTCCCCTCCAGCTGTGAGGGAAGAGGGTGATCTTTCCCAGGAGAACCCCATCCAGCCTGAAGAGGCTAGACCTCCATACCAACAAACAGCCCAGCGCCACAGACCAAAACCCTTGGGTTTTTTAATCAGGAGGTATATGACCTCCTCTGGAGTCCTGATACAAATGTCCAAGTATTTACAACCTTAAAGAGATACTAATGAAGAGATATTTACTTCAACTTCCCTTTCTCTGCTCCCCTCCTGGATGCTCACCCTCAGTTTGCTACTGTGCAACATCCCTGGGGCAATTAAATCAGCAGCCTACACAACATGCAATATTTATGGCCCAAGGCAGTCACAAACAGAGCAGTACATGCCTGCGGAGGTTTTCCACACCCCACACCTTCCGACAACACAATTTTCTCGCACAGGAGGCTGGCTCAAAACAGAGAGGAAGAACTGGCGCTGTGACCTCCGAACAGTCCCCAGCACAACCACGAGCAGTGCAGGGCTCCTTTGGCCAAAGGACAAGGTGTTTCCCAAGCATCTTGTACATCACGAGGGAACAATAGTCCCCGACTTCAACAGGAACAGCTGAAACAGAGTTCAGCAGCATCCCAAATCCCACCAGGAGCTTCTGGAAGGGCAGGAAACAGCACAGCAGTCCTGATCCCTGTAAGGAACATGCTGATTTTTTTTTTTTCCAGAGGCAACTGCACGAGTTCTGGACCTTCACTGATAAACAAGCATAGATTCCTCATCCACTCGTTACGGTTTCCAACAAGGACCTCAGACTGTTGTTAGCATTTAGTCCCAGGAGCAGACTTTGGTTTGAGACCATTCAGGTCACCTGGGCCACATAACAGAACACAGCCGTATTTTAGGTCCAGGGCTTTGGTGCTTCCCTGCACGGCAGAAGTGGGACGACAAAGGGTTAAACCTGGTATAACCTCAAAAATCACTCTTTGCTTTCCAACGCAAGAACATCTTTGGCAGGGTCCCCATCTGGGAAACGACATCCCGTCGTCCCTCCTCACTTCCCCCTCTTCTCCCCCTGAACTCAGAACAAAGCACTGCACTGCCCAACATGCTCCTCCACTGGTTTCATCTTGGTCCAAACGCTTCTTGCGTTTCAACTCCTGCCAAAAAGAAATGCATTAAAAAAAAAAAAAAAAAAAAAAGGCATGTGTGGGGCAGGGGGAGAGGAAGCAGAGAGAGTAGAGGGAAGTCATTAAAATGGAATCTTGATTAGCTACCAGTGGTGGAAAAAGGAAGCAGTGGGGAGAGGACATTTTTCTCTTGTGATATGTCATCTTCAAGCTGAAACCAGTAGACCCAGAGGAGACAAGACTCCTGCACACGATTCTCTACCTAGGACCAAACCTAACTCGCTCTACCTTTCCAGTCCACCATGCGCCATCCCACCATAGTGTGAAGAGGCATCCTCTTCCTCAGCACTGTTCCCTGCCAGTCACTGCACGCATTACTCACCACCCTCATTGCTGCAGCCCTCCCAGCATTCCCTCATCCCGACCTGAGCCCCCACGGGCAGAGGGCTGGAGGACACAGCACGCTGACCTGCCCTTGCTGGCCTTTCCGCCTTTGATACCAAACACAAAGGCTTGGCCATTGCAAAGCCATAGGGAATCCTGGAGGAAATGAGCCTGGAGGAGAGGGCTTGTGCGTGCTCTATGGATATGCTGGATGGGCCAAACGAAGAGCCCCAGACTGACTCTATCTCCCAAAGAGACACCCTCCAGACCGGGGTGGGTGGGGAATATAAAAAAAATAATCACATTGGCTAAAGAAGGATTTAAAAGCAAAAAACCAAAAAATACCAAAAAAAACCCCAAACCAAAAAACACACCACCAGTCCGTTTTGGAGAGTCTGTAATAGCTGAACCCAGGGAGACACAGAGGATGTTTTTTTGTTCCCTCAGTACAAAAGCCCTTGGTTTCCTTTCCTCCTCGTTCCAGCATTTCCCCATCAGGGGTGTCAGAGACAGTTCAAGGCCTCCCAGCAGCGCAGACAAAATCGGGTCTTGGTGCCCTGAGGACAAGTGGCTGGGGGGGACATGTACAGGAACTGGGGAGATTTGGGGAGCCCTGAAGAGCTGGGCAAGCTGAGCCTGCTGCCTCTGGAGGGTGGCTAAAGGGTCACCCCTCCAGCATCCCTGCAGCTTGCCACAGGCCAGTGCTTCCCTCCAGGGTTTGGCTTCCCAAGGTGTGACTTTGGCTCACAGGCTGCAGGGCTATGCCATTTTGATTCCCCAGGGCTTCTTTGTGCTATAGCTGGCGCTCTGCAGCATGTCAACGGCAGGGAGAGATTAACTCCTTTAAGTATCTCATTACTGTTATATTTTTAAACACAGCTGGTTGAAAATTTTTCGACAAAGCCATAAATAAATAAATACTTCAAGGAAATTTCCTGCGATTTGAAAAGTTTACCTACTGGTCTAGCCTTTATCAGACAGTATGCTTTCTCCAGTATGCATAAGCTCCACTTGCTTTCACTTTCTCTCCTATAAGGACCAAATCCATTGAACCATCAATACAATTTCAAGATTTCACTGCCTGTACTGTTTGAGATTTTAACAACCACTCCGCTGACTGATAGAGCAATCATATATTCAATTTCGTCCCACCTGATGACTTTCATTTTCCTTGTAAACAGTGATACCACCTCCCAAAACCCAAAGATCCAGACACTGAAAACATATCTCCCAACTCTGTCTGCAAAATACTTCTTTTCCTGCTCCTCAGGGAAGAGACAAGAGAACACAGCCAACTGCTACTCTGATCGGCTTTCCTCCCTTGCAGACCATCCTGCATCTTACCAGCTCCTGGTCCTAGGCAACTTAGTTTAGAATGCAATCAGTTTCTACAGCTGTAGTCAACATTCAAAATCACCATCTGTCATGACATACTATATAAAATAAACAAGAAAGACAACACCACCCACCACCCTCTATTAACAATCCGTTAAGGAAAGCAAACAGTCGCCCACTTCTGAAGAAGCCTGATACGGGAGGCAGCATTTCTCTTTTAGCCCATCCCTGCCTGCCAGTGGCAGACAAAGCCTCTTCAGCAGCATCTGTACAAGACACTACCATTACGTAAATAGCAAATAATGTCTCGGGCACAGCTGAGAAAAGGGGCTTCAAGTGTGAGGCTCTGCACGTGGAGCAAGGGAAGCGCTTGCCCCCAAGAAGCTGCCTTCCTATAGTACTTCTCATTTTACCAAGATGGTGCCCATTTAAACCCCCTTCACCTCATAAGAGATGCCTTGGAGCTCCCAGCCTCCTCACCCAAATGCTGACTCGCTCCTTGTAGCCCAAAAAAGGAAACAGATTCATGACCAAATCGCTTCCAGTACTTTTTTTTCCAGGCTATTGTTATGTGACTGCATTTGGAAGTAAGGGAGAAAAACAAATACATGACTGTGGTCAGTGTCTGTCCTAGAATATGGGAAGAAAAAAAAAACCAAAAAACCCAAAACAAAAAAACCAACAACCAACAACCCCCAAACCCAATCCTTGCTTTATATGTTTAGTCATTTTTGGAGAAAGCTGTAAGCAGTAAAGAGACGAAGAAGAAACGACATCAGCCCCTGGGCCTTGGGGGATGACAACAGGAGAAGCAGACCAGAAGTGAATCTATTCTCCATCTATTGACTTGCATTTTTCAGCCCAAGAAATTCTTAAAAGCCTCAGCAACACTCTAAGCCAAGAAGTCTACTTCTTCCTCTGCTGCAAAGGACTAAGATGCTTTTTGTACCATGAGTTGCTTTACCAATTTAGAAAGTCTTTTTCACACAAAAAAATCACCTTTGCTTGAAAGACACCAGTAGGCATTCCACAGAAAAGATCAGATCATCCTCTACTAAGACTCACCCAGCAGTAGTCTGCAAGAACACAGCAAACCTCTGACATTTTCTTGCTTGTCTACCAGGAAAAAAAATAATTTAAAACTCTTTGGATCATCCAAAGATCCTTACATTACTGTCCAGTAAAGGAACATAAGGAGTATTCGATTCTCTTATTTTAAAGAGGCTCCTTTAAGACCTTAGTATTAGGTACTCTACAAAGCCACAATAAAAAGACATCCTCTGCCTCAAGGACATTTATCTCTAATTGCTTACGGAGACTGTCAACACTTTCTTTGAGGAGGGAAGTCTGTGACTGTCCCATAGCACTAAATACCCCTGAAAAAAAAAACTTTCACTATTCAGTGCAAAGTCATCTGTAGACGAGCTAAGTCAGTACCTACCCTCCGTATTATGTTAAATACTGTCACTTGCTACAGGCCACAAATGCAATATTAGAAATGGAAAGGAATACGGACTTCCCCCCCTCCCTGTAGCAACTGGGAAAACTCAGCTATATAAGGGAAATACAATCTTAGAATTGCCAATAGGGGAATTATTGACCATTTCTTAATTTGGAAAATACCATAAACTCTTTTATGGAAAAATAGTCCTCAGCTTTGAGGCAATGCTGCTCCATGGTTTTAAATCCAGCTGTGCAGCTGGCACACTCTGCCCTGCGATGGGTAAAGCAAGCTGTTCTCACACAGTCACACCCACAACACACTGCAGGATTTAATAGTCCCTCATGAAAGAGATAAGCTATATAAACATAAACCGTAACAATGGGACAAAAAGCAGCTTCCAGAATTCCCTCTGCAAGCCCAACAGGGAAACAACAATAACTTGCCTCTGCATTTCTCGCCAGCTGAAATTTGCCTGTTCCTACACTTCGCTGATAACAAACATCTGTTGGGACCATCCTTCCCCATACAAGAGGGGAACACATCCATTGCAGCTTCAAGGCTCTGGACAACCTCTGCTGTAAAAGCCACAGATAAACCTCTGCTGGTCTTACGTACCTACAAAAGCATTACATGGAAAATGATTTTTTTTTTTTCTTCAGCTCCCAAGTAGTTAAGGAGACCTTCAGAAAAAACACAAGGAGCCTCTGGTGGGGGCAATCTCTTGAGGTCCATAACAGATGTGCCTTTCTACGGATCTTTATTCTAGGGTCTGCCTTCCCTATCCTTATCTAGCACCAACTTTACTCATATATTTCTTCAGCAGAAAGCTCTAGAAGCCCAACGTGGCAGGTTCCCAGGTAAAGCTGTCAACCTGTGGCTTATTAACAGCTCACTGAGGTTTTTTGGCCAGCTGCCTTGCACACACTGGCACCTTGGTGCGTGCCATGTCCACCGGCCCAACTCAGCTGCTTCTTTGGCTGCCTGTAAGGAGACAAGTCAACACAAAACCCTCCCAGTTTGCAAAGGGCTGTGAGATTGCAAACATTGGCAGAAATGTGAAAATGTTGCTTTTGAACCCCCAAGCCCCAATCCACCAGCCAGGGGGAAAGAAGGGCAGGAGAGACATGGCTCTCCTTTCAAGGAGGGTATTTCTCCAGAATAACCTCTGGGGAAGCAGCAGCCCTGCCTGCAACTGCAGGCAGCCACCCTGCCCGGGCAAGGGCTCCCCGAACCCGCTCCAACACGCCGGCGCCCTGCACTTGCCCCAGGTCAGCGAGGGCTGGGAGCACCTCTCCGGCAGCGGGCTGATGCCTGGGGAAGCACCCCTAGTTGTTCCTTATCAGCCTCCCCCAAAACAAGTAAGGGCAGGGACATTCAGGATGTGGCCCAACAAGCCTTTCTCAGCCCCGGCAACTGCTGTTGGCGGCACAAGGACCTCAGGCAGAGGAGGGGAAATTAAAAACAGAAAATGGGGAGAAAGGGGGGTATGAGGGCCTGGCGGCAGCCCCTGCATCCCTTGGGAGGCAGCACACATGAGGGGAACAGGGGCACGCTAGCAGCCTCAGCTGCAATCCTGTTCTCCCCTCCCCACTGTGGGGTCTCAGGCAAAAAAAAGCTTCCCTGATGAAACCAAGAGGGATGTGTGTGCCAGAAGCGAGGATGAGATTATTTTCCCCAAGCCTGAGGAGCGATGGGTGGCACAAACCCATCTTTTGACACCTTCTCCGTCCCACGCCCTGCCTAATTCAGCTAGACAGAAACGAAGGCAACAGCTATGTTGATGTCTTCTTGCAGTCTTTCATGCACAAGGGGTGACCTGGGACCAACAGAGAAGAAAAAGCCATAACTGTGCAGCTGTCTAGCATCTCCCACCACTCTTTCACTCCCAAGGCACTGACTGAGCCAGGAAGGAACTGTAAGGCCCCAAGCACCTCATCTAAGATCTTGTCTGTACTTAAATTACGTGGCTTGCAGAGGGAATATCAAACCCACTTGCAAAATGGAGGAGTCCTGCTTCAGATAGCCTTTTCCTGACAGCAGAGCAAGAAGCCGTATCTTCATCCAGCCACAAAGAGCTCCTGGCAACACAGTGCCATTAAAACCAATATGTTTCAAAGCTTTCCTTTAAGCGAAAAGCCCCTGACAGCAGTTCAAGCTGTTATTTGGGCAGCAGCAGGGCATAGCCACAAGCAGCCCCCAGGAGTTTGCCCACAGCTTTTTGCAAACAAACAGGTGCCAGAAGAGGATGCATATGCATTCCCACCTGTTCCCCAAAACAGTGCTGTTAAGTCAGACAAAAAAGGAAGGGTGAAGGAACTTGCCCAGGTTTCACTGAAACAATCCTATTCCCTTGAGAGATAGTTCCCAATTACCCCATCAAGCTAGGTTTTGTTCGTGTTCTGCCATTGGTGTCCACACAGCTGCTCCATCCTGGGCTACCTGTGCCTGCAGGGGTTGGGTTAGCATTCAGGTACCCCTGTGTGTCCCCAGTCACATGCTCAACATGGCCTGCAGGTCTCAGGAAGAGCAGCTCTTTGTAACCCTGCTGCTCCTCAGCCCTCTCCCTGCAGCTCCCTACAGCACGAGGTACCTCTGTCCTGACCACAGAGAGCTAAGCAACATCTCTTGCACCTGGGCCACAGCGCAAGCCACAGACTTGGCCTTAGCAGCATGTTAGAGTGCCAGCTTGCGCGCCGAAAGCCAGTGCCTCCAGAGCAGGAGCACAGTCCCAGACCCCCTGAGAGAGAAGGCACACAATATTTACGTAATGAGATTGTTTTGCTTGAGATTGCATGCTGCAAGCAAACCACTTTCATTACACTGGCTCTCTGCTCTCCCAGCTATCTTTCAAAGCATGATGCCGCAACTGAAAACTAGCTGACAGGAGAAAACTTCCTTTCCTTCCCTTTCAGCCATGCGCTCTTGCTTTCCACCTGCTGCTCCCCCAGTGCCCCAGCAGACCTCCTACTCAGTTGCCTTCTGAAGACAGGCAGGAGTTTCAGCTCTGCCAGACCGGCTGCCCGCCCCAGTACGACGCACACCACAGTGGCAAGATGCTACTGACACCACCTGCAGCTCCAAGCGCCCCATTTGGGCAACCAGTTACTGGAGTGCATGAAGGCATATCACTTTTGACTTGTGTGAGCTGAGGGCTAAGGAAGATGACACTTTGCTATGGGACAACTCTTAGCTTCAAGACAGGCAGCTCTCAGACAAGCCCTAGAGATGCTCAGCTCTGACCTCCTCTTCTGAAGGGATGGGCAAGGCGGAGGATGGAGCACAGGACGAGGTATCAGGCAATGCGGGGTCTGTACTAAGCTCCAGTCCTGACCTGCTGAGTCACTCCAAGGAAAACATGTCATTTTTCATGCTCTGTTTTTACCTCCTGTTCTGCATTTGTCCTGCTGCTTAGAATGGGGATGTTGGAACCATCTCTCATTACAAGTTAGCATGGTATCTAACATAGCTGGGTCCCAGCCTCGGTTAAAACCTGTAGATACAACTGTAATCCAAATAATAATTTTGGTTTTGGAATACAGTGATGGGGAAGATGGCATGGCAGGCCTTTCTCAGGCCTTCATCCAGAGAGTCAATATTAAGAAAGCTCTACTTATCTTCAATGCTGGAGCTATGCAAAAACTGGGTTACACTCACATTTTTGTGGCTGCTGAAACTTTTGCTTGTTTGCTTGGTCACTAGTTTGGGAAACTTTTTTAAAGGTGGTTCTTTCAAGTGGCTCAGAGGTTAGGGATGTCCAAAGTTATCCCGGGGGAGATAGATTATAGGGTAGAGTGTAGGTCAGGCATCAACGATAAACACAGCTTGCCACATTGCTCCTGACGTTGTTCTCTTTGTGCTCCTTTTCTCTCCTCCCCAGACCTGCAGTCCAGGCAATCGTGAGGAAAACTGGACAACCGTACATTTATCAAGTATGTTCCTGCCTAACTTGCTACATGATGTAAACAGTTGACCCTTGCTCTCACAAAAGACAACAGGTTTCAATCAGCAGGATCCCACGGCTCGTGCTGCGTGTTTGCGTACCAGGCAAGTACAGCCAGCTCTCATTAGTAAACTGGAGACTGTCCTGTGAGATACAGGGCGGGCTCGTCTTGCTGTAGCCATGTAAACAATACTGCTTTCCCTTAATAATTCCCCAAATTGGCCGCTCCCCTCTCAAGGGGG
Organism: Falco peregrinus; assembly: GCF_023634155.1. Classification (NCBI taxonomy): domain Eukaryota; kingdom Metazoa; phylum Chordata; class Aves; order Falconiformes; family Falconidae; genus Falco; species Falco peregrinus. The sequence continues at coordinate 86,825,220 of NC_073726.1, read as the reverse complement.
AAGCAGGGTCAGCAAGCACACACCCAGGCTGCCGCAGCTCCAGCTCCATGTGTTGGTACTGACCGCCCTTTCTCAGCATCTGTCATCGAGCTAATGGGCCACATGGTCACTGAGCACCGTTGACCATGATCCTACGACCTTCTCCCTCTCTGCTGGCTGGGCAGCCATCTCTGGCAGGGCCTGGAGCTGGGGTGTCAATGTCCAGAGCTGCAAGGTCCTCAAGAGCAACTAGCCCTTGTGCTGCCTTGGACTGTCTCTATAGCATTACAGAAGTGCTCAGGCACAAGCTGGCACGCAACCAGGAGCTCTGCTCCTCGCCTGCTGGGAAGCAAAGACCCTTTCCCTTCAGTCCAGCTCCAGACACCCCAAAAGCAACATCAGAGCTAATGGAACAGTGATGACGGACACATCCAGAGCAGCTCGCATGCCTCTGAGGAGACCTCCACGCTCCAGCTTCTCACAGCCCTGTCTTATCCATCATACAAGCCTCCAGGTCCAGAGATGGCTGACAGCTACAAGCCAGATACCTATACACCCCTCAGCTTGCCAAGCAGGGCAAGTCCCCACAGGGACTTAAAAGCTAGTAGGTATCAAGCCTTCCTCCTGCCAGGGTCCCGTGGTCTAGCTGGCCATGCCACACAGCTCCAGAAAGAGCCAGTGATGAGGTGCTCCTCGTTGGATTCAGACCCCATTACAGCTGGATAATTGGGCCATCTTGCTCTCCTTCTGCCCACAGGTTCTGGCTTAGGAGCTGCACTTCAACTGCTTGCAAGCAAAGATGTGCCCGATAGCCACTTTTGAAATAAACAGTCCACTTCCAGGCAGGAGTAGGTGGTCAGGACTAATTTGGGCAGCTGTTACATTGGTGACAGCAGGACCATACCACAGACCTGCCAAATGTGACTTTGTGCTTAAAATTGAGGGGAGAGCTGCCTGGTCTCTCAGTGCACAAGTCTCATTGACTCTCTACCACATCATTAAAGTCACTCCAGGTGTTTTTGAAAAATCCCACCCAGCATGGTTTTGAAAACATCTCTTGATGCTGGGACTCAAACCCACCCCTTCAATCTGACACTGCTTGGGTTTGTTAAACAAGCAGCTTTCTTCTAGGGGGAAGAAAAATAAAAATCACATTCCCATCACCATTCAGGGGGCCCAAAGGAATCCCTCACTGACAGCGGCAGGCTCTAAAGAAGCAGGGCCAGCTAGTCCTTTTTACCACCCACAGCTGAGGAATGTGCAACCAAGCACCACCTTCCTGCCCCAGAGGGGACTGCCATCCAGCGGAGGGCTGGAGCGACAAGAACGCTCCCCACGTCAGCTACAGCTCAGGGAGCAACTTGGGACAGAAGGCACTAGATGAAATAAACTATTATTCAGCATCCAGAGTACTATTGGCTTCCAAATAATTGTCTATTTGTGTGCGTGCATGCACAAGAATCCTCGCTCCATGGTCTTTGCCAGCATATTCCCAGCGCTGCGACTCTCCAGGGACAAGGCCCATACTTGTATTCAGTCTCAGCTTTGGATCTCAAACACTAAGGTTTCAGATTTTGTTTTAAAAAACATTTTCTCTGGCAACTGGGCTGTTAATGGATTTGATGTTTTTACTCTCGCCTCCTCCCTACCTTTAAAAGCTTGGCACCAAAGGGCTTCTTTGAAGATAAGGCCAAATTTGCAATTTAAGGGGAGGAACTTCATAAAGCTAGACGTGAAGGGACGGGGTGGGGAGGGGGGGGCATGGACCAACTCAGGAGCCACTTTGCCTGTTGAGATGTACGCTGTACAGTACATAGGATTACAATGGCCTCTCTGTACCACCGCTGGCTGGAGCCATAAATTCACTGCAGCTGCAGTGCTACTACCTACGCTTCACTCCCCAAGGGTCACGCTCAGAGAGGGGCTTCTCTACAGCCGCACGCCAAGCCTACCCTCCAAACCAAAAGCGTCACGAAGCCCTTACAGAGCTCACATCCACCCAGCACGATGTCCCTAAAGGCAACCACAGGAGCCGCCCATTAGGGCTGCCAATGCCACAGGAGGCTCTGCTGAAACCAACCATGGTACTTATCCCAGAGGTTTTTGAAGAGCCAGCAAACCTCTGGTCTCTCCTGATCTCCAGCAGACCCTTTCCCAACACCACAAGGAGGCAGGGAAGTGCCACTTACAGGTTTTTGCAGGTGGAGAGCAACCTGCCCCAACCTGAGGGGAAATCTGCAAGCAGCGGGGAACCAAACCCAGCTCTCCTCACATCCCAGGCTTGCGCCCTACAACACTGGCATCACTAAGCGAGGGGGCTGCTCTACCTAAAAGTACCAGGATAAATCACAGTGACATTACCCGAGGAAGCTGCGTTTTGCATATAAATGCTATATTCTAGGCCAGCATATCCACATTTGAGGTTTATTTCTCAAAGACAGCCTCAGTAGGTTTATATCACCACAAGCTTTCTTAACCACACTAAGCTCAACACACTGATTCACAGGGCTCTGCTGAACCTGTCCTTTTGTTAGCTAGAAGAAAAATAAAAAGCAACCTCATTTTGATATTTGAAAGCTAATGACAGTTTTGACGTGCATTCTACACCCTTTTCCTCTCCACTCTTAAGACCTGAAGAGCAGAAAAAGGGCCTGATGCACAGTCTTTAGATGCACTAGCTTGTTCAGACTCGCTGACATTGCAACCAGTGAACACATCCTTGCATTTGGCAGGGCCCCAGGACTGTGGCTGTGCATAAGAGTACGACCTGCTGGCTAATCTCTTTGTCAGAGTGGACCTTAGAGAGCCAGAATGACATTGCCAGCTCAGGGTGAAAGACTTGCTGCCTACACCAGGCACAGAAGTTAATGAAAAATGACTGGTTTCCAAAACACCATCTGGCTTTCACAGACATATATAGAGACACCACAGCCCAAAACCTCTGTGAACTCAACAACAGTGGGTTTTCATAGGGGCAACATGCTGTGGTGTGGTTTGGACTTCGTCCAGCAAGCCTCCACCACACTGCACGGGCACAAGGTGCAGTCACCATCCTCACGTCTAAGGGGAGCTCAGGGAAGGGTTTTGGCCACAGGGCAGCAGCCTCCCCAGAGCAGCTGAGCAGAAAGCAAGGGTAAAGTTTGGCTCTCACCTCTGCGCTGGCACACTGCCCATGAGGAGGGCGAAGAAGCTTGAGCACGTCCCACACGCTCCCTGAAGCACATTTCCCTCCATCGATCCCACCAGTGCCAAAATAAATTGGCACTGCCTCTTACTCAAGAGCTCCTGCAACACACAACAGCAGCCCTGAAAGCCCCTCTCAGGCACCCTGTCTGTGCTGTGCCAGGTGCTCTGCTAACAACCTCATCAGGGACAGCTGAGCCTCCCATCCCATTTATCCTTTTGCAAGGAAGAAGAGAGTCCATTTTAATAAAAGGAGATTGCAGCATCCTCAGGGCAGGGATCTGTTGTTCCCTGTTTATGCAGAAAGCCCTGTGCCACCTGTGGCAGCTTTGGGACTGTGTAAGCATCAAGTGTTTTTTTTCCCTGCAACAAATATCTTTCTGAGCTTTTCAGCTGACTTGCTTCCACTGCATCCACTCTCTTTTTGTCTTAGCTTCCCATGGACACTCATACAACCGTGTTCTAGGAGCATGCTGCTGGGGAGAGCAGATTTTAAAAAACTCTTATGAGCAAATATGCATACAAAGCAAATTTTGAAAGCTTCCCATCCTGCAAACAATCCCTCCAGAAAACCAGCTTCAAGCACACTCTTCAGCCAATGAAGCACCAGAAACAATGTCGTATGATTCAGAGCCAAGAGGAACTAAACCAAACAGCAGGAAATAAAAAAAGATGCTTGTGATACCTTTTGTTGAAAAATTACCCAAAGTACATTTAGAAAACTGGAAGATGATATTCACCCCTGTTCTACCTAAGGATCTGCAACTCATTTAGACGTTATTCGCCTTAAATTGTTCTCATGGCCTAGGAAGTGGATACATAACAATCTCTTAAACCAAGACTGACCACAGGAGCACCAAAATACACAGCAGCAGGTTTTTCCCTCAGGATGTTTTCAGTCTAACCAGAAACAGGAAGTCTCCAAAGATTTTGCAAGAGAGCTTTTTCCTTGTGGGATATCCCATCTTAACTGTAGACTTTGCACTGCAAAGTTTTTAGCCCGGGAGGTAACGGTTTAAAGCCTTGGTCCATAAACATGCCAGCAGTAATGCATCTAGTCATCTTTACACATTAAAGAAGTCCAAGGGAATTGTGCCTCATACCTCTGAGGCACTCGGTTTCGGGCATTAAGATGAACAATCCACCCTTATTTACTGCTGAAGAAACCTTTGTTAACCTGGAATTGTGCTGGCCTACTGCTGCTGTAACTTCTTGCAGGCTAAGCAACTGAACTGACACTAACTGAGCCCAAGGTCTCTGAAAACCCACCTGTGGGCCAATGTGGACTAAAAGAACCAACGGGGTCCCCAGTGCACTCTTCCCTGCCGCTGCTTCCCTGCTTTGTAAAGCATGCAAGGGGCAGGGGGGTTGGGAGACAGCCCGTCTTTGCTTGGGAAAAGGGAGTGAATTTCAGAGGCGTGGAGGTGCCTCTCCACCCCTGTGACAGTCCCGAGGAGGCTCACCATGCCAGAGCGGGTCCTCCCTGGTGTGCCTGAGCTCCGCTCTGAGAGACACGAGGGTGGGTGCCGGTTGGCCAGCAAGAGTCAACATGGATGGCAATATCTGCCCCGCCACAGCACTCACCCCGCTGGCACAGGGATTAGCCCCATTTTCTGCACGGGAAAACTAAGGCACAGGGCTGCGGAGGATATTGTTTAAGCTCACACAAGGCATGTGCATTGGCTGAGGACACAGCCCAAATACCTCCACATCCAAACCCAAGCTTCCATCTAAAGAGTGCCCTTCCTGACCCACAGCCCAGGTAGGAGTGGTAATAGTTCTTTTTTTTTTTTTTTTTCTTCCTGTGCTTGTTACCAGACTGCAAGGTTTCTGTGCTTCTAAGAACATGCAATTCAGGAAAAGGCGGGGAAGCACTGGCAGGTAGATTTGGCAGTGATTCTGTCAAGTGTGGCCATTCAGTAACAATGACGAGAAACTACAAAAATTCAGGTCTGCCCTAAATGGATTAGTTTTCTTAACCCAGGAAAGGAATTTTCCCCTCTGCATCACTGGCAAGGATGGGGACAAAGCAGGTTGTTCGCTTCACGGCCCCACCTGCAATGCTCCTTGCTCGGCCAGAGGCTCCAGCTGGCTCCCAAAGGGCCAACTCTGCTGGTCCTAGTCAGGTGGAAGGAGCTGTACCAGCATCCTGAAAGCACTGTGGGGCTCCCAGTTTGGTACTGAAGGCTTGGAGTGATCTGCCTGCTGTTGGTTTTGAGGACACAGCAGAATTTCAAGGAGTGAGGGGGACTGGGCAATGATTCACCTGTCCTTCAACAGAGCAAAACTCCAAGCTGGGAGTCTCACACTCGTAAAGCTGGAAAGACCTCTGCAAACAGCAGGCACTGGGTTTCCCTTTGCAATCTTTAAGAACCTCTTGCTCTGTGCTTCTGTATCATGTCACTACAAGGTACAGAAAAGCTGTATTTTACAGACTGTAGGGATACAGAGCACCCATAAGACTTACACACCAGTTTGTAGCACATACATTCACCGTAATACTTCTTTGCACCAAGCAGAGAAGAGATGTGTGTAGATTCAGCTAGTTGTACTGGGATATCTCTCAAAGAAAGGTCTTGTGGGGGTATGTGTGTATAAGAGAGGGACAAAACTGAACTTGCCTTTTAAATCTGCATGGGACCCTTGTGCACCCTTCAGATAAACCTGCCTCATCTTCCCAGTGGGAACTACAGCAGCAGGAGAACTGCACTGTATCTGACTTCAGCCCTCGCAGCAAACATTTACTGGGACCTCGTCTGCGTTGTACATGCAGGATGAATCCCTGTAGTTGTATCTAGAGGGGAGGGTTAAGAAAAGTACATGGAACAAAACTCCATTTATTTCTTGTCAGAGAATATCATGCACCCAGCAGGGAGCTCACAGCTCTCCCTAATTGTCCTATTTACTTCAGAAGATCCCAAGATGACTCCTATTAGCATGGAAAGTTATTTCACCTTCATTTCTTTAGGTCACTTAATAAACGGAACAAGTCTTCACTGCAAACCCATGATGTTTCTGCTGAAATACCTCCCATAAACCTCAATATTGAATCCATTAAATAAAAGTGTCTGCATGTATGTATATATGCATAAATATGCAAGAACACTCCTCTTAAACGTATACACACTGAGGCAGTTAGTTTCCAAAGAAAAGAAAACTAAGATAAAATCCTACTTACAAAACGCCCACATTCTTCTAATATTTTCCACGGTAGTTTTTTAGCCCATGGGAAAAGAAACTTTAATGGCAGATTGCAAATGAACGTATGAAAAAGACACGACGGTAATGATGTAGAAATTAAGAGAAGTGGGCACTAAAAAAGAAGCAATTTAAGACATGCTGGGAATTACATGTGGGCACAGAGCGTGTGTGTGTGTGTGTGTGTGTGTGTATTCCTGTTATCCCACTCACATAATGCTGCAGAGAGGTCAACAAGAGAGTTTCTTTAAAACAAACAAGGACAAAAAAACCCCTTTAATAGACCTGAACTGCCTTTCGCACAATGCCAGTGAAATAATACTTGGGGTACCAGAATTAGCTGGGGAAGTGCCCAAAGATACCAGATTTGTATTTACCTTTTGCCAGCCAGGGGCATTGGCTAAAGTCTGCTATTAATTTTCAAAGTAAGTATTAACATCTTCAGAGCACTTGAAAGAGTCTCATTTGGACATGGCTACAAATTCAGCATCCCACTTTCTCCCCAACACATCTTCTATTTACAGTCACCATCCAGCGGACCTGCCAAAGTTGCAGTCCAAGCAGCGAGGCACATGTGCACAAATCCTACAGCATCTCACCGCTTAGCAGAAAATTACCTCCCCTGACCCAAATCGCTCCTCATCCTGGTACCAGGGTTAAAAACTCTATGGTCTCATGAGACAAGGACAACAATTTTACCCGCAGATTGCCCACCCCCGCTTTCCTTTGCAGCGGCAGCCCCTTCACAGGGCACAAACCGAAATGCCTTCGCATCTGCACGAGCTGGGTCTCGCCTGCAAACTCCCATCAGCTTTTGACAAGAGTTGGAGCAACGGAGGATGACTCTGGGGTTTATTTTGCACCGCTTTTCCCTCTCTCCACCGCACACCATCCCGCCTCAAGCAGCCAGCCTGCGGTGAGGACGGGGCGATGTCGTGGACCAAGCTTTTGGGGAAGTTTCAGCCAAGCGCTGGAGCACGGCGGGGTGTGTGCGTGCAGTGGGCCCTCCATTAACGCCAACCGACCGAGGAGGAAGATGTGGAGGGAAACGGCTGAGCCCCCCACATTTCACCTGCCTCAGCGACAAGCCCCGTACCGGTGGGGACCAGCGGGTCTCCTCCCCGCCTCCCCTGTCAGGTCTCCCTACGCAGACCCCCATCCCCGCATCCCCAACACCAACTTCCCAAACTGTGACACAAAGATTGGCTACCGCTGCGGCCGGCTGATGAGGGGGACAAGCCCTGCGCCCCGCCGCCCGCCACGGCCGCCCTCCCGGCCCCTCGCCACCCCGCCGGGCCCGCGCCCCGGCGCTTCACTCACCGCGGTCTCCAGCGGAGCAGGCGGGGGAAACACAAAGATGCCCCAAACCAAGGGAAGCAACAAAGAGGCTTAACTCCAGGAGCTGGGAACTTCCAGGCCGGATCTGCGGGGAATTCAGCACACACACACAGAGAGAGAGAAGAAAAAAAAAAAAAAGAAAAAAAAAAGAAAAAAAAAAAAGAGAGAGAAAAAAAGAGAAGGGAAAAGCCTGTTTTGGGGGGGAAGGGGACGGTGGGGGCCCTTGGTTTGGGGGGTGGTTGTGTTTTTCCTGCGGGCTGCCGCTGGGGATGGGGGGCCGCGCAGGGCTCAGGCGCGGCGGGAGAAGGAGGAGGAGGAGGAGGAGGGAAGAGGCGCCGGGATGCGGGAAGCCAGACCTTCCATACGGGAGACGGCTTTTGGATGACTGAACTCCCAAACAATTCCCTGCTCTGGCTACTCCTGCCCCAGAGCCTCCCTCCTCCCCTCCCCCTGAGGAGGAGGGAAGAAGAGGAGGAGCCAGAGGAGGGAGAAAACTCGACATAAAAACCCCTTGCCCAAAAGCCAGGCAGCGGCCGACCCCCGTCCCCTCTGCCTCCGTCCCCCGTCCCCCCGTCCCCCTCCGGTAACACTAACCGGCATCCTCTGGCCGGTGCTACCGCCAAGCAGGCCGCCGGCACCGCGGGGCCCTCCCCGCCGCGCTCCCCCCGGCAGGCGGAAGCGGGAAAGTTGGGCCGAGAAGTTCGGCCTGGGCGGTGCTGGCCGCCCGCCCGCCGCGGGGTCCCGGGGGGGCTGTGGCTCCCCCAGGCCCAGGGGGACCGTGGGGCGGTGGTGGCCTCCAGGCCTCCTCACTGACCGCAGTGGCTGCCCCGGCCGGGCCCGGCGGCTGACAGAATCCCCCTGGAGTCCCTGCGCTGGCGGCCATCCCGCCCTGTCCCGGCTGTGAAGCCGGACGGCGCTGATGGCAGCGGCGGGGCCTTGGGCAGTCGTTGGTTATGAGGAAACGGGCTGGTGATAAACAGCACTTTGTGGTAGACCTCCTGGGAGACCTTCCCCTCTTCCCAGGAGGGACCAAGCCCAGAAAGCTGCACAGAAATTGCTCCAACCACCTGTCGAGCTTCCCCCGGAGCGACACCTTGTCTGTATGCCTGTCCCTATGCCACCAGGCACCTGCTGGAAGGACGGATGTAGAAGCAGCCATATACGAACACTGCCATGGGTCTGCACAGCCCAGGGCCCTGCCTCCTCCAGGCCCAGGTGGTGACACGCTGCTGGGTGGCATTAGGCAATTCCCGTCCTCACGTACGTGCCTCAGTTCCCCAGGTTGTGTGGCTGAAGTTCAAGCATCAGCTTAGCTGCCTCACAGGTATAACCAATGTTTGTGAGGGGACCTGAGGTGCTTTCTCTGGCTGGCATCACCCACAGGCTCATTCCCTCCAGGAGGTGGTCCCCATCCTGTTCGCCCTGTTGTGGGACCTGGGACAGACCATCTGGATCAGGATGTCAAGACGCCTGAAGCCGAAGTGAAGGCAGGGAGGGAAAGAAGGGGGAAGAGAAATGACTGTAAAAGGCAAAACTTCACATGCAACCAGGTTAAGTAAGATGCACTCAGATGTTTATTTCAAGTTGCACTCTTCCCCCAAAGCACGGGGCCTAATATTTTGCTAAATGAAGACAGCCCCTTCTTATGGAGGTAAAACAGCCTATGCATGATTTTAGCCAGCTGGTTTCAAGGAGGGTGACCGACTCCTTTTCTTAACCCATAAGGTGTGTAGCTTCTCTAGAGGTGATGTGGAGAAAATGAAATAAAAAGGAAAAGATATTTTCTTCCAACCATCCCTGCTGGCAGGTGCCTGCTCTCAGGGAAAGTGTCTCAAGCACAAGTTTTCAGGAAAAGCCATGACACCACTACTTGGGATTAAACCAAACTATCTCACTGCATTCTCCCACACTAGAGGATGAATACATGTCCCAAAACATAAATTGACCCAGAGCTGCAGGGAAATCCTCTGTCTTTCAAAGCCCTTCAACAAAGACTAGTTTGAAACAAATCTGCTGCCACTGAAAGGCCAAGATAGGTTTCTCACATCTTTGCCATACACCGATCACAAATGATAAATGTGATCTGTAGTTTCTAAATCTGAAGTCCTTCAGTCAGAGAAGAAGGTGAAAGAGTTTATCCTCATGTCATCATTAGGTTTCAGAGTTATTTCTGCTTAGCATCCCTGTAGGAAGGGCCTGTGCTCCTGGATTGCCCATTTCTCATGCATAAGGATGATTTGAAGGGTTTGGCGTTTTTTTATATTTGGACTTGCGGTTTTTATTTCCTTCGTTTATGACCAAAGTACCAGTCATAAAGGTGGTGCAGGGGTACTGAAAATGTCAACACTGATTTTTCTGCAGGGTTTCTTGAGTTCCAAGGGGATGTGTATTGATGGCTCTTCAACTTGTATTTGAATGGGTAAGCTTATCAGGTTGAACACAAACTTCCTTCCTCTGCAATGTTAACTTTGCTGTCTAATTATTTTTTAAAGAACTGTTTCCCAGATTCCAAGTTTTTCCTTATGCTGCTCAGTAACACAGTCCTCAGGTGCTAAATCTATATGTAGACACCTCACTAAGTGGCCTAATTTTTACAAGTGCTGAGACCTCTAGCACCTGCCTTGTCTGAAAAACAGTGGTTTCCTAATTTAGAGCAGTCGTAAACTGTCCTAAATTAAAGCAGGAATTGAATTAGCCCTGACTAGTTTTAGGCTTACAAAGGTGGGAAGAAAGAGGCGGGGGAGCAGAATTAGAGCTACCTTGTACAAAGAAGTGCCCCAGGGCTTGTTTAATGCTAGGGGAAAAAAACTTTGCAGCCCTGCAGGATTACATTCCCTGTTTATCCCCCAGGGTGGGGAAAACATGGGGCGCAGCAGCACCCTTTGTACCCTGCTCTTCCCACCTGCCCCCATGGTTAATGCTGGAAGAAATGCCTTGGGATGAAGCAGGATGCTGGTTATTGCAGCCATGTCCCCTGGGGCATCCCCAGACAAGCCAGCGGCAGTCCTACTTGCAGGCAGTCGCCTTGTTACTGTACCAGGGACACCAGCTCTAGGCTGGCACCCATTTTTTCAAACTACCTACCAGAACGGACTTCTGGGTGCCATTGCCTGGCTGAAGCACGGAGTGGTGTGAAAACCAAAACCCCCTCCTTTTTAGCCCCAGTCCCTCAGGCATAAGGAAGGTTTTACTGTGGCATTGACCAAGCACAGCCTGTGGCTGGAGGGGGACCCGTCCCCCTCGGGAGGTGTCAGAGCCCCCTGATCGTCTGCTACCATCTTGCCTGGGTTGGCCCCGTCCCTCTCTGATCCCGGGCGAAATTTCCCACTGCTGCTGCTGTCGGATGCAAAGGCTCCTCCTTGGGGCCGCAAAAACTCCAGCTGTTTGATATTGTGCGGAGCAAGGCGGGGGGCACGGAGGGACTCCGCATGAAAGGGCGAGCTCAAAGGAAACCAGACCCTGGCATGTCGGCACGATACTCAGTGGGTAACAGGCTCAGTTAAATTTGCTCATTCAGCCAGCTAAGAGGGAGAGTTTTCTCATCTGTCCTGCTATGTTTAATTCATCCACACATGCCTCCCAATTACGGCAGGAGTAATAAACAGAAAGGGATGTTGGGGGCGGGGGGGGGGCCGGGGAGCTGGCCAGGCCCCAGCCTCCAAACATAAGCACCCCCAAAAAATGTGAGATGCACACTGCTGGGGTCTGTTGTCCTGGGGGGAGCTTGTCAGCACCCCTGGCTCCAAGTCCTTCTGAATTTTAGCCCATTTTAGGCCTTTTTTTTGTTGTTTTGTTTATTTTTCTTCAGAAATGTACATTGCAGGAGGTGTCTGTGCAGAGTGATGGTTTCTGGTGTCCATGCCTGGGTGCCTCGGTTAGGCAGAACTCACAACAAAAATCAGTGTGGCATCCCTATCTCTGTGGAGGCTCCCAGACTCACCCCCTGGTTTTTCTAGCTCTGAATCTTTGCAAAAGTGGAAAAATGATAGGAGGAATTGGGCTGTGGAGCCAAAGACAAGAAAATGCTCATTCATAGAGTGAGTTGAATTTTCTGGCTGTACTGTGGGAAATCCATGGTGAGTTTGGTGAAAGGAAGGATGAGGAGGTGATGACTAGCTCAGCCCCAGAAGCAGGCCGGCCTGAGGGCAGCAGCCACCGTCCAAAGCGACCAGTAAGTCATCTTGTATGTAGCAGGGAGGAGAGGGGAAACACGTTAGGAAGAGACATGAACGGGATGCCCCTGGTTCAAAGGAGTTTCAACAAGAGTTTTACTTTGTTTACCCTCTTGTAAAGTTATTTGTTACTTCGATAATCCATAGGAAATGGGATCATTTCTCTCTCGGCATGTCAAATTAAATAAACAAATAAAACCTTGTTTGGCTGGTGAGAAGCTTAGAAAGGAGAGTGTATTTGTACAGGGATTCAGGAACTAAGCATCTTTCAGGAGCTGAAGATTAAGAAAGAAATCAGAGAAACAAAGGTGAAAGTGACTCAGTCATCAAAACTCAGAGAGCCAAATTAAAGAGGGGGGTGGGACAGGAGGACAAGAGGTAGGGCCTGTCTATATGAGGAAATCTGTGCTGGTGTAAACTAAAGTAACTCTATTTCCGTTTAGTTTTACCACTAGGGTCCAAGTCAGGGACATAACTTGGTTGTGACAATCTCACCCTAATGTCAGACAGAAATATCGTATGTTCACTGAGATTTACTTTATTTCAGAATATATACGTTACCCCTCATGCATGAACATGAATGCACATGAAGGGTAACGTATGTATTCTGAAACTGAATAAATCTCAGTGAACCGGTGCTAGCTCTGCATTCTGTCAGAGAGGGATTTGCAACAGGCTTGTTTTAATGATACAATTCCTATTTCTGACACGCTAAAAACAATATAAAGGAAACATATCCCCCACAAAGGAATCATTCTCCTTTTGCACAGTAATAGGTATACTGGTGTAAAATGTGTTATATACTGTGCCTATGCACTGTACTATGTATCTACAGGGGATGTTGTAAAGAACTACCGTTCTGTTTGTAGTCAGTTCACTGACAGGAAATATTTGGACAGTCAGTGGGCTCCCAGGTCTCTAAGATGATCCAGTTCAGGTCCATTTGTTTCCTTGTCTTAAAATGTTCAGGGATCAGCAGTCAGAGAGACCTGCTTGTGTTTGGGGAGTGTTTTACAATGTCACTCAACATTTTGGGTGGAGGACAGGGTCTTTAAGAAAAAGTTTTGTTAACTGTAAATTATCAAATGCAATGAGTAAAACCTTTTGCTTGAGTAAGGAGCTCAGACTTCTTTTCCTCTAGAATCCTGCTTTGCTTCCTCAGAACTTAGCAACAACTTGTCTACAGTTTAAAATTTCTGATGCAGTGAAAGCTAATGCAACCACACTTGTGATCACGACCACACACCTCACTGCCAGTGCTGGATGTGGGAAGTCCTGAGACTGGATACAAGAGCACCAGGAACCTGTCGTGTGCAGAAGGAGGTAGTACATTCCCTCTTGCTTTTGGGTTCATCACCAATATCCATCTCAGAGTAATGATAAGAAATGCTTCCTTGATGCACAGGATGCAAAAAACAATATCATGCATATCATCTTTTGCTATGACAATGTTGCTATGTGCTATTAAATAGGTGTGTTTTATCCAGAGGAGGTGACATTTCAGCAGCAGGCAAGCTTATTCAGGTCCTTAAGTGGGAAATTATTTGGAAACTTTAGGGTGCATTTGCAGTGGATAGACAGCGTAGGATAGGATGTTATAAAGTAGTCCACCCTTCCAAGTGGAGGTGGGAGCTTAGGCAGTGCTGAAAATAGAGCTTTCACGGGTAAAATGTGATAGAATGGGTAACTTCAAATGAACATCGTGAATCTCAAATTGGAGGGGATATATATATATATGCATGTAATAAAGGTAATGTTTTAGCATATTCATTCACATTATGCATATGCACATATGGGTCTGAAACATCCCCAGCTCATGGAAAATGAGGGGGGTTTTTGGTGTGTGCACACCTTCAGCTAGAGATCATGGCAGGGAGCGTGAGATGTTTGTGCAGTATTGGGCTAGGTGGCTTTTACTGATCCTTTTCCCCTGCTATCCATTTTTAAGCTTGCAGAGGTTTGTTGCAAAAGGCAGTTAGTTACTTCTCATGTTAGATGAACCACTTCTTTTCTCCATGGAGACTGCATGGAAACCTGGTCCCACAGTAGTTAATGGGAGCCTTACTCCCATCAGTACAGACTTCACTGGGTTTAGGTTTTCACACTTTTTGCTGATTCCCTTAATCTGAAGTAAATTACTGGGGGCATACAGCCATCAACAGTCAAGATAGGGAGGCATCTTAAAGATGTTCCAGGTTAAATCTTACAGATGTTTCAGGTTAATGCTGAAGACTGAAAAGATCCCTGTAGCTGGTGTGCAGTCCCTGGGTAATTACACCTATGTGAAATAGCTGTCATGTCTGTCAACAAGGGAGCTTACATTTTAAGGCACACACATCTCCCTTCACATCACATACTCTCTTTGTTGTAGTCCATTTATTCACCTATTATTTACCTACAATCTCTCCTCCTTCACCACTTTCCCACATACCTGTTGTGTTTCCGTCTTTCTTTTTCATTGCTTATGCCTTGCTCTTCCCCTGTCCTGTGAAACAGCCCTCGAACAAGTCCTTAACTTCAGCCAGCAAAAAGGTTGGGGATCCCCAGTCTCCCGGGCCCCCGCTAGCCCTGCATCTGTCCCCGTGCCCCCCCCACCCTGCCCATCGCCCACATCCTGAGCATGAAAGCCGGCCGGATTAATCCAGCACAGAGCACATTGTGTGTGAGTCATGACAGGCTCACTAAGGCGTGCAGTGCTGATAAAAGGCAGCTCTGATGGGCTCTGTCAGGGATCCCAGAGAAACAGCGTGGAAAAAATCTGCTAACCCACATCCCAGCCTGGCGGCCAGGGCCTGGAGACAGCGCGGCACCGAGGGGAGTGTGGGGAAGCCCCCGCGATGCTGACAGGTCCTTCTCTGGGCTCAGCCCGTGGGGAAGCCCCCGGCCCCAGGCATGAGCTGGTGCTTCCTGGGACCCTGGGGTCAGCTAAGAGCTCATGGGCCAAATCAGGGCTGGTGCAAGCCCCCAGGTCCTAAGGATGCACTTTGAGATAACCCCCCTTCCCCCAGAGAGACCAGCTGGCCAGACAATATTCCTGACCTCCCGTGCAATGTCACCCCCCCTATAACTCCCTTCTCCAGCTGTGCCCCAGCACTTAACCCAACCAGGGGAGCGGGCAGGAGACACTGCCCCAAGACAGGGCTCCTCCTTGCTGTGCTCTTGTCTAACTCGGAAAGACACATCTTTCAAAACATCATTATTTTACCAACCTACAGTTTCCCTGGTTTTTTGTTCATTATTCCTAGTATGACCCTTTTATATCATCCTCTGCAATATTGCCAACTCTCTGGTGTTAAGCCTTGCAGACAGTGACTTCTGAAGCATTTACAGTCCCTCTCCTTTGGGTCAGCCTGGCTATACATTGCCTTCCTTTCAGTACTCTCCTCTCGGCTTTTACATGGTGTCTCCACTGAATACTGTTACCTATGGCAATCTGGAGACTGTGTAAAAGGCAAAAAGGGGAAGAGCTGCTCTTACAGCTCTGTGCCTCTGCGCATATATGCCCTGTTTCGTCTTCTCATCGGGCTGTGCACACGTACGCTTCTGCTGCATTTTAAAGAGCAAGATAGCAAAGCAGCTACCAGTCATTTCTTTGAAACTTTAGGAACTGGGTCTTCTTTCTGAAAAAAGAATCACAGCTGATACCAAGGCCACGGTACTTCGGAATTTACAGTCTCTGAGAACAAGGGTTAGATGAACTTCAAAAGGTTATATAGCTTAGTGTTTCTGATCATTTTTTAATCCAAAGAACAAACTAACCTTTCAGAGAAGAAAAAAGAAATTCAAAGATTCTTTTGTGGCATGATACCATGCAGCAGCCTGTGGTTATAGGCAAATAAAAATCAGGCTAAGCTTTGAAATTTTGCATTTTTCATTTCTGCCAGCTGCTTTTATTTGTCACCATTTCATCTGACTGCATGTGTTAGATATTGCATGAGGCATGAGTGCATGGGTGGGAATTTGGAGAAGGATGCTGTAATCCACTTGCAGACCACCTTCTGAAGTCTTGCAAGCCATCAGCACTCAAAATACTCACGATGTAGTCTGCCTGCTGCGTGCCAGACCATGCTAAAGCCAAAACCCATTTAATCCCCTTTCCTGACTGATGTAAGCCATACCTAGAAACTTCTCGTGGAAGGCAGAACAACAGCTTAGGGAATGGATGTTGGCTGCAATCTTTTCTCTACAACTTAAATTTTACTCTGATATGGTTCATCCCATTACTTCTGATTCTAATATTTTTGGACCACCCCTGCTTAGCATTTACAGGTCTTTGATCCTCTCTGTTGGTTAGGCAGAGATACTGGGTCTGGGCCCAATTCTCCCTCAGTTAGCCAGGCGTAAACGCCCCTGAATTCACACCAGCTAGATGCAATGTAACATGAGAAGTGTGTGAGGCCCTTTATTCTTTCGGCCTCCCCTCGTAAATCAGCTCCCCCAGCAGCACCTGAAGTCATTTTCTCAAGACCAAAGCATGCGTGGAGAAGTTTTTGTCAAGAGTCTAGGGAGATCAAATGGTCCCAGAAGGTTTGCTGTTCCCTACAGTGCTGCAGGCAGCTCAGCTGGGGTCCACGGGGCATGAGGACCATGCATAGCACAGCTTGGCGCCAGGAGGACTCACAGAAGGAGGACATTAAGCCACCAGAGAAATTGTAGTTGCTTCTGCTTGTTGCACTGACTGAGCAGTATGACTCCAGCTGAAGGATCAAGCATAATCGTATTTCTGTTTTATCTCAGCAGAATAAAGAGCTGGTTTATCTGCCCAAGAGGTTTCAAGTTATACTAGCTTTCTGGTAGTGAGAGTTTCCCATGAGACTGAACTGCTAAGCAGCTTTTTTTCTGGTGTCCCTTCTACAGTGTCTCTCACATGAGTTGGAACAAGAGTGAAATCCCCTCCCACCAGAGTGACTTGTGCAGTTCCTCGCCTGTCTCTCTTGGTGGGAGAGACAAAGCCAGGAGGTCCCTGGCAGCTCTTACAGTGGGATCACCCAATTATTGGTCCCAGCGTGGTACTGTGACTCTAAACACATGATGCTGAGTGGTACCAAAATCTCCAAGTGCAGTTGCACTATGGCACCTACCACCCCGTCCCCCACCTGCCTCTGCTGCTTCTACCTTAGCATGTCCTTGTCCCTGCCACAGGAGCAAGAGGAGGGACTGGAGGCAGGTTTCTTCATGTGCTGTCAGAGGTATGTCATCTACAGGGTCATACTACATCCCAAATATGTGAGAAATGGTGGGCTAGAGCCAGATTAGGGGTTCCTGTACGCTAGGAGGATAGTGCAAATGGCAATCCTGAGGCCACCAGCACCGCCTTATGCTGCTGTTCCCTGGGTGTGTGCTTCTTGTGAGGTACTTCCTATTTTCTAATCTGGTGGCAAATTTTTCCTTCTAGAGTGCCTCTGAAGATTTTTACCAACCAAAAACCCCTGCCTCCTGCTGAAAGCCTGCTAACTGCTGCTCAGAGGACAGTAACCTTCCCATGGGCAAGTGGCTGGGCTCCCTGTAGGGGAAGCACGACATCAATATAAAACACAGCACAGCCTGGCCAGTTTAGTTCTTGCTACCAACATTGCAATCACTGCAAAAATAAATACATCTCTACCCCAGAGATATACGTGTCAAAGATGGTTTTTTTAATAATATATTTGGGGGAAAACAGAAGCTGCCTTGCTTTCTGAATGACAAGTCTGGCTGAGCTGTAATTTTCTAAGGACTCTAGAGTTGCTGAATTTCCTTATTGAACCTCAGTGGGATTTGGCGGGGTGTGTGTGTGTGTTTCTTCCCTTCCTTGAATATTCAAACAAGTATTCCTCAGACATCTCTCATTCTGCTTGTCACTCTTTGCCCTGTTTGTTTATTTTTTGCACTTCTTGCAGCCTGGACAAGGCAAACAGGCTAGTCTATTGTTGGTGTGCATCTCTTTCATTGCAAGATTTGTTTATGTCTTAGCACAGTGATGCAATATTTGGGTTGAACGCTTCAAGGGCAAATGTTTATAGAACTAAAAAAATATTTCCATTTGATTTGTTTATAGGAAGTTTTTTCTTGTGGTCTTGGGTTTTGAAAAGGCCTTTGCGTGTTTTCTTTTCCGCCTCCCCAACTCCTCCTCTGCAGATTTGAAGTTTGGAGCCAAATTCAGTCATGATAATGCCATGACTGACTCTTTAGGTATTTCTACCATGCTCAGCACTGCACTACTAGAGTATCTTCATCCTGGCCTCCTAGCTCTTCTCAATGGCATCATCCTTCCCGTGCTCTGAGGTTCCCAAAGCCCCTCTGTCGAGCTGAGGGGTTTCTAGCCCCAGAGACCAACTCCCCTTTGTTCTTGAATTGCCTCTGACCTGGGCCAGCCCTCAGGCAGGGCAGGCCACACTACGAGGGAGAGTTGGAAGAGTTAAACAAAAATGTTGCTTAGAAGGAAAAACAAAAAGAGTACTTTGTGTGACCGAGGGCTTAACCGAAACCAGGCCTTCTCCCTCCTCCCCAGCTCAGAAAACAAGGGAGTATGTGCAGGCAGAGCGTGGACGGGTATCCTCCTCTGTATTCGAGCATGTGGGCAAAGCACAGACCCTTGCAACCAGAGGGCAGGCAGCCACTCGCTCCTGCAGCCCCCGCGGGGCATGTGGCCTCCCTTGTCCCCTGCTTCCCACCGCCACGGCGCTCATGCGCTTTGTTGCACATCTGCTCCCCCCTTTCTGCCCCTCTCCAGTCTACTTGGTGTTCCTTATCTGAAGGAAGATGTTTTACATCATTATTTTACATTACATTACAAAAAATGCTGTTTTACACTGTCCTTCTCTAGGCATTGTGTGTCCAGCAGTTTGGAAACACTGAGTACCACAGGGCCACCTCCGTGTCACATTGAGCGGGTGAACAAGGATGTTGAAAGGATGAATGTCACAATTTCTACCGTCACAGAAAGGCAGCCCTGGCTCTGGGGAATTTACAGTGTCTTCTGCCACAGCTTGCTAGCAAGAGGCATGGATGGGGCAAGAGGAGGTGCAGGCTTTCTCTGGTGCCTTGCTTCTGCCTCCTTGTACCAAAACCAAAGCAAACAGTCACAGTGTCCCTCCAGCCACTAAGCTGCTAAGCTATGCCAACATCACCTGTTGCCAGACTCGTTTCTCTTGCCAGCAGAAACCATCACCACCTCTACCTTGCTATACATGTACCTACTGGGGGAAAACAATAGAGAACACGGAATATAACAACACATCCCAAACAGCTTGAACTAACAAATATTATCAGCCCTAAATATTTCTCCCAGGCACCCCCACACCTATGTCATCACAGTTTCAGGGCTGCAAATCTTCAGAAGGTGGCTGGCCCCTCAGCCCAGGTGCAGGTCACTTTCCATGAGCTCATTAACCAGCAGGGCTTCACAGACCATCGTCTGGCAACAGCCGGTGTAGGAAAAATTGCTCTTAGAGATGTTTCCAGCTACTTCCAGCTGCTGCTTGCGCAGGAATAACATGAGATCACTGGCTCAGAGGAAGCCTTGGCTACCCCAGCCCCTAGCCATCAGCAGGTGGTCCTGGGAAGTGGAATGGCCTGTGTGTGCTATGGCGAGGGGGACCTGGCGTCTGGGTACTGGGGTCATACCCAGATGGATAAATAAAAGCCAGCTCGCCTCCGCTTTGCTGGCTAGTGGGCTTTCCTGAAAGAGGAGACTGCGATCGATGTTTGGTTTTTCCCCTGAATGCTCCTAGCTCGACACGCGCCATTTCAGAGGCATGCCAGCCACCTGCTGCTGGCGGGGCTCTCACTTCCCAGAAGACAGCTCTGTCACCATGGAGGGGCCCAGGACAGCCCCCAGCTCCCCCACTTCACCCTGCCTTCCCCCCAAAGCTGAGATCTGGCAGAAAGGGAAAGCAGAGGGAATGAACAGGCTGGCTCTGGCCCCTTTTCAAGGTAGGGAATGGAGGACAAATTAAAGGAAAATGCACAGACTGTTCTTCTGCAGAGATGACAGGGAACAAGCGTACGGGTTGCCAGCCCTTGTTCTGGAGCACAAGAATGCTTTCAAACTCACTCTGACAGTCACCTTTTCTAATGGTCAGCGATATCGTAATCCCTCAGAAACGTGTTCTGTGACAGCACCGTTGTGCCCATGAGAGAGCAGGACCTTCCTGGGATCACGAAGGCCAGGACAAGTACGTTGCTCCAATTAGCTTGGGACTGAAGTTGCCCAAGAGTCACAGCCTTCTCTGCATCCACACACCCCAGCTGTGGCCCGGAGCAATCTGGGAAGGGAGCAGGGGATGGCCTGTGTCTCTGCTGAGAGCAGTACCAAGGCTGGGTGAAGAAAACTGAGGCCAATATATTTTGTATGGAGCCCTGGCTTTGATGAGAGCTGTACTGGCTGGGGCTTGTGTCTACAACACACATATGTGCCATCATAACTAATACGTGCTAGTCTATCTTGGCTCTTCAACTGTAAGATAGATACCACATCATGGTGTTATTAGGGATTTACTGCACTGGGAGACAATTGGAGCAGAGCACCAAAGGGAGGTGGAGGGCACAGCCACTGTAACCACAAGCCTTGGTTTGTGAGGGAAAATCCAGGAGGGATCTCACTCGCAAGCTATGGCTAACTGCACACCTTCTTGCCACCTCGGTGCCTTCTTGGATCCAATAACCACATATTCCTGAGAGGGGAGGTCTGTGGGTCACACCACCTTGGTACAGTAACTACGTCCCCTGCAGATGGCTATTGCACATCTGTTTCTCTGTTGCTGTCAGATGCTCGATGGTGGTTCCTAAGAGTGGTAGAAATAGCTTATTTATTCTGTTTGGCATCTATATCCATTCCCTCTTATTTCTCTCTTCTCCTCCCAACCCATAACCCCCTCCCCCAAAAGCCAAGCTAATGCCTTCCAGATGAGGTGCTAGAAGCTGCTAATTGCACCCGGATCTGTCCTGATTTGTGCTTCAGTCAGCAAGGCACCTCGCTAATGGATCTGAGACTTGGCAGTGGGCCTGGGACCAGTGTCAAAGGAAATGGATGAGAGGGAAGGAGAGAGCAGAGGGTTAGAGGGAGAGTAGGGAGACCCAGAAAGGAAAATGATCCCTCCTCCTCACAGCAAGGGGCTGAATCTTGATAAGGGCTTGTGGTTGTCCCCCAAGGCGAGGTGGTCCTGTGGGGGATGGCGGGCGGCAGAAGCACGTTGCTTCTCCCAGCAGAGACCCCATGCCTAGGTCGGGGGCTGCTCCCCACTCCTGGGGGGAGGCTCATGCCTGCGTTGGGGTGGCAAAGCAGGGCTGCAGCACACTTGGGCTTTTCCAGCTCCTGGACTGGCCGGGGCTTGAGCTTTCCTGATTCATAGATGGGAGATGAGAGCAGGGAGCCACAGCCTGAGTCTGAGCTGCTGCTCCCTGTTGATCTGAGGCATCTGTCACACATCCCCGGTGGCTTCCAGGAGAAGATCCAGCTGGGGTGATTGGATGTAGATCAGAGGTGGAGGGGAGAGGAGAGAAAATAATAGGGAAGGGGGATGGGGAGGTGAAAGCAGGCAGGGTAAGAAAAGAGAGAGTCTTGAAGAGGAAAGAGAAAAAATAGGAGGTACTTCAAAGGGAAAAAGCACGAGGCAGAAGGGGAAAGGCGAGGAGGAGAAGTGAAGGCTGGAGGATAAGAAGATAGGGCACAATATGTTGATCTTGCTCTTGTTCAGCCTGCAACAGCCACAGTGCTGCATGGGGAGGCTGTGCTAGCACCTAGACAGGGTTGCAGCCTCCCCACATTCCCAGAGCCCCAAGGGGACCATGCATGCTGTCCTGCCCAGGAGCCCTGGGACTCCCCCACAGACCTGCAGGGATGAAGAGCCTCCTATCAACATGCAAACCTCTAGGGGCTCCTCTTCAGTGGCTTCCCAGGAGCTGCCAGAGGTGCAAGTCTGTTTCTGGATGTGTGGACAACACCACTGACAGAGAGACTTGAGCAAGTGCACAGGCGGCCAGGAGTTCGATTGGGCCTCTCCTGCAGGGCCATGGTGACACTCCATAGCATGTTCCTGGTGACCACGGAGAGGAAATGCTAAGGCTGACAGCACTGGGGCTTTTCTCTTTGTAAGTCTTCAAAATGATCTGCCACCCCAGCTTGGTCTGGACTGAGAAGCTGAAGATCTCCAGTGCTATATCCTGCAGGACCTCTGCTTCAGCATCTCAGCCTGGGGCTGAGGAAGCGACTGTTACTATGCCCTTGGGGGTTAGCTTGAGGATGGCATGAAGGAACCTCCTTTCTGTGTGCTGGGGGGGCCCTGGGGACCACACAGCGGTTCCTCTCTGTCCCGAGATACCCTTCCAGCATTAAATTCAGTGTCTTCCCCAAAGCATTTACAAAAGGCAGTTTATTACACTCATTTAACTGGTGGAGAAAATGAGGCTCAGAGAAGCAAAGCAACATTGCCTAGGGTTCCATAAAAAATCCAGGCCCCATCTGGAAGAGAACTTGGTTGTCAGTCAGAGGTTACCTCCTCTGCTAGACCATGCAGGTCCAGCATGAAGAACCAGCAGAGCTGTGAAGTTGTCAGAGAGGGAAGTAAGGTTCAAGAATTGCGCCAGATAACTGGGAACAGACAAGATGTTGAAACCCACACTGGTGGTTTGGGTAGACGGGCACTTGGTTTCAACGAGTCCTCTTCATTGCAGAAAAAAGCAAACAGGGAACACCTTGGTGGAAGGAAATGATCAAACAACTTGCAACTGCCAGGAGGGCCCTGGAGGTGTGTGCGGCATCTAGTAATCAGCATGATAATCCTGGGAAAGATGCTGCAGGTGGAGGAGAGGTGCCAGGCTGAAACCGGAAAGAGGACAACCAGAAGCAACCAACTGCAATGGGAACCAAGTTGGTTGGAACCAGTAAGGCACCGTGCTAAACTCCCTTTGGCTGTGAGTCCCGTTTTCATCAACTTTACAATTCTTGGCAAAGATTGAAGGGAGTTTCCACTAGACTGTGATTCATTTAGTGAAATCTGATCGTGGCCAGCAGGGGAGAGAAGCAGACAGACAGACTGACAGAGAGACGGTGCACTTTGAGCAGAGGCAAGACTGTCAGGCCTCTGCAGAAGGGGCAGAAAGAGACCTGTTCTGCCTGATAGGGATCTCGGTGGGCAATCTGCTGGGGGAAGAGGTAAGGAAGTAGGAGAGCAAACTAATTACAGACATTGTGTGTGCTTGTATGTGCCTACAGACTGATTAGCTCATGTCTCCCAAGCACTTGGAGATGGAAAACAGTTAATTATCCTTATTAATTTTCCCCCTTTTGCGGTCCTGGTTATTTTTGGAGACCATTTTAAAGACAATGCACCGCCCAGGTACTGGCTGCCCCAAAGCCCGTTGGAATTCCCTACGTGTCCTTTCCTCCCCTTGTACAAAGGACAAAACACTCCCGATGGGAGTGATTCCTTCTTCCTGAAACAAAGACCAATCAAAGAAGAAAAAAAAGAACAGAAAAATAACATATCCCGTGCTGGCATGCCCAAATTACATGATGCCTCCTTGCTTCTGTGCCTCTCGGGGACCAAAGGCAAGGTGGCTGCCTGTCACTGCACTCACCAGGGCCCTGGGATACTGGCAGATGGGTAGCTGGGTGCACAGGATACAAAAAATGTGACTGCTGTGCAGGTCATTGCAGCACAGGGAAGACCTTGCTTTAGCTTCTTTCCAGTCTTGTTGCTGCAGGTACCCACCAGAGGAAACCCTAGTGAATGTCCTGAGGCTGTTTCTGACAGCAGCAGCACTTCAGGCTTCTGCAGTGCAATAGGACAAGTCATTTTCTGAGGTAAATCACAGAAAAAACTGGCTTTAAAGCTCATCTGCCACCTGCTTCCCTTGTTCCCAGATGGAGGGTATGGCTGCTGGGTGATGCATGAGCTGTGAGCTGTTTTCTTCTATCACCTGTGACCTTCTGGTTGCTTGGAGAACTAGGGAAGGAGCTGCAAACCCCTTGGATGTGAATGAGGGCACTTGGGGATTGAGGATTTTTGGACAGAAGGTGCTGTTGTGCCTGTGGTCGGTGTGCTGGCAGAGTGGCAGCAGCACCAGGCAGCCTCAGCCCCAGGAGATGGCTGCACAGCCTGATGCGCCTCTGGACCCACCTGAGGCTGAGCATGCCCAGCCCATGGCCCCACAGCCGCTAGACCCTCCTGGCTGGCTCTGTCCTGTGAGCCCAGATGTTTGCCTCAGCCTTTGCCCACTTGCTCCAGAGCACTGGGGACCCTGTGCAGTGGTTTCCCAGACTTTGGGTGCTGCAGTGCTGGGGCTTCCTGGGCAACTCAATAACGAGTCCCCTCGAAAAACCTCTAGGAAAGGTCTGGCTGTGGAGAAATGCCTGGCCCTTTCCTTCCCCTCCTTCCAGTTTCTTGCTGCCTGGGGCCAGGGCACTCCCTGGACGGCCAGGTGGGAAGCCACGGTCCAAGAACTAGAGAATGAACAGCTTTCCAGCACTATGCCAAAGCGTTAACTGCTGGGAACCCAGACCATGCGCACCATGTTAAAATAAAGGGATAGCTGAAAAGTTCCAGACCATGACAGGTTTGATCTGGCTTGTTTATTTTTTGGCAGGAGGGACCGAGGGAGGCCAGGGCAAGGACTGAGCATGTGTTATATGTGCCAGAGAGAGCACGTCTCTTCCAAGTCAGCTGTGTTCTGTCTGCTTTCACACGTGGCCCGTCAGTCCCATTATGGTGCCGCACTTTGCCTGGTGGGCTGAATGCAGGAACAGCTGTACCAGGTCTATTGGAACGTGATTTATGAATCCTCTCTGAGGTCCCATCCTTTCCTCCTCGTCTTCCTTTTGGGGACTTGGGGATTTGGTTGTTTTGGGGGTTGGTTTTTGGTTTTGTGTTTGTTTGGTTTTTTGTTTTGTGTTTTGTTTTGTTTTTTTTAATAAAGAGCACTTCAAGTTCTTTTAAGGCAGAACCCCTTGATTTACTGTGTTTTGGTTTCAGGAACAAAAGACTTTAAGGGGAAAAAAGAAGCCATTTAGGTTTTTGAGTATTGTTTCCTGTTATACCTCAGCCTCCTTGGGCAGACAGAAAGCATGCCATGGTACAACACCAGCACTTTCCTGGCACCGGGAAGGACCTAAATCAGTTTGGGCCATAGTTGCTGTCAGAGAGTCCCATTTTCTCAAGCAGGGAGTTAATCCATCAAGAGACAGATCTCTGTGCTGTGCTGCTTCTTTACAACATGGTGTTCACTGAGATCTTGGGACCAGCAAAGTCAGAACGTAAGATTTTAACCAAGACAGAAGAAGTAGTGTTACAGATGTACAAAGCCAAATTGAATGAAAGTGGTGGACAGCTATCAGTAAGGAAAAATTTCTGTAACTCATAGTTTCTGAGGTGGCAGAAAGGGTGCAGAAAGAAGGGTGCCTTTCAACACCTCTCTCCCATTATCATACCCCATTATTTCCAAATCTCCAACAGCACAGTGATACATCTGCCTAAGTTTGAAGACCTGGAGGCATCTACCCAGAAAGGTCTGTTGCAGGTCAAAAATAAGATATGTTGGGGGGAAAAAGGATTTCTTTGCATCACCCTTGTAACAGGGAGCAGAATAATGCAAGACTGCAAGTAAGAAGTGGCGAGAGGCATCCAGAGGAAGAGTTTGTCCCCAAGGACTGCAGCCCGTGCATCTCTCCCTTCCAGCTAGTCACCTCTTCTAACGCCAGTTCCTAAACTAATCCTGCACTGTAGTTCCACGGCTGCTTGCCTTTCCCAAATCTAAAGGGCATGGTACTAATAGAGTATCCTGTGTAGAAGGGTTGAGTCACAGATTTTTTAAAAAATAAAATATTAGGGGCATAGCTGAGTTCCTACAATTTGAGGAGCCAAAAGTGGCTTGTTTTTTTGCTGAAGCCCAAGTTTGGTTTAACTGAAAAGTAGACCTATTTGTTTCTTTCTGCTGCAGCATATCCTAGCCTAAAATGTCACCGGCACCCTGCAAACCTTTCATAAGAGAAAAATTAAGTGTTGTAGACAAGGGAGAGGGTCAGATACATCCTAAATTACGTAAAAAGCACACTCACATTTACCAAATTTTATTTGGGCCTCTCAATATCCCGTTGAAAGGAATTCAGAGTGTCCAGGAAAACATCACAGGAAAAACCTGTGTGGACCTCTTGCTCAGTAAGAAAACCACCCGATAAACAAAACCTTCTGCTAAAGCTATCCAGTGATACAGCTCAGGATGCCTCACTACACTGGGAAACTGGAGAGCCAACTTTAACAGCTAGTGCCACCAAATGAGTCAAAACCTCAAGAGTAACTTTATACCAAGGGTTCTGCAAGCAAGTCTTGCATGCTTCACCAGCAGCCAAGCAATGACAGCTTCAGAGCAGAGCGGGGCTGCTGGCTCCCCAGCCGTGTCAAGGAACGCCCTGTGACAAGGCACTCCTCTACACAGCACTCGAGTGTCTAAACCAGAATCCATTGGGAAAAGCATTTTGTGCCTATAAAAATCCCCACACTCAAGACTTTTTCTGGCCACTGGGGCACCAGCAAAAACCTGAATGCTGCTCAGGACACTGCTCAGGGCACAGGTGATGGAGAACAGCTTCCAGCTCTCGCCATCTGCCCTGGAAAGAGAAGAACTGAGAAGTGAGGAGATGCAGACAAAGGCGAGCAGGGTGATCAGGGGGAGAGAGAGCCTATCGCAGGGCAGGAGACTGCTGATTTATTTTGCCCAGCGAAATGTGGACTGAGAATGGATATGATTGTTCTTGGTAAACACATCAGAGGGATAGGCACCAGGGAGGGAGAACAGCTATTTAAGCCTTGGAACAATGTTGGCGCACAAACAAGTGGGCATGCTCCAGCCAGGAATAAATTGAGACTGGAAATAAGAAGAATGGTTTAAGCCTTAGAGCTGTCGAGCTCTGGAAGAACCTACTAATTGGGGTAGTGGGAGAATCTTAAAACTTGTTAGGATTGTTTGGAGCTTCACATTTGTGCAAAAGATTGTACGATGTGATTGCTGACAATAGCAAGGGATGAGACATGGTAAAATAGGAGATCCCTTCCAGCGCTACATCCCTACTGCGAAGCACTCGGGATTGATTTCTTTCTCATGTGTCCATGATGTTAAGGCAGGAGAGTTGCAGGATCCTTTGCCATCCCGCCCTGCAGGGAAGCTGTTCGCAAGCCAGTTGCAAGCAAGGAGATGAGAAGGATACTTTCTCAGATGGCTGAGGATGATATGACAGTTCCTACTAATTATCTGTGAGGAGAAATGTGTCTCTTGTCCCAGGAGGAATATTGCAGGCGTCGCACCAGGCCACAGCCAGGGAGCAGGGCAGAAACAAACAGCAGAGGCAAAGAGCTGAAATTCCAGAGGAGAAAACCAAGCGCAGGCATTTGCTCGTTAGAAAGCATGGGGCTTCATGTCTTCTTTGCCTTTCTGAAGGCAATAGGCATTGAACAATTATCAGGGAACATTTACATAACCCTTGCTGTTATTTTGGGCCATGGCAGCTCTGCTACATGTCCTAGGATCACCTAAGCCATTCAGGCCAGGAGTCAGTCTCCGCAAAACGGTGGGTTTGTGCAGTCATGTACCCCCTTCTCTTCTTTAAGGAGAACTCCTACCCTGGCTACTAATCACCCAAACCCATGTGCCTCTTCGTTAGTGCCCACTGCTCATTTCAGCATCTCCCATCAGAAACAGTGCTGGCAGCCTGTGGCAAACTGATGATTTCAGCTGGTCCGCTCCAGCCCAGGGGCTCAGGTATGAAGTGAGGAGCCCCTGTCCTGACCTGGGGGAGGTTTCCAGGGTGAGGCAGCTGCACAGCAAGAAGTAACAGCCCTAGGAGCTGAACGCAACGCAGCAAGGAGGAGCCAGCTAGCAAGCAGCCGCCTCAAGCTTGAAATCACTTGTCTGCTCAACATGAAGGAGAAAGCTTGCTAGGCAAAAGGATCACCACGCAAGGTGGACAGGAAAAGACCAGGGTGCTTCAGGCAAAGACCAAGGCCTATGTTTTCCCTTGCACATGGGATGCTTCACCTCTCAGCCCTGCTGGGCTTCCCCAAGGCTGTGACTTCCAGCCATGACCAGGCTTACATGTGTTTGAACAGTGTTAGAAGCAGCCTTATAGCAAGGGATGGTCCGTCCCTCTGCCTCGGGGAAGCCAGGCAGCAGAGCTGGTGCAGCCTCTGCCAGGGCTGGTGAGCCAGGAAGCAGGTTGGCATGATGCGGGTGAGGGGGCACGCACAGCACCTGACCCTTGGCAAGACCCCTGTGCTCAGCTTCCCCAGGCATGTTTCACTGCAGGGGCGTACACTGGGACCAGTACCCATCCAGATGGGCTGACCTTTCCTCAGCAGATTTGGGCAGAGCCCAGACACCGGTCTTATGTGAGTCACCAGACAGTGGTCTGGCATGTGTCAGTCCAGGGGAGGACGTACTGACAAAGTGTCCAGCCACCTAATTCCTCTCATCCTCCAAAACCAGTGGCACCTGGACAAAACCAGAATGCTGCAGCTCTCAACTGGTCCTATGAGTCCTCTCAGCCCCAGCCCAACTTACATCTTGGCCTCACTTAGCTGCAGCTAAGCAGATGGAGGGGCTCATGCTCAGAGAAACAGCAGCCTTTCTCATCCTGGGGCACTCTACCTGTGGGGAGATGAAAAGATGAGCGGTAGTTCAGTGGGGGCACAAGAGGGAATAAATGTTACAGCAGTTGGCTAATGCACAGCCTTCCACATGGGCATGATAAGATCGAGCTCTTAAATTCCCTTTCTTTAGTTCACTGCATGCACACGCACAAACTCCCTCCCTTCTCTTTAGGAAACTGAAAGAAAGGAAAAGCAATAATAAAATATTTCAGATGACAGAGAAAGAATTCTCCGTGATTGAGAACATTTAATGGGAACCAGCTGCCTGAGTAAGACCAAAGGCCAATCCTGCTGGGATCTTGTTGACAGGGTCACTTTCTGCAGGTACCTGCTGAGGAAAAGGGAGGGATGCTCAGGAGGCAGCACAGAGGAGAAGGAGGAGAGTGAAGGAATGCATCGCACAGTGGTTTACCTCCATGCAACCCCAACTCCCCCTTTTCCCTCTTTCAAGAGGCTCTTCAAGCTCTTGGAGAAAAGCCATGACAGGACAAAACGAGAAAGCAAGAGCGAGCGTGGTGCAAGCATGTGGGTGGCTCTATCTGAGCAAAAGGGGGTGGGTGGAAGAAAGGAAAGAGGAACCCAAAAGTTCAGCGCATGAAACAAAAGCCAAGGCTGGCCCTCTGATCCCCTTCCTGCTCCTCCTTGCAACCAGACAGCCTCAATTAAGATGTAACTGATACACCAAGAGCTGCTCCCTTGGGCCGGCGCTCCCTCGCCTCCTCCTTGCCTGTCTGCTCGCCACCAGCGTGCCCATGGTGGTGACAACTGCCCAGGCACGAACCCACCCTCACAGAGCTGCTGCACAGCTATCAAACCCCAACAGAGCAGCCAAACCCCTCCAGAGCAACCCCCAGGATGGGAAATTTTAGTGGTGTGAAATGGGAACTGCTTTCAAGTCACGCTTTCTCCTGTGGGTAATAACTGGCTGCACAGACCTGCTCGTGCTGCCACCTACATGTTCATGAGATGGTGGGACCCAACCGATGCCCTGCTGCCGCTGTGGCCTCAACCCCTCTGGGAGGAGCACTTGCTCCTGCAGGATCTGGTGCACTGCTTGGTCCTGTGCTTGACCCAACCCAGGGCCATGACCTTGGCCCAAGCACATCATTCAGGGTCCTGCTTTTTGAGGGATGTGCTTAGCCCCGTCCCTGTACCCCTACCCACACCCAGTTCTAAGATTTTGGAGATCAACATCAGGAAAGCTTGTCAGCTGCCTGCCCCTGAACAGCGGAGCTTGTGCTGCTCAGTGCTTCAAGCCTACAGAAGGCTGGAGCTACCATTTTCACATTGAAAAACATAAAAAAGGCTTTTCAAAATGCTCCAAAAGTTACTCTGAATTGGGTCATATACTGTGGTATAGAAACAATGCTTCATTGGGCTAGCTAGCAATTCAATAAGCTTTTCTTCTTCCCTTCATTATATGAAACTCATATTTCTCTCAAATAGAAGAGGTAGCTCACATCAGCAAGGGTTTTGCCCAGGTTTTCCTGGTCTTTGTACTCCATTTTCCCTGGTTTCTGCTCACAGACCTTAATGGAATTGTATCTTTAAACAGTTTCCTTAAAAACCGTGAGCCACAATCTCCCATTCCCCCAAATCAGGAGTTAAGCCTAACCATCGTGATGCATTACAACCCCCTCCACCCCCCACCCCCACCCCACCCCATTACAGTTTAAACAAGTGGGATTATGCTGCCAACTTTTGCACTCCAAGGATTTACACTTTCCCAGTGCAGAAGAAAGTCCAAGTCCTGGAGTTTTTACTAGTTCAAACAGGCAAGAACAGGCAGAGAAAATGCTGATGGAGGAGTCACTGGGAGGAGAGTCACTGGTGGCATCTCTGTGCGTACCATGTCCTCTGCTCACTGAGCACCTGAGATGCCAGGGTTTAACTGGGCAGTGCCCACGTACCCTGCTCCCTTCCAGAAGGGCTCCAGCCCCTCCTCGACATTTCATCGGTGCTAATGCAATGGTAGGGGGGTTAACGCAAACCTCCTCATCGGTGATGCTTTGACATGGACCATAAGATCTCAGCACAGCGGTAGCTGTAGCCACAGGCTGGTGACAGCACTACCTGTTGCAGGGCTCTAGGGAGGAGATGTCTAAACAGTCTGGGGCCAAGAAGGGGGAATACACCAGCAAGTTGTGGCGTGGATCTGATTTTCCATTCAATACCCCCACGGTAACTCAAGAAGATGGTAAATTGCAACTGCAACAGCTCACTAGCGGTGCTCCCGAGGTGTGGAAAGATCTCTGCAGAGTGAGGCCCACGAAGGGGGGACGCGTGCAGCAAAAGTTTTGGAAAACTGCCCTGCAGCCTCCTTCACCATTACCCTTCTTCCCATTAGCAGCGTGTCACCCCCTTTTTTTCAGTTCAGAGCACTCACTGGGGGTTGGGGGGGGAGGGGGGCGCGGGCACAGCTACAGAGGCAGGAGCCGCTCTCTCTTCACCTATAACTTCATTTGCTGCTTTTATTTCCAAGGAATGTGCACATAAACCCCAAGCTCTCGTGCAAGGACAGTGTCCAGGCTTGGCTGTCCCTCCCCAAGGGCGATCCAGCCCCAGCCCCAGCTCTTGCTGCGGAGCCCCTGGTGCTCCCTCAAACCGAGCGGGGCTGCTGCTAGTTTACATTAGCAGTCAAGTGACCATCTGTTACAGAGGCAAAATATGATTATTATCTTTAGGTGCACCCAGCCTTTGATGTAGTGCCCAGAGGTAACAATAAAGTATTATTAAGTTTTTCCAATTACGTGAATCGTGACAATACTATGACAAGACTGTTGGAAACAACCTTCAAAATGAGGTGCGGGAGGCCAGCAACACCTAGCCACATGCTGCTTCTAAATCCTAGTCCCACTGACGTTCAGAAAACTTCAGCTGGCGAAAGGGATACGTGCCCCAGCTGTTGATGGTGCAGGATCCGACCCCAGCGCAGCCTCAGCAAGAGGATTTGGGCAGAAGCTGGGAGATCAGGACTCGGCTCCCAGTGAGGCCATGCCGCTGCCCCACACATCAGCCTCAAACAAGTCCTTCCTCCTCCTCACACCCCAGTTTCCCGCTCCCAAAGGCAGCCGCAGATCGGCTCCTCTCGCACGCTGCCGAGCATCCTCCCGCTCGCCGCTTCCTGCCTAATCTCCCTCCCTTTTTAACCAGGATTTGTACATGGGTTTCCAGGCTTCCTGGCTGTCCCGTCTCCTCTTTCTCCTGCATTGCTTTGATGTTAATTGTCTCCAGGGCTGGAGCGCTCCTTGGCTGATTAAGTCCAAGAGTCCTCCCTGGTTTTGTTGACCCATGAATGGGGGCCTCTTCAGTGCTCACTGGAGTGCGGGCTCATTGCCCCTCCTCCTCCCCCCCATTCGGTTTGATGGATTAATCGTGCTGTGTAAAGGAAAGTGGGGTGGGAGGGGAAACTGAAGCAGCGGGAAAGGGGGGGGAAGGAGGATGGGAGAAAGGGAGCAAGAAAGAGAAGGACCTTCGGCAAATGCTCGACTGCCCTTGCTTAAAATAACACCGTTTATTTAAGCAGGTCAGGCACACAATGGCATGAGAGGGGCTGCTACTCAGATCATGGGACCCTGCGTATGCTGACTAAGAGGCTGGAGAGAGTGTTAGCCAAACTCTGAAAGCTGGTCTGTTCTTACCCGACGTCTCCATCTCCCCCCATCACACACACACGCATGCTTGCACCTCCTCTTTTCCTCCGCCCTCCCCTTCATACACTGGAGCCCTTCGCCTTTTCGGCAGCGGCACGCTCAGCGCCAGGGACGGCAGGGCTCTGAGGGGAAAAGGGGGCTCCAGCCCGCTGCCCTGGACCCGCTGTCCTGGCATGCAGATGGGAGAGAGGAGAGGCTGCTGGCCCGATGGCGCAGGCTTGCCACAAGAGTCCGTGTGGTGAAACAGATGCCAACAATTTGGAAATCCTTGTCCCTCAGTCCCAGCTGCCGCTGCTGCCTTGCTGGTGGCCTGAGTGCTCCCTGCTGTGGCACAGGGTATCTGCAACACTTTTGTAGAAAGATACGCCTCCTGCTCCTTTTTTTTTTTTTTTAAATTGCTTTCAATCAGAGATGAGATTCAAATACTGTGGCAAAGATAGCAGTATCAGCGTCAGCCAGCTGAGCGGGCTGCCGACTGCGTCAGACTTGCTTTTTGCTCCATCGGGGATAAAGTCCCCCCCTGCCATTATCCTGCCCATGGCCCGTGCCCCCTGCTTTTGGCCCGCAGCACCCCTTGGTATTGCAGTCCTTTGCCTCTTCATTTCTGACCCACTGAGGGATGCCTTGGTCTCTCCAGGGACAGCCAAACCAGGGGTCAGGAGGCCAGCAGAGCCCCACAAGTGCGCCAGCCCCAGCCAGCCTCATTGTCTCTTGCAAGTTGCTCTGGTCCCTGAGCCTGGCAGATGCCAGCAGTCTTGTGTCCCTCCCCAAGCAAGACTGACCTGGTCTCAAACATGTGTACGAGAAATCCCGTATGGGCTGCAGCCCGTGCCTCTCCCCCACCTCCCGCTCCAGCCTTCGTGCTGTCAGAGCCCTGGGGCACTGCCCCCCTCCACGGCCACATCCATGCGGAATGCAGAGAGTCAGGCTCAGGAAATGAAAAGGCTCTCCTGGAGGGGGACCCGTGCAATTTTTCAGCCTCTCCCTCCACTGCTGCTTCCCCTTCTCCATCCCCCCTGCACCGGCTTTCCCTGGCTGGTGGCGGCGCGGGGGCACTGGTGTTGGCAGGGTGCTGCTGGCTGCTGGCAGGCTCTCCCGGTTGGCCTGCCAGGCTTTTCAGGGCTCACTCTCGCTTTCCAGAGGCTGGAAGTGCAGAGCAGGAGACGGGCTGCCTTGGCAGCCTCACTGTTTCCAAACATTGAAAGGCAGAGAGAGAAAAGTCTGCTTCTCCCAGCTCACCAAAGTCACCACCACCGTGGATGCTGGCCAAGCCCTCCTAAAAATAACCGCGGTGCTACCGGACACACGTGCTTCTCGGGGACAAAGGGGGACAATACACCCCGGGGCAGCAGGGATGGAACACAATGGGGCGGGGGGGAAAACTTGGGGCTTTTTCCTCCGCCCCCCCTCTCACCAAATAAAGCTGCCTGTGTTGTCCCAGCAGTGCTACAGTCAATAGTGACCAGGGATGTCTCTCTCTGTTTGTTTTCACAAGTGGGATCCAACCAGTACAGCTCAGAATAGCTGCAAATTGGCTTTTCCCAGCTGGCAGCACCTCGCTCCCCGTTGTGCTCACACGTGTGAAAGACAGCGTGGTGGGCGTTGTGCTGCAGGTGATCCTGACCCAGACCTGCAGTTGCCTGAAGCCAAGATGTCCCACACCTCCACCTCCTCCACCTCCACGAGGTGCGAGCTCTGCTGGGCTGGGACTGCCTGTCGCTCTGGCAGCTGTGATCCCAACCGGCCCACTCAGACGTGACTGCAACACATAATTAATGAGCAGACTAAGGAGTAAATGAGAAGTGTGTGACTGGCACAGAAGAAACTCTGCCTGTGAGGGAATGTGTCTTGCTAACTGTGCTGCCCAGCTGCGACACAGCGGTCCTGGGGCAGATGCAGGTACGTTGTGCTTTTAACCCACCACACTGATGCCTCCAGAGCAGCATGGGGCACACCAGGTCCTTCCCACACTCCCATGTCCACTCGTGGTATCGATAGCAAGTCTGACTTTGAAAGCAATTTCCGAGGTGCCCTCCAAGCGCAATGCAGATGCACTCGGTACAGCGCAGATAGACTGTGCTTGTAAAGCTACCTGCCATGTGTCCCTGCTTGCAACAGGCGAAGTGAGAGGAGATTTAAAACCAGATGTGTGATCCGGGGCAGTCTCTTCCTTCCTGCTGGGGCCGAGACATCTCCTGGCCCCAGCTGGAAGGTCAGCCCAGACAAAATATCCAAGTTCTCCTCTTGGCAGGAGGGCGAGGGTAACTGGAAAAGCAAAGCCGTATTTTAACCAGCAGGAAAAGTCAAAGTCCTGAACACACCGAATGCTTCCGTGGGCTTGAAGAGGCTCCGTCAGCTCAGGCTGTCTGTGAGTCTGTAATGCGCCTTCTCACCAGCCTGCACCCTCGCTAAGTGCTTCTTGGTGGGAGAATGCTGATCACAACTGAAGGCCCAACAACAATCTTTCCCCAAGCGTGACGGATCTGCTGGGATCCATCATGCCTTGCAGAAAAATGGCCAAGGAGTAAGCAAGAGGTTGGGTGTTTCTCATCCCTACAGACAAGGCTTCTTTTCTTTCAGTCAAAATAATTCAGTAAAGTTGACGTGAACTTGCTAAATGTTTCAGGTGACCCAAATTTTTGCGGTTTGG
This sequence comes from Falco peregrinus, assembly GCF_023634155.1. Taxonomy (NCBI): domain Eukaryota; kingdom Metazoa; phylum Chordata; class Aves; order Falconiformes; family Falconidae; genus Falco; species Falco peregrinus. The sequence continues at coordinate 86,790,428 of NC_073726.1, read as the reverse complement.
CACAAAAATAACCACCATGAGAAAACTATGTTTCAGCTGAAACAATTTGCCTTGCTCTAAATCTGGGTGTTTTTGGGGTTTTGGATCTTTTTATGGGAGGAAGAGAAGGTTTAAAGGGGGTTTGGCACAGTGAATCTCTGTCCCAGCAGATACATATTTGTTTGTCTATTTACAATCAGGACAATCTGAACCCATTAGCAGATGTAACTGAGTTAAGGCATGAACATGAATTTAGAAAACAATATGACCCATCATTTGTGAGAAAGGCTTGGAGGCGAAATCCAAATAATTGGTATCATAAATCCTTCAGGATATTGTTGTGGGACATTTGACACCTCAGAAAAAATCAGGGTCACTTGCTTACATGCTTGCGCCTACTTTTGAGGCGTAACTTTGGACATTCGTGCTTGCAAACGTCAATGTATAAGTTAAGGAGACACTACTTGGCATTTGTTCTGCTCCCAAGGTATTTCAAAGAGTATTTGCCAGATCTGTGAGAAACTGCTAAGTGCTGAAGTTCCAGTGAATGATGTTTTAATTTGGTCTGAGGGCTTGAAAGAACATCTTGAAAGACTTAAACAAGTCTTGAAGAGAGTATGAGAAAGAGACTTAAAACCAAACTATAAAAAAAACCTGTATCTGATGTAATAAGTTATTTAAATGAGGCATAAATTGAGCAAAGATGGTTTAATTGGTAATGTGGATAAAATGTTGAAATGTTTAGCTCCACAAAACAGAGTGGATCTGTGACAATTTATGGAGATGATAAGCTGGTTTTGACAAAATTCATTCCAAATGCTCAGGGAGGGTCTGATTTTGCAAGGTGGCGAGCATTTATTTTTTTTCCCCTCATCCAGAACAACACTTAAACACATGCTTGGTCGTGCTGGCTTGGTGTGCTTGCTTCTGGGGTGGGATGCTACACATGACATTTAGAGAAAGCACGCTGGCCAGAGGAAATATCATCGCTTAGGTCCTGTAACGGGGACCCAGAGGAGTCCATCAGGGAGGGGGATCTCCACATTCGTTCTGTGGGTTTCAAATACGTAAGTAAAAATAGAAAATTAAAAATTATAAATAAAAAAAAATAATTTTTTTTGTCTTTTTTGTGTTCACAACAGCTTTGTGAAATGAACATCTACCGGTGAGGAGGTTTGCTGGGGTACCGCAGGAGAAGGTATCATCAGCCAGGGCCGTGTGGGATGCAGAACAGAGATGGCAACATCACGTAGGGGCTGCCACCATCGCAGTGGGGAGGGCAGCCTGCCCGGGAGGTGGGCACCTCGCACACTCGGGGTGCCACCGGGCTCGCCTGCTGACTAAGCACGCACAGCATCGGCATCCAAGGAAAAAAGTGAATTCGGAAACCCAGACTGAAAGCAGGCTCACTGCTGCTGCCCTCCCCACGGCGAGCCATCGCTGCCTCCCTCGTGCTGCCGAACGGCTAATAGAGACCACATGAACACACTGTGCGTGCCGCTGCCACCGCCGCCACCTCCTCCGCCCAAGTTCAGAGCTGGGATGGCTCGTGTCTTGTCAGAGCCCCTGAAGGTTACTTTTCACGTAAAACCACCTGCACATACATACGATTGCTGAGAAGAAAAACACCTTTCAAGAATGAGCCTGCAGAAAAGGGGAAAAAACCCAATTCCCCATTCCTTACAGCGTTACTTCTAGTGCAGGCACGTACTGGGGCAAGACGGCATTTAAGAGCAAACAAGGTCTCGCTAACAGGAGCAACTCCTCCCTCGACCCAGGTTTTTCTGAGCCTGTTTTCCTCCAAGCAGCACATCACAAAGCCATCTTCTCCCTCTCCCCCTCCTTCCCAGCCCAGGTTGTAAAATAACGAGTTTCTTGTTATTCTTGTTATTGCTGAATGGCAGAGGTCTGGAGCCCTGTGAAGAGAAGGGGGCAGCCTAATTAGGGAAACGAGAGCCATCCTTAATGAGCACTCCTGACTAGGTGGGGATTTAAAGAAAAAGGAGGGGGCAGGGGGGAAGAGAGGTCAATCCATACAGCTTTCTCTTCCCTACCCCCACCTCCCACCCCTCCCCTCCTCTCCTCCCCATAAACCTACCGCAGTTTGGGGTCTGAGCACGGTGGCTTCTCTACATCATTATCAATTATTAAACTATATTTTCCTGTTTTGCCTGACTTCACAGGGGGTTAATTTCATTTCACCTTCTTTGCTAATTTTACTGTGTGAGGGTATGTCAAGTGTTAGACTGTTCCTGTCCCGGGGCCTTACGGGTGCTCTGGAGCCCTTTCTGGGTGACATCGCATCAACAGGGTGATGCCTGAGCAGAAGTGACAGCCACTTGTACCAAAAACTTACAGCACCCCCCAGGACGGTCTGGTGGGTGTGCAAAATGTGCTACATCTGTGTTGAAATGCTCCACATGCATGCTCCACAGCCCACCAGTGTGGCCGCATTTGTGGTTCCTCTGGGCAGTGCAGACAATATTGATGCCTGCACCTAAGAGAAAACCGGGCTCTACTTGCGTGGGTGGATGTGTGGGTGCAGCAGATGCATCTCGGCAACAAGATCTGTCAGGACCTGTACCTATCACGGGTGGACATCTTTGCCACTAGGAACCGTGCCACCAGGGCAGACAGCACAGCCTGACCATCAACATTTAAGGTGCCCCAGATGTAGTTCTGGTACCCCATAATTCAACGTCTGTTGCTTGCTACAGTCTCCCTTTGCAGACATAAGCCTGAGTTCCCCTGAGTTCATCCCATCCTATATGTACATTGGCAGGAGCTGAAAGCCCCGTGTGTGGAAATTCAATTGCAGAGACTTTCTCATTCCCCACCCGCCCTCCTGAATTTCTCTCCTGTTCTGCTTTCCCTTGCTCTGCCTGGGCTGTAACCAGACGCCTCTGCTCTTCGTGAGACTTCAGCTCTCGAGCCCTCTCTGCCGTAGAGCGGCCTCGCCTCTGTCTCCTCAAGGGAGAAGAGCAAGAAGATCAGGTCACGAGACGCACCCCATCTCGGCAGGCGGCGAGGGGTATGTCCCGAGAGCCCGATGCTCCGAGGTGCTCTGCGAGAGGCGGTGAGCGCGCGGCGCTGGCTGCATTTCTCTTCGCCAGCCTTGTCCTCCTGAACGTGCCCCGGGTCGGCATTAGGCAGTCACCTCCAGCAACTCCTGTGATGTTACTTGCAAAGATCTGTCAGAATCCATGCCCAGTTAAATCATCACATGCTGAAATGCTTAAACAGGCTTCCAAGGAGCAAGCTCGCAGCCAGAAGCGTGGGAGGAACGTAGTCTGACAGAAAGGAAATAAGCAGGGAACATTTTACCCATAAAAGCACTTTGCTTTCTCTTTGCTTCATAAATCAGCTTTCTCTGATCTCATCCAAAAAAAGGCAGTTAATTCCCCGCTTCTCCCTGCCTGGGAGATGTATTCTTTTCTGTACTTGGATCCTGCCTCGGAGAAATTAAGAGACCTAATTGTTTCCACTGCTCCTTCCAAAATCAGGGAACAAAATAACATCAGAACGAAGGCCCTGGGCCACACCTCCCAAGGTGCCAAGCTCTTTCTTTTGGGCGGTGGCGAGAACCCAGCGCTTTCCCTACCTGCGAGAGCCAGGTCGCCCGCAGGGGTCCCCGAACCTGGGGTCCTCCCTGCCAGCACCCCGCACTGAAACCTTTGGCCTGAGCAGCGTTGCCGAAGGCCAGGTAGAGCCAGACAAGGAACAAGCGCCCCATTCTTTTTAGGAAGAAGTCACTAACAGGGTATTCCTGCTGCCTGTGGTGGAGCAAGTCAGGCGGGTAATTATCCACCAGCAGGAGTAAAACGTTTAATCAGCCTGTGGTGTAACGACCTGCGCCCCGCCACCCCAATTCCTGCTGCCATATCCTAAGCATGTAGTGTTCCTCCAAGCCTACCAGAAATGTGGCTTTTTATCAGATCCATTTCTCTTCTCTGTTTATGGCTTCAGGATGCCAGGGCGCCTCTGGACTATAGTTTGAAACTCATTTCGCATTTTTTGTGGGTGAATTTCTTGGATTACCAAGAAAGTCTTGGCACAAGAGCCGGTTCCTTTCTATTCCTGCCCTGACGTGCAGGCTCCCTGGTGCTTTCTCCTAGCAGAAATGACCACACATTTCCAAAGCAGATGGCCTTGTCTTTACAGCCACCTCTGATGACCAAAGAAGAACAGGGCCTGAGTAGTAAAAATAAAGTAAATTTAACTTCCATTGTTGGGTCCAGAGAGTATGCTCAACCTACACTCCTGTTGTTCTCCTGATTCGTGTTTTTCCCCCCCACCCTTGACACGTGCACTGTACCCTATGCATTTCCTGGTTATTCTACAGGGAACCAAAAAACTCAGAGAAAATGGGAGGGAGAAAGGGGACAGAAGCATTTCTGAAGCACTGGTGTTTCACAGTGAAGCTGTAAAAGCCAGTGGCATTAGGTGAGCACAGCTGAATTACACACTGAAGGAAATGAACATCTGGAAGGTCTAGAAACAAAGGCATCCCTTCCTCGCGCTGTTCCCCGACAGCTCTTTAACTGGAGGTCTGGCTCTCTAAATCTCATCCATCTGAAGTCAGAGGGACTCTACTGGTGCCAAATTATAGCAGGGGACAGCGTGCCCCTAGGCATCCAAAAACATTCAGCTGTCCCACAGGCGGTCTGACATTAACGCTGACACAGAAAGGATGCTCCCCTGGCGTCCTCGTGACTCTGCCACAGTACTTAGATGTCAGGACATGCCCCTGCAGCCGTGGGGTGCACAAACCTACCTCCCCCATGGTCTGCCCAGTCCTCCAGCACAGAGCTGTGGTTACCGTCGGTACAGGAGAGCCCCATTAGCAATTATCACCCAGGACCTTTGCCTAATGGGAGGAAGTTTGCACAGCTTGTGGGGAGGGATTTTAACAGAAAATCAAACTACTGTTGCTTCTGCATCCCAACATAAAGTTGCCAGGTCTCTCACCCTTTGGTTCCCTACCCTTCCTGGGCTCTGGCAACACCTATAAAAGTCTAGAAAAATCTTTCCTTACAAGCCACTTTCTATCCGTTATAATGAGACAGAAGCATGCTGAGTGCAATGTTCACTTTAAGGGATTTTCATGATTGTGACTGATACTCCCTGAGAATAAGTTGGCGTATTGTGCTTTAGAAGCGCAGTGATGGGCAGTGGATGGTGGCAGTAGTTCTACGTCCACTCCGGCCCAAGAGCCCCAGGTTTGCCTTGGCTCCACTAGCAGGAGGCAAGAGCACTGTGTGAGAACCCCCAGCAAACATTCCCTTCGCCTGCTAACCAAGCAGATGCAGCACTCGGAAATCACCCCATTGCATCCAGAGAAATGCCACCATGTTGATTTTGCCAGACTTAGGAGCAAGAACAGAAACCCGAGCCTTTTATACCTTGGTAGTGCTGTAACTCCTAGGCTAGTGGCCCTATGCATAGCCTCAGAGGGCTATAAATGACCAGGTTATAAATGACCACTACAGTCATCATTAAATCTGGGCCCCATGTTCATGGACCACCAGGTCATAGAAACAATTTCTTAAATGTGTCGTCCATGTTTCATTTTCTGGGGTGGAGCACTTGCTGGCTTCATTTTTCTGTTGGATTTTTTTTCCCCCATGAAAAAAACACCCAACATCTTAAAGGTTCATTTTCTCCCCAGCATGGAATGAACCCAAATGGCCAAACCTCAGCATTTTTCGCAAAGTGTAAGCCTTGTTTTGCAGCCAGACAAAGAGGGAGTGGAGCTCGAGCTGGATGTGTGGGTGGCTGTGGAGGCAGGTGAAGGTACCTGGAGAGTCTGCATATGCATAGCAGGTGCACGAAGTGTGAAGAGAGGGAAAGCATGGATCTCACATGGTTGCATGTATGACATACTTGCATGTATGCATAGGGGTGCAGACACCCATGCACACGCACACATGCATATATACACACATACTCATTTTTGTGAGCATCTGCCTGCGAGGAGCCCGAGTGTGCAGGTCTGTGCGGAATCGGGTATGCAGAAGTGCTCCCTGGCTCCTCCGTCAGTTTAAAGACTTGGCAGGAGAATGGGGACAGTCATTGAAAAGCCTAATTTTCTGTGCTGAGCTTGTCTGGGGGACTGGGCTGTACGCTGTTTCTGAGCCTCCCTCTTGTACCTGCTCTCAGATCCTGTTTTGCTTTATAACTTTCCTTGTATTTGCTATTTCTTCCTTTCCCTCTTGCTGGCTCCTTTTCTGTTATTCCTTCTTCTCACGTTTCTTCCCTCTGCCACTTTTAAAATGTTTTTCTCCCTCCCTTGCATTTCTCCCTTCTGTTCCTCCTCTCTGGGTCTCTCCTCTCATTCCTCCCACGCTGGCATCCTCTCCTTTCTCTGCCTCCCTCCACTCCCCCCCCCCCCTCGCCCTTGCTCTCCATCCTGCCTCTTTCCCTCGCTCTCCTATCTCACATGTCTTTGTTTTCCCTTCCCTCTCCCCCTCTGCTCGGCCTCTCTCCCCTCTTCTCTCCCTCCTGCTTCCTCACTCCCTTCTCTCTCTGAAATAAACTTCCCCGTGTGAAGCCCCTGGCCACCTTCCAGCCTCTGGTGAGATGAAGGGTTCCCTGGCATACGCTCAGCTCTGCGCTCCATAGGGCATTGTAACCACTGGTACCAAGGCTATAAAATCTTTAGTGTCTCTAGGAAAGATGACTGTAAATTCTTCAGAAGTCCCACCATGGGTGTAAAGATTCCCCCCCACCTCTCCCCTCCTTCCCTGGGCCTCTGTGAAAGGGGCTATGTAGTAAAACAAGGGGCTCACTCCTCCCCTTTGCTAAAGCCCCAGCTCTGATCAGGATTTCAGTGGAGCATGGCTCTCCCCATTGACTTCAAGAGGAGATTTCAGTACCCTGCAGAGCAGAGAAGCAGTTCTCACCGCTCTTTTGGTCACTTAGGTATTTGACTTTATAAACATGATTAAAAAATGCTAAGAAAGCGCTGAAGAGAGGGAGGCCTCCCCTCTAAATGTTGAGCAAACAGAAACACACGAAGCATTGTTAGGCTCTGAAAGATGAACCAGCCTCGGGCCAGCAAGGGGGTGTGGGGAAAGCAGGCGGTGCATTAAAAATAGGTTAATTCTCACATATTACAGATTTGCTTGAAGATCGCAAAAGGTAGGGTTTGCTTTTTTTTTTTTTTTTTTTTAAACTGGTTTCCAACCTGACGAACGCCAAGCAGACCTCCTCAGGGGTATTCAGCAGGGAATGTAGCCGAGGTTCCGCACAGCCAGCAGAGATTCCAGCTTTTGACCCTGGGGATGTGTGTTTAGCAAGAGTCAGACCTGGTTACTGTCAGGCTGGTGGGTAGCTGGGGCTCAGACATGCGCAAAGAGCAGAACAGGCCGTCATGACGCTTTTCTTATCTAGCGCATAAATCTCCTGGCGCTTGGCATGTGGAGAGAGAGCACACGGCTCTCACGTGAAGAGCCATATGGCAAAAGCTTTTTGCTACTGCCACAAGCCTGACAGACCTCCCATGCCAGGCACAAAACACACACCGGGCTCCCACCCCACGCTGCCAGCCGCCACCGGCCCTGGAGCATCCTGCCGGGGCTGCCGTACGGACCCGGAGCGGCAGGGAAACTACGCTCACCATGGAGAACCCGTGAGGTGCAACAGCCCCAGCGGAAGGGAGCCTGAAGTGTCTGTGCAATTCTCGCTTTCAGTGTGAAAGACTTGACAGGTTTGCAAATACCAGGCCCGTCTTTCTAAATGAGCTGTACTTTGGCATGTGGCGGGGCTGGCAAATTCCCTGGGGCTTCCAAGTCGGTGTTGGAGGTAAGGAAGCCACCGTCGACTTCTCTAGGTTATGGCACAAGTTAATTTTGCAAGATACGGGATGACAAATTTGGGGCATTTGTATTCTCATTGATTACCGTCCATAGTGCCAGGCTGCCACTATTTAGCATGAAGGGGAAGCACGGAGGGGAAAGTGGGGGGGCTGTGCTGTTGGTCTGGCAGGATGGCACATGTAGGGGTGACCCAGGACTGCGGTGGAGCCAGAGGGAACATGGGCTGCAGGAAGAGGCTTTGATGAAATTGCATCTGTGAAAACTAGCAGAGAATGTTGTAGATAAGGAGTGCTGTGAAGCTGGCAGAGCCTCGTGGAAGGCTGTCCAAAGCACCTGGCTCTTTGGTTATCGTTTGAATAGCAGATCTGCCCAAAATGGAGGCAAGCATTGAGTGGAAGTTGCATGGCTTTTTTGTTTTGCTTCTCCCTTTCGCTTCGCCTTGCCAAGACCTGCTCCCCACTCTTCCGGCTGAAGAACTGCAAAGGCATTTCCCACCTCCCCACTTAACTGCAAACAGTTACCAACAGCCCCTTTCAACCTCCTTTGCAGCCTCCTCCTCCTCCCAGGGTGCTTTAAGCGTAGACAAACTTCCCCTCCAGTCACTGCTACCTCCACAGCCTCTTCTGAGCTTTTGGTGTTCTGCCCTATTGTTTCCGTGGGGTCGTGGGGATCAGCTCCCGCACTCCATTGATACGCCAGTTCCTCCAGCCCTGCTGAAACCTGACGTGCTCAGCCCATTGTACAGCAGCAGGCACAGACGTGCCCCCATGTGTTCGTCTCTCTGGTGGTTCGCTCTCTGGGTCCTGGTGGGTACTATAACAGAGTGGACGTCAGTGGACATCACAGGACCTAGGCTTCCTTCCCAGTTACACCACTTTTTAAAGAGTGGTGCTTTGGATTGAGTCACATCTTCATACGTGCCTCAGTTACACCAGACATAAAATCGGGTTACACACTCTGACCAGTTTTGGCAACTGATCTCGTAGTTAGCTATCTGCTGAGGCACAGCTGATGGCCTCCTCCTCTAGATGACCTCCTCCATTTTGAAGCTGAGATACTCAGGTCTGAAAAGCCCTAAGCCGAGACAGAGGGAAAGCCACGTCCCTGGGCATTAATACCAATTCCCGTCCTTAGCAAAGCTGGGGAGTTGTACATCCTCTTTCCCACATGGTTTCATGGAATGGTGTGTGTCCCCCGCTGCATGCTGCCTTCCATAGGGACTGTCAGTGTGACATCTGGGAAGGGGCAACATCAGACACAAACCTCCAGCACAGTGTGGTTGGCGTGGGGGGATGTGCCAGCCAGTCTGAAGCCTTGCTGGTTGGTGGGACCCTGCACAAAGCTGGGACGACTGTCCCTTGGGTGGGGGCACTTGAGGCTGGGGCCAGAGCATCAGCTGATCAGTGGGGCAGAGGGAGCCAGCCACAGAGGAGGGAAGATGTCACAGGGCCAGGAGAGAAGTGGGGTGACAGCCTCCAGGCTGAGTGTAGCCCCATGAGGGGACTGAAGGTGGTGGTGGGGAGGTGCTGAGAGATACCCCTCTGTGGACCAGTGCCAGCTCTGCCCCGCTGCTTAGCCCAGGATGTGTGCTGAGCTGGGCAGTGCTGGTGGGGGAGGAAAAGAGGGGCTGCAGGTTACACCCTTCTTCACCCTCACAGCAAATCCATCCCTCTGGTTTTCTCCGAACAGCCCCCCTCGCCAGATATTTTGGCCATGCAGCCCATAGAGAGAAGGTGCAGGGGCATGGGGGTGGGGGTGGAGGATTCAGGTGGCAGCATTTGTTCTGTGTCCTCCTGGTGGCCCTGAAACCCTCCAAACCTCATTTTTCAATAGGCCACCAAAACAACCACTAGATGTTTAATGACTTTCGATCTCTCCTGCCCCAGACTGGCTTTGAAACAGTGACTCAGATGCCAAAGTCCCAGTAGCGAAGTGGCTTTTTAATGACACGACTCGAGCTCGAATTCCAGGCACAGGGGGAGGCTTTGACACTGCTGTTTGTTTTCTTATTGGAGAAGTTCAAGAGAAGCTCAAGGCTTAAAAGCAAACCCTTGAAAGCAAAGCATTCCTAATCACATAAAAGTGTCTGCACAGGCCAGGGCTGAAGAGGGGGCTTGTGACTTTAATCTTTGCATATCCCATTCTTTCTTCAAGCATCTCTCCCTCTCACGGACAGACAGACACACACACACACACACAACTCTCCCCAGCGCCAATAGTATAATGCTCCCGGAGAGGAAAGCAGAGGAAGAGGAGGAGGAGGAAGCCGGCCCGCCTGCCTGCCCCCATGCTGAGCCCGAGCAGACTTTGTGAGAAAGCTTCTCTCCATCTGCAGCCCAGCCCGGTGGGAGTCAATTAATTCTGAATAACCTAAACCGACAGAGGTATTTGCATTCACAACCTGACTGATGACCGTATAAAATTGATTTATGAATTGAAGTACTTTCCCTCCCCTTATCCCCGATTCAAGCCATAATTGATTATACGTGCTGCAGCGAAATTAAAGAAAAGAAAATTAAAAAAAGAAAAGAAAAAAGGGAGGCCCCACAGACGCTGCTCTATATTCTCAAGGTTTCCCGGGATTAGCTGATCTATTCATCACTTTTTTTTTTTTATTTAAAAAGTTGCTTCCTTTCCCCTCTCCACCAACTTCCCCCCCACCTTCATCCCTACCCCTCACCGCCACCTCTCAGCCCAGGCAGCAGCACGGTGGGTCGTACCTCGGGAGAGATGATGGGAGGCACCGCACCCCCTCAGCAACATTCCCACAGCGTGATGGTGAGAGGACCTCAAGACTGACACCCTTCCTCCCAGGGCAGAACAGACCGCTCATGAAGGAGAGGGAGCCTAAACTAGAAGTCCTCAACCCACGGCTGCCCGAAGCTCACGCTTAACTTGTTGCCTTGGAACTGCCCCATTGTAGACCTTTATGGGGTGGAGACTTCACCTGGGCCTTCTGACCGGTCATCTCTAATGAGAGATGCTTTCTCATCATACTCATACAACGCTCATACAATGCTTTTCTACTTACCTAGGGAGAACTGCTGTGTGAAAGCAAATGCTACTGGGCAAGATCCACTTGCCCAATGTTGATAGGAAGCGCAAGAATTCTTGCTGGAAGCAGCTGAATGATACAACTCCCCAGATTTCCTCCTGGCACTTAACATACAAATATTGAGCTGAATCCTGATGACCCTTTTAATCTTCCTTCCCTCATTACCCACCTACTCATCCCTGTCTGTGATCCCATTTTCCTTATCTACTCATTGTTTTTCTTTCCATTTACATATGGGAAAACAGAGGAGCATACCAGTGGTGGGAACTGAACAAAAACATAGAGCTAATCCATGGGACAATCTCGGGCACAATATGGGTCACCTCTTAGTCCTGCTCTCTTTTCTCTCTGCTTCCCTCTAAACCCTTAATGTTATTTTATTATTTTTTTTTAAGGAAAAGAGTATGTCCTCTTATTTTCTTTCACTTGAGTGGGAAGAGGCAAACAAAAACCTGGATGAAGTGCAACTCATATATGATTTCATTAAAACCCATTTGCCTACAGTGCTCTGTAGGGCTGACAGACCTCTTGAGTAGGTACGTCCAACTTCCTATCACTTTGCACAGTTCCTTTTACATTAAGGGAACTATAGCACAGGAAAGTATTAAAATCAAATCTTTCCAGCAGCTGGACACAGGATGGCAATGTCATCTGTGTGCTACCTCCAGTGAAGCAAGGAAGGCCATGATCTAAGCGAACCAAGGCTGGGATTTTTAGCTAGACCATTCCCAGTGCCTACAGATCCAATGGGGAGAGCTCATTTATTTCAACCTCCACAAAGTGGTCTTGCTCAATTTGAGTAAAGCCAAGCAGAGGAAAAGGGCTCAAGGAATAAACATCAAACAAGGCCATTTCCCTTCAGAGGGGCTTCCAGCAAGCAGCTTGTCCAGGGACTTTCGCCTGGCAGCTGTGGTGCTAGCTGCGGGGTTCAAGGAGAAACTGCTTTGCTTGCTGCCAACAGGCCTGAAGAGGATGGGGAAGGGGCAAGCAGGGAGGCAGCACTGTGCAGGGATCTGGCTGTGCCCCCTCTGCCACGGCTGCCTGCCTGCCCTCACATCCCCCCCCCCCCCCCCCGCCCCCCACCTCATGCCTTTGTCCTGCCCTGGGACAACTTTGCTAAAAGTTCAGGTTTGCAGGTGCCTGAGCTCGTTGCGCTGGGGATAAGGGGAAGGCTGGGGGAAGTGGGGCTCCGTCTGTGTAATTAAAGCCAAAAGTCCCACACGGTGCTAGGATGCTGAACAGTAACCGTCCGCTCACATCCCTGGTGGAGGCTCTGGGCTGAGCCTGGAGGTACGCAGAAGGTTTCAGAGCAGGATTCGGGAGATATTACCAAAAATCACAGCGACCCAGGAGGCAGAGCTCTGCATCCGAGGAGTGAGACTCTGCGCAGAATAAAGCCCGCTTCAGAGCAAATAATGCCTTCATGCTGTGAGCCTTGGGACATAAATTGGGAAAGAGCCCCTTATCTCCTTGAAAAGTCTACAAGGCCTGATTCCTGGAAAACGGTGCTGTGGCCACCCTACCTGTCAGGTCTGGTCTGAGCCTCTGCCATGGTCTCTGGCCCCCTCCCAGCTGCAAGGCTTTTCAGAGACTTGCTGTGCAGGGAGGACCTGTTTCACCCTGAAGCAACATCAGAGGCAAATCCATTGTCCTGGCCCTGGAGGAGTTCTCCAAACCCTTCACCTTCCTGCTGAGATGAACAAGCCTCCCATTTCAACAGCAGCAGCTCCAGCCCTCAACAAAGGGCACTGTATGTGGGCTGGGCCCACATGCAAGCTTCTGCCTTCTCACCAAGAATGCCTGTCCAAATTAAGCTAACTAATAAAGGCTGTCTGTGGCTTGAGGAGGTGATGGCAAGCAGTGCATGGGCAGCTGACTTGCTCAGGAGCCAGCAGACAGCAGAGGTTGCAGGCTACATCTACACTCACATGTCACCTGGTAGCTGGAGATGGAAATCTGTGAATTTTTTCATCCCAGGCTAAGGCACAGAGCTTTGGGATGCGCATCTGGCAGTGCAGGGTGGAGGCGGGCAGCAGCCCTGGCAGAGGAGGACATTGCCCAGTACCCCCATCCACCCAGCTCCCTCCCGCCCCGCTGCAAGGAGTCTCGCAGATGTCAGCCCCCACAAAAGCACGCAAGCGGGAGGGACGTCAGCACAGATTTACATCCGAAGGTCGCCATGTCCTGAGTGGTAAACGGGTGGACAAAGAAGTTAATCGAGGAGTCAAAAAGGGCAACCTGAAGAGGAGAGGCAGCTGGGAGTGTGGAAGCAGAAATCAAGGCAATTAGCAGGAAAAAAGAGGGAGAGTTTTGCATGCCTTTCCGATTTTTCCACATGGAAAGAGCAGCACCGCATTATCCGAAACTGAATTATTTTTACTGTCAGCTGAGAGAGAGAAAACAGGAGGCTTGAACTGATGCCTCCAACAGCAATCACAGCCTGTCTTTCTTCCCACACACACCAGTGACCCCTCCGTGGACAAAGCAGCTCCCTGACATTTCAGAGCTTGCAGGGCAAAAGCAGTGCCGCCCCTGCCCGCACCCACACAGACAGGCTCTGCTGTTAAATACCTGCTGTGGCAACGCACCGGAGCGCCCGTCAGAAAATTAATATTGATCCCGCGCAACGTGCCATACAAACATGGAGCTTAAAGACGGCCGGTGTTGCCCAGGGCTTGCAGCACAACTATCAGAAGCGGCATCAGGTCACTGCAGCCTGCAGCCAGGCAGGCATTTCTGAACTATTGTTCAGGGTACAGACTAAGGTCATGTTCCCTTTTAAGCTGAGTCAATCTTTTTACTGAGTTCATTGGGAGCTCGGGACGAAGCCAGTGGCTGCTAGATGGACCAAGTGTCATCTTTCAGAGCTTGGATGGAGCTGTATTAGCCTGTGGGTGTTTGGGGTGTGGAGAAAGCAGCACCACCACCCATGTAACTAAAAACAAACCAGAAAAAAATGTTTCAAAAATAGCGATGAACAAGTATAATTTTTTATGCCTTTCTCTGCTTCTTTAAAAAAGCCAAACTTGTGAGAAACTGCTTTCCAGAGCGGCAGGATCTGTTAGATAAGGCATTTTTTAATTGCACAAATTAAATTACACTCCTTTTTTAACAGCACAAATTGATCAGCTGCCTTCTAGTAGTGTTAACTCACTAGTCAGGTGAGTACCCACCACTACTACCAGGTGGGTACCAGAGGGGCTGGCTGCTCCACCCACCCGCCCAGATCTTGCTGGGCTCTCTGCCGCTAACGTGCCCACTCTGGCTTCATGGAGAAGCTCTAACAGGCACTTGCTGTACAACATCTGGATTGCCACAACGACCTCTTGGCAAGCAAAAACCTGTGTACTGTCTTCAGGAAAGCCGGCTCCCCTCTCGCAGTAATGGAAAGCTCTTGGGCAACACAAAGGATGAGGACTCGCTGCTTTGCCCATGGCGTGAGCAGCGTTGGGGATGGGGGTCTCTCCAAGGGCCTCTGGACTTGAACTGGGAGATAGCTTGGTACTTGTCTCTCTTAACCTAGTGTGGCAGATATTGCTCGGCAAGCAATCCTGGAAGGGGCTGGACTTCCATGTTTTATCACTATATATAGGGGGTGGCAAAAATAGAGCATCTGCCTAAGTAAGGCAGGATAAAAAATTTTTTTGCTAAATGCCCAGGGACTCTTGACTGGCTGAGCCCATCCTTTTTGGCACAGGGTCTACTTGAAATCCAGAGATAAAAGACTATGAGAAAAAAAAGTAGCTCATGGTCATGATCCAAGTCATTTAGCTCAATATAAGGGTAATTGGGTGTCATCCTGGGGTCTGTGTAACACAAAAGATCAGGCTAGCTGGTCTAATGATCTCTTTTGGCCTTCAAACCTATGAACTGATGCCCTATCTTTCAAATACTCATTTTCTCTCTAAAAAGCTGAGTGCATATTAGGTCTAAAATATAAGTGTCTCATGTTGCCAATACCATTGTGCTGGGCATGTTTGGTAGTCGCACCCTCGTCCAGCTGCCTCAAGAGCTGTTTTTTCTACACTTACCCCTGTTTGGTTGCTTCTGTTATTAGATTCCACAGTGACAGACCCTGGAGAAATGCAAGAGGGTGGGGGGTTTTTTTATTTCTTTCCAGCTGTAAATGTGTGAATACTTTTATCACAGATTGTCTCTGCAAATGTCACAGACAATGAGGCATTTCTGCATGAGTCAAGCCAAAAGCATAAAAATGTCTCCTGGATAATATTTTGTCTGCAACACTGGTACGTGTTTGTGCAACTGGCTTCGGGACAAAGACAAAGATCCAGCCTTTCCTCTGGTGAGTATCTGAGCATCCTCAGGAAGGAGTAAGGTGACTGTAGGGACAGAGCTGCCATGTTACACCTGGGAGGGGAGATTTTCTTTGCCCATTTCCCAAGCTCAGAAAAAACACAGCGGGGATTTGTTTCTCGAAGCTGCAGCTCAACGGCAGTGCCGGCAGGTCATATTTTACAACCAGGGCTGAGGCAGGATGAAAAACAGAGAGCTAGTTTCTTGATGGCCCTGGCTTTACACCGAAATCCCATCCTACTCCCTCCTTGCGGTGCCAATGGCCTCCAAGTGTGTAGGGACCTTGCTCCTCACACCGTTTACAGATTTTTCTCCCCCCTGCCTCCCCGCCCCTTTCTTTGGGAGAAACTTACTTCTCTGCAGAGGCTTCTCCCTCCATCTCTCCCCCCGCCACCCCGCTCAGCATCCCCTCACCTCCACCACAAAACCGCCACACACACGCAGGCACGCACTCACAGGCAGGCACAAAGGCTTTAAAAGCCGCCCTTTATGTCCCCCCACAGCTGCCCGCGCAGCCCCTGCTCCAGCGCTCGCCTGGCAAGGACATGTATTCTTCGGCTCCCAAAGGCCCCCATTGCTGTCAATTAGTTACGGGACGCCACCGGGATTCAAGGCTGACAGCTCCGGCAAAGCAGGAGAAATGGGCTCAGTGGGGAGCGAGGGGGCCTGCCCTCTTTCTTCCCCCCCACGTCTTTCTGCCCACCAGAAATACCTTTCTCAGTGAGGCTTTTTAAGCACACACACCCCACAGCCCGCTGCCCACGCATGCACGCAGGGACATGCACGTACAGGGATGCACGGCGCTGAGAGATAGGGGGTCATCAATATCTCTGCATGTTTCTTTCTCCCCTCCCCTCCATCCTGGTGTCCAGTTACAAATCCCCCCATCTCTCAGCTCCCTGGGACAAGCGTAACATCTTACTTCTTCCCGACTTTCCCACCCAGGCTGGCTTTTTGGAAGGGGAGGGATAGGGGAAGGTTAAAACACGACTCTGCAACAAGTGTGGGTTTCATGCGGTGGTGCTTTATCCGCCGCCACTGCTGCTGGGCATTCGCATCTCTCTGCGTGCAACCTGGAGTGTAACACGGCAAGTTCGCAAAGAGAGGGGGAGTAAAGCCAGGAGGGGGATGCTGACCTGGTGATTTCACGGCAGACATCGGTGCTATGAGATTTAGGAAAAGAAACAAAGGCTGTAATGGTTTGGGAGTGAGGGACCTTTTTAGCCAGACCGTGGAAATAAGATATATTTCAAGAGAAGGCATTCCCACGCTTTCAGCCCTGATAGTGGGTGTAGAAGAAAATCCAACATGGGCATCAGCTTTGGTGATCTGAAATGAGATGTGTTTTATGTGAACCCCAGCTTTGGCGGCAGTCATAAATGCCAGCTAGAAGTGGGGTTCACCCAATCCTAACTCGGTCTCTGTATTTGTATCTTCCCTAGATATTTGGATAATATGGAGGCTCTTATACCAGTTGTGGATTTGGGCCACCCAAAGTAGTCTCTGTGGATCAAAGAAGCATAACAAAACAGTATTTAGGTATTTTTTTCCTTCTGTCTTCTGTAGGCTGTTTGTGTGTCCCTTGTCAAGTCACTTCATCAAGCACCCACCCGAGCCACAAGTAGCTTCCCTCACTGGCCCACCACTTTGTCTCCCGCCCGAAGGCACAACTAAGTCGGGGTGACTGCATTTCACACGCCTTCTTGGACTCAAACAATCCTTTCATCTGAAACACTCGAAGATAAGAGCAGATCAGATTCAATTTCTTGGACTGAAATCCTTCCCTGAAGTTTGGACCGTGACTGGACCCAACCCAGAAAAAGAGCAGTCTTTTGGTTTGGCTGCATCTGAAGCCTCCAGCTCAAGCCCACACGGCAGAGTCTTGCACAAACAGCTCATCTCGAGAGACTTCTGCTTCCTGGAGAGATGAAATCTTTCAGAAACAGTGTAAGAAGGGATTTCAAGTCCCTAGGAAAAAAAAAAATCATCCTCTCCGCTCCCACCCACAGCTTGGCATTGACATGGAACCATGGACCCCTGCCTAATTCAAAATCAGATTTAGACAACAAGCTCTGGGCTATTACAGTGGGAAAGAAGCCTTCACTGGGAGTAGAAAAACCCATGGACATCCCTGAAAGCTGGTGGAGGATGTGGGGGGAGTTGTGCGTGGCTTAAATTGGGTGTGCGCTATTATTTTCACACTGTGGGTGCTGGGGAGCGAGCAAGGCAGCAAAAAGTCTCGATATTACAAAGGGCAGATGTGGTAAATAGTTCACAAGAGAGGCTAACAGCCTTCCCAGGCCTCCGGAGGAATAAGCTGTCCAAGGAATGGCTTCTAAATGAAACAGCCTCCGTGCAGTTTCTGCGTCAGGACAAAGGATAGGTTTATTTTGGAAATGCTAGTAAAACTGCTGTCTGCGAGCTGTAAGGTCATACAGCAAAGGTCTGGCTGATGTCTGGTGAGGAAGCATTCCTCTGGGCCTCCTCTCTCAGTGAGCAAATGCAGGCCTTGTAAAAAGGAATAATATATTCCCCGTTTCCCTACAGAGCAGTACTGCAATGAGTGAACTCACTGCAATGAGTTCAAACCTACTCGTCCTGCAGCATGAAGTTCTCTTCACATAAAGCGAACCCTTAGTAACAAAATGGTCTGGATCCCAAGCAAGAGATTGGTGGCACTCAAGGATTTGTCAGATGATGGCACATGCAAAATGCAATAATCTTGTCTCATATTTACTTGTGCACAGCAAGGCAGAAGAAACCTATATTCACAATGGGCACTGGTGCTGGCTGCTTCATTGATAGACCATCCAAAAAAAGAGAGTATTGCACCGGATAAGATGAACTCTCTTTTCCCTCTTTTGACAGGTCCATGTTACTGCTGCCAGTATGTTACACATTTTACAGCCAAGCTGAGAAGTCATTGGCTTCCATGGCCATAATCCAGAATTTCTCGCCTTTTTTGTTTGGTTGGGTTTTTTTGTTCATACAACCATCTACAATGATCACATATTGCTCTTTTAAAATGTCTCTGAAAACAAACCTTCCCAGAAAGGAAAAGTTCAAGGCATCTGTGTTTGGTACCTAAGTGTTGAACCATAGTGACTTCTGGGCTATGGACCTCAATATGCCAAGCAAAAAGCAGTAAGAGCACAGATGAGAAAGGCTGAAGTGGAAATGCCGAGGGATATCTCATAAGTAATGGAAATGCATCGGCAGTATCGAGGCGGGAGGGGAGCGGGAGACGATGATGAAGGAGGATGGTGATGGGTGGCCAACGAGGAGAGTGAAGCTCACACAGCACTTGCTGGGAGGCCAGTTGGGTCATGTGCTTTCTCATCTGGCTGTGGAAAAGTTGACAAAGAATTTTAAGGCATGAAAAAGTCAAAATAGCCTCTTTAACCATCAGGTGAGGAAAGAAGCCACCCACCTCACTTCTCCATGCCTCCTTCACCACCTTCGCCCCATTGAGCACCTTGTACCTGAGCTGCTGAAAACAGCCTCCAGTGAGAGATGCTTGTCACTGTGTCTAAGTGCATCACTGACAGGGTCAAAAGATCCAGCTCACCACCTCAAGGAGTGAGCAGGTAACAAACTGACGGAGGTTTCCTGCTGCAGACAATGTTGGGGAAAGTTAGGAAAAGGTAAAAGTGATCTCCAGGATGAAATTTTCCCCAAGTAGCCCCACAGAACTGCTGGCTCTCTTCCATCTTGCATGCTAATACAGAAACATGAGTTTCTCAGGCAGGGCTGAAAGGAAAACACATGTCTCATATCACACCGGACCCCTGGGACTGGGATGGGGGGTAGGAGGATTTGAGGCAAGAAAGAAGATCTTTTTTCTCCTTTCCATTCCCATTAGCACTGAGCACCACACAGGAAGAAAGAGGTTTGATGTCCAAAGAGCCAGCTGCTCTCCCTCTCCCTACTTTTGCTGATGGAGATACAGGCCTGGGGGAAACATCCCAGCGGTCAGTGTCCTGCTGGGATGGAGTACCTCGCTTGTCCTCTTGGGCAGGTTAAAGAAATTTACAGTTTGCTCTAGTTTGCATTGGGTAGAGAAAGAATTAAAGACCGCACCGAGTCTGTAAAGGAATGAAATCTTTCTGAAAGGTGACTTTTAATCCAGCTTTTGAGAAAAGTTTTGTGGTCTGCATTGGATTAGACTGTTGTGATGCTCCCTCTGGGGACACCCTGTGATTTACTTCCTGTGCTCAGGAGGTGGGGAGCACAGGTCTGCTTTGCAGCAAAGGTCAGCTTTGCCCTCACCTTAAGACTTGTAGCTCTGCATTAAAATGCACAACTGCGAGAGATAAATCCCTTGTTCTAGAAACGCAGTTTAGTGGGAAAGGCTGCCCAGGCAGCTCTTCCTGATCTGAAGCGCTTGAGGAGCAGCTCCACCTGGGAGATGGTTCAGTGGTGAGGAGCCAGAGTTAGAAGAGCAAGATTCAGGTCCTGCCCTGCCACCAGTGCCCTGGGTGACCTTTTGCAAATAACTTAGGCAACTACGGTGTTTCACATTCCGCAGCTGTTTTAACCAGGGCTGGTTACACCCAGCTGGCTCTAACCTCAGCTGGTCATAACCCCAGACGATTGTAAGCATGGTAGAGTAGCAATGCATCAGCTTCTTGGACTATGCATGTCACAGGCTGTGGTACTCCAGCAACCAAGTGGAGATGCATGGGACAGTGGAAATACTATTCTGCATGAGTTTTGGGCTTAATAAACACAGCAACACTGGGCTGCAGAGCCTGCAAACAAACAAGCAAAAGCTTAAGATGTAATAGCATGGGGATACAACATGGCACTCCTTTCCATTTCAGACAAGATGAATTTCTGCAGGGTCTCCTCTCTGACACAGAGATCTCTTTATTGCGAAGCTGGGCAGGAAGGTATTTTTCACACTTCATGAGCTCCAGGCTTCATTAAAAACCTTTTCCCTTTTTGTGCCACACTCCCACAAAAAGTTGAAATCTGAAAAAATACTGCAAATCAACAAGCAAAAAAAACCCCAAAACCTTTTTTTATCTATATATAAACTATTGTTGGTAAACACCCTTTGATCCATGAGATTAGTATGTCTCTCCAAGACTGCTGGTACACAATGTGCTGGCCATTTGAAATCTCCCTCCCACCCTCATTCTAGTGGTCAGCCTCAATTGCTGTGACCCACTCAGCGTGCCATGACTTTCTCAGCAGCAAAAACAGCAAAAACATTTCATTTTATAGGTCCTTTTCCAGCTGAGGAGCAGCCCCTCTGTGACCAGACGTGGCCATCAGATCTCCAAAGTCTCTGCTCCTCCGGTGGTCCATGCACGGCTGTGTCTGCAGTCTTGAAGGTGTCAAGCATCCCAGACTGACAGGCAGCATTCCATGGTGCAGGTGAGGGATGCAGGGACAGGTGCGGATGCCACAGGATATTTAATGCTGCATGGCTTAATCTGGAAGGGTTTCACGCAGGATGGCGTGCAATTTAGAAAGGCACAATCTCCTTGGTTCTTCCAAGGAGTGATTTGATCTACGAGCGCTTCAAGGGAGAGAGAGATTCCCAATATCAAAGGGCTTTTTAATCTGGCAGAAAAGGGCATTTATGAGAACCAGCTGCTAGCAGCTGAGGTCAGACAAATTCAGACTGAAAATCAAGGTGCACGTTTTCAACTGTGAAAGTAATTAATCTGTAGGGCACATTACCTAGAAGGGCAGCGGCGGCTTGGTCGCCAGCAGGCCTGAAATCAGGACCAGATGTTTTCCTGGAAGAGATGATATCACCTCGGCAGGGACGGCAAGCTTGGACCAGGAACCATATGGGGCCAGGCTGGAGAGTCACAATTGCTGCTGCCACCAGCCTTACAGTCCATGCTCTGTGCAGGAATGTGTTTTATATATATATACACACACACATATATGTATATGTGTAGCTTCACACGTACAGCCCCAGTTAGCATAGACCAGCATCCCTGCAGCCAAGGGTCTTCTCAGCACACTATTTATTTACCCATTTCAGTCTTACAGCGCTGCACAAGCACCTGGCCCAAGCTCAGGGGCCAAAATCTCCACAGCATCCTCAATGTCTGACCTGGTGATGGGACTGCAGTGGCGGGGAGAGTGGCCATATGCCCACTTACCTGGCAGGGAGGGATGCCCGACACTGCACACCTTCCTGCCGCAGCCCCCCCACAGTCTCTTTCTTTAAGCTGGCACTGCCTCACAGCCCCTCGAGTGGTGCCGGGAGCTTCCATTGAGAATCAGTGGATTGGGCAAAATTCTATATCCACCCCTTCTTCCCCGCCCCCAGCCCTCCTTGGCTGAGCTGCAGCCCAGATCTCACAAAAACAACAACAAAAAAAAAAAAAAAGAAAGAAAGAAAAAGGAAAAAAAGAAACCCCCAACCCTCCACGCTGCCAACAACAGCAACAAACAGGCCCCAGCCCCTATAATTGATGGCCTCAGCAGAGGGACCCTACTTGTCTGGCTGCCTCCCTGGCCCCCAGCCCCCTTCCCGCCAAGCCCCTGCTGTTGCTGAGTCTATCCTTCTTCTCCTTCTCCTCCTCCCCCCCCCCCCCTTTTTTTTTTCCTCCTGGTTAACAAGAGTGCACTGTATAGCAGCGGTCCCTCCCTCCATCCTACTTACACCCTTTCTTAAGGGCTTTCTAATTATTTTTTTTTTTTTGGGGGGGGGGGGGGGGGAGGGAGCAGGGGGAGCAGCATGCACGCAACTTCTCTTTGCACAAGTTGGTGCCTCTCCGTGTGGGCACCAGGATGTGAGGAAGGGCTGCAGCTTGTGCTCCAGGGCTAAGCAACACAACATTGACGGGCTGGGGACAGGAGGAGGGGGTGGGGGGGCAAGTCAAAAGGGTCTCCTGAATCAATGTGGAATAATATGAAAGGGAAACTCTGGTGTGCATGGGGCGACCCAGATGGACAAAGTGCAGCGAGGCAGCTTAGTTAATGGGCTGCATTAAAATTAAACAGAGACAGTGTTCATTTTCCAAGCATCACAGCAACTGCAGAAGGACTTCGCGGCCCCTGCGGGAAGACGGCGGTGTGGTATGAAACAAAACGCGGGCAAACCTTTCCCTCCCTTGTCACACACACACACACACCCCCCATTCTCAACAGGTGTAAATCAGGGTGGCCCCACTGTCTTCCTCCTGTCTGGGTTAACATGAGCCAGCTCCCAACACCCCTTCCCCTGCCACCAGTTTGCCTTTCTGTAAAAGGGATGATGATCTTGTCAATGTTGCTGTAAATCTGAATTTTTCATACGCGGTCACAGGTCTCAGAGAGGTGACAGCCGCTTACCAGCTGGCCACCAGAATGAGGAAGAACCCAGGCAGTCTGCAAGACCAAGTCAAGCTTTAACGAGGAGGATGATAATAACACATGTCCATCCCCACTCCCACCCCTGTCAGGAGGAGGATTTATACTCCTTCTTACAAAGGGCTTTTAAGTAGTCATTTAGGCTCTGCTTCAGCAAAGCACCTGCTTAATTGCTGGCTTTACTTCACTTCGACTCCAGCGCAAGGCTAAGAGCATGCTTAGAGGCGCTGCTGGGTAGGAATAAACTTAATCATATGCTTAAGCTTAAGGAGGTGTTTAAATGCCTGGCTAAATCAGGGTCTTGCACCTGAGGAAAGTGAAAGGAAAAAGTTGCCAAAGCAGAAGAGTGGCTTTTGGAACAATGAACCATTTTAGGTTCTCTGTTCTGCATTTAATGGAAATGAATGAAAATCCTCATTACTTGGGGGCTGAAGATGAAATAATGAACCAATGAAAACCAGCTATGTGACAATATATTACACACCTTACTGTTACCACTATGACTGAATAACTGGCAAGAAATACGTAAACTTTCCTGCATTTTCTTCTTTTTTCTTTGGATTGAATAGGATGTGAAACATACATCTTTGTTCAAAAAGGCATGGTAATGTTTAATATCCATTCTGCATACTTCTAAACCGTTAACCAAGCTGTCGGCGCAGATCCAGGCCCTCTGAGTAAATTTATACCTGATTAAATCGAAAGTAACTAGGCCATTTAACCAGGTGCTGGACTGATAGCTCCAAAACCTTCTGTGATGCGCCATAGGAAGAGACTCCCAAAACAGCCTGACTGCCCTGCTTGGCACTGCAAGGTGTGATAGCCCAGCCCCGTTTGCTGTTCCCACCAGGTAGGAGCCAGCAGGGAAGGCAGCAGCAACGCCTGTGACGTTGCTCTACAAAGTACATCAGCCCCAAGGAGGCAGGTCATGATCCTTCTCCATGCCTGGCCAGGCTGTTGTGACTGTCACCCAAAAGGCACGACTCAGGATGCAGCTCATGTCATGGGGATGCTAGCTCCAAAAAAAGACACAAATATGACTTCATTGCTCTTGAATTGCCATGGCCTACACATGATTTAGGAGACATGCTAAATGCCCACAGTGATGGACTCACAGAAACTACCTATGCGGGGAACATAAATTACCGGATACTTCCTACCTTTAGTACCTTTAGTATAAATAACTCTCTCAGTTCTGCATCACAGTTCTTTATTTCTGGGCCAAATAATTTTCACAAATTAGCAGAAAGAGATCCCAAATTTATATGGCATGCAACTAACTCTGGGATGAGAGCGAGCAGCTTTCCTCAAGCTTGCCCCTCATTTCAGGGAGGACTGTCATGGCAGCACTTTCTGAAAACATCTGTTTCATAACCAATACATTTTTGAGGACTGCAGTTTCAAAGTAATTGCGGTCCAGAATAGCTAAAATATCAGCTATAGATGCTGCCCTCTCTCAGTTCACGGACCAAAGCTTCAAACATACTGTTCTCACAGACATGCAAGCCCCTGAGCAATCTGCATTAACTGATGCATTGATGTATAAAAGAAATGTCATACCTAAATCAAAAGTATTAGCAGCTCTAAAGAATGCTGTTGCACTTGATTTTGCAAGTATCTGTCTCTCCCTCTCTCTTAGTTGGACAGAGCTATGTGACAGAGGTGAACACCAAACTACACTCTCATGTACCTGCAGCAGCCTGCAGGCATGATCCCAGCTGGACCGATGACATGTTGGAAGAGCAGAGCTGCAGGAGATCTTGCCTAACTTGCTTACCCCTATGTGACCCGACAAGTCGGTTACTGTTGGCTGAGAGGATGATTTAGTGGCAGAAATAACATGGGGCACACCAGAGCTGGACAGACTCAAGAGGTGGCAGGAGATGATCGTGTGGCAAGGGCTGCCTCCTTCCCCTGGCTTCTTCAGACACAATCCCTGATGCTCCTGGGAAGGAGGATGGTGCGAAGCTAAGGGCACAGCAGTGCAAATAAACTCACTGATTGGGCTGAAAACCTCTACACCAGTGCCTGGCATGGCTCTGATTAAAAAGTCAGAGCAACAAGTGTCTGCAGCTGGAAGGCAGCATATACACCTGTTGCTCTCCTCTCTTTTTTTTGTGCCCATGGGCTTGTTCTTTCTTTGCCTCTTCAGATCATCCTGAGATGAAGACCTCCTCCTCAGTACATCAGGGTCCTTGTGTCTACCCATCTCCCGGGCCCCCGCTAGCCCTGCATCTGTCCCCGTGCCCCCCCACCCTGCCCATCGCCCACATCCTGAGCATGAAAGCCGGCCGGATTAATCCAGCACAGAGCACATTGTGTGTGAGTCATGACAGGCTCACTAAGGCGTGCAGTGCTGATAAAAGGCAGCTCTGATGGGCTCTGTCAGGGATCCCAGAGAAACAGCGTGGAAAAAATCTGCTAACCCACATCCCAGCCTGGCGGCCAGGGCCTGGAGACAGCGCGGCACCGAGGGGAGTGTGGGGAAGCCCCCGCGATGCTGACAGGTCCTTCTCTGGGCTCAGCCCGTGGGGAAGCCCCCGGCCCCAGGCATGAGCTGGTGCTTCCTGGGACCCTGGGGTCAGCTAAGAGCTCATGGGCCAAATCAGGGCTGGTGCAAGCCCCCAGGTCCTGAAGATGCGCCCTGGGATAACCCCCCTTCCCCCAGCTGGCCAGGGTATTTCGCGTATTTATGGAGCTATAGAAAGGGGACTCTGCCTGACCCTTCAGTGCATCCTTCCGCCTAAATTTCCCTCCGGGTATTTTTCACAATTCAGATCCTCACAGCCATGGACCACAAGGTAGCTTTTATTGCCAATCCTTTGCTTAGCACTTAACATTGCTGCTCCCAAAAAACCAGCAGGAAAGACTGTGTCCCAGCCATACCCGGTGCCCTCCGGTGTCCTGGAAAACTGCCTCATAAACAACCAGAAACCCGCGGTGGGTGAAATCATCCTACAAGCAGGTGTGCAACTGACTGTAACACTGTCCCAAAAGGTTAATGACTGTGTTTGCTGCAAACGGGGTTCTGCCCCGGGCCCCATGCGGTTCCACAGCTTGCCTGACCACAGGAGTAGAGATAATAGGGACCAGAGCATCAGGGATATTGCACAGAAATCAGGATAACATTCATGTGCACCACTGAGCTGGGAGGAGTTGCAGCCATGGGGTCTGTGTGGAAGGGAAGGCGGCAGCAGATTTCAAAACAATCTAGATAAATTGGAGAATTGGTCTCAAATCAGCAGGATGGAAATCACACAAGAGCAAGCTCAAAATACCACAGCGAGGTGTTGGAACTCAAATGCAAAATGGGGACTAATTGGATAAAGAGCACCGCTGCAGGAAAGGCTCCCGGGATCACAGACAAAAACTTAGTCAACACTGTCGTGCTGTTTCAAAACAGGCAAGTCTCTTGATGAGATCCATTAATGAGAGATTCATAAGCCAGGCATGGGAGAAAATGACTGTGCTGCAGTTGGCCCTGGGTATGCTTCAGCTGGGGACACCAGGCACAGCACTCTCAGAACTGGGTAAACAAACTGGGGAGCGCTCCGAGGTGCGAGAGCAAGCATGATTAAAGCTTTAGAAAACATAATCGATGAAGGCAGATTGAAAGAATTGGGTTTGTTTAGTCTGGAGAAGAGAAAACTAAGAGGGACTGTAACAACCTTTGAATACATATGGGCTTATCCCAAAGACTGCAGAGTCCCAGGGAGCAGCACGAGGAGAACTGGGGTTGATTTGCAGCAAAGATTTAGGCCAACAGAGCAGTAATGGGAAGGCTTGGAGCTGATGAGGGATACTGCAGACTCTCCTTCATGGGTGCAATTTAAGTGGAGGCTGGAGAAACGCCTGTCAGGGATGGCTCAGGTATAATGAATCTTGCTTCAGAAGATGAGAGCATCTACAAGACTATAACAAGCACTCAGTAGTGTGCTCCCCGTCCTGCTCTCCAAATGAGCCTGCAGCTTTACTTACAGCCCCTGCCTGACTTCCAGCGAGACAAGGGAATGGGGTTACCCCCAGGAGAAAGTTTTCCATAAAGTAATCATCTATCACCCTTGCCTCTCCACTCTAACTCATCACCTCCCCAGGCCCCCTCTGCACACCCCAAATTCTCCGTGGGTTTCCAAAGTTCGTTTGTGCTCTATTATTTATTTATGTGCAGTTGACTTGTGAGACTCCAGCAGAGAGATCCAGGAGGTCTCAACTTGCCATGCGTGTACTAAATAACAATACCCATCCCAAAGACCTTACTGTCTAAATAGATGGGGCAGAGGAAAATTACTTCCTAGTAAGAGATGTGGGGGCTACAGAGGGTGTATCAGGAGAAGCTGAGAGAAAAGGACCTGTTAAGCCTGGAACAGAGAAAGCTAAGGGGAAATCTACTTGTGGTCTTCCGTTGTCTAAGGGAGGTTAAAGAGAAGACAGAGCCAGACTGCACCTGGAGGAGTCCAGTGTGAGGACAAGAAATAATGGGCACAGGTTGCAACACAAGAAATGCTCATTGGAGCTAAGATAAAAATCTTTTCCGGGAGGATGTTTCAGCATTGGAACAGGTTTCACAGAGAGACTGTGAAATCCCCATCCTTGAAGATTTTAAAACTCACCTGGACAAAGTCCTGGACAACATGATCTAACTTTGAAAATAGCCTTGTTCTGAGCGGGGGCCAGGGTTGGAGCCCTGCTGAGGTCCTGTCCCACCTGAGGTGTTCTGTGAGAGGCATACTGTGAATACCACAGAAGCCACCCTGCCACTGATGCTTCTTCATACAGTACTCTCTCTGCTGTACCAGACTCTCTTCACACAGGCATTTCTGTCCCTTTGCCCCCTGAGGCTTTCTTGGGTCCTTATGTTCTGCAAAGCTGGATCCCCACTGTTTGCATCAGGCCCCAACCCATTGTAAAGCACTATGTAATAACAACATTTCTTGATCATGATTCACAACAATAGCTACCACCCAAGTTCTTGGCTCGCTGCGTAGTCCAATATCTAACAGCGCTCAGTTCAACCCAGTATCTGCATCCCTACTCCCTCTGACTCCAGCTTCAGAGCCCGGCCAGCATTGAGCCCGTGCTGTTCCTGTTCGCAAACCCTAAGCACCCTGACTGCTGCTTGGAATGAAGACTGAGCACTTGGAGATGAACTTTTAGCAGTGCAAGCTCTAGGGAAGGCTGAAGTCCTTGCTTGTCTGTCACTGATTTATTGGTGCCTCCTTAATTGTGGAATGCCAACCATACATGGAGATCTGCAGAAAGGAAGGACTTGGCTCGAAGGAAAGAGAGGTCATTGCAGGCAAATCAGACACAGGCACCAAGAAATGTTTTTGTTTTGGTTTGGTTTGGTTTTTTTCTTTGCTGCCGCAGTGAATGTAATAAATGTACATCTGCTGAGCTGTTTCTACTGACAGAGTTTTCCTTTGTTCCAGATTTGGCCCTAACTCTTCTTAGTAACCCTGATCAGCAGTGATCTGCCCAGCAAGGGTATGTGTGCATATGTATGAGAGAGGGAGAGACAGTGCCCATTTCCAAAGGAGACATTTTGTTCATCCTCTGCCAGCCATTTTTTGGATGAAGGTATTTTTTTCCTTCATTCCCTTGGGTCGTAATGGAAGCATGAATTTGAAAATTATCTGTAGAGGTAAGATTTAATAAGCTCACTGACACAGTAATACACCAAGAGGTGAAAAAAGAGAGAGCAAAAATCACAGATCTTTTCTCTAGACCTTCTTCTTTACGCATGTGGGTACTTTTTTAAAAAAATTAATCCATAGCGAACACTAGAGAACAACATTTGTTCATTTTGGAGAGTGTAATCTGCAATAGTTCCTCACACACCACTCTAACACATATCTTTTGTGCCCTCTTCTTCACTCCCCTCTCTTGAGATGGAGCAGAGCTCTGGTTTAGCAGCCAGCATCTGTCCCTGATTACAGCAGCTTAAGATTTTACCTCTGAGGAGCAGAGGGGGAGCAGACTGGGGTCCCTGTATGCAGCTGCACACATCTCTTCTCTGGCACTTCACACACCATCACTCCTCCCTTCTAGATTTGCTTTTCCAGACCCTCCTCAAATCAACCCTCTCTCCCGTTAGCCCTCTCCATACACCATGCCTGTGGGACAGATCCTGTTGTTTCATCCCAGTACCAGAGCTAAAGAGCATTGCTTTGATGGCACACCAGAGAAAATGTGCAGTTTACTTTATGCTTTGGATTAATAATACTAATTGAGCATTTTGAATCTAGCCTGCTGTGGCACGGCCGAATGCAGCACCCAAATTAAGCTCTACAGCAGACAAGCTGTCATTAGACTGAGGTTGCCGAGTCACACTATTGAAGTGGCACACGCACAGTGAAGCATTTTATTAGTGACTTTTGTTGCAGAACTTTATCCCAAAAAACAGTCTAAAATTTGTACTACTCATAATTGGGCTTGCATCTTGTAGCACAGGGTTATTTTGTCATTTATTTATGTCAAGTGGCTTTTTTCTTTTGCTATTTTAAGCCTTCTTCCCTGTAACCTGAAGGCTTGCGCCTGCCCAGCTTTGGTTGCTGTAATATAGCTCTGTTCATCGAACCAGGTTTTTCCCCGGGGTGCAGACCTGAGGGTTCAAGCCTCCTCAAGGGCATAGGGCAAGTTGGCTGACAGAAGTCAGGTAAGGTGGAGACAGCAGGTCACAGCCATGACTGACCAAAGCAGAGACTCTACACAACTTAAGATATGTTGGTTTGAGTATGGCTGGTGCTGAGGAGGCTCTAAGGAGGGAACAGCCTCTTGCAGCACTGGAGTGAGGAGCAGCAGCAGGCTGTGTGTGGCAAAGTCTGTGCAGCACCTTCCTGCACTTAACTTGGATCCAGTCTCTGGAAATCTCTCACATTCCCCTGGCAACGGATTCACTTTCCAAAACAAAATTAACTAAAACAGAGTCATTTCCTATGAATGAAGTCAGGATGGAACATAAAACACAGGCGGGGAAATATATATATATGTGACATACTCGAACCAGCAGAGAGAATGATTTCATCTAGTGTCCAGCTGACTAGTAAAGAGAGTCAGCAGCCCCTGAGGAGAAAGCCATTAACACACAAACACATTTTGTGCTGGCCAAGGTGAGAAAGGAAGGGCTGTAGGTACCGAGGTGACAGCTACTTTAGGATCAAAGGAGAAGGCTGAGAGGAAACTATAAAACTAACTTCAGATCTGGATGTGGGAGGCTGTGTGAACAGAGGGGAAAACTTAATTAAATGTGGCAAACAATGACTATTTTTTCTGGGGAAGGAGCAGCAATGATTTCACTTCCAAGATACTACACCTGAGCAAACATTATCCAAAGATGGCTTGAATTAGGACTTCACTGCCAGTATGGTAATGCAGATCTAACCTTGACTTCAAAGGCTATGACAAGTAATTGCTGGGGGGGGGCTCTAGTTTGCCAGCGGTGCTCGGTATGCTTTCTTTCTCCATAGTTGCTGGGCATGGCTGAAGATGTGCCCATCTCATTCATGCCAATCATTTCTGATGAGACAAAAAAAAAAAAGAAAAAAAAAAAAAGAAAGAAGGTGGCAACAGTGCTGAGGTGGGTGGCCCAGAACATCTGCCAGGTGAAATGCTATAGCTAATATAGCTCAGGGAGAAAACACAAGCATCAACAGCATAGGGTGGCCTACAGGTCACCAGATGTAAGTCTCATTGTCACGACAAGTCTCCTGCAAACCAGCAAGCCAGGAAGCAGCTAGCAGATTTCAGCCACAGCCCAGGCTTTGGTGGTAATGAGGGATTTTTTGCACCCAGCTAGTTGCTGGGACAGGAAGGCAGCAAGACACAGTTTGCCCAAGCAAGCCCCATGCTGGTGCAGAGAAAGGAAAAGGAGTATAGGAAAAGAACAGCTTGACTAGACTGATGCTGTTGACCTTGAGCATAAAGAGTTTAGGTATAGAGAGTGAAATCTATGCTAGATTGCTAAGAATTAGTATACAAGCATGGCAAAAGCAAAGAAATTCAAATTCAGAAAGTCTTGGGAAAAAAGAGAGCTGGGGAATTACAGACTAATGAATTTAATTTCAATTACAGGAAAAATTCTGGAATGAATAATGAAAAAAGCTATTTGTAAGGAACTGGAATGTAATGGGATGAGTAACAACCAATATTAGCTTCATAGTCTAGCCTTGACAAACCCATCTAATTTCCTTTTAAAACAAGGAGACAGACCTTGCAGGCCAGTAAGGAGAAGCAGATGTCAGTATCTTGACTTGAGTAAGTCCTTTGACACTGTCTTGCATGAAATGCTCATAAACCAGCACAGAATGTGTGGTCTATCTACTGCAGAGCAGACAGCATTGGTACCCTGAAGGGTGGGAACAGGACTCCACTCTCCACGTACACAGAACCGATTGAACAGAGATGTACAGGTTTCTCTCTGTCTCCAACTCCAGTCTATTAGTGACTTGGACCCTGAAAGATGATTTGCAGGATGCCCAAAGCTGGAAGGATCTGCAAATACATCGAAGACAGGATTAGAATTAAAAAAAAACAAAAAAACAAACCAGCCAACACAACAGTCTGACAAATTAAAGAAACAGTCAGGGAAAAAAAAGAAAGGACACAGTAGGAATCCATGCGAGACTCCACACTGAGGAATAACTGACTGCACAAATATGGATATGGAACTACTGGAGCTGAGGTTTAGCGCAGATTAAAAACTGAACTGTTTGTCATCAGTGCCATACTCTTGGAAAAGCCAAAAAAAGATGTGGGCTAATTAGATACAGTGCAGAAGAGAACAAGAAGAATAATCAGAGGTCTAGAGAATGTGATCTGGGAGGGAAAATCTGAAAGACTTGGTAAAGGTTATCCTTAAAAAAAGACCAAATAAGCACAAGTCTTTAAGTTCATGAAAGATTGCAGCAAGGGGAGAAAGGTTCTACCTCCCCAAAATGGAGAGGTTAAGAAGTAATAACAGGCTTAAACTGCAGCAAGAAAGATTCAAATGATGTTACAAAAATATTAGGGCAAATAGATGGAAGCAATGCATAAAGTGTCCGGGCGTGAAGCCTCCCTAAGTGGAGAGCTTCAAGAACAGGTTGGATAGCTGTCAGGAATGACAGAGGTATCCTGCCTCAGGGATCTGGAGGGGGAACAGAGATTTGGGGCTAGTGGGCACCTCTTCTGGGGTGCCGCCCACTGGGGTGCTGACCAAGGAGGAGGGCTGGGAAAGGCTCACTGTAAGTGGAGGGCCTTGTTGGGAGTATTTAGTGGGACAGGCAAGGAGGAGTACTAAGATGTTTCTCCTTCCCCCTTCCTCAGTCTGTCTCCCAAACCCTCCTTTCCTCTCTGCACAGGCCTTGTTTCCACTTACTCCTCTTGTAGTCCCATATCTGCAGTGACGTCACCGATCTTTTTGCACTTCCACAGCTGCTCCGCACGCCCGAAGAGCAGGAGGGGCCAGTGCAAGCTAACCTTGTCCTGGGGAGGTGAAGGATGTGGGGCCAGATGGGAGAGCACTGAAACTCCTGGAGGGAGGGTTGGCTGCTCTCTGTGCCAGTGGCGGGGTGTGGGGGGAGATGGCTATTGCTGCTGCGAAAGGCAGCTCCCTGCCGCCAGCACAGTTGGTGGTGACAGGAACGGAGGGACATGCTTGCAGGAGGTGAGAAAGCAGCGATTTGCCTTCATGCTTCCCTAACAGCACCCAACACTTGTCTCCTCTGGCTTAAGCAAAGAGCAAGGCTGCAAGTCTGGCACCCAAGACAACTGCCTACATTTGCTGTGCATTCGAGCATGTTACCGATCCCGGTGTGAGGTGTGTTTCCCACAGCAGGCAGTACGGTAGATGTCAAAGCCAATCTGCATCTCTAGCCTGATCTTAACAAGGTTCTCACCCTAGTCACAGGGCAGCACTGTAAACAGATGACTGGTGACCACAGGAGAGGCAGGGAAGGATAAACTGAAGACCAGAGAACTGAAAGTTACCATTGTGTTACTTCTGTTCCAAGAAAACCTGCATTTGTGAATGGAATCGCACTGCAGGGAAGCACAGTTTTAGGCATAAAACATATTATAAACCTACATGTCATCCTTAGATGGTAGAGTAGAGGTTGTTATCTGTTCATATACACAGATAAGTCGCAGGTACATCACTGCCGTCAGTCATGACCACCTTTTCTTCTGTGTTCCCATTCTAAATTCAAATTGTGCCCTATGCTCTGCCCTGACAACCAAGCACTTGAGGACCTCTGAATTGTGCTTTCTGTTATTTGGGATCAGAATAAAATCGTTCCTCACAGACATGATGGTATAGAGTCAGCATTTCAGCTGGGAAGTGGCAACTGAATCACTTGAAACTGCATATATAAGCTATATACCAGGACCTACAGCACACTGTTAAAAAAACCCAACTCCAGCACTGAATGAAAAGCTACCCCCTTAAATATTTAACATTAATAATGACTCAGATGATCAACAGAAATCTTAGGATAAGATTTTCAGCTTGTGTAAACTGCCTAACTTACATTTTGTTGAAAGTAAGAGTGCCAGCACATCAACTAAGCAACCTGGCCCTATGAGCCCACAGAATCCAATCTAAACTCCTTAATTTCAAAGAAAGATTAATTCTAAGTGTTTTCATGGCTTTTTGGTTGTTCACAGATCATTTGTTCAATGGTAGTCTCACATGCATTGCTAATTATTCCTAACAATCATTTTGCATTGCATTAGCAACTCAGCAGAAATGCACTTGCTAGTACGTTAGCCTTCTCTTTCCTTGTATGTTTTTATTGTCAAAAACCATCTCGGAGTATTTATTTTCATTCAGCTGAACGCTGGTGATATACACAGAAGGACCAAGAGACGTCATGATACTCTATGTGCAGCAGATTATGTTCCTATGGGTCAAATCCTTTCCTAGTGTCAACCGGCACCAAAAATAAATGGAGGCACGATGATTTCACAGATGTAGGAGCCAGGCCAAATAATCTTTGTCCCACACTCCTGCCTTACAGGCCATGTCCAAAGCACATGGCATAGCGCTACCTCTCCTTCTTCACTTTTGGCAGCAGCACCATACACTTTGTTACCATGCGATTTGTTCGCCTTGACTGCTGTTGGGTCCCTATCTCCTCTGCGAGGATGCTCTCCCTGTATGCTGGGGTAAATAAGAGCGTTCAGCCAAACCCTGGTGCAGCCAGGGAGAAGTGACAAATGCTTTCTTGGTGGCAGACGTGGCCCCATTGTCAGAAATCAGAAGAATCATTTCCTAGTTACAGTAGCCTTCAGATACATTGATCCAACTTCACCCTCCAAATAAAGACACTGGGAGTGATATATTGGCTATTCTGTTTCGGTGACTGAGCACTCGAGAGCAAGAATGCAGCTCCCAGAGGCGCAACACAAGGGCTTGAAGAGGTTGGCTGTATTTTCTTCCACTTAAAACTGGGAGAGGTGAATAGCTGGTGAAAGTGGGGAGGAGATTGATGGCTTTGGAAACTGCAAGGCCCTCTCCCTATGTGGGACAGCTTTGGTAGAGACAGCCAGCTTCACGCCTGACCTTGCCCTCCCTGACCTGTCAGTAACCTCAACCCTGACCTTGGAAGGACCACCCTTCTCCTGGGGGAAGAACAGTTTTAGGGAATAGGGGGAAAATTTGAGTAGTGATCATGTCAAGATTATTTTATTTTCCAGGAGAAGACAGGCTGTGAGGCATGTAGAAGCCTGGTGTCCTTCTCATGCTTTGGTATTCATGACACAGCAGCCTCATGGTGCTCACACAGCGTTAGCCCTAAACATGGTCTGAGACTGACTACCTCATTACACTTCTGCATGGAGCACCTTCTTGCCTCCTCTGCTGAGTCCCTGTCTTCACTGCACTTTGGATGCCATGACAGCAGTCAGACCGCATCCTGATGGAACTTGTTGAGTCTCTCCTTCTTCAGAGGTCATCGAGATCCAGACCAGGCTCTTTCCAGACCCAAATATTTCAGCAGCGTGAGCCCCAAAGCCATCTTGTAGCTCTCTGCTTCCCCCTGCAAGGAAATCACCCCCTTCCCTAGGAGCTCCCCACTGCTTTCCCTTTCTCGTAACCAGCCATCCTTCACCGTCCTGTGTCTGTAAAACACTCAGCACGCACGGCAGCTGAGGGGGAGGGACCGAGGGGCTGGTGGAAGCCACTCAGATTTCACATTTATTTAATAGCCATGGCTGTGCTTGTTTGATTTATCTTCACACATACGTTTGACAGATATGGTCTCATAAAAACTCCACAGAGTAAAAACACCAAAAAGGCCTGCAGCCATACTGTGCTAGCATGCAGTCTGGTCTGGCTCCAGCTCCACAGCTAAGCAGAGATCAAGCTCACTACAGCTGGCAACACCCCTCGGATGGAAAACCTTTGAGTTTGCAATGCCCAAAATGAGGATGATCAATTGTAGCTGGAGCTGAGTTCCCCAGGTGGTGGTGTCTGGGCAAAAAATAAACAGGGTCCCAATTTCCTCTTATCTTGAAATATCCCACTGCACTTTGTGCAATTTGCTTTGTTCAAATAAACTTACATTTGGGTGGCTAATCACAGCCTTCCCCCAAATCCTGTGGGACACAGCAGCGTTCAGAATATCGCAAGAAAGCTTATGATGATTTTTATAGCACTTCCAAAAAACCTCTCCCAAGTTGCAGCAATTAAAGAGTAAGCTTGCTTCAACCTTACCTTGCAAGTGCCTTATGAACTTGCTGTATTTGTGTTATTTCTAACACTTCCTTAAAAAAATGAGGTCTTACTTAATGAGTTGGATTCAGACTGTCGTGGTTCTGATAAATACATTTTCACTGAAGTGGAACTGTGCCTTTGTACAATTTGCGCACAAAGCGGCTACTATATAGTTTGGGATACAGGCTCCACAAAAACACAACTGACTTTAACATATGCATATTTCACAGTGTTTTTTTAAAGGGGAGCACACCTGAAACTCTCATTCCCAGCATCAAGAGAGGCAAAGTTAAAGAGCTGTAAATAAAGTCACAAGTGTTTTAATGTTGCTCAAAGGTAGGACTCCAGCTGCATTCAGCTGGTGTTTTATTATGCATATAAATAACAACCCCCCCATGTCTCAGAGCTGGCAGCACAGTCTGGAATAAGTAGCTCAGGGCCAAGAGTGAAAGACCCTGTGTTCCAACCTGCCGCTGTGGTGGCTGCTTCGTTTCTTTATACATTACTCCCACATATAAAAAAATGTTCTTAATACTTATCCGTCACACAGAGATAGGATAGATCTTGCTCTGTTAACAAAAGCTAATGTGAACGTCTGTGTATGTGGCCCACAATTATCTCGGCTGGTTAAAACCACTGGAGAAGATTAGTGGGAGAAACTGTGACTGCCTCTCTGTGGGCAGATAAGATATTTGTGGTTCCCTCTCTCATCAGGAACAATTTTCCCGAGCTATAGAAATGTCATCTTTTCTGGTTTAGGTCAATAACTAAGGAGGTTGCAACAAAGGTTTGGAAGCCTCACATGTTCCTGACTTCAGATAGCCTGTTTTTGTTTATGGCTGTCTCCTCTATCGCTGATCTCCTTAGCTGTGATGCAGGGTCAGTGATCCTCTTGGTGCCATACCCACCCAGTGTTCATGGTCACAGTGAGCAGCGTCACCTCAGTCACAACCTGTAGGTGCAGCTCAGCACGTGGCAGGGAGTTATTTTCCAGAGGTGAGGACTTCCAGGCAGTAATTCCCTGTCTCATTAGGGACACTTTTTCCCAGCTATGGAAATGACATTGTTTCTGTTTTAAGCAAACTAAGACGTTTGCAGACACTTTGCCTTCAGGACACTCTCACTGGGACTCCAGTTTTCTGAGGACTCTAGACAAGGATTGCAGATACTGCTCATCATGTCCTGGCTTTTTCTCCCCCTCTTGAGCTGTTGCTGGCAGATGAAAAAGTTAAGTCATCTTCATTAGTAGCTTCAAGAGATGGAAGGACACACATCAGACCAAGGGCCAGCTTCACACCACAGATTCCTTCCTTCTGGAGTCTGCGCCATTTGAAGAGAGATCACTTGTGGACAACATATTAATTACACCTGTTGTTGTACATGTCATTACACACAAGTGTCACACACACTGGGCAGCATCTGGGCTTGGACACTCAAGCCTTGACTTGTGGCAAGCTGACAGTGAAGACCCACAGTCTGCCATGAATCCTTTCAGAAACAGGCCAGCCTTTGCCAGAGGCAGGGCATGACAAGCTCCCTCAGAAAACTGCAGGCAACATGAAAAGTCAGGTCCCTGGAGTGCACAAAATGAAATAACCACATATGAGATCCAGCTATCATGAGAAAGGGGACTATCTACGCGTGAATACAGAAAAGGAGGCCACCCTCACACTGGTGACATAACCACTGATATGCAGCATTTCTATCCCTTCTTTTTCTTTGCGGATAGCTACAGAGCCGCAAGGAAGGTACTGACAAGCAGTCAAGGAATTCGGCTGCTGGTTGGCTAGGCAGGACTTGGGAGCTGGAGGGTGAAAGTGATGCATGGAAATTAAGTTAATTTTAAACCGCAGGCAAGAGAAGAGACTTACTAGCAGTTACTTAAGAGAAGCTGCTGACTGTTTAAATACCATTAAGAAGATTAATGTCGGCCCGCAGAACCACTGAAAAATTAGGGCTGAAAGGGACCTTGAGAGGTCAGACCAGTCCATCCGCTAACCCAAGGCAGGATCACCTAAACCTCGGACATTCCTGACAGATGTTGCTTAACTTGATCTTAAAGCTCTCCGCTCCCCAGGCAGTCTATTCTTTATTATCCCTGTCATTAGAAAGTTTTTCCTAACATCTAAATTGAGTCTTTCCTGCTGTGACTTAAGCCTTCTTTTTTTTTTTTTCCCTCCTCTTCTCCATCACAGACAAGGAGCAAAGATTATGTCCTTTTATGTGCTTAAAGACTTCAGTTCTCTCCTCCTTTGGGTTAGAGATTTTCAGTTCTTTCAGGCTTCCCCTGCAGGTAATGGTTTCTCGACTTCCGCTCCTTCTCCAGCTCTCTGCTGGGCTGGATCCAATTACCCCACATCCCCCCTCAACTGATTTTCCATCACCTCAACACCATGACATAGCCGACTTGCCTTCAGCTTTTGATCCTTTTTCTGAAGAATTGCTACTTAACCCATCACTCCCTATGCCATGCTCGGGGAGTCTGTATTGCTGCTCAGGTGTATGACCTTCCACTTACCCTTATTTGTCTGCCTCCTGTTTCTTCCAACCTATTTGCCCACAGTTTTTAAATCTAATCCTGCCCAACACCGCACCTACAGTTTTAATTCATGTGTGAAATATGATGTCATTATATTTATCCTTTACAACAAGAAGAAAAAATAGTAAGCCAAACTGGACACAGGGTGAAACCCTGCTCAGAACCACCTTTCCCTTGCACAAGTTGCTGGCCCTGGAACCCCGGGTGAGGTTATTCAGGCAGGGTTGTACCTACTTTCTGCAGGAACATGCTTTCCCAGCTGGCTTCAAGCACCCAGCTGCTGCGACAGTCACCCTGCCTGATAGCAGCCCGGCCTCTCCTGCTTCTCACCTCCACCTGAAACCTCCATTCTGTGGTGCTGTGCCTCTGGCCCGCGCCCACTCGCTTCCCCCTCACCCCCGCCACCCCACCGCCATCGCCCAGGTCCAGCCTGCCAGTGGGAAAAGCCCACTGGGACTGTCCTGGGACTGGGGCTCTGGGGAGCGCTGCGGGACAAATAAAAATAAAAAAAAAAGAAATAAACGAGGCCGGTAAAAATATTCATTTCCTAGAAGCGGGTGAGGACGGGGCCTGGGAAACAAGGACGCCTGTAAGCCGGCCCTGCCAGGCAGGCTGGGGGCCACGGCGCAGCTCCACCTGCTCCCGCCCGGCAAACACCACCGCCTCCCCGCGGGCCCCTGCCCCAGGCCCCCGGACCCGGCGGGCAGCGCGGCCGGCGGCTGCCCCCTGCCGGAGTGGCGGAGCGAGGCGGCGGCTGGCTGCGCGCGCGGCAGCCGTTGGAAGCCGCGGGAGCCGTTAGCTCGGGCGCGCGCGCGGGTCTCCCACCTCAGGCGGGCTCGCACCCACCCACCTCAGGGAGGCTCATACCTCAGGCGGGCTCCCGTCCACCCCCCCACCTCAGGCGGGATCGCACCTCAGGCGGGCTCCCAACCACCCACCCACCTCAGGCGGGCTCGCCGGGCCCAGCCTGCCGGTGCTGCTCGCAGCGCTTCGTTGCCTCCATCCCCGGGTACCTAACTAGGAGTTGCGGCCGCGCTCAGCGGGTCACTCCTCAGAGGCCCCATGCTGAAATCAAAGGTGTCCCAGCGCAGTCCTGCCTGTCTCTCACTGGCTTCAAAGGTCAGTGGACACAGAGCTGAGCCCAGGAGGAAACAGGATTGCCTAGACAGGCCTCCCTGCTCTGCTCCCAGTGCCCCAGTCCAGGCTCCTGCCATTACCAGTAGTAATAATTAAGACTTTCCAATTTTTTAGCCATGATTCACTACAGGGATAGGACTAAAGACCAGCTGTGCTTTAAGGCATGAGGTGCTGCATGAAGGGACCCAGTGCCAGAGCCTTGAGACAGATCACTTTCTGCAGCAGTGGGAGAATACCAAAAGGTCCCCATATCCAAAGGCAAGTTTCACCCAAACACATTAACAACTAGAATTAGTTCACTCTGAGCAGGGAAAGCTCTGGTCCATATAATGAGAGGAACCAGCAAAAAACCTAGAAAACAGATCAAATCCCACTGTGTGCTCATAAAGGAAAGGCTTTTCTCCAAACCATCACCTTTCAGGGGCTCTGAACAGAGCAGGTTTTGCAGAGTCACTTTTGCATCCCTGGAAAGTGCTGCTCTGGTGCCTTTAAGATTTAGTCCCAGATCAGTTCCACATGTGAGTCTCCCACTCTATGCCCTGGCTTCAGGCTGCCTGCACCATACCTGCGCCTGCTCCTCCCTGCACTCCACGGCTCCCAGGTGCTCCCTGGAAAAGGCTGCCCTCGGCCACGGAAAAGAGATGACCAGGTTCTCTGGCTGTGTTTAAATAGATGTACATTTCTAGTAAGCCTGCCCCCACAAGCTGTCAAGACTTGCCATGATTAGGAGCAAGAGCTGAAGAAGGAATAGTGTCACTCCTGAGCAGGGGACAGCGGTTTTACCAGCCCACTTGGGGACCAATGCAACCAGTAGAGGAGAGAGGAGTGATGGGAACATCAGTCTTCCTGACAGCTCTACTAGATCAGGGATAGGCAGGTAAGCTCAGGCTGTCCTGTCCTTTTGCATCCATCCCCCACCCCTTTGCCTGTTGGTTCTGCAAGTGAGGGCATTTCCTTACCCTGCTCATGGACACAAGGAAGGAAAAGGGGAAACCAGTAAAAAAAGCCCATGTGGCACCACAGCAGTTGTGCAAGAGACAGAACCTAGAACTGCCTTTGCTTTACAGGTAAACTGAAACCTGTCTCAGAGTCATAGATACCTTCTCCCCATACTGCTGCACCCAGGCTCCAAGAATAATCTTGGGCTTGTACATTAATCAAAACTGGCTGATCTCAGCTCATTTTTAGCTCTATCTAAACGACCTCACTCAGCAAGCCTCCAAGAGCACCTCATGCCCCCGGCCCCACACTGCGCCCATCATGCCAGCAAGCACAGCTGTGGCTTGGCTGCCATTCCCTGCAGCCTGCAAGGAGCCCACCTGCCTGATATGGATGTGCCTCCCAGCAGCACCAGCAATTAGCACATGCAGGAGAGGACCTGGGCGGGCAGGCTGCACCCCTCCTAATTGACTGAAGGAAGAGGAACACTTGAACTTAATCCAAAAGGAAGCACAGGCTCCAGCTTCCCCACATTCATTTACTTGCAGAGCTTGCCCAAACCTGCAAATAGGCATCAGCTTGCAGACAGGCAGTTTAGAGGAAGCGGAGTTAGGCCAGTATAAGTCAGCTGGAGGTGTTGACCCTTCTGGCAGTTTGGATGCAGACCCTGGGCTCAGCTTAAACATGTTTTCCTTTCTCCTTTATCTAGAAGAACTGGCCCTATCCAGCCATTATTTTCTTCAGCGTGACTCATTGCAACTACAAGTCCATTGTATCCTTCAACACTGTCCATCCAGGCCCTGCAAAACACACCAGGGAGAACTCCACCAGAGCACCTACACCCCTTCCATACAGGCAATTCCTGGGGAGAAACAGACATACTATCAAATATCCTATTTTTGGTTTTAGCCACACAAAGAATTTACCAAAACATGCTTTATTTTTCTAGAATGTCATATGTTGTAATAGTCCAGTTTAGTGCAAAGCTTAAGGCCAATACAAAGAACAACCATCTGCCCCATAGGTGATGATGATGGCATAGAGATACACCAGGTGACACGCACCAGGTGACATGCAGCAGAGCGCTCTGGTGGCAAAGCACCTGGAGCACACAGATCAAAACCAAACCAAGAGGTCGCTTCCTAAGCTAGCAGGCTGCCTGACAGCCATTGCTACAGTGTTACATGCATCAAAGCAGGGAGTTTTAAGTGGTTTTTAGCAAGTTACCAGAAAAGAGTATGTTTGCAAAATGCATGGTGATGTGATCACATAACCCAGAGCTTCAATTTCCAAGCCTCTCAGAAACTGAGGTTTTAGGTTAAAGGGTTCCCCATTACATAGGGTGAAGTCTTGTCGGCAATGAATGCAAACATTACCATAAAACAATGACAACTGCAGGTGCAAAGGAGGAAATGCTAGAGGCGTGACAGTGCTTCAACATTTATTTTCCCCAAAGACACATAAAAAGAATTAAAACAGTTCTAAAAACCACAAAGCTTTATAACACTTCACAATACATAAATACTAACTGTGCTTCCTGCTTAGACTAACCAGCAGAGAGTTCTTTTATTCAGCCTTTTATGCCAGTAGGTGCAAAAAGCTGTTTAATTTACTTCAGGTACAGAACAAGTGACAGGATAAATGTATAGTAGAGCACTTCCAGTTTGGTTCAAGGCCAAGAAATTCTCCTGAGAGGGATGCTCTGCTGTTGACTGGAAGCCATGTTCAACAGATACTGCTCACATCGCGTACAGATGTCTGCAGTCAGCCAGTCTGCCATGGTCCCTGTGTAACAGCACAGAGGCTGTGCTAGGCAATGGGGCTCCAAAATAACAGGTACACTGGAGTGGGAGAGGGGAAAAAGAAAAGCGGGAAAGCTGACCCAGGTTTCTGTTAGAGGGCATGGTGCTCTTCCACTCTTTCCCCACAAGCATGACCCTACATTGCTAAGTGATTGAGCTAAATGCATGAGTTCAGCAGAGCAGTTGGCTTCACTTTGGAATGTTACCAAGCACCAGAACACCTTAATTTACTGACATTTTCTCTCTATTGACAGTATGTCAGCCAAAGGGCTAATGGATATCAGTGGCTGAACCGAGGTTATGGCCAAAGCCTTATGCTGTAGGATTTTGTTTAAAAAAATTTTTTGCCGTCCTGAAGTATGACAGTAATGAGTCACTCAGACCTCTTTTGCAGCACCTGTGTCATAACACAGACCAAACCACTGCCCCACACAGTTAACTTCAATAGTGAACACTATCCCTGATTTTTGGCAACTTAAGTATGAGCCTTTGAACCAGAAACTGCTGTGACTATTTTGGCTACATTAAAGAATGGTTTCAGAGAGAAAAGATACCTGTTCCCCCAGTAGAATATATAACTGATCTGGAAAGAAGGGAAGAGATAATGTATGTTTCCAGTCCTAGATATTGCACTTACATGCATAAGGTCTGTCTCTTCCACTCAGAATTGTCAAAAGCTCTTTTTGAAATAGTTCCCTTTCTAAGGACAAAAAGGAAAGGGTGTCTGTATGTGTTTGGAAGAACTGAGAAACCCTTTGTGATCTTACTCTTCAGTCAGTTATAACTTAGACCATTAGCATATTTTATTTTTAAGTATGAAGAGGTTACTCCTGGCTTGTAGTGACAGACCCCTAGCTGTGGGGGACAGAATTCTCATACAAATTAAGCTGTCACAAGGAACCTTCTATGTCTGGGCTAATATGGACACTTCTGGACCCATGTTGGAAACCTGATAGCTGAAACACAAAATGGATTTCAGAGCACCTACATGTCCTCCCTTTTGGTCGTCTAAAATCCACACCACTTCCAGAGAACTACAGACTACTAGACAGACCGGTGGCTTAAACCAGTCATTCAGCATAACATCCAGCTAACCAGCATAACACTACATCCTGCTGTCTGCATGTTTGCACACACAAGTAACTGGTAACAACTTTCAATGTAAAAACAGAACATCCCTGTCCCCAGCTTACCCAAAACACTCCTGGTGCTCTATTTTATGCAGCAACTCTGAGCTCTTCTGCTCTTGAGTAGCTGGGTCCTTCTCTCTGGAGAGTCTCAAAAGTTTTAGGAAGTGAAGTGGGAGATGTACACACGTTCTGAAGGGCATGGACATCTAGAATCACAACACAAGTCACCTGAGTTCTCAGGAAAACACATCAGGAAAATTTGCATGGCATGCAATTGATTTACTAGTGCACTTAGAAGACAGATATTAACACAGTGAACTTTCTGACCTTTGTATAAATAGAGCACAGAGTAATCCCAGCCAATTTACACAGGATGAAAGAAAGAAGAACCTGAGTTGTTTTAGCAGAGTATGACAAGAGATGTCTGTGACACCCTGGCTGCTTTTGCACCTTGTAATATTCTCTCTTCTATTTTCTTTGAAATAAATTAGAGGGTAGATTTGAGGTATCAGTGGGATGAAGGAAAGCTTCCTATGGCTGGGTGAGCTGCAGGGAAAACAGAAAATGTAAAGCCTGTTGTAAAGACTCAACTTGCCTTGATGCAGCAGTCACAGCAGACAACACTAAAAAGAAAAAAGTTCCCAGCATGATCATTTGAGTAAAGCTCAGCAGACACCAATATTGTAGCTAAGGGTGACTTTCCCAAGTAAGTCTTAATTTGTGACTGTGGCACAATCACTTGATGGCAAAGCGAGCAAGTTTAAAACTCC
Organism: Falco peregrinus; assembly: GCF_023634155.1. NCBI lineage: Eukaryota > Metazoa > Chordata > Aves > Falconiformes > Falconidae > Falco > Falco peregrinus. The sequence goes on along the minus strand of NC_073726.1, from coordinate 86,746,935 downwards.
CCTATTCAGTTTGCCAGTCCTCATATTTATCCTAGTTTAAATCATCTGAAGTATGTCAGCATCCATAGCTTGAAGGCTTTATCTGCAAATGCCCATTCCTTTTCACCCTAGCACTACCACCAGACAGTTACTCAATTCCCAGTGGTTGTTTACTTGTTGCTTATAATCAATTCAGTGCTTTACCACTGCTTCAAATAGATTTAAGTGAGTCTTAATGAGCCTGAAGGTCCTCTTTTCCTCTCCCATGAACAGAAAACCCCTGACGTTAAGTGGATACAAGTAGGTCCAACTTCTTTCCCAGTCACAGAGTCTGGAGTTCACTTTTTCAGTCCTCAACAGAAGATTCTGGTAAAAAGCCTCTTCCAGAACCTCCTCAAGCCCTTGACTGAAATTAAATTCAACCTTCAGGGCAAAATGCAGAGACAGTGATCTCAGAGAAATTGAATCTAATACTTGCACAATAAATTTGGTTATTACTAGCTTGATAATAAAAGTTAAAATCGAGATACCACTTCAGAGGCAAATTTTTCCACATCCTCTACAGCTGTAGACACTTCAGCCTGGCTTGTGCAGTAAGGCAAAACTGAAGGTCTCAGCAACCTGTTCCTATCCACTACTACAGCTGTTTGAATACTGAGTGTTTTCAGCACTGCTTTTTCACTCTTCACCCTCCTCATTCAGTCCTTTTGTACCAGCTCACCTGCTGCAGAGGTAACAGCTGTAAGGCCACTTAAGAAACATCTGCTTATGGCAGCTGAAACAGATCTGTGGAAAAGAAAGTTACTTGTGAATGCAAATAGGAAATACCTTTGTGCCAACAGTATCCACTGCCTGCCAAAGAGCACACACATAAACCAACCTTCGAAAGGCTTTAGATCCACATACAATAACAGAGGTCCAATAAAGGATAGCAAAGACCCAGGAATTAAAAGCTAAAAAGGCAAAAAAAGTCTTACTTGTAGGCCAGTGTTTTTATGATGCAGAGGTTTGGGGCAGCTGCCAGACAACAGGAGTTTAAAAAAAGGCTCTTGAGCAAACAATAGCTGTATTGTGCAAGAGTGTAACAGTAGCTAGTTAAGAAAGAGGGAAGAAGAGAGACATTCTTTGAGGTAGACTGCAGCAATCCCAAAGAGATTAAGTCAGGGCAAATTTGAATCCAATCCTGAAGCAAAAAATGAGTCATAAGGAAGCTGATGAGTTGCTTGAACTTTACAAAAAAGAACACATTCATACACAGCTGGCAGTCAGAAGTGATATTATCTTGAGAAGCAAAGCCTGAGAAAGCTAAAAAAACTTCAGCAGCAAGAACACAAAGAGAGTAAGAGAGCCATTTTAGAATAGGCAGAGAGCAGCAAGTTAAAGCAGGGTTGGTAAGTAAGGTGAGAAGAAAACAAGGATTCAGTCTCAGGAACAGACAATTATATAAGTATGTAGTATAGAAGTAGCACAGGTCTGCTAGTAAAACCCCTTCGACTCTGTACGGCTAAACAGTGAGGGCAAGAAGCTGACCCCTAAGCCAAGTAGCAGGGACTTCCTCACATCTGCGATGCAAAGGGCTTGTACTCACATCACCTTCTCTAGAGGGGCTGGTTGCAACACCCCCTCTGAAGGGGATTCTAAATAAGCCAGGGGTTAAGCAGAATGGGCAGCCAACAGTCCTGTGCTGCAGGTCATTCCCTGTCCCCCTCATCTCCCCAGCCTTTGCATCCACTCAGCAAGGTGGTTTGAGTCAGCACAACTCAGGTGTGAGAGCCTGAGTTAAGAGCCTTTGTTTCACTGTTTAGCAGTACCAAAACCTAATTAATTACTTTGTGATTTCAGATCTGGCCAACAGTCAGCTCTCCTAGTGTGGAAATAACAGACAAGAAGTATCAAGTAAAGGCTGAATTACTTTCTAGGCAACTTACACAGCTTAAGCCCGATTAGAAGCCATCACCGTATGTACCAGTATTAAAAGATTTTTACAGCCTAGGGCCAAACTCAGGTCAGCTGCATGAACAGGATAAGTTGAGACAGAGAGCACCTCAGCACTGGGGGCTGTGAAGCCAGCCAGCTGTTGAAAAGGCGGGAACAGCACAAAGAGAAGGAGAAGAAACATACCTTTGCTCTTGGAAAGACACCATCACTACCTCCTTGGAGGAAGCCTTGCCCTTCCAGCACCACCACTGCATATCTGGTTCCAATCAGGTCAGCAATGGTTGTTGATGACCACTTGGTAGGAAAGGGACAGTCCTATTGAAAGACAGAAGTTAAGCTGAAGGAAGCAGGTATTTGGGGAGTTTATCCTCAAAACTGGGTCCCAAAAGGCTCAGGAGCATTTCTCCCCAAAACTCAGCTTTTCTGGTGTTGGGGAGTATCAGTTGAGTGACAATACTAGCAGAGAAACTACTAAAGAGGTTTCAGTGGTTGTTATAGTTTTCAAGCAGCTTTCTGACACCTCATTAGGAAAGCAGGTCCCTCTGTCACCACAGTAGTTAATATCACCTCCAGAGCCAGTCTCTGGGAATTTTTACCCTTTGGCATGGAGCCCAGCACAGATGGAACTCTGGACCTTCCTAGGTACAGGATCCCTTTCCACCAGCATAGCACACTCTTGCCTTCTCTCTCCCAAGACCCAGTGGCCCCACACAAATGGCAGCTATGGTCTGGTGGCTGACCAGGAGACAACGGTGCTTTTATCCCCAGATGGAAAGCCCAGCCCACCTGCACGCACACACACGCCCCCTGCTGAATAAAGAGGTCACACAGTTATGGCCAGTTTGGAAACTTGCCAGTGGTGGGGCAGGGAAGGATGTAGAAGGAAGCAAGGGCACAGCACACCTTGTCAGGGCACAACAGGGAGAGTCCAGGATTCAGAAGGTTGCACAGAAGCACACAAACCCCAGTATTGCTCCCACAACAGTCGTTCAGAGCCTGATGACTTCAGTACCAAATACATTTAAAAGTCACTGATGCTGTGCTATCTATATTTTGACAACCATTTATTCCCTTTACTGCAGCTTAAAGGATGTTTGTGAACATAACGGAATCTAGAAAGAGTGAGGGGAGACTGAGAAATCAGAACTACCAACTGGGAGTCTGCTGGAGGAAGCCTTGATGGACACTTTCAAGTAATGCAGTGCTATTTTTCCTCTTCTTGTATGAGGAACAACTTTATTTCATGTCATTCAAACTGGGAAGCCTCCACAAGAACACTACAGCATCCCGTCTTCTCTTAAGCAGTCTCCAAGGAGAGAATAATATCCCAACTTAAGATCAGTATACAACATGGCTTAAGACAAAAACCACAGAACATGCTTACTGTTCTGTAATCAGGATCAAGGTGCAAGCTCTGGTCATTACCAGATGTATCAGACCAAGCTTGCTAGCTGACATGCTGGACTTACAAGTTCCCTGCTTTGCAGGCCTCTCTCCAAAGATATGGACCTTCCTCTGCATGGACGCAGCTGCTGTTGGCCAGCATTCAGGAAACCACAAGGTTTAACGTCTTCTAGTGTGGGTGCACTCATGGGAGGACTCGTGCAATTTGCTGCAAGACCTGGATAGGAGGAAAGAGTTTTAGGGTGCAGCAAACCAACTGGCAGCTTCTAAGTATTCACCCCAAAAGCTGAATGCTCAAAAGCACTACTCTGCCTTCTGAAGGTAGCAAGGCTTACATCTCTCCCCCTCAATCCCCATCAGCTCAGATCACAAAAAACAGACGTTACAGTAATTATGCTTGTCAGTAAGCAGTGATGAGGCTTCATTAGCACCATTTACTTTAATAAAATCAAGTGGTGCACTTTCTACTTAACATTCAAAACACTCATTTAGCTTTTACTGTGAATTCCAGTTAGCCCTTTGGGGACATGCTATCTTTGTTTTGAAGCTGCAGGAGCTATACAAGCTTCAGTCAACTGCAAAGGAACTGTTTTCTAAGGCTACCTACCAAGACTCATTACTTGGTGTTGCAGCTTCTTCGGTAAAGTGTCTTCAGGTGATCAGAGGGAAAGTGTACAGTGAACCCAGCCTAAGGCTTTGGGAACCCAGCAGGCCGCTGACTGTAGTTTGTCACCTGGTTTAGCTGTATGGCTAGAAGTACACTGACCTGTGCTGTTGCAGGGCACTACTGATGAGCTGGCTGAGGCAAGCCAGGTCCTGAAAGGCAGCTTGGGACTGGTTTCCTGCAGAACAGAGGACAAGATGTTCTTCACCTGCATACAAAAGACACCAGGCCCACTTCCTCAGGAGTGCTGCTGCTAAACAAAACCCAGGATTACCCAGAACTGACCAGAAAAGTTCAAGGCTCAGCCAAAAATGGAGTGGAGAGAGAAATCAATGTGATACATTTAGCAACTTTATATTCCAAAAGAATAGCAAGTTAATTCCCCCTGCGATCATGAAGGTCCAGCCAAGCTAGTCAAATTAATCTGTTCTCTCTCACCCAAATTCAATGCAAATACTAGCTGCAAAGCTTCATCTGTTCAGGAACCAGCTTCACAAATTCCACCCTGTACAACTCTGAGTACCTTGGAACCATTTTCCTGGCTCCAGCTCACATATAGAAACACTTTAAGAGACTGTGTCCCACTAACCCAACTCAAACCCAATGCTGTATCTCAACAACGTTGTTTCTAGCTTCTCTAGAAAAGCAGAAAATAGATTTGTTTGTATTAGTTCCCGTATGAAGGTCCTTCTAGTTTAGCAGTAATACATCAACCACAGGGTTCTCAAATGCTGAACATCCCTTCAAGTAGCACAGGCTTGTGCAAATAGAGCTAAGATTTTCTGCTTTTATTAATTCATATCCGTTTTCCTCCGTTAAGCAACTGCATTTCAGACAGAAATGTTTACAGAAAACAGATTCCTGTTTGTGTGCCAGTGCATCTGTGCTAGACATGATATGTTAGGGCTTAAGTTCTGTTCCACAGAATTTCTGAATATGCTGAGACTGAATCCCAGAACCCAGTAGCCAAGCTTTCCATGATCAAGCCAGGAGTTAAAGAACTCAAGACTATGTATCATAGTTTACTGAAGAATGGTGCTCCCAAAATTCCTCCACACACAAAAGAGTGGGAATTCACCAGTGAACTTGCTTCCTGAAAATAAATCATGAAGCTTTCCTTCCACAAGCTCACACACCACATGAAATGCAAATATATCAATACGTCTAGCACCAAATGCCTCACTGTGAGGTAAGAGTGGCAATAGTTGTGGCCCATGTGGGCCAAACTCCTATGCATATTAAAACTTCTGCAGGGTCTAGTTTTAAGAGACCAGAGCAGACCTTGGTTCCGTAGGCTGCAGTCATGCCACAAAAAGCAGTGTTTAAATACAGTATGAGCTTCTGTAGAGGAAGACTTCTGTGAACCTCATAGTACCACATTCATTCACTTTTGAGAGACAAGATTGCTCACGCTAGGATTTGAACCCGATGTTTCAGGCTATGTGTGTGTGCAGTTCTAACGCCTGAAGTACTTGTGCCTCTCCAGAGTCCTTTCATTTAAAGCTTTACCTGAACTCCTGGTCCCAGCTGCTGTGCTGTAGTGCTGACGATTTTAACCTCAGTGCTGGCATCTTGGAGAGTTAAGAAACTCTCTCTTGGAGATTTCAAGGCAATGTTTGGTGTCACAAGCATTTCTGCAGGGGAGAGGGGGAACAAAAAAACCCATACACACCAACAAGGTAAGATACTGTGCTGTGACAAGAAAATTACAAATTTGATACCTACACATCAGAATTTGAGATTTGGCTAGACTTTATCCTGATAGTTACATAATCTTTTAGTTTTAGTTGATGGTCAAAATCCTGTTCTCTCACTTAGTGGACAGACAAGTTTGAACATCCATAAATAAAGGGTAAGTTGAAACATCTTTTGAGTCTTAATAAGCCATAAACAGATTTTCTAGAAAGAACTATTCTTATGCCATACCACCTCTATTGCATTATACATGCTATGGGAAAGATAAGTGAGCTTTCATTTCAAAGGCCATTCATTATTTTTAGTCAATGCTGAGTTCACTTGCATGCTTGATAGGTCACTTTGCAGCAAGTACCTTTGGGCCTGCTCCCTTTTTCCCTTGATGCTGCTGACCAAAGCTTCTGTGGTCATTTTATTTCTGCCATCAGCTGTTCATGCCAGCTGGACTCCAATGGCACACACTCTTTCAGCTTCCTCTCCAGCACCTGCAGGCAAAGCATGGCACCAGAAAAAACCAGTCGACAGAGCAAGGAGACCAGTGGTGACAGAACTGCTCCTTCAGCAGTGGCACTATTTTACAAGTGCCTCTCACTCAAGAGGGCCCTGGGCCCTGCACATGAGATACACATGAGAACACCTTTAGATGAATAGTAGAATACTTTAGCAACTTTCAGATTTGAAACCAAGAACTCCAGGCGTACTTTCAAGAGCAAAGAGTGTTCCAAATGGAAGAAGCAGTGGAGGAAGTAGGGAGACAATTATCTTTTTCCTATGAAGATATCACTTCCCATTTTCCTAACCCCGTGTTTTGGCAGGAGGGTCTGCCCAAAATTTAAGTATGGTTAATACACCCCCAGCTTCCAAATCCGAACCAGTAGCTAAGACATTAGCTTTCTATTCCAAGAAACTGTCCTATCAGCTCCAGAATCATCTTATTTTGCTATCATTAGATGCAGCACCAGGTCACGTACAGGCTTTAGATGAGGCTTGGGAGCAGCTACATCAACTCTGGGAGTCCTCTGTTTTTGCTCGATGATCACCTGAAAGGGCAGAAATTATGCTTAAGCAATAGGTCTTCCTCTACTGGAACAGCCTCCCATTCAGTGGCACAGTGGATGACTCACATCAGGATTTGGGAATGGGAGAGGTGGGGAAGGCATAACAAAGCTGAGCTGGGAAGTGCACAATGATGAGGTTTACTTACATGGATTTTTAGTAGAGACCAATTTGCCTGTGGCAAGCTAGGGGCAGTCAGAAGTGCTGCACAGCCCTTGGAGGCTTGCACAGGAAGCATAAAGCCTTCTACCCCCAGCAGCTCATGAACTGCTCTGAGAAGCCACTGGAAAGGGTTGTACTCAGATGTTAATGTCAGGAGTGATCCTGACAAGCACCACGGTCACATCACATTCAGCAATGAGAACTCAGCTCCAGGGAAAAGAGCAATTGAATGGGTTAACAAGACTGCAACAAAACCTGAAGCAGTAGACAGCTGTATGCATAAGCTACAGTCCTAGAGACTGGCTTACAGTTCCATAAACTATGAATAATAGCAAGACAGAATTGCAGGGCAGGTATTCATGTGGGACAGATTGTCTCACTTATCAACCCCCATGCTCCCTGCATAGGGGAGAACTGACAAAAAAGTCAAGCTGCACATGCATGTCTTTAGCTGCCTTGTTCACCCACTCTTACTTTGAGGCTATGCCATTTACTTTCCCTCCGAGTACAACTTCAGAACACAAGAGAGTGCAGGTAGAACAACATTAAGGCTTCCCACACTAGCTGTGCTTTCATTCATTTGCAAATTAGACCACTGTTTGCTAGAGAAGCTTTAAAATAGCTTTGCAGATGGGGAAAACCTCATTTAAGAGCCATCACAAAGACCTGAGCAGTAGCACTGCATGCTTTCTTCTAGCATTTCTGACTAGTAGTGTTTGTGCTTCTCAACCACGGGGGGGGGGGGGGGGGGGGGGGGGGGGGGGGGGGATAAAAAAAGAGAGAAAAAAATAAAATCAAGACCCAGTTCATCCTGCCACCTTGAGTTACTATTCTGTACTGCATTGATATAGTACACTGCAAAGAAAAAAGAACACAAGTATGCATTGTCTCCTTTCCACTACTAGTCATTTAGATATCAATCAAGAGGATATCTCCAGAGAAATGGCATAGCCTTATGTGAAAACTGGAGCCACAGTCAAGACAAGCAAGAGATGGGGTTTTATAGAGGTGCATGGTTTAGTTGAGGCTTTTAACCCCCCTGTACTCCAGCAGCACCAACAAGGGGAAAAAAAGTTGATGTCTAGTGTGGTATGCAAAGTTTTCACTTTTAAAAATATCAGTCTTTATTACAAGCAGAGTTCTGTCTAATCTTCTGCCAAGACGTCTGTTTGCAAAGCATGCCAATGCCACAAAGCCTTATGCCAATGTTTTAGATCTGCTCATTCCCAGCTCAAGCTGCAGCAAACGAAGAGCATCACAAGCCTTTAGAGACACCCCAGACATTTTTGTGTCTGGTCACCTTCAATCATCCATGTTGCTGGAAGCCCCAGCCACTTGAGTCAGCACAGCACTGTCCCCGAAAGGGCTCAGCATTTTGTTCACCCTGACTAAACTCCTGCAGTAGCTGGCGTGCGCTGCCTAGAGGCCTCCACCTAAGGCAAAGGACTTGCTCAAAAGTGCTTTTGCACTTGCACACATCCCACAACATCCAGGAAGGCAAGGAAACTAGTAAGAGATATCAGGTACAGCTCAGCTCAAGGAGCCTGGGGAGGACAGAAGTGTCCAAGGTGGAAAGCATAAGCAGAAAAGCGTTCGTTTCATGAAAAGCATAATTGCTCCAGGAAAGGGAGTGGCTGACCACTGGAAGGAGAAAACGTTTACCTTCCAGCTTCATGAAAGCATGGCTACCCTGACCTAAAAAGTTACTGGGAATGAAGCACCTGGGTGGACAAACAAGGTGATCTTAATGTTGAGCTGCAGGTGAGAGGGAGACTCAGACACTTCCAGACTTGGAAGTACCTTTGAGAAAGGTAGGCTTTTGGAGAAAAGGTCTCAACAAATACTGCTTAGAAATGAGATAGAGCAGGTGGTTTCAAAGCTGCCCATTGACTCTAGTCACTCACCTTCCGCAGGGTGTACCTCTTATGCTGAATATCATCCAAAATTACTTCATAGGGAGAGCGGACAAATTTTTTTGGAGGTGTGTAATGCTGTGGTCGCTCAGTGGCCTTGTGTAGCCTCACACCATTCTGCAGTTCACAGATGACATTGGGCCACAGGGATGCCTCGGAGAAAACAGCGAGGGTCAACAACTGGCTAGAATGCACAGAGCAGCATCCCCTCCCTCCATGTAACAGGGCATGCTTAGCAACCAAATTCATTCAGAAACATGGAAGTGTGTCCTTAATACCCCCATCAACTCACTTCCAAATCAGGGCACAGTACCAGAGTAGAGAATTGCTTCTCTTTGCAGAAGTTAATTTACAACAAGGTATCTGGGAGATGTCTCACCAGGCTCATTCCCAAATTTTGTCATTAACTTTATGAACATACTTCAGCAATACACAGCTTCTGCTGCCAGGTAGCTAGACTCATTTTCCTAAATATCTACTTCCTGCAAGTGCTCCAGGTGCCAGCGTTTTTTTGTGTTACTGGATCCTAGAAAACACTGGGAATAAAATCCATTAAAATCCTCTGAACTTTCAGAAACCAAGGGTTTAAGGGCCCACAGACAAAAGAGGAAGGCAAGGGGAAAGAGTTCTCATACTTTAACCTTCACAGCAGCATGTGTTAGCAGTTTCAGCCTGGAGACACAAGCTGATAACTCCGACATCTGCTCATCCTGTTCCTGTGCTAATATCTGAGGATGCTTAGGCATGCAGTGTAACTTAACAAAAGTTAAGACAGGAAAAAAAAATAATCAACTCAATAGCATGTTTAGACAACATTGTAATGGAAGTGCTAAGTCAACAGCTTATCTGGATCCCAACTGGCAAATTAAGTAAGAACAAGTGATTATATTATAAACAGTGAAAAGGAAGCAAAACATTTTAGAAAACTGGCTTAAAACAAAGTTTCTGACCTAGATTCCTTTCCCTTTTCCACTTACAACATGAAGCATCCTCTCTCAACTTATCCCTTCGGATATCTTGGTAAAATATCAGAAGAGTCTTATGCAAGCTCTGACTGATGGCTGCCTTCAAGGAGACAGATTTTGTTGTTGTTGCATTGTTTTATCCCGACTTTGGTGCAATCATACCTCAACTCCAGAGAACCAGAACCATCAAAGACTGACCACATACTAGCCGTATCACCTAGGCTATATTTATTATTGTGCAGAACACACAAAAGCCTCTGTGCAAACTGATCAGTATTAGATACCTTTGAAATGACTTATCCCGAGCCATTTGCACTTTCTAGAGTTCTATTTCATGTGGTGACAGAACTTTACTAAAAGATATGACCTGAAGAGAAACTTCTGTAAATGTAATATTGCTGCATTAGTTCTGGGACAAGAATTGCCTTCAGCTGGCCACTTCAGAGGAACTTGTACACCCAAAACATTTCTCAGATGTAGGCAACATCATTATCACTCACACTTTCCTTCCCCTACTGACTGGAACACTGCAGTTACTCTACTTGGGCCATCCCATGTATTGTCAAACTCTACATAAACTTCCCACATCTGTGCAATACAAAACAAATACTACAACACTCCAAACCCATTGCGTTCAGCTCAACAGATGAGTGGTAACACAGCTGTGTTCTTAAGAGGTCTCACTGCTTAGATTTCAAGGTGAAGATGGGCTTGTGACATGTATGGATAAGGTCTGCTGAAACTTTGCAACACTACATGCAATCAGGCTGTGGTCTGTGTTTCAGAAGGCTTGTTTTGTAGCAGTCGGCATGAAAAAGTCTGGTCCATAGAGAGCATTAGCTGCTCAGCACCACTCAAGGCATCAGCTCTCATCTGTGGGATCCCAGTGAAGTTGGCATCCTGGTTATTTTAAACTCAAGAGTTTGTCAGAGCGATGCAATCAGCTGGTGCTTAGGGACTTAAGGACTTGGAAACTGGAGGCAGAGGATTTGCAACAGACATCCTGCTTTTGGAATTCATGTCTCCTGAAGGAGCAGAGGCCAAATACACTGGCCTTCAGGCCACACGGCAAAGCCCGTGTATTTATTCATGTATTCCCCGCAGAAAAGAGCTATAGCAGTTGATGAGTTTGTGGTTTGAGATAGCCTGCCAGTTTATTTTAATAGATCACAAAATTGAGAATATGCCCAAACACACATTTCACAAACATTTTCATACGAATAGTTTGAGCACGCTTCAAAGCAAGTGCTATTTAGACAAAGGGAGCAAGTCCACAAGTCTCTCGGGGCTTGCCATTTGTCTCCACAGTCTCCAGACTACAGTGCATTTGTTTATGCTGGGCAGAGTTCCAGCCAGAAGAGCTGTTTGTTTCTGGTTGAGCCCTGACTGCGTAGGGCCTTGAAAAGAGCAAAGTAAGTTGCTTTCTCTGCCCCAAACACACAGTCCAAAATCTGTGGAAGGACAGAATGAAAAGGAAAAAAAGGCAGTGAGCAGAAGGTAGGAGCCACATCTCTAACTGCAGCCTCCTTCGCCCCTTTTTGCTGCTGGAACTGCAGAGCCACGAAGATGGACAGAGCTACTGGACTTCATCCCCCTCCAGCCCTGAACCAGCACAGACCCCACATAATAAGGGTGAACTAGTCCACCCCAGTACTACCACCAACAGAACAGTTTTCTGGGAGTTTTCAGTTCAGCTACAAGAAAGGAACAGATTGCTTTTAGCACATGTCAGCTCCTGCCAAGAGCTGGGGTTTGGGGCTCATTTGCAGAACAGCCTGAGTAACTACTTGTGGACACTTACTCCAAAGACTGCCTCCAATTTAATTTTTGGAGATGGTTTAAGTTGAACCACAAAGACAATCTTTGTGTAGAATAAGTGTCCACGTGAGGTTAACACATCAAATAGTTTAATTTCAAGTTCACTCCCCAGCTTGTTTTGCAGACAAGTCTTTAACAGCTTAAACTCTGGAACAACCTGAGAAGTTTTGTTTGCGTTCAAGCTCTACTTTTAACTAGAGGAGTCAATAGAAAGCCTCAGAGAACCAAGGTAGACAAAAAACGCCAATCCCCATAATGAAGGAATTAAATCCCTTACCCAGTGTTTTTCCTTCTTCTGAAGGGGATTTTCCACTGAATCTTCCACATCCATTTTTCTCAGACTCTGAGAAGCAAGTATGTCAGATTGTTACCTTGCACTGTTCAGTGATTCCCTATCTATCCATCCAGTATAAATTACTAATGTTAATCTGAAAAGCCTAGAAACCCCAAACATCCAAACTTTCAAAAGATACAATAAACTACTAATAAGGCGCAGAGACAGTAGCCTTTTGTATTGTGAAAATAGACCTTCAGCTAGGTACTTCATTTCTAGTGCAATGGGAAGGTTACTTTAAGAACTAGGTGAGTGTGTGAGGGTAGAGGGAATAGCATCTAAGGGGTAACCCCAAATGTACCTCTTTGGAGGTCTGGATGATGGTCACAAGCCTTTGAAGTTCCATATATTCAGTAAACAGACTCCTACAGGTAATTTCGTAATGGCTGGTAGCCTCACAAGGCCTGGACAAGTGCTCCTCACAGGCCTGAAAGAAGTGCAGCTATTTAAAAGAAATCTTAAAATGAAAAAAACATGGTAGGATGGAATAAAGCGAGATTCAGTTTTCTCATTCCATGATTAAAAAACATCTTCTCCACAGACCCTTTGTAACTTTTGCTTTTTTATTGCAGCTGCAAAGGAACAAAGAAGCAAGATGTCCAATTTTATATGTACAATAATGTAAGTAGCTGTGCAATTTATATAACTTGTTCTGTATAAGGTGTGCTTTGAAATAAATTAAGTACCTGGAAGGGGAAGCCTCCACTGTGGCCACAGCACAAAAAAATACAGCAGGTGGAGACACTTGCCCTTTTCTTTTCCCCTGCCCTGATCAGACTGAGGGATGGGAAGTTTCTTGTACCTTTAAATTCTAGTTAGGAGGAAAATACTTGAGTTGAGACACTGAAATCCCAGTTCTTGCAGTAACATTTTTCAATATGCATTGTCTCCTAGGTATCAAATTCAGTGACTGTGTGCAGAAGGAGTTCACAGGCACAGCTGCGTTAGAGCCATGCTCAGCTTCCTTCTTAATTCTTTTCCACAGGCACTTGCACACACCTAAGATGGCTTTTGCCTTTTCCCTCTGATGGGAAAGCCACGTGCTCCCTCTATGTCCTCCAATAAGCTACCCAGCTTTTTCCCAGAAATAGTCTTGCCCCTTGGTTAACAGCATTGCCCCACCAAGCCCTCTAAAACTGCTATATTTACTAAGTGGGAAGAAGGAAACCTTGATAACATCCTGCAGGGTGACTGCTGGTTTCATTGCCTCATCATCTAGTTTCAACATGAGGCACAGCAGCTTCTCCAAAGGATCACTCAGTTCTCGCTCCACTTGGCTGTCAATTCCCCAGTCCAGGGCTTCATAGATCACCACTCCTAAGTACTCCAACAGCTGCAGACAGAGACCAAGGAACTAGTACAGCACAAAGCATTGCTGAGAACTTCACAGCTCTCTCATCCCAGCCTTGTGCATCCCCTCAGGGCTGAGGGCATCTCTCAGGATGAGAAGGGCCCAAGATGCTGCTAGATGCTCATCAGGTAGCCCAAGAGACTCCCTAAATAAGCTAGTTTAAGATTTTTCAATGGCCTTATCTAGCATCTCTAAGTTACCTGTTATTAAAACAAAAAGACTTGTGGGCTGCTCCACAGTAGGCACCATCTGTGCGCGTTGTTTGCCAGTCCCATTGTCTTACCTGAGTTCAGTCCTAGCACTTTGTTCTATTCTTCAAACTTCAGGGGACAGAGTCACTCTCACAGGACACAGCAAATTTAAGCCCTTGACAGTTTCCAAAGACACCTGCATCTCCTGAGAGGGCCTTCTACTACAGCAGGGTAGTAGTACACCCACCACATAACGAAGGTGAAGACACAGGCTTACCTTGTCCTCTGACTGCTGAATGCTGCCAACATCTGAAAAGGAAAAAAAGATGGGAGGGGGAGAAAGGTAACTGCATGAGCATTGATAAACAGCTTTTAGAATGCCTGTCAAGAGAGAGAAACTAGAAGAATTCTTGGCAATAAAGAAACAACCCCCCCTGACTGGGGAAAGGAGGCCTGTATTTGGGTACTCTTGGAAGGCAACACAGGATACCCTTCTTACTCTGAGCCTTAGCCCCAAACCAGCTGCTGCTGGGCATTTTTTTTTTGTTTGTTTGCCAACAGATATCTAACCATAAGGAAGGCACCGGATCTTTGTCTTCACTCTTTTATTACCCACTCTTGTCCCTGAAGAGTTAGCTTAGCATTGACTTCCGCAGCAGTGCAACCAAGTGGTGCACAGACAAGCCTGTTACCGTTTGCTGGCTCCACATAGTGACAAAAAGGGTAAACCATCAATTATAGATCCCTCATGAGAGTTACTATAACAAAGGAACCATACATTGGAAGATGAACAGAGCAGGACAACTAATAAAGCTTCAAACTCTTTATTTCAGATAACATAAGCAGTAACAATCTTTCATCCCAACTATTGCTTAGAACCAAATGACTGGCAAGAGCACCATCAGAAAAACAAGTAGGCTGTACTTCCATATTACCACTCACATACAGTCATTTGAAATGAAGTGTAGGCAGCAGAATAGCTTCATAACAACACAGAGAGAAGAGGAGGAGTGGGTGCGTGTGTGAAACAGAGTGGAAAAAAATTACCTCCCCACATTTCAGCTTGTTACAGGAACAGCCCTTGACATCCACAGCTACCTGTGCTCTTACCAGACTTGTGGTACACCTTGAAGGAAGCAGTGCCGTCAGCATGGATAAAAATACTTCCAGGACCTTTTATGAATACAGAATGGAGTGGTGGGCACAGCCCCTGAGCCAGCTGCTGCATTTTATAGCAACACTGAAAACAGATAGCCCAGGCTTGCTCCTCGCTTATAGGATGTTCAAAACACCTCAGAATCTCAGCTATAGAGACCTTCGTAATCCTCTGCTCACACTGTGGATGTTCCATTTTCCCCTTTATCTCTCATCTCTATTCTTAGCCTAGAAAGCTTAACACCCCACTTTCTGGGAGAGGCAAGTGCTCATAGCAGCCTTTTATCAGTTCTGCCTCTAGTTTGCTCTCACCTCTCTTCCCTACAGGTGCAATTACTAAAGACAATTTTACTCTACATTTTTAAAGGGACACCACTTTAGTTTGCATTTATATGAGATTTCTTGAAAGAAAACAGGAGGTATGCAACAAAATGGAGTCTAAATAGAAGACTGAGCAAAAATAATGCTCGATTTAACTGTTGTTTCTAACAAATACATTAATTGGAATACCAATGTTGGCAGGTGAGAAAAGAGTGCATTCAACTTCAGGCAGAAAGCGAAGGAGGCAGGAAATATACTCGGGAGAAGAGCTCAGAGAAGATGACAAGGATTCAATCCATTTAAGGGGAAACTGTTCTGGGAACACAAATACATTACAGCAAACAACCTGCATCCACCACAGGTCCCACTCCTGCCTGGCCTTGACCCTTTGGCCCTGCCACAGCATGGGGCTGGGACCCAACGTGTGCAGGGAGCAGGCAGGCTGGGTGGGCCGGCAGGGCAGGGGCAGTGCGGCCATGCCTGGTTGAAAATGCTGATACACATTGCTACTGGTGTGAAGTAAATTACCCAGTTTTTTGGGTGTTTTTTTGGGGGTTGGTTTCCCCCCCCCCCACACACACACTTTGGACTCTGTGTGTGTCAGTGTCCGGGGTTGGGGGGCAATCACATGGTTTGGGGTGTGTGTGATCCCTGCAGCAGTGTTGCTGCTGCAGTGCTGCGATGCATGGTGGGGCATCGCAGCTGCTGCTGCGCTGGCTCTGAACAACCCAAACTCCGGAGGCAGGCACTGAGGAACTGTGAGCTGTCAAAAGTGTGATTAACGCTAATAATTCATATTTCTTTGCTTTCTCATTTATAATATTTTGGGAACGCAGCATGTCAGAGTCAGGCTCCGGGCCTTGGCGAGATGTCTGGGCCTTGGCATCACGGGCCCGTGTGGGGGGTGCTCACTGGCACCGTGCCCCCCCGGCCGGGCGGTGCCTTCTGGGCGGCCCCGCGGCCCTTCCCCTGCCCCAGGCATCGGCCGGGCCCCCGAGCGGGGCTTTCCCGCTCCCGCCCGCAGCGCTGGGGCCCTGCCGGGCTCTGCTCGCAGGCTCGGCCCTGCCGGGTGGGGGCCTGCAGCTCCCCGCGGCCACAGGCGGCTGGGGAAGGCCGGGAGCTCCCCCCGGCAGCCCCGGGGTGCCCGGCACACAGCTGCACGCCCCCGCCGCCTCCCCCGGGCTCGCTGCCCGCAGGCCGAGCCCCGCAGCAGCCCGGGCCCCCCCCGCCCCCGCGGGGGTGGCTCGGTCCGCTCCGCTGCCCCCCCTCCCCGGCCCGGTAACGTGGTCCCGCCCGCGCGGGGCCTCCCTCCTGCCCTGCGCAGCGCCGCCCCCGCAGCAGGGAAGATGGCGGCGCCCGAGGCGGCGTGGAACCGGCTGGATGTGCCGTGGCCCGCGAGCAGCGCGACGGTGGCCCTGGCGGCTACGCACCCTGCAGGTCCCCGCGGGGGGCCGGGCCCGGCCCGGGGGGGCTGGGGGGCGTTGAAGGCGCTGCCGGGCGCCGAGCGGGACGTCCCGGCGGTCGGGGCGGGGGTGAGTGGGGGGGCGGCGGCGGGCGCTGAGGCGCTCCTGGCTCCCTCCCGCAGTGCGGTGGCTGCCGGTGCTGCGGCGGCGGTGCTGCATCGCCGGTAAGCGGCTGTCGGGGACCGGCCTGGCCGCCGAGGGACGCGTCCTGCGGGCCGTGCTCTACGTGTACCACAGCAGGCTGCTGCGGCACCGGCCCTTCCTGGCCCTGAAGCAGGTGAGGAGCGGTCCCGGCCAGCCACTGGCCCCTGAAGGGCCTTTGGGGTAGCGCGGGCTGCCTGGAGCGTCGTGCAAAAAGCGTTTTGGAGCAGGGGAATTTGTGTCGTCTGCAAGTCTCCTCACGATTGAGTTTAGAAGGTTCCTTGGCTCTGTGCCCACCCCCAACCCCCCATCCCCCCCAGTGCAACTGCTGCTTCCCGGCCCTATGGAACCGATACTCATGTCTTTTATACTGACGCTGAGACCTGAAGTAGGTACAGTTATACACTTTTGAATACACAAGGAATACAGGGATTTAATTTTCAATTAATTGTAATAATGGGAGAGGGAAGAATAATCTTAGGCACTTTCTGTTTTAAGATGAAAAGTGAAGTCCTTACCAGTTTTCCAGTAAAGGGATTGTTAGTATCTTCAAATAACTGTTTTGAAATAGGACAGGAATTGTTCTTGCTTTCTTCATTTGTTTATGTAAATTTCATTCCTGAAAGCCAACACCAAAAGCCGTTGTATACAGCAGGGGAAACCATGCAGCACCATTTAACAATGGCCTACTCCAGCCCATCATTTAATTCCATATTCACTGTAGTGTGTTAAAGGACCTTTTTATCATAGTGCTGATATAGGAATGTATCAGAACATTCCAGCATGCAAACCTGCAATTTATGCTGTTAAACTAAGAGGAAGGTGTCATTTAGTATAGCGACAGTTCTTGGAGCAGGACGTTCCCATCTCTCAAAAATACCTGTCAAAGAACTTTTCTTTTTTTCTAGGTTGATCAATGCTTGAAGCGGCTGTGGAAAATGAGCTTGGTGGGCTGCATTGAAACTCTGGCAGAACTGATTCCCAAGTAAGTGTTGTAATCCTGTATGTTATACTATCCATTTACTCAGCCTGCAGAGCTACAGAGGGGGAATGCTAGATCATAATCATCTCCTCATCCCTGTATCAACACAGGAAAAATAAATCCCAAGCCCAGGCGGACTGCTTAGTTCCTAGTCAGCCTATGCTGGAAACTGTGGCTCTGAAGGTATTGGGAGGTTGCAAGCTTGTACTACGTCTACTGGACTGTTGCTGTAAAGCTTTTCTGTATCCTTTTTTCACCAAGGAAACATTCTTACAGTTCACCAGCAGCACCGCGTGAGACCATAACCAGGTTTGCTGTAGGCCCTGTATTGCTGACAGACTCAACTGTGTAATTCAATGTGCAACTTGAAGTTTCTTTGATAGCCAGACATCTTATTTTCAAGTTATTACGTAGGAACCTCAGGCTGTTGGCAGGCTGCTGTTCTGGCCCTGAGCAATCCAAAGTCTGGATACTCATCTCCCAAATTATCCAGGATGTTGCCTTGTGAATTGCCTTTAGTTGGTATGTTCAGCAAGTCTCATTACATGCTGTTTATTTTTTATCCTTAACTGGTGTAATCTTCAGCTTGTCCGTTAAACATCTCTGCTCAGAAGAATTCATACTTTTGAACACTGTGGCTTCGGGGTTGTTGAGCCGGCTATGGTTTGTGTATTTTAAAGTCTTGTCTTGTTTGTTGTCTGTTTCAATGTGCCTGTCAGGGAGAAGGGCTTATAATTAGGCCTTGCTGCTGAGTGAGCTTTATTCATTTGGGAGGAGGAGGGGGATCCCTCCATCCTTTTGGACTTGATTCTAGCACCTGAAGAGATGTGAAAGTGGAGAGAGACTTCTTATGTGCTGTTATGGAAGGCTTTCTTCTTGGTTCATAGCTAACTTTAGCACTAATAAAATTGCCGTGTTAATGCCAGCGTGCCACAAACACTAACATCTGGTACTTTTTGCAGCAAGTCCTGCCTCACGCTGAAATGAGAAGGCTGTGATAAAGTTGTTTTATAATACTGCTGAGTTTACCAGGGAAATCAGTGTCTTGTCTCACAGTACGAGAAAGTAACCACTGTCTGCAGTTGAGGGAGTAACAGCGTTGCATGGAAGAACTTAGTAAAATATTCTTTGGCACAAGAAATTTTTCTCCCCGGTAAGCGTAGAGCTTAATACTTAAGATTGTATGATGTATGATAGTGCCATTATCCTGAGTTGGTGCAGGGTGGTTTTAGGGGAAGACCTCATGTCAAATGATTTGGATGTGACCTGAGAACCTGATGAGTCCCAGGTGTGGCACTGAGCAAAGCTCTAGGGAAGCAGAGGGGCTGCTGACCAGGGATTTACTAGCCAAGTCACTGCTACGTTCTGATCTTGAACAGTTCTTTAAAGCTCAAACTAATATTAAGGAAGGCATGGTGGTGGAGTATAAGAAGACAATCTTGTATTGAGAAGGAATAGAGAAAGGGCAGCTTGGAATCTCTTCTGTTTGAAGGTAGCTGTTTAGAGAGCGCAAGGTTTTGCTAGAGGAGACTCCACACCTTTCTGTTTTGTCTCTTCAGGATTCAGTACAGGTGTGTATTGCAGAGTCTCATGTCCTTGTACAGCATATTGTCGACATCGCTTCATCTGGTATCTGAGACCCAACAGATGCCTTATATCAAGGGCTTTACCTTCCCTTCTGATATCAGTAACTTCCTTGGAGTTAACATTTCTTCTGAGGTGAAAAAGCAAAAGGTTAGAATGCTTACAACAAAAAAACCTACCAGCTGGGTGAAGAAGCTCTTCCCAACAATGCCAGTGGCAGAGGTTGGGAAAAAGAGAAATTTTGCGACCTGCACGAGTACTGTGAGAAACTCTACCATCCCATGCCCTGCGGACATCGGAGAGCCAGTTCTGGTGACCAGAGCCAGCAGAGGTAAAGCCTTGTGCCACAGTGCTACTGGTTTCTGACATCTCAGAGACCAACTGCAACTTCTGTCCAACAGAGCCCAGCACTTCTACTACCTACAGAGTGCGGTTCTAGTACAAACTCCCCTCTTCTGTCCTTGGAAGAGGGAGAGACTGTTGCGTGTACGCTTTATAAAGCTGTGGATAATGCCAGTATTGTGACATTTTGGGGTTTATGGTTTTTTTTTAAACATGATACAGCCTGGAGAGAAGCAGATGCTAAATGCAGTATGCAGGTCCTGTAAACAGTTATTGCTGTTTTCCTGCTTCTGGATAGACGGGGCCCAAGGATAGTGAGAGAAGCTAAGTGCGCTGTCTGCAGCCCATACAAGAGTAGATAAGGGTGTAAGTACAGGATGTGAGTATCCTGTGCTTGCTTGTTCTGGGCCATGTCCAAGTTTTCCCCTGCAGTCAGGGCTATGGCCAGTGACTGCAGGCATCCAGGTGTTTGTGTGAAGCTTTTGCCCGTGAAGTTTTCCTTTGGAGCCATCTGTAAATCTTTGCATCCCCTTCATCCCTCGCCAGCTGCCATGTGAGATGAGTGTAGTCCCCTTGAGTTTGCCTGGAAACGCTGAGTACAGGTGTGAGCCTGCTGAGAGCTCAGCAGGGCAAATCACTGGGGTGTCTCTGTGCAAAGACTTGAAACTGCTTTTACTTCTTAATGGGAACTCTCCTCTCTCTTTATAGGGAAGCACCTGGGGTTTGATGTGAAGAGCTTACTTAGACCATCCAGACCTCCAGCGCAAGAGGTTTCTATGGTACTGCTTTACACATGGGGGTTTTTTAACTTCAAAGACTCTCACTCAAAACATGATACTCCTGATTGAAAATGTCCCCTTTCCATGCCTTATTTTTTGCTTGTCTTAACAACCCAAGTTAGTGTGGAAGCTTTGTACTGAAAATCACTACTAATTTCTGGAATTTGTGGTATGTCAAGTAAAATCACCAGACAGCAAGTCAGTAGGAGACAGGAACACAAATTTCTATGTGCCTTGTTTTTGTATTCCACAAAACAAGACTGCTCTTCCACTTTCTTCTTAGGGAATAAGGAATGTTCTCATAAAAACCTTGGTGCTCTGCTCCTCTCCAGCAGAGAGGATCAGGCATGCCATGGTTTTAAAAGACTAATTATTTCTGTTACTCTTTGTTTCAGGGTATAAACATTGCATCGACACCTTTTAAAGCAAAGTCGGCATCACTTTCCTCTCGTATAGCAAAATTGCAGCACACTGGATCTCTTGTACAAATGGTCCAAGCAGCTGCGTCGTTTGGGGAGCTGTCAGAGGCACTCAGAAAAGCTATTCAGTGGTGCAAAGGCAACAAATTCAAACCAGAAACTTACTTTCTGCGTAACAAGTTGTTGAAAAGCAACCGGCTGCACCACGTGGAGGCTCAAGGATACAGGTAATTTTGCATGCGCGTGGTGTTTATGGTCTGACACTTTATGTTTTAATACTGTGTACTTTGCTACAGTGTAGAGAAATGCAGTGGTATAACCCATTCGTTTTAAACTCTAACAGGATCACTAGTTTAGGTTACTAGATGCTCTGACATGGACATTCTGTTTAACTTTGGTCATTTGTGGAAGGATTTAAAAGGCTAACAAATGTGCAAATACTGAAGAGGGAGGATGAAAATGCAATTTAAATCATGTGCCTGTTTAATCGTGGTGATGGTGCATAATATGATGCAAGGGGTGTTGTCTGTCTTCAGAATGCCCTGGCTACTGTGGTTCAAGGTGCTGTTATCTCACTGGTATGACAAGGGAAATGGTTGAGAAGGCTAATAACCAAATCTCTCCAAACCCCAAATGAAATTAACACATTAGCAGCTGATAATTGTTTTGTGCACCTTCCTCCCCTTAAGCTTGAAGAAAAAACTGTGCTGTGTCAAGACATCTGTCCGTAAATGTCTCCTATATGGGTCACAAAACGCACGCTGGCCAAAGCAGTACCACAGGGCATGGTTCTGTCGAAGGAGGCTCAAATCATCTGTGTGCCTGAAGAGGACTTTGAAAACTGTTTGGCAAAAACCTTCTCAGTTTTCTGGAGTCTGTAAGAGCAGTGCATCACCCATCCTCCCAGCTTACCAGGATGGACCTCTGACTCGGGAAGGCTGTTCCAATGCTGATACAGGCTCTGTCAAACTAAGCACAGCAGGGACCCCTAAGCAGCTGCTTCTGGAAAGAAGCCTAGGCCCTGTGTGGAAAGAAGCTACTGAGAACATGGATATTGATTCTATTTTTGCAGCGATGGGTGTCTGACCCTGGACTTGCAAGGAAGAGAGGGGTCAAGTAATTCCATTTTTTTATATTTTTTTTTAAAATAAAACCCTCAGAACCCTAATGGTGTCTTGGTAACTTGCATCCCGAGTTCTGCTAAGAAAGTAGAAACTATTTTATGGTTTTTTTTGTAAAACAGCTTTTTATTTTTTTTAATGGAAGGGGTGTTTCAAAGAGCTGTGTAGTCTTCATCCTTTTGGCTAGCCTTGTCGAGGAGCTGTGACATTGAGTTACCCTTACTTAGTGTTCCTTCTCTGTTGCTTAACCATGTTAAGCTGTCAGATCCACCATGCAAATAGTTACTGTCCTGTGGCAGATGGCTGCAGCTGTTCACTTACTGCTGCTTAGGACAAAAGACTTCCTGCCACTTTTCCAAGGAAGCAGTCTTACACCCTTCCTTCTGTGCTGCTTGTATAGGGGACAGCGTTGACTTGCAATATTAGCACTGTTCGGCGTTTATTTTCCTGAAATGAGGATTTAACTGAACCTGCTGCCTCTGAGCTGCTCCAGAAATAGGGGAAAGCACAGCTGTGACCTGCAACAGTAAACTCCTGACTGGTGAACATGTTTCTCGCTGTCCTGAAATATTAAGTGCAGTTCTGCCTGCTTGGTAATGCAAGGCACAGCTGCTCCAACATGTATTAATGAAATAATGTTAAAACAAGCCATGGGGTTGCTGCTTTACACCAGGCTCTAAGTAAGTCCTAAGATCACCAGATAAGAAAAAAATTCTTCATGCTGAGACAATGTGAGTCTGCTTTATTGTAGAGCACCTGCCTTACAGGACTAAGGAAAGGCTGTAAGTTCAAGTAAACCTGGAATAGGTTACCTTCAATTTACTAGGCTTAACAGTGGTAGAAAACAAAACACTTTTGCCCCCTAGGCCAGAAGGAAAAATATAACCTTCCTAACCCATTAAGTGCCAAACCCCCTGTATTATGCACATTGTGTGAATTACCATTGTAGGTTTAGTTAGGAGGAATAGGCACAAACTTAAAATGTTTTATTCAAAGAACACATACACAAAGAGAAGAACTTCTATAATAGTCTTCAAGCCTGAACTATGCCCCATTAACCAAGATCCATTTTCTAGGTTTCCTGTCACAGGAACACCTAGTGGTAACTCAAAACAGCTATAGAGAATCACTAGCCAGTAGCCCTCTAGATACCCGACCCAACACAGTCTTACTTCAGACTGTTTTGTAACATCTTACAAGAATTTACTTAGAGGTCTTTTCCCATTCCATAAAATGGTATAAAATTACCTAAGTATACCACATAAAATCAACAGCATTCAGCTGCTTGAAGACTTCTCAGAAAAGACTCAAAGTGAGGGCAGCCATCCCAGCAGTGACCTCCATCCTGAACAACCCCTCCAAACAATAAACAACATACAATGTTCCTTTTGGGCAGCAGGTGCTCAAGTAATGCCCCAGTGCAGCTCGTGCACAGAATCAAGATCCATAGTTCGCTTCATCAAAGGCCTTTCTGGCTCGTTTCAGTTCTTCGTTCATAGTTAGGAGGTCTTTAACTCTGGCAAACTTCCGTGGATCCTTGCGTATTAGAAAGACAATGTCCTCAACCTGTACACGACCCTGCCGCCCAATTGACATGGCCTTGTGTGTCTGTGGGAGGAAAAGAGGAAAGTCAGCAGGGTCCCTTTGCCCCTTAAATTTTTTTTAAGCTCTCCGTACCACTTCATTTTCAGTCATTTTATAATCAAAAAGTAAGCAACTGCAGGATCTGGGCACCATTATCCTACTCACAGGAGAGCTCCCCAGTAAACCATGGACTTGCGGCCGCTCTGCTGTCCCCAGCTACCTGTCACACCCAGCACACACCACTATACACACGTAACCATAATGGCATCACAACTAAAGCCAGATCACATGTAGGACACCCAGCCTGCAGAGCGCTCGGAGACAAACAGCATCAGGCAGAACTTGGAAGCAATGTGAGGTAACTATATCACAGGACAGTTGAGGGCATTTTGATGAGGAAAGGCAAGGCCAGCCTTTCAAAGAAAAGGGATCCACGAAGAGTAGGAATAACTTTTTTTTTTAAAAAAAAACCAAAACAAACTTTCACACAGTATCCAAATATCTGGAAGAGTGATGGCTTCAGGCATTTCTTTTATAGTGCACAGCTACATTCCCATCCATGTAAAGACACCGGGAGAATACAGAAAGCTGCCAGACTCAGAGCTGAGCCTCGTCTTTTGTCAGCTGCACCCAGAGCGATGCTGCAGTGCACCCCAACGTCAGCTGTGTGTTCCTCCCCTTACAGTACTGATCTAGCTGCTCCTTAAGGACTTCAGACACTTCTAAATGCACACGGAGCAAGATGGATGAATTTTGCCTTAATCTTGGAAGAGCAAAGTTTACGTGTGGCTTTTTCTGACTAGCATCAGAGTTTTGGGCCTGGAATAACGCAGTATTTGAGCTGGAAGTATTAACCTTCTAAGATTAAAGTTTTGGTGAGGATGTGTTGACCATGCTGTCTACAGCCGACTTACCATTTCTGTGATAAACTCTATCACCAGGTCCTCAAGAATATCCACTGATTCTGTGTAAGGGTTCTGGTCATCCCCGAATCCATACATCATGCATCTTACTGCAGAAAGAAACAACGTGAGGCTTCTTTCATCCATTCAGCGCCATCAGCAGCACACATCTAGATAGAGCTCACCAGCAGCACATCCATGCACCGGGATGGCATGTTTGGTTTTTTTTTTTTTGCTGGGCTGGACAATTCTTGAGCAAACATGCAGGAAATAAGCAGGCAGACAGAAGCCAACAGAAGCCCAGTGCTGTGCGTACAGAAGAGCGTGCCTGATGACAGACTCTTTAAATAGATATTTAGCCTACCGCCGACTGACCGTGCAACTCACCGTTGGCACAGTTAGGTTCAGAGGATGCATTAGCGATATTTTTTAGGGGGATCTACGCAACAGCTTGCTGTGCTTTCAGCCAGAGCGCAGGGTGCAAGCTGCCGTTTGGCTATGGAAACCGGAGTTCGGGCACTCCGTAGCCACCACGGCGGTTTCAGCCGTGTTTGGGGAAGGGACATGGTCCCTAAAAGCCGCGGCGGGTGACCGCCAGGGCAGGGCGTCCTGGCCCGGCTCCACTCACGTTCTTTGGAGAACAGCCTCTTCCTCTTGCCTTGCCCGCCGTCCAGGCCCCCGCCGGCCTCCTCCGCGTCTTCTTCGAACTAGACGGGGCACAGCGGAGGAGAGGCCGCGTCAGCGCCCAGGGCGGCGGGGGGACCCCGACCCCGACCCCAGCGGGAAGCGCTGCCCCCCCGCCCCCCACTCACCGGCGCGTCCTCCTCCTCGTCCGCCATGGCCACACCTGCTGCCGGGGCGGCGCTTCCGCTTCCGCTGCCCGCAGCCGGCGGGGGCTGCGCCTGGCGGGGCTCGGGCGGTGCCGGGGCGGTGCCGGGGCCCGTGCTGTCGGCCTTGCCCGGCTGCGGCTGCATCATCGGCTGCGCCGGTGGCTGCGCGCCGGGCGGGCCGTGGGCGCCGGCTGAGGCGCTGCCGCCCGCCGGTACCGCTCGCTCTCCGAGGGTGCCGGAGCGGCCGGGTTTCTCTGGGGAGGCGGCTGCTCCGCCGGCGAGAAGGTGCTGCGGGCCCCGGGAGCGCGGCCGTTGGGGGACCGAACCGGCCGCAATTGTTACGTGGGAGGCCGCGTTCTTTCTAGCTGCTTTGGTATCTGGAGCATTTTAATACAGCGCGTTTTCTTCAGGGGCAAAATAAAAAATTGGGCAGTGCAACGCTTTGTAGGTGCAGACCTTGGGTTTTGCTTCAGCTCCCTGCCTGCGGTAGCTGCCCGTGTGACCGCCTGCAGCCCGGACGAGCGCTCGCTGCCCTCGCCGGGGGGGCGGGTTGGTGCTGCCCTGGGCGGAGGGGGGTGGGTGCACGGAAGGAACACGGGGTAGGGCTGGCGAGTGCCCCGCTGCCAGGCTGGGGGGCTGCCCCCGTCCGCCCAGCCCCTGCCGGTGTCGGGGCGCCGGGGGAAGCTGGCCCAACCCCACGGCTTGGGGCTGGGTTATACAGGCACCTGCCTTGGCCCAGAAGCAGGTAGGAAAGGGGCAGTTCAGGGACCGCAAGAAGAAGGCAGCGTATGGATTGTTTACCTTGCATCGTTCACTGTTGCTCGTAACTGTATAAATAACTGTAAAGCAAATAGCTTTGCAGATGGGTGTGCTCTAGCCTGTAAAATTCTGTTACTGTGGAAGCAGGGATGCTACGAGCCTTTTCTCCCTGTAATTTCTTTTTTAATTTTCCAAAACCAAACGTTGTAATTCTTCACATTGAAGCTGTGCTGCAAAGGAGTTACTCTGAGATGGATTTGGTGACCCTCCCCGAATCTGTATATGATGCTCTTTATTAGGTTGTCAGATCAGGATAATGAGGTTTGAAAAGGGACCTCGGGAGGCGTCTACTCTGTTCCCCTGCTGGAAAAGAGGATCAGCCATGAAGTCAGAAAGGTTGTCTTCTCCCAAACAGTCAAGTCTCTGGCCTGTGCGGTTGCCAGGGGCTCTTCCATCGCTTCAGCAAGACTTGCACTTGCCCTTGTTGAATTTCGTAAGGTTGCTGTCAGCCCTTGCCCCAGCTCTCCCAAGTCCCTCTCAACGGCAGCCCTGCCCTCGAGTGTGTCAGCTGCTTTCCCCAGCTTGGTGCCATATGACCGTTTGGTAGGAATGCACCTCCTCCAGATGACTTGTTAAACTGGACACATCCCAAGGTAGACCCTTATAGTGTCCCACTTCTAACTGCCATGCAGATGGAGTATGACCCACTGACTTCTGCCCTCTGAGCCCAATTATCCAACTAGTTTTTACTGATCTAGTTGTGCACATGTCCAGACTACAATGTCCTAATCTGAATAAAATATTGCAGGAGATAATGTAGAAAGACTTGATAAATCTGGGGTATATGACATCTGCTATTCTCTCCTCATACAAAAATCTGGTCATTTTGTCATAGAAAGCAGTTGGGTTGGTCAGGCATGATTTACCCTTGATAAATTCATGCAGTCTCCAAATCCATTCTCCTTCGTGTGCCCAGAAATATGTTCCAAGGTAACTCACTCCATGATATCCCAGGGACAGAGGTGAGGCTGGCTGAATCCGCAGTTCCCTGAATTGTTCTTTTGACATCTTTGAAGATGGGTGCAACATTTGCTTTCTTCCAGTCATCAGGGATCTCCGCCTTGCAAGGACGTCGCCCAGCTCTCTCGGCACCCTCAGATGTAGCCTGTCAGTTCACATGAACTTGTACGGGTCCAGCTTGCTCAAGTAATCCCTAGCCTGATCCTTGTCCACTGGCAGCTCTGCTCTTGAATCCTTTTAGATTTTCCAAAGGCCTGGGAGACCTTTTGGTAAAGACAAGCAGAGGATTAGGACATATGACCCACCTGCTTTAGCAACAGGACTGTATTTCCCTTGTTCGGCTTTTTACTACCAGTGTAACTGCGGAAGTTCTGGTTGCTTTTCATGTCCTTCACAAGTCACAGCTGCAGCTGAGTTCTGGCTTGCCTCACACCATCTCTGCACACCTGGGGAAAGCTTCTAAAGTCCTCTTTTGTAGCCTGTCCTTGTTTTCACCTCTTACATGCTGCCTTTTTATGTTGGAGCTCCATCATGGGTTCCCAGTGCAGCCAGTTATCTCCTGGTATGCCTGCTTGTCTGAGTATGAGGATGGCTCGTTCTTGTGCTTGGAAGATGCTCTCATTGAAGACTGCCAACTGTCAAGCTCTCTTGTCCTTCAGAGCTGCATCCCATGGGATCCCATGTGGTTGTTCCCTGAATGAGCTGAGGTCCAGGATCTGCTACTCTCTTTCATCGCTCTCCTCAGGATCCTCAAGTCCACTATTGCATTGCTGCTGCAGCCAAGTTGATTACCATGTCCTCAGCAAGTTGTTCCTTTGTTAGTGAGTAGCAGATGCAGCTGTGTGTCACCCTGGGTGGCCCATCTAATACCTGTATCACAAAGCTATTCCTGACACCCTACAGAAATCTTGACTGCTTGTGTCTCATCCTGTTGCCCTTCCAGCAAATGTCAGGGAGGTTCAAGTCGCCCGTGAGAACCTGAGTCTGATACAGAGACTTCCCAGAGTTGCTTAAAGAGGGGGGGGAAGTGTCCATCCGCTTTCCTGCCCTGGTTGGGTGGTCTGTAGCGTGCTCCCACCATGCTGTCATGCCTACTGGCCTCTCCTCTCATCCCAAAGTTTTTGAAGGAGGCACATTTATCCTTGTAACAGGTAATTCTGGAACAGCTAATGTGAGAGCAACTTCCTCTTGGACTTTGGCTGCGAGTTTGTGACTTGAAGCTGACAGTTCCTGTGTACTTGTAATACACTGAGTATTATTTGTATTCTGCAAATATGAAAAACAGCGAATGAGCTGTATCAAAGCTCAAAACCAATTTCTGACTTTCATTTTATGAAAAATAGTGGCTAGGGTGTGACATGGAAGTCAGTGGGTCTAGGTTTTTTTTGCTGGTACTAAGAAGTTGAAAGATTGCACACCACTTTGTGACAGGGTTTTATGGAAAGAGGATCTCAAATGAACTCTGGAATTTCCCTTTCAGATCATCTGTGACTTGGGAGAGAACATGTGTTTGCTGCTGCCCAGGTCTGTTCAGGATAAACTGAAGATGAAACTTCACAATATAAGGTACGATACTGGTGCAGTTACAGTACGGAGTTGCTTGTCCTGTCAGGAAAAGGCTTCCTAGAAGTAAATGTCCTTGTAATCTATGAATTCTAAACACTTAAGACTTTATAGCTTTTAGGCCATTCAAAAAGAAAAAAAAAGGTGATAATAAACTTGTGGGTTTTTTTTTCTTTTCTGATGGCATTGGTACATGTTCTTACAACATGCTAAGGTTTTAACTATGGGCTAAGTAAATATAGGTAGAAAGGGAGAAAAGGACAGCTTGTTTTACTGCTTGCGTGTGGAACTGATTTGGCTTAGCCAAGTCAAAACACTGGGTTTTATTCGTGTTTCTGATTTTTAGCATGGTTTGGGGCAAGTTCTTCCTCCTCGCTTTATATAGTGAACACGGAACATGCATCCATGCTTGGCAAGTGATTTGAATTTGAGCACTGTGAAAGAAGAGCGTTTGCTTTCTAACATGATAAATTATTTTAGATCAATAAATTCGAGATTATGCTTTTAATAATAACCTACAGGAAAGGGAATGGACTTAGTCTTTTTTTTTTTTGGTGAAGTAACTGATGGCTCTGAGAACTGAAGTATGCTAAGGGCAAAGAGCTGGTGAGTGAAACTGCTGGCAGGTGTAAAGAGATGGAATGAGATGCTTTTGCTATGCTTGACAGTGAGGGTGGAAATCCAAAAAGAAAATATGTTCTTCATGAACTCTGGATTTAAGGAAACGTGAATGGATGTGTAGCCTTTTCACTTAAGTTTCTCCTTTTCCTAGTTCTCAGTACTTCACACATTGAAGCACAATTGACTATGACCAAACAACTTGGAAACTGCAGGTAATCCCCACAGGCGTGGCAGTTTCCCATGGCCAAAACCTGGAAACTAACTTCAATTGCGAGGCTAGAGTTCACTCTTGCATCAAAAGTAGGACTGAAATCAATGTGTGTGGTGGTAACTTCTGTGTATGCTGCTTGCTTCCTGCTGTAACCCAGTGTTCAGTGGAGGAGTCTGCACTGGAATCTAGAAGCCCTTGCTGTGACAGTCCCTCACTGTTGGGGCTAAACACAGCGCAGGATGACTTCTCCTAAGCCAAACAAGTACAATGTGACTCATAAATTCTCTTTTCCTTCTATATAATACTTGAGTCCTATCAACATCTAAATAAACTTTTTTTTTTTTTTTTGTGAGGTATGTTTCATACTGTTAGCGTAAACTAGGTTTAAAAAAACCCCAAACCAGAGGAGTGGCAAACAAAGGGAAATGGACACAGATTGGTTGCTTAAGTAATGCCCTTTTCAGCTAGGTTATAAAAAAACGGCCTCTGCACCATGCCATGTAACTTGAATTTGTGCTTAAGTTCCCACCTGGAGCTGCAAAGAGAACTGTGTTTCTTTGTAATTTAACATCTAAGGCTTGAACAAGATTTAGCCTCATCAGCTTGGACACCTGTTAGTGTTTCTTAACATCTTAAAGAAACTTTAACATTGATATATTTTATACTGTAAAAAAAGTTTCTTCTTATTTTTACTGCATTATTTTTAAGTTGCTTACAATACTCTTAATATTGTTGAAGTTCTTTAGAGTACCAGGTCTAGAACAAATGTCTTCGTTATGCCTCAGAAGTCATGCTGGGGAACCACTAAGGACGGAAGAAAAGAAATATTTTTCTATTAGAATGGTCTTTAAAAGTTGTCCAAAACTATTTATCCCAAATTTATAAATACTTTGGCCACCTGAACCCTGGCTGCTATGGGCCAAAGCTGCCAGCAGTACCTTCTGACAGTGTGCAAACTGCCATCGAGTGTGGCTTATTTTACAGATCTACCTGCCAAACCTTCCCCGAGGTTTGTGAGTATTGTTCGTTATTTCATTTTTTCCATCATCAGTTTGTAGAATTTCTGAAATGTCTCTTGGAATTGAGGGCCGAGTACCAGGTTTCCCAAGCCGATTTTTTTTTGAAGAAAAAGAATCTCTAAATATCAGTGCAATGTTTTTTATCATGTTTAGCAGAAAGGCAGCTGTTGTTCTGAAGTCCTACAGAATCTATGTGGGCTTTGATCTCGGTGCATTTGTTTTGCCCTGTTCAGTAATACTTCTGAATTGTGCAATAGCTTATATCCTTCATAAATTGTTGTGAGCAGTTAAGCTAGTTTTGTTGATGCCTGAGAAATACAAGTTTCTTGTGCCTTTGCCAGGTTTTGGTTTAAGAAAAAAATTTGTCTTAGAAGAAATTTTTCCTTATCAAGAAAAATCCATCATGTCTCCAGCAGGAGGCTCGCTCTCCCAGTGTAGTAACTGCCTTGCCAAGTTCAGTTTGAACAAAGGCTTTTCTCTAGGGAGCTGAAGAGGAAGGGAAAGGTGCAGCTGAGGGGCAGACACCGGAGAAACAAAAACATGCTGGAGAGTACAGCCAGAGAGAGTCTTGATGAAGCACAGATGGATCCCAAGGAATGAATGCAAAAGGAGTGAGTACAGCACCTTTCAGTGTCTGAGTCTAAATAGCCTTCCCTGGTGGAGTTAGGGCTAGACACCCCATTCTGTGCCTGCATCAGGGGCGAGGGCAACAGACCAGCAGTGCTGTATTTGTCACACACCAGCCAGTGGAGAATAACTTCTTGGGAAGCAGCATTAGCAAGAAAAGCAATGAGATTTATTCCCTGCCCCTCACTCCCCCTACTACTTCTTGGCATCGTATGTTTTTCATCATTCTCACTGGTTTTCCAAGAAAATACTGGTTTAAGTAGCTATGTCTGTGGAAGTGGTGGATTTATTGTCTTGTATAAATTTGGTAAATGTGCCACAAGGTGCACAAATGGCATTGCAGATTATTAGAATATAAAAATATGAACTACCTTCCCTGAAAAAATCTGCTGTATGTTTAACTAAACAGTTGATGGCTGCTCAATAATGACCTTATTGAGCAGAACAGTTTGCTGTGCTTATATAAAAGATGCTTAAAAGCAGACTAATTGTATCTGAAGTAGATGGAGGTCAAGCATTTCACAGGTGCTTGGACAGCGTTAGTGTTAAAATACAGCTGTGCATACTGCCTCAGTGCTGTGGCCGGTTCTTAGGAGCAGATCAAATTGCAGTTACTAAACCAAATATTAAAATCACTTGTGCAGATAAGGGAGGGATGCTTAATTTACTGTTTATTGGTGGTGCCTTTAGATACCCACTGGCTGTAAATGCATCAGATGAAAACAAAAGGAAGTTACAGGACTGGTGATAGCATATTGTGGAGAGGCTGGCTTCTCATATAGAGGGCTGTAGAGGTAAGTCACACCTCTCAATTTGTTAACTAGTCATTTTTATTTTGGGATGTCATGTAAGATCAGTTTGCCTTTTCTTCTGTTCCTTTCCTCATTGCACGGCACAAATCCCACAACTTATTCCTCCCTCCTTTGCCTCTTCTGTAAATGGGTTCTGGTCTTTTATTCTGTTTCCAAAACATTTAAGCAGGAGAGTGAATTAAGAAGCTGTATGTCTTCTGGGGTTTGTCCCTGCTTGCACAGAAAAAGCTAGTTTCTCCGTAATATACGGTATCATGTTATAGCTGGGATAAGCAGGTACTAAAGCACTCTCCAGCAGGAGCAGGATTAGCCAGTGATACAGACTGGAAACTTAGCTGCTGCTAAAATTCTCTTTCCTCCCTAGCCAGAAACTTTGATAGTTGAGGGAGGTATCTTGCTTCTCATGGGCACTTAAGCCACCCCACTTAATGCAAAATGAATTGTCTGTATTTAACACTTGGCACTTTCTGTTCAGCATCCAAAATTTGTTTCATACTGTACTACTACATCCTAGTTCCGAGCACAGTACGGAAATAATGCTGAGCCCAAGGAGCAAGACTTGTGACAAAGAGTGAAAGAAGGCAACACTGAAACAACCTTTCAAGTGACAGTAAACGGAGCTCCTTCTGCCTTATAGCATGTTGCCTCTCTGTCTAAATGCCTCTAGAGAGGCTGAATCTGAAATGCCTACCTGCTAAAAATCCAACCCTCTGCTTTTCAAATAACTTACTTTTTCAGGTTACTTCATTAACATTAAATAGAATTATTGACGTAGTATCTGGTCAAGGTCCCTACTAAAATGCATTCTATGCTATAGTGGCTCTAGGGGACTGTTGGAAAAAGACTGGCTTTATAGTGCCAGGGTTACTGTGACAGACTAGACCAGACACAGCAGAGGAAGACAAAGCAGAAAGTACTGCTGAAAGGCCAGAGAAGATTGCACAAGGTGAAACACTTCCATAGAAGCTAGTACTCTACACCATTTCTGTACGTAACAGGTGCAGAAGAGGCAAAGTTTTACAAGGTAATGCTGAGTGCCTGCAGTATAGTGTATGCACTACAAATGATTTAAGACATCAAAAGCATTTAAAACTGAAATGATCTCTACTGCTTCAGTATGCTGTAGGCCCACCACTGATCAATGAGTGGGGAAAAAGAAAGGGAGAGCTTTTGTGTCCCTGGCCTGAGAAAGTGCAGTTCCTCACTCCGCAACACAGCATGTTCCTTAAGAACTTGGCAAGAAAGTCTGCTGCTGTCAGACACCCGTTTACCCAAAGCATGTTCCCACGAAGGCACTGACATTTAAGTTTTAATGTTTAGGTGAAGGAGAGGACTTGATTTTATTTACTATCTTACCTGTCACAGGGGCACGGATTCTTGAGCGTAACAAACTGTGGTGTTCTTCCCTGCAGATGGCTGAGCAAAAATGCAAGAGTTATTCCAGTGTTTGAAGCACTTGCGAATGAAGATCTCTTGACCAACACAGCAGAAAACATGTGTCCAGTCCAGAGGTAAAGGTGGTTCTTCAGGATAAAACGATACCTGCTGTTTCTAGTACAGCTGTTAGAAAACATGTATGTATGACCTAGCGCCTCATGGCTTCTGCTAAGGACACCTCAAGGCAACAGTACACACACACTCAAGGATTGTGCAGTCCAATTCACAGTCTAGTGCCATTTGAAAGCACTTCTAATACATAAAATAGGCCCGATAAATCCATTTGTATTTAAGCCGTTAATAAAAGCCTTCCGAGCACTGTAAGGGGTTTTGTTCTGAAGAGAGACTAAAACACGAATTGCACTTTTTGACATATACAGGCTTATTTTCAGAAGCTCTTCAGTCAAGGTTAAGGCATTGACAAGATTGATGCTTTTGGAAGAACCCTTTTTTAAGATACTGAGAAAGTATTGTTCCTGAAGTGTTTACCTGCACCTGTTCCATCTGTCTAGATACTACTGCACTTCCCCCTAGGATCAAGCATCCCACAGGCTGGTTTGCAATTAGAGGTAAAATATTAAATCAGTTACGGGTTTGATCTCTGCTAAGATGTGGAAGCTAGAGATCTACATCTTTCTGCTGCATTCCTTATGCCCCCCACTTCTTACGTGTATGTTGAAAACAGATTCACCTCGTGTCTAGTATGAGTTACAAGAAATCCCATAATGAAAGAAAACACTAGAAATACCACCTTCTCGCCCTCAGAGTGGTTTACAAAAAAGAACTGCCCTTTCTTGAGGTTTAACACTTAATATAAGTAATTTTGAGAAGTGCATACCCACATTCATCAATGCTGACGTGACAAGACTGAGTTCTAGTTTGATGGAGGCGCGTAACAGCTTTGCTCTGAATTCTCCTGTACAACTGCTGCTGTTGATGGCAGCCCTTTTGTCCGATTCTGTACCTTGTAACTGGACAGCTTCAGCTGCTTTGAAGCAGACCCAGTTGCTGTGGGGGACAGTTCTTCAGGTGCACAGTAGCAGCTCACAGAGTACGGGACATCAGTATTTTGCTTCAGCTGCCAGGGTAGAACAGATGCAGATAATGGACAGGATGTCTCATCTCTGACAATTCACCTGAGTGCAGCTGGATTAGAAGACAGATGTAGCACTGACTCATGATAAAGTGCAGAAGGAGGGCATTCCCCTAGATGTCAGTCTTTTATTCCATTTTGTTTCAAGCCAACAGTAATCAAAAAGCAGACCCCATTAAAGGTATGTCCTTTCCTTCACACACCGGGAACAGGAACAGCTTGACGTGTGCGGGCAACCTGTGCTGTCATGCCGCACCTATCGAATGTGCAAAAAGTTACAAAGTAAAATACATAAGAAGTGCTACACACACCTTCACAGACAACTGGCTATTTCCACTCTAGATTGCCTTAGAGCAGGCAGGTTGCACAGGCACTAGTTTTTGGCCCGCGCTATGTAAGCTGAGAGAAGTAAACCTCTGCGTATCATTCAATTAAACTGGGCAAGTACAGTTTGCCTAATGTTAGGGCTACAGTTTTTATTCCCTAAACTAAATGTGTCTTTAGTAATGAGATTACTAGACTATTCTCGTATCCTACATAGAGCAGAGCTTAGGCATGCAGTGGTAGCTTTTTGAACATTTTGGTGGAGGGAGAGGAAATGCTGTATTAAAACTGAGCTTCTCTTTGGAGGTTCTCTTTGCTTTTTTGTCCTCAGCACAATCATGTAGGTTTTATAAAACAGTTTTATAACAACCTGGATTCATTCACAGCGCAAACTTCCTGAATTGATGGATTTATTACACAAAAAGCTTAGTGTTACAAATACTAGTTTATCCAGAAATTTATACAAGTTTATCTAAAAATGAATTCTAGTACCTCGGGCTTTTTACAACAAAACCCCAGACCTCTGGTTTTGGTACCTTTTGTTCTGGATGAGCTGAGCAGATCAGGAGCCTGTCTTTTCAGCTGGCCTCTACAGCACGCAGGTTTCCAGTAACATGGGCTACAAAGCATCTTAGCAAGTGAACCCCCGAAAACTCCAGAGAACTGTGGAAACAAAGGCATGGGTGTGCAGTGCCAGATACTGCTGTGTCTTGGAGTAATGCAAGCAAACCCAGCTACCGGCTGTATGAAATTACATTTCCCGCAGTGCAGTACAACCTTGGCAAGAGCAAGCACCACAGCTGTGTAAATCAAACGACAGCTTGCTACTGTCAACGCGAGTCCAAACAGAATGGCAAAGCCCACTAGCACGCAGCGTAGGGACTGCTGCCCCCTTGGAGAAAGGCCAAAGGAAGAAGCAGCTTTGAAACTGGAACTCCCACTCGCTTGTAGAGGAGGGGGAAAAAGGAAAGGGGTGCTTCCCCATCAGCAGCCCACCGTCCATCCTCGGGACACAGAGAAGTGCCACCTCTAGAGCAGACAGACCCGTTTCAGGTAGTTTGCCCTATCAAAATCATCACCTGAAAGGCAACGGCAACAGAGAAGAGCTTTACCTGACCAGGAATAGCTGAGGAAAGCATCCCTGAGTTTTCTCCTTTACAAACTCCTGGATTTCCAGTACATTCTTTAACAACAGTCCTCTGGAAGCACGGTCAATTTTTGTTAACACCATCTGCATGGATCCAGAAAGGGAGGATTAAAAGAGGAAAAGGAGATTATTTGGTTGCTAGTCTGGAACATCTCTAAGAGTCTGAGCCATCTTGCAAGGCAAGCTGAAAGCTCTGGGCTGTATCTAGGGGGGAAAAAATGGTATAATGCAGTTCCCTGGAACAGTTCTATAGTCTGCATAAGGAGTGGACCTTCTCAAGCTTAAGCTGAGCACTGAGAAAAAAAAAATTGTCCACTTAATAAATCAAGCAAAAAATCCTTTAAATCCCACTTGCCGCCCTCAACATATTTTAGCCCTGTTTTATTAGCAGTAAGGGGTGTGTGTGTGGTTTTTTTACTTAGGTAGGACACCTTGCATAAGCTCTGGTAGCGGGTACACACCTTTACAGATTATCTGTAGTTTATAACCAACACGAGAACAAAGCATTACCTACCACATAAGGAATCCCAAACTCTTCCAGCATCTCTACAGCAATATGATCTTTTTTCTGGAGTCCTACTACACCATCAACTAATAGAAAAGTCCTCTTCAGGCTGCCAGAAATACAAGCAACAGTAATAACCACCATTTTTTTCATGCCTGCTCTGCTACTTCCAAATTCATAACCAAGAATAAGTCACATGGGATCCAGGGATAGGAAGAGCCAAGAAGAGCCATGCATGCGAGCTGAGGGTCAGCATGGAACAAGTAACATGGGATCCGGGGAGGGGAAGAGCCAAGAAAAGCCATGCAAGGAAACGGAGGGTCAGCATGGAGCAGCACCTCGATGTTTGCTGCTGGTTTGATCTCTCTAGGCACGAACGAGGTTCCCAGTGAAATGACATGTGAACTAATCGATACTACCACTGGAAGTAGCTACCCCTTCTGCATTTTTTCACCGAATTACATGACGTTGTATACAGGCATCTGGCTTCCATTGCTCTGTGAAGGTACAGGTAAGTCCCTTACTTGTGCCGCTCCTGCAGATAGGCCTCCACCATCTCCACAAAGTCTTGCGGGGCACGGTAGCCGTATCCTGGCATATCCACCACAGTAAAGTACTTCCCTACTTTGAAGAAATTCATCTTCTTGGTATGGCCCTAGGGAGAGGATTTAGGTAAGATGAAGGAAGGGGGTGCTTTTAAAAAGGTGGTTTGAGGAGTGGACTAGGGGCTGCCCTGCAAAACAGCTCTGTACTGTACCCCACCTGCGCAGGGAAGGCTGCAGAAATGTCTCTGTTGCTTTAAGCTGCCCAGTCTCTCATCCTTGGAGCGATCCTGTGCGGCTCTAGCCTTAAAACAGACTAAAAACCTTCATGGGTCACTGCGCTCGGCTCTTCCCCAAAGGGCTTTATGGCACATCTGCCCAGGTGCAGCCCTTCTGTCTGGTGCCCGTGCTGGCCCTGGGCAAGGAGCAGCTGGGGCTCCTGCCACCTTTCCTTCGCTGGTGCTCGGCCTGCGCCAGCTCCGAGCTGCTGGCCGCTGTGGCTGGCACCTTCTGACGGACTCTTCAAGTTACTGAGAAATTGATCCCCCCTGTCCTCAGCCCTGCTCTGCGGTTGGCACTGGCCTCTGACCGTGCAGGAGGTGGGCTGCGAACGGGGCTTACCGGCAGGCGCGCTGCGAACGGGGCTGAGAACGGGGCTTACCGGAGTTTTTGACACTCTGACCTCCACCTCAGGGGCCAGAGAGAACAAGGCTCGGATTAAAGACGACTTGCCCACGTTGCTGCGGCCGATGAAGCACACCTGCAGCGGGGAGGCACAGAGCATTTCCACACCTGCCCAGCGCCCCGCACCCACGCCGGGCAGGGGCACCTGGACCTTGGTCAGCCTTTGGGGACGGCGCCGGAGGACAGCGCCGTGCGGCCCCGCGGGTCCCTCACCTCGGGCGGCCCGGGCGGCGGGGCATGGCCCATGCGGACGGCCGAGCTCACGTACTCGATGGCGTGGCCGTGGCCGGGCCTGAAGAGCAGCTCGGCGCGCTGCAGGGCGGCCAGGCCGGGCTGGAAGAGGCGGAACCGCTCCGTGTCGGCGCCGGGCGCCAGGTACCGCTCCAGCTTCTGCAGCGGGAACACGACGCCGGCGCGGCGGCTCGGCTCCAGCCGCAGCACCTGGGACAGGGCGGCCAGCGCCGGCGGGCCCCGCGCCGCCACCCCCGCCCGGCAGCAGCATCCCGGCGCGGCGCGGCCCGGAAGGCGGCGGGGCCCGGCCCCGGAAGGCGGCGGGCAGCGGGGCGGAGCGGGGCGCGGGGCGGCCCCGGAGGGCGGTGAACGGGGCGGAGCGGGGCCCGGGTGCGGCCGAGGCTGGGCCTGGTGCGGGTGGCTGCGCCCTGCCCGGGAGCCCCCGCACCGCCCCCGCGAGCAGCCGGGCTCCCCGGGCTGGGCTCCGCGCTTTGCTCTGGCTCATGCCGGCCCTGGGCAGACCCGAGCCGGGCACCGGACGGCGCTTCGCTCTGGCTCATGCCGGCCCTGGGCAGACCCGAGCCGGGCACCGGACGGCGCTGCGCTCTGGCTCATGCCGGCCCTGGGCAGACCCGAGCCGGGCACCGGACGGCGCTGCGCTGCCGCGGGCGCTGCGCGGGGAGCCGCGGTGGCCGCGGAACGGGCGGAGCAGCAGCGCCCTGCGGCCGGCCCCGTCTGCTGCCCGGGTCGCTTCTCCGGGAGCGGCTCCGATGTGCGACCTCGCCCCCCCGAGGGTCCTGGGGGACGCTGCCATTGCTCCGAGACCCATCCTTCCTCTGCAGCCACCGTCCTCTGCGTAAAGCCCTGTAAACCTGGCTGGTTTCTTTATTACAGTGAAAAGATGTAAGGCCAGGAAGGACCGTTAGGAGATAACACGGTCTGTAACCGGCTTTCCTTTGAGACCAGTTGATCCCTGCTACAAGGCTCTACGGAAGGAACTTCTGGCCCCTAAGAAAAGTCCAGCCACCGACCTACATGTTTCTCATGAGCAGTTTCTTCCACTCTTTCCTACGAAGACAAGCTTCTACTGAAATGCATACGCTTCTCAAATTTATGGTCAGTGGAAGCAGTTACTGGTGACAGGCTAACAGTGTAAAACTAAGGGAAAAACCCCTGTATCCTACTTTATTCCTGTAAATTAAGTCCTCTTAAATTTTCGCTTCACAGCAAGGTGGAGCTCAGACGTGCGTAGCTCAGGACAACCCGCAATCGCTGGCTGCTACGTGCATGCTTAGAAAAGTGCTCCCAAATAAATCTACAGATGAGCTTTGATTCCCAGCCAGTCTGAAACCTACAGATCTGGCCTCTCCCCAGTGGTGGAAGTAACTGTAGGTAAATGTAGAGAAAAAAAAGCAGAAAAATAAACTGTTCAAGGATCACTTCAGCAACACTGCTATTTTTTTTTTCTTTTGTGGTAATGCAGCCACCTAATTCAATTAAAATCTGTGGTGAATCTAGTAACAGAAAAAAACCCCAACACTGGCCAGAGATGATGTTCATAACGACTCCAGCGGGCAGATTTCCACGTTTCTATACCAAACCATGGCACGTGAAACAGAGCAAGTGCTCTTAGGTATTTTTGCCTCAGCGTCCCGTGCAGCTCACCGCCACTGGCAGCAGGCTTGCCTGCTTGAAATGACCCTGCAGTGGTTGCCCTTAGTGCCCGTGTTCTCCAGCACAGTACCCCCAGCCCAGCTGGCCAGAGGCACGAGGGAAGGCAGCAGAGAAACTGATGGGCCCGTGTAACAGCACATGTGCAGGCATGGTGATGTGAGCAGCGCTCAGTTCACAGTGCCCTAGCCACTAATTAAGTCTCCCTTTTTAATGTGACAGTACCTACATAGGCGACGGGAACAGATTAAAATGGCATAGAACTTTCTGAATGTATCTAATTTTAGCAAAAGGCTGGATAAATAAGAGCATCCAGTAGACCCACATCTCAAACCTGAAGATCAGAACAGTGCATTTCAACAGAGGGTGGTGGTTTTTTTTTTTCCTGGACCAAACTGCAGTGTAGGTTCTCTGGAAGCAGATGGTATGGAGACTGGAAATGGCAGGTTACTGTGGACAGAACTGGTAAAACATCATTGAAGCCTACTTCATATCTCCCATGAAAGACTAGTTTCTATTCTGTGTATTATTGCCAAAAATTAGGCATTCAGACTAAAATTGCCTATGGCTCATGTCTGTGGCAGCAGATGTCTCTTTTCAGTTGTGGGTTATGTAGTTCAGATGTTAGGGAATGACTACAAAAATAATTCAGTCCACATGAAAAACTCTAGCAGTCATTCCTCTGGAGTATGAAAGAGGGATCTATAACCATTGACACCGACCTTAAATCCCAAAGAACTGGTCAAAATAATCCCAAAGAAATGGTCTGAAGCATGAAGCTGGAAGGAAATAGAAACATCGGTTGTCTGTTGTGATCTGATCTTGGCTATCCCAGCATCGTGTGACAGGTCAAACTGCCATTCACCTCAGATGCCTCTTGGAGAAGCAGAGCTGTGAGACCAGCTGGAGATGGAGTTCTGGGAGAGCATGGGGGCTCCTTGTGCGTTTGGGGCAGTCAGCTCGAGTATTGTGAGCCAAAGGCAACCGGGCTTTTGAGCACCTTTTCCAAGAAGAGGAACAGAGACCAAATACTGTCACCAGGACGCATACCAGAAAGGACATGCAGGAACCTTTCTGCTTTTCTGTGACATTAAGAACACTACTAACTGTGTCCAAATCTGTGCTTTCCCCTAAAATACAGCCTATGTATTCCAACTGGAATTCCACTTCCACTTGGAAGGTGGTTTAGCAATTAAAGTTACTAGGATAGACAGTTTTAAAGGATAAATTACTTGTATAAAATACTAAACAGCTCTGCATTTTCTCTAGGCAAATTATTTTAAGGGCGAGGGGTGGGGGGGTGAGTGTCTCTCTTTCCTCAAGAAGGAATTCAAAACCAGAAACCTCTCAAGGACTGGATATTTTGAGACAGAAAAAAAATTATAAAGTAAAAATAAAATTCAAGTACTCAGTGGGAAAGTTTTTAAAAAATTCTCAAGGAAAGTAATGGAAGAGAGAGGCATTATTGTTCGTGCAGCAGCCAACACTGCTAGTCCTAGCTGAAATGTAGTTACCACTGGCTTGACAGAACTGAAATTTTCTTTATGATATTCATCTAAATTCAGCTAATCTCTTCCATTTGTACCTGGTCTGACCCCTGCTGCAGCATTTGTTTTTGCACTTTGGCCTTTGAGGAGAGACAAAGAGCAGAAGACAGAACTGCTCCATCCATTTGCTCAGTTAGCCGTGGTCACTAGCACAGTGATACACAAGAGGAGGAAATTCTGCATCTTAAGGCCACTAAATCCATTAGAAACCCCATGAGTTTGGGCTGAAAAAATCGAAGGGCCAATAACATGGACTGGTGAGGACATTGAAAAGGGAGAACCTCCCATGACTGGTGCAGGTGGGATGGAGAATCGTATAACCATTACATCAAGAAATGATTTGGGGAAAAAATTTCGTTTCCTTAATGCCGGTTTCTATGGCTGTGACCAGGACCATGGTAGCAGCAGGTAATTCTCAAAATAAAGGAATTGGTAAAGAAAGAAGACAGTGACATGTGTTTCCTCCCCATACTTGCTGTAACTCATATCATACAGTGATTTTATTGCAGAGACATTCAGACTATCAGACAAAGCTATGTGAGGACACTTCTGTACTCCACATCTTTAACCAGGTTTATCAGCAGAGCTCCTGCCTTCATATGATCCGTATCCGTGCTAAAACAGTGCAGTGGCACGGGGAAAAAAGGGTTCAAACAATAGAATTCCTACTACAAATTTCCAAGCAAAGTACCAGCTTATGCAAGAACCTAGTGTTGCATGGCTGAGATCCCACAACCTACCGCTGGTTTGTTTATGATAATCATCTAGAAATGTAATCTTACTGCCTCATTAGCTTGAGATTGCCCTTTTTAGCATACTGAAATTGTTGTGGACGTAGCATCCACAGGCTGCCATGTGATGCAATTCAGGGTTACTGATGGCTCACATAGCCCCACCGTTCTGAGTTTTATGTTGTAAGAGCTGGTGGGGATGGTCTTGTTCTGTCCTTTGCAGATCTATGGCGTGTTTGCTCAGATTACAACATTCTCTAATGATCTGGCCCAAAAACATTTCTGATGCAAGCAAAGTGTTTATTTGATAATTTATAAATCCAGTAATAGCTTCAGCAAATGCCTGCCTTTTCATTCCCAAAAGGAAATGTCCTACTTCAGGAATTACAAATGCTCCATTAGAAGTTAACCCAAACTTACCACATCAATACTAGAAAGCAACAATGAAGATCCTGGAAAGTGAACTGTTCTGGGGTTTTTGTTCATAAAAAAAAAAACAACACCAAAAACAACTTTTCAAGGTGAGCGCTGTTGCTTGCTTTGGCCAGGAGATGAGAGGAAAGCGCAGCTAGAG
This sequence comes from Falco peregrinus, assembly GCF_023634155.1. Lineage (NCBI taxonomy): Eukaryota > Metazoa > Chordata > Aves > Falconiformes > Falconidae > Falco > Falco peregrinus. The sequence continues at coordinate 86,704,724 of NC_073726.1, read as the reverse complement.
CCTGTGCTCCCACAAAAGCCCTCACAGATGGACTGCACAGCAGCAGCAGCATGAAGCCAGCGTTTGCAAAACTGTGCTCTCTCCAGGGGATGAGCCGCTAATAACCATGGAGCAACCACATAGCAGCATGTTCTGAAAGACCCAGGAGGGTGGTTGGATGTGGTACATCAGCAACTGGGGGAGAGGCGGGGGAGGCTGAGTCCTTCTCCTAAGGGGATGATGTACGGGTAGAGCCCTTTGCCAGGCCTTTGCTCTTGCAGAATGGCTCAAAAAACCCGAGGTAGCAAGTGAGAAACGACAAAAAGGAAACAGGTTATCAGGCCAGTCATTCATGGTACTCTATGACCTCAACTAAAACAGGCTCTCAAACACAGAAGTCTTCTGAGCTGAGGAGGAAACTATCTAACACTGAACGACACTTACAACCAGCTCCAGGGCTGTGCTGGAGGTGGATGGAGAACACCCAGGTCCAGCAGATCAGTTCCCTGGATCTGCTGCCTGGGGCACAACAGCGGTGCTCTTGCCACAATACTGCCATGCTGTCTGGCTCCAGCCTGAGTGTCAGACCAAGGGTTTGGGCTTCCAAAAATCAAACCAACCCCATCAATCCTCCCTCTGCCAATTTGCCCATATAAAACCTTTCCACTCTTCATAGTCATGCAGTAAGTTGCTGTGCTGTGGCCAGACTGTAATCTGAAGACTCAAAACCCAAAAGGCTAATTAAAAAAATACAAACATGATTTTTTCAGCCATCAGCTTTGTTATCAGAGAGCAAGCAGAATCTTTAGCAAAAAAACCAAACCCCAAACCCCAAAGTATTAGACCTTACCCCAAAGATAATTGGGCTAGGCTGCACCATGTACTGTAGGGAATTCTCCCTTTCATTTCATCAGTTTTCCTGTCTTCGTTTCTAAAATGACCCTAGATTCTTCCAGGTGCCTGGGTGCATTGCTCCCAATTAAATCCCAAGTGATTAGGACCCTGAAAGCTTCTGATTTTCATGACTTGGACCATTATTTCTTGCTACCTCCGCCAATTAGTGCTGAGCTACACCACCCACATCTGTGGCTGAAACTATGGTATGTCTTGCACTGCAGGGATCTAAATGTGATCTTTGCATCTACCTCTAAACATGAGAAATGGTTTCTGCACTTAACCACCAGTCCGCACAGCACTGGAGCAGAACCTGCATTGACCAAGATGCTGATAGCTGCCTAAAATTGTCTGACAAAGTGACTTTCGGAAAGTGTAACTGCAGCAACCACAGCCAGCAGAGATGAAGATTTCATTGTATTGCTGTTGTTGGCTTTTCTGAATATAAGAACTGTAAACACAGGTTACCTAACTTTCTCTTTGACCTTACCTAGATTTTCTTTTGAGTCATTAATGGGTGCTGTGCCTCTTCTCAGGTAAATGGCACCCGCTGTTCGGCTGGGGGAAGAGACGCGGTTGCCTGCTGGCCAGTGATCCCCTCCATTCTTGGATGTCTTGCATCTCTCTGACCACAGAACTGAAGCCCTTCCAGGCACATTTCAGCACAGCAATGGAAATGCATAAATCTGCTCTAACTTACGGAGGCAGAGTTCTCTTCTTGGAACAAGCAGATAGTCACCAACTCATTTCAGCTTGGTGGCTTCAAACTTTGGGGAAGCTAACATTTTTCTGATAAAATTAAGTTCAGTGCATTCATTTCCAGGGAGGTTCATCTTATATCTAGGGAAGCTGCCTCTGCTGGTATAAGACAACAGTCTTAATCACACGGGAAGGTCGACAGTAGTAGCTTGGGGAAAGCTCAAGGACCTTGTAAAAACTAAGGGACTTTTTTGGCTCTAAACAAAATCCTGCAGCTGACCACTGGAATGACCTTCAGTGTTCACATGTGTATGTATGGGGGCAATATAATACCAAACAGTTTGAAAACCAAACAAAACAGTGGTGCAAAAAAAGTAACTTCAGTCTATCTGTAGATTTACTATCACCAGAGAAACAGAGCTCTTATATAAATTTACCATGCACCTATCTGCCCTCCCTCCCTGCAGGGGAGAAGCAATCACCAGTGACTTTTAGAGAAAAGGTCATAGCCTGTTAGGTATGTGGGCAAGAATAAACTGGGGAGGAAGAGGGATTTGTTTTAAGAGATTTCTTGGAGTATGTTGAGCATCCTTTGAGTGGTAGGCTAAGAATATCCTTCCCCCAATTCCCAGTGATCAAATTCTCGCTGTGAAATCAGAGCCAGGCATGAAAAATCACACTGCTTAGACTTTGTGCAAGTTCTGCAATAGAGTTTGTCTTCTCACGGTAACACAAGACAGAAGGCCAGTGGTCAGAAAGCAAATACCAAACCATTTCCTCTCTGTTCACCGAAGCACAAGAAGCTCTATAGTAGGAAGATGAGCCACATCTTTGTTTCCGCGCTGCGGGGCTGTCAGGAGCGCAGGAAGAGCAGTGACTCTGGCTGCTGAGGATCGCTGGCAGGGGATGATGGGGAGCTCACAGCAAGTGGGATGGTGCAAGAAACCCACATTGCTCACAAACACAAGAGCTCCTTTGAAAGTTGTCGGGGAGAACGTGTACACCATTGCTCTGCTCACCATCGCTGTGGTCACAGGAGCTACAGGTACTTCTGATGGTACCGGTGAGGGCAGAGGAGGAAAAGGCAATGTGTCAGAGTGATGTTTACTGAGTTCTTCTTTGGGAACGAAAAAATCTCGGGCAAGGGATCTTTACAAATTTCTTAAGGGACTTTTTGATGGAAAACCAGTAACCTGCAAATCAAAACATTTCTAGCTGCAACTAGATCTTTTCACTTGTCAGCCAATAAAATGCTGAACTGGGGCTTTTCATTGATTTGATGAAAACCGGTAATGATTTTCTTGGAGAATGGTATTTTTCATGATAATTAACACATTTACTAAAGACATGTTTGATAGGAGGTTTTCTGATCAGTCTGAGCACCTTATCAAGCTTTACTTTTAGGTTGAGTTGAGTTGTCCTGGCAAATGAAGTATACTGGGATTTTACAACACTAGATTCAGATGAAAATTTTAGTAAGACTTAATGGGAAGGTTCTTTGCCCCTTGCAAATTCAGTTAAATACACAGAAAAGCTAATTAAAAAAATGTGGGATCTGAAGATGCAGCTTTAATAATCCTTCTTCTCCCTACTCTACATTAATCATGCAAGTTCTTGCTTGTTTTTCTTGTTTGTTTTTGTTAGGACAGGTGAGGCAGGTCACAAGGCAGTGACCTTGAGTCTATCGGGGATCTCTGCATCTAACAGCAAACACAAATGTGTTTTCTTTCCAGTTACATGTTATGCTCTTCTATTTCATCTGTCACCACTGTAATCAGGGAATTTGGTTCATAGAAGCTTTGGAGTGGCAGGGCAGAAATTGCCACCTGTGCTTGACCTGATTAAGAGGGCTGCTTATATCCAGCACAAAAGTGGGGTGAATATCTTCAAACGTGCGTTTTTCTGCTGTACTGGGCAGTGTGGCTGAGGGAAAAGCAACCTGAGAGATCTCCCTGTACAGATGGGCTCTGCGGCTCATTCAGACACTGCCTCCCAGCCAGGTTATTTATCCACTGTCCTAGGGAAGGGAGCTTACAAAGGGAGGCAGTGAAAACAAGGACCAATGTACGTGGACACAGCCATGAGTTTGGAGACCTGCTGCAGCCTAAGAAAAGAGATGCAGCTTTGGGGTGGCAGGGACAGGGCCTCACGCTGGTGTGTGACCACGCACACCTTTCTCTGTGAAGCACAGAGCAGAACTCCAAGGCTATGGGTGATGTGCCTGGCACATTCTCACATGTCCTTCTCCTTTCTCTCCTGCAGGGAACCTCGAAGTGTCAGCAATGGTAGGTAGCACCTCTGTGCTCACCTGCACTCCCAGGCCAAATACAACTTTTATAATATGGAAAATGAACCCCAAAGTTGGAGGCCCCTGCACCTTGGGATACAGGGCTGATCACCACAAGACAGACAGAACAAACTGCAGTGACAGCATAAACTGGAGATCCAGACCAGATTGGGATCCTGACCTTGAGATACGGCAAGTGGGAATAGCCCATGAGGGAAACTACACCTGCGAAGTAGTAGCAACAGAAGGGAATTTCCATGAGATGTACCACCTGACCGTGCTGGGTAAGGGGCTCCTTCCTCATTTTACAGTTCTGCAAAGGACCCTGTCTGTGCCTGGACATACAAAGCTCCTCTCTCCATGCACCAGGGGAAGTGTGCAGTAGGAAAAGGACCTTTCTTGCTGGGAGAAAGTGTCATGCATTTCATTGGTAGTAGCTGTGTGTCTCCCTTCTTACTTCCCAAACCTCTTCTCCCTGCTGCTACCCCCTTTTCCACTGTCTAGTTAGAAGCAAGAGGTGTGAAGCAATTTCCAGTATACTAAAAGAGGACCCTGCACACGCATCCACTTATCCCATAGATTCAATCATTAATAGACTAATTTAAGAGAACTAAAGCAGCTGACAGTAACACTTCCAAGTGCTGAGATATTCTGTCAAATATAGGATCACAGGATGGTCAGGGCTGGAAGGGAACTCTAGAGATCATCTAGACCAACTCCCTCTAAAGCAGGTTCTCCTAGAGCAGGCTGCACAGAATCAGGTCCAGGTGGGTTTTGAATGTCTTGAGCAGGAGACCCCACAGCCTCTCTGGGTAGCCGGTTCTGTGCTCTGTCACCATCAAGGTAAAGAAGTTTTTCCTCATATTCAGATGGAACCTCCTGTGTTTCAGTTTGTGCCCGCTGCCCCTTTCTTTCTTCTGTTGCATTCTTTCTCCTGGGTTGTTCTTACTCAGACCATAGGAGGGGACCCATTTCCTCTCATGCTGGCATTCAGATACATCTTAAACCACGTGTACTATGGCTGCTTAGCACAAAAGTCTAATTCAGCCCCGCATTTGGGATAAGCCCCCCTGCAATGTCCAAGAAAACCTCCTCTAGTGGCACATGGCTGCGGTGACTCACCTGAATGGGGGAGAGTTGTCCAAAAGAGAAAAAGGAGGCACGATCTTGGTCTCTTGTGACTTTGGCCCATGTCGCTGTAACGGGGTGGCGCCTCCAACCTTCTTCTGCTCTTTGCACTGTACATTTTAGGTAGAGAACAAGAACATCATATCCCAACTGCAGCAAACTAACTCCATGCATCTCCCCCCCCTGACACTTTGCAGTCCCCCCCAGGCTGACCGTGCGCTGTGATGATGACGATGGGAGGCCGGTGTGCGAGGCAGGGGCAGGGAGGCCGGCTGCTCAGATCTGGTGGGTCCCAGAGAGCAACTCCCCCCCCAGGGAAGAAGCCCATGACAACGGGACAGTGACTGTTCTCAGCAAGTTCGCAGCATATAGCACCAACGTGACTAATGCAACCTGCTTCATGTCCCACCCAGTGTGGAACCAGAGCGTGGATGTAGGCTGTCCTCCCCCAGGTAAGCTTCTCTTTGTTCGTTTATGTTTAAAACCCTGGTTCATGCACTAATGAAAACATCAGTGGCACTGGCAGGATTGCAGCAGGAGCTCTGCAGCTGAGCTGAAATTTCCAGTGAGAAATTTGTTGGGAGGGGGAAGGATAAATAGCAGTGCTGTCAGAACTGTAAAGTCCTTTGTGAAATTCTAGGAAAGATGGATGTAGCGGTCTCCCCTTCCACCGACAGGGCTGAATGGAAAGGCAGGATTATTCAGAAGTTCATGACACACAGAGATGTAAATGGTATGGTCACCCAGATCTATGCATTGTAACCCAGCGGTACCATTACATCTTGCTCATTGTTGGGTTACACGCAGGTTGTGACAGGGAGACTGAAAACCAGCTTTCAGCTTCCAAGTACTGGCTGGTAGGTGAACACTTTAGGTGGTGAAGTGGAAGGCATTGCTGGGAAGTTGTGTGCAACAATATGTACTTCACCGAAGTACTCGGTTGGAAGAGAATCAGAGCTGAAATTTGCTGGGATGCACATGCAAGGCCTGCGGCTGGGTTATGGGAAGTGGTGACGTGGAGGACCTAGTTAGTGCCCCTACAGCAAAAGACTAGGGTCCTCCATCGAGTGCATGGGAGGGCGTTATTTATTCCCAGTTCTGCCTGGCACTGTGTTCCAGCTGCCTTAGGTCACCCTCTGAAGTACAGACAAAGAGAGCATTGCCTACATGATACCATCCTGACAGGGGCACGGGGTAAGCGAACCGTCTGAGATGTACCTCAAAGAACAACTGTTTCTCTTTAGTCTTTGTAAAGGCCGCATGGTTTCTTTGCTGTGTCACCAGCCTTGCTAGTCTCCTGGGCCTCCTCCTCCTGCTCGCTGTTCTTCACCTCTACGGCTTCTGTGATAGAAGGTATGTATGGTGCATGATACACACAATCCCCTTTGGCCAGCCCTGGGGAAGTTTGGCAGGGCTTCTGGCACTAATTCGTGTCATGTACAGTCACCTTAGTCTGTCACAAACACGCCAGTTCAGCACATGTCCGTGGAGGTTTGTCTGAGGTCTGTAACACCGCAGCTGGGGCAGCGGGGAAGGGAGTCCATAGCTGAGCGTTAGGGACCTTCTCCCTGCTGCCATAATGGTTCCTTTTTATTTCCACCCAATTGAGGGATCTGAACAAAGATTTACCAAGCTATGAAGATTAAAGAAGCAGCAAGATATTTTTCTGAGCTTGGAACCAGACTTTTGGTCCATTTTGTCCTGCTTAAAGGAAGCCAGGGAAGGCAGGTCCAGTGCAGAAATGCAGCAAGTATTGCAGGACAGCAGAACAGGACTGCTGTTGTAACTGCTCAGGAGCTTTGGCAGCAGTCTGGCAGTGTGGCCCATCATCGGAGCTAGCCTCTCTGTCACAAAGTGCCACTGCTGCCCAAAACGACAGCGCAAACACCGCAGAGGCAGAACTAACTACTGTGTCCAAGTTGCCCGTGCTCCATGCTTTGCCAGATCACCAAACCTGATCTGGCTTTGGTGCCCAATAACTCCACACAAGACACCACCTCTCCTGTCCTGAGTGACCACCATAAAAGATGGAACCCAAACAGACTGAGTGAACTCACTGAACATTTTGTGGACACTTCACAGGGGGGTGGTCAACAAACTAAGAGAATGATATCTATGAGTATATATCAAAGTATGGGAAGAGGGGTGGTAGTTAATGAGGATGTATTGGATAGTGTGTGGCCTAAGCAGGACGTAAACAGTAGGCAATAAGGGGTGGAGAATGTGCTGGTTTTGGCTGGGGTAGAGTCAATTTTCTTCACAGCAGCCAGCATGGGGCTGTGTTTTGGATCTGTGCTGACAACAGCGTTGATAACAGGGATGTTTGCATTGCTGCAGAGCCGTGCTTGCCCAGAGCTGAGGCCTCTTCTGCTTCCCACCCACCCCAGCAGCGAGCAGGCTGGGGGGGCACTAGAAGCTGGGAGGGGACACGGCTGGGACAGCTGACCCCAGCTGCCCAAAGGGATCTCCCACACCATACGAGGCTCAGCATATAAAGCTGGGGGGAGAAGAAGGAAGGGGAAGACGTTCGTAGTTACGGCATTTGTCTTCCCAAGTAACCGTTATGTGTGATGGAGCCCTGCTTTCCTGGAGGTGGCTGAGCACCTGCCTGCCGGTGGGAAGTAACGAATGAATCCCTTATTTTGCTTTGCTTGCGTGAGCAGCTTTTACTTTACTTATTAAACTGTCTTTATCTCAACCCATGAGTTTTCTCACTTTTACTCTTCTGAGTCTCTCCCCCATCCCACTGGGGGGAACCAAGTGAGCAAGGGGCTAGGAGATGGGCTTACTTGCTGGCCAGGGTTAAAACATGTCAGCAGGAAAAGATTGCTTGCCTTTCTATGGGAGTTTTTTGTTTGTTTGTTTATTGGTGGGGGTTTTATGCATATACCAGTTTTACTACAGACTCACTTTTCTGTCACTTGGTGAGCCTGCCCCAAAGGATTACATAAAACCCCTTTCACATCCTGTTCATTTGCAGAATGATCTCAGAGAGACTGCTCCAGTATTACCAGCTGTGTCTCTTCCACGTTACCACTATTTCAGTGTTACAAGTTGCTAGTACAAGTCTCTTCACATCTCTTCTACCTCCGAGTATGGTGAAGGGGCACACTGCGAGACCAAAAGATGCTCGCACTTCAGAGTATTTCTGAAGCTTGGTACAAAGATTCAAACCCGCATTATCCCACTGACAAACTATCATACCAATCTGTAGAGCATCCTGCTTTTCTTCTGCATGCTGTGATTCATACAAGTAGAAACAGCAAGAGAAAATGATCAGGGAAATGTGTTGCTCACAGTGACTTCTTGTTTTGTGTATATAAACACACGGACAAAGCTGCAGATAGTGGCATATATTTGTTTCCCTAAATCCACCCGTGCTAGGTAGAATAAGACTGGATTACTTCAGAACCCGTTAGGAAGGCTTTGCATCTTTTTGCTTCTACATCCCCTGATGTCCCTGAAGTAGTAATGTGTGCTGAGGTGCCCAGACTGGCAGAGCACTGGCAAACATAGGCCTTTCCTGCCAGGTGTTTTCAGGGCAGCTGGCAAACATCCTGGCTTTAAGGTAAGGGTTCAAAAGTGGAAAGGTACTGCAGCGGCCAGAGCTAGAGATGAAAACAAGAGAAATCCCACCCTCCCCCATGATACCGTTTGTTGTATTGGCAGGATTTGTACATAGCAAAATGCTGTTGCTTCTTAGGCATTTTGTGCCATTAGAAACTGGCCTCAAAGTCCCTCCTACCCACTCCACAGCTGGCAGCTTATTCCCACCTCCCCGACGTCCCTATCGCTGACATTGGCACAAGTTTATGCAGCTGCTCACCAAATGGAGTTAGGGAGCTCAGCAGGCAAGAACCAGTCAATGCCACAGTCTGCCGTAAGGTGAGGGGACCACAGGGGTGGAAAGGACCAGCCAGGGACAGGGCAGGTGAGCACAGCAGCTTAAACAGCAGCGCCTGCTTAGTCCTCTCCAGTGCTGATGGTGGTCCAGTGCAAGAGTGGGGCTGTTATAGCTAGAGGCAGTATCTCTTTATGGTAGGAGAGAAACTGCAGACCAGACTTGCAAGGGAAGAACAGAGATACTCAATTTTAACGGTTCCTCTTGTACCTAAAAATTAATAAACAACAGATTTTTCTACCTAAACTTGCTTATTCAGTTTCACCCATGCCAGCACAGCAACTTTCAGTAAAAGCAGGTTTAGAGCCCCTGTTGTTACTTTTCTGTCCTGGGACTTGTTCAGGCACTGGCCTTCACAGAAAAGATCTCAGGTTGTTAGTTCTTTTGGGGAAAGCTGGGGTCATGCCAGAACAGTGCTAACACCTTTGTAAGTACTGAAGGTAAAACATACTTCCTCCGGTTCCCTGAACAACCAATGTAAAAATTGTCTTCACCCAGCTGTGTGAGAAGTGAAAACTAGAAGGCATAGTCACTGTATCTCTTCCCACATGCTTTCCCAGACTGACACCACAGGAAGCTTGGTGCTGGGGAGAGGGATCTCCAGCTTCGAGCAGCTAATTATTCAGAGGCAGGCAGGTCAGGGCAAACTGGCACAGCAAACAGCAATGCTGAGAGCACAGCAAGAAGGTCCTCCTACTCAGCTGAGCGTCACAGTCGCTTGAGCAGTAAAAACAAGTGTTGCTGGCAAGGGGGTTGTTGGAAGGATTGCATGAACCTTCATGCTGCTTGCTGTTGGAGCCACAGGCAAGGTCTACTGCTTAGGAAGAGTAGCTGTTGAAGCTGGAGGTCAGGGCAACACAGGTCAATTGCTTTTTAGCTTTGTTATACACATGGCTAGGTAGCACGGTCATATCTGGAATTGGATGCTAATCAGCACCCGGATGGAAAAATGAAGGAAGAAAATTCACTGCAGGAGCTGCAATGTAATTACATCAGCCTGTGTTTGCCAAGAATCAGAAGTCTTCCAAGAGAACAGGACCAGGCAGGTGGTTGCTCCCCAGATTTCCTTGTCATGAGGACACATAGCAAACTCAGAGCAGAAAAAGCATCAGAATGACCTTTCCTGGTCCTCTGCTGGATGGAAAGAGGAAAAAAAGAAGTAAATGTTGGGGGGGGAGGGGGTTGTTTCTTGGAAGGAGGTGGTAGGGAACAGCTTAGGAAAATGCTTGGTTTCTGTTAGGAATACGACAAGCCCCAAACTAGAGGTTTCCAACCATGTATCCATGTGCCAGTTGCTTTTACAGAGCTTTTTAACATTTGACGTAAACTGCTATTTTCTCTGTGTTCAGGCACTCGTCAAAATATTTTAAATTAAAAGATTTTAGGGAAAAATTCTTCTTATGAAAAGCTCACAGGAACATGCATCAAACTGTGCTTCTTACTGGCATGTAAGACTGAGGGCAGGAGGTTGCTTTGGAGCAGACTGCAGATCCAAGCGGCCGCCTGGGGCCTCTGCCCATTGAGACACGGGCCCAGGCACAGCCTCCACAAGGCATGCCAGAGTCTGACATCGTCCAGAAGAACAAAAGCATTTTCTGGGGAAGACAAGGAGCACATTTTAAGTGAGGACAATTGCACTCTCCGGCAGTTGAACTGAGTTTATTTCCATCCACACTTTTTGGTTTTTCAAGCTGTCACTGCAGCACGATCATAGCGTTAACATGGGCTTCAGCAGTGACCGTGTAACCAGGGCAGTGACTTGGCTGGCTCTGCAGGGGGAAGACCCGTGGACACTTCAACTCCCAGACTTTTGGCACAGTCTCCTACAACATTCTTAACAACAAGCTGTAAAAGGATGGGCTAGGTAAGTGCACAGTGACATTGGATTTAAAACTGCCTGAACAGCCAGTCCTGGGGGGTGGGGTGGGGTTGGGGGGGTGATCAGTGGCAGAAAGGCCGGTTAAAGGCAAGTCTCTAGCGGTGTGCCCCAGTGTTTTGTTATTTGTTCATGAAGTTACCTCTTCATTAATGGCCTTAGCACTGGGACAGCGTGCATCCTCAGCAAATTCACAGGTAACGCAGAACTGGGAGAAGTGGCTGATACACTAGAGGATCATGCTGCCATGCAGGGGGACTGGACAGGCTGGAGAATTAAAATGAAGGGAATCTCATGAAGTTCAGTAAGGGAAAATATAAAGTCCTGCATCTGGGTAGGAAGTTATTCCTACCCAGGTACCAGTACAGGCAGGAGCTCACCAGCTGGAAAGCACCTCTACAGAAGAGCTTGGGATCCTGGGGGTCACCAAGCTGACTATGAACCAGCAACGCATCCACAGGACAAAGGCAGCCAACAGCATCCTGGGCTGCATTAGGAAGAGCATTGCCAAAAGTTCAAGAGAGGTACCCTTCCTCTTTACTGAGCCCTGGTGAGGCCACATCTGCAGTGCTGTGTCCAGCGTTGGGCTCCCCAGTTAAAGGAAGATATGGACTTACGGGAGAGAGTCTAGCAGAGGGTTACAAAGATGAATTAGGGACTGGAGCAACTTTCTTATGATGAGAGGCTGAAAGAGCTGGGACTGTTCAGCCTGGAGAAGAGAAGGCTTGGTGGGTACAAGGTCAATGACCCCATCCCAAGTTAGAAAAAGGAGGCAGAAAAGCCAGAAAGAGCAGATCAAGAAAACAGTTTTCCTTGTCTTGTCAAGTCTGACACAGCAGATGTCAGACTGTCAATACTACTGAAATGAGCACCTTAAGCTGTGCGTGCAGAGAAGCCTAAATCTAAGCATTATGCTTAACTGGAAAGGGAGGAGAAGAAATTCCACCTGATATTTTTTGTAACGTTACTAACAGGATGCACAGTAGCATTCCATGTTTTCAGAATAAGAACAGCTCCCCTAAAAGCACTGGTCAGAGTATTTAGGAAAAGGACCATGTGTCAGAAAGGCCTTTCCGGCTCATCTCTGTAAGCACTTCCCTGGCTCACTGCAAACAAACTGCCTTTTACCTTTAATCAGCTGAGGATACCAATGACCGCTGCCTCTCACAGTAACCAAATGTATGCCATCTGCCGTAATTCCCCTTCACCCACTGGAGCAGCTAACCACAAAGATACAGATAAGAATCTCATTATCTTCCTTGAAGCACTTAAAATACTATTTGTTGCCATGATTTCCAAACAACAACAAAACAAACCCCACATATTCAGGAGCTGGATTGTCCCTGTGTGTTGAGGAGACTGCTTAAAAAGAAGCTGCGTGCACCATGGTTTCCGCAGTGATGCTTATGTCTGTCATGGTGCTCCATCCTTGCACAGAAACTCAGGGCACCAGGTAAAGCAGATAATCAGCCACTTCAAACCCCTTCAGGGTGACAACTGAAAATACAGTGCAGAGGAGACCAGACAAGAATTCTGTACCAAAGGCAAAGCTGGGAGTGTATTTATGACTGATGCTGTATTTCTGAATGTCTCAATTTTCCACAGAAAAAACCCAGACCCCCTTAGAATTAAACATTCAGATTCACCATCTAGAAACCTTTAAGCCTTCCCTGAAGCCTAACAATAATGGAAAATGCACTAAAAATCCCCACAATGAATCAAGTGCTGTTTTGGCTCAGTTAAAACTCTCATTCCACCCTAAAAGGTAAGTGTTATTACTTGCTTGACACAAAATGGAGATTAAAAAGCAGATAGTACAGTTTAGATTTGTTCCCTTGGTTTTACACACAACAAATGCAGCAGAAAGAACACCAGCACATCTATGCAGTCACATGCACAAAGACGTGAATAACTAGATAATAAAAAACCTGTAGGCATATAAATAAATGTATTCCTAGGGGAATATATGAGAAATAGCATTTTCGGTCCACATTTGAATCAGAGAAGAAGCTGGAGATGAAGATAACAGTGGTTCTGCCCCCACGTTCACCTAGGTGCTTGATTATTCTGCGTGTCTGCTCATGATGTAACAGCAATATATTGTATGAACGTAGCATTTGGCATTATGCTGGTGAATGCAGTCCTGGGTGAATTACGGCTCCATGTCATTCCCACTACTGCTCTGAAGGACAGTGCAGCCTGAGACTCGAAGCAAGTGAAATTGCCACATAACTCTAGAATCTGAGAGTTTATTTTAATTGGATCTTTGCTTTTGTTTCTTCTTCAAACATGAACCCAGGTTTTATCTCACCCTAATCTGCAGAAATCAAAGGAACAATGGTTCATATACTACAAAGTAAGTAAATTTCCCCTAGTTCAATATAATTTAACTACAATTCTTTGTTAGCATGTCTTTCAGAAACATTTTCCTGCAAGAAAGGTATAGATTTTTCCACGGATCCCCCTGGAGCAGGGATAGTAGATATTATCCTTCATCACAGAAAAGACCAAACCTGTCCTTTTCAGAGGTTCTGTGGGAACAGTCCTCACCATCAGAGCAGGACTGTTGGAAAATACTAATATTAGAACTAGCTTTAGCCTTACTGTAGAAATAGAAAAATCAATGCGTGCCTGCTTTCCTGTTTGAATTTGTTTGGGTATGCCTTCCAGCCATTAACAGGCAGTATACTTCTCACATGGAAAACAGGATCCTTTAACATCTAACGGTTCTTCTTGAGTAGCCTCCATAGGTTATTTGCCAAAAGAATTAGTTATTAAACAAGAGTTTTTCAACAGACCTAAGGAAATAAACTAGGGCCCAGCCATGATGAAAGTTAGTGGGAGGCAAAATTTTGTTCCCTAGAAGACTGGAAAAGACAGGCACCTTTTATTCATAAGGGACCTTCAAGATTTCTGGACCAAAGTTTTTCTACAAGTCAACCTTCCATTGGGGTGAACACATTCTCGCATTCACATCTGCGGAAAGTTTCCGAGATGGGTTGAGCTGAAAGCAGTCATCAGGGGAAGAAAATTCTATATCCCATAAGTCTATTGGTCTCCACAAAAGATTGCCATCTATACTACCAGAAAAATATCTTTTTTAACTCCTACAGCTTAAGACTGACTACAAGCATGGATTTCTGTGCAATGATATTCGTCCACAGTTAGTGAAGTCACTATATCATTTCAATCCTACAGAGCAGGGATGATATGCAAGTAAATCATAGGCATGAGAAAGGACTTAATTGCAAATACCACTTTTATGGCTGCTGTTATTGCTTTATGACACCAGGTGCCCACCAAAGCTGCTCTGTCACTCCCCCCAAGATGGACAAGGGAGAGAAAAATACAAGGAAAGGCTCGTGGGTTGAGATAAGGGCAAGGTGAGATCACTCGCCAATTACTGTCACAGGCAAACCAGACCTGACTTGGGGGAAAATGAATTTATTAATAATCAAATCAGAGTAGGATAATAAGTAAAACAAATCATAAAACACCTTCCCCCCTACCCCTCCCTTCTTTCCAGGTTTAACTTTACTCCCAATTTCTCTACCCCCTTCCCCTCCAGCAGCATAGAGGGACAAGGAATGGGATTTGTGGCCGGTTCATCACACATTTCTGCCACTCCCTCCTCAGGGGACGACTCCTTGCTCTCTTCCATTGCTCCAGTGTGGGGTTTCTGCCATGGGAAACAGTCCTCCATGAACTTCTCCAACATGAGTCCTTCCCACAGGCTACAGTTCTCCACAAACTGCTCCAGCGTGGGTCTTTTTCACAGGGCACAGCCCCGCAGGCACAGGCTGCTCCAGGGTGGGTCCCCCACGGGGGCACAGACCCTGCCAGCAAACCTGCTCCAGCCTGTGGTCCTCTCCCCACAGGACCACAGATCCTGCTAGGAACCTCCTCCAGCCTGGGCTGCCCACTGGGTCACAGCCTCCTTCAGCATCGCCCTGCTCCAGCATGGGGTCCTCTAGGGGCTGCAGGTGGGGATCTGCTCCACTGTGGACCTCCATAACCTGCAGGGGCACAACCTGCCTCACCACAGGCTTCATGGAAATGCCCATTCTGGTGCCTGTAGCACCTGTCCCCCCTCCTTCTTCACTGCCCTTGGTGTCTACAGAGCTGTTTCACTCATATTCTCAATCTTCTCTCCAAGCTGCTGCTGTGCAGCTTCCCCCCTGCTTCTTAAATATGTTACCCCAGAGATGCTACCACCACCGCTGATGGGCTCAGCCCGAGCCAGCAGTGGGTCCATCTTGGAGCCGGCTGGCACTGGCTCTATTGACATAGGTGAAGCATCTAGCAGCTTCTCACAGAAGCCACCCCTGTAGCCTCCCTGCCTACCAAACCCTTGCCACACAAACCAAACACAATAAGCAATCTGTGTTATCGAAAGCCATATGAATTCTAGGCTCCACAAACCACACTGACCCAGATCACATTCCTGCTTACACTGCTGAGTGAGTTTCCACAGTAAACCAAACCTACCACAATGGAAGACACGCAACCGATTTGAGTCAGTTGAGTTTTGCACACTTTGCACGTTAGGACACACTTCACCAATGAGCATACCTACATTTTATTCAACTTTGAGTGCAAACAACATGCTACAGCCAGGTGCCACCACTAGGTTGGGTCAATATTTCACAAGTGACACAGAAAAGTTGCGCTGGTCATTCCCCACTCGTGCCTATCAGGCTCAGATTGAAGCAGTAACCTTATTGGGGGTATCCAGCCACAGCATGAGAGAAAAGAAAGAGTGAGCATCTTTAAAGACTCCTTTCAACACACACAGCCACAGGTTTCTCTTCCCTCAGGGACAAGAAGCCTCAGCATCATACCATTAGACACCATAGGATCACAGGCAAACTGGAGCTTCTCCACAATTTGCAGATAATCCATTCCTGAACCCCCCTGAAGGAGTGAAGAGAGCAGAACCCAGAGCAGCAGAAGACACTACTCTGAGTTCCAGCACGGTATCTGTGTCAAGCAAGTGAAAAGCAACCCTATTAAGCCATCAACAGTACTTCTAACAAAGCCATTTCCCTTGTGGTTTCTTTTCTCCTACAGGCTCAGTTTGCCTCAGCTGCAGGCCACTCCACAAAATGCCCAGTCGCAGCTAGGCAAAATAATGAAGACCCTTTTTAATTCTTTCTGGATAGTCTTTCCCTGTGGTCTGTGTACATTGCAACTAATTACAGACTGTAAAATAATGCACAAATGCTATGCAATGTTTGGTTGTTTCCTTACTTCCTCTGACTTCATTTTCAAGCCTCTAATGTGCATTTTACATATGCTTTTCCTTGCCTTTTTTACCCCATCATCGTTTTGATGCAATATGTTTATCCTAATGGTAAAAGGTGAGCAAGTAGTAGGTGGAACCTCCAGGGAGAAAACCAGCCATTAGTTCTAACTTTCCATTACCAAAACAAACTGAGATCGGTAAGTTTCAAGTCCTCCTATACCACGCATGCTTACTTGCAAGACAGCAAATCTGTGACCACAGGTTCTTTTTTTTTTACTCAGTGTATCTGTCCAACATGAGAGGAGTATGAAAAATCCACCCACACCTTCTCAGCATGTGAGCTCCCCAGTGACCTCTGTTCTACCTATCTCAAACTAGCAATACCTTGCTAGGTAAGCACCTCTTAATCTCCGGTATGTTTACTCGTAGCACTTCTAATATTCATGTGATTATAGTTAAAAAACTACATGCAACTACTAGCTCCGCAGCAAACAGGACGTCTGAGATTTGGAACAAGGCTGGTTTCAGGTTATGCTATAGACAGCATGGCACCTTAATCCATAGGCGCTTTTCTTTTATGCAGTATGATGAATGGAAGTCATAGGAGTGTCTTCAGGACCTTCTGCTAAGTGGAACATGTCACTTCAGAAAGGGATTAGATAAAAAGGGGAGGTTAAAAAGATTTAGTCTAGAAAGAAACCCCTGAAACATGAGTAGGAGGAAGAGCCTTTTAGTCTGACCAAACTATACTGTGTTTTTTCACAAGTAGGCTTTATGCAAGTACTGTGCAGAAGCATGGGTGGATGTTTGTAGGTGGGATGATACAGTCAGCTCTCAAGAGTGTGGGACAGTTCCCACTATAAGAGTCTGTTTTCTACAGTTCATGATATTACCAAATGTTATGAGTATGGGCTGGAATTATCTGTGGTAGATGTCTGTCTCAGCCTGGTATTTGATTATTTTCCCTTTACATTTTAGATTAGATCAATAATTCAACTACATTTTAAATGCGTCTAGATGCTAGGGAGAGGTTTCTTTCCATTTTTATTCTGTCCTGTATCACTGAGACACATGACATTGCAACTAGTGTTGGGGATGTCCACAGAAGCCATAATATGGCTGTGTGGGATAAAAACCTCATTTTTGGTTTGGTTTTTTTTTTTTTTTTTTTTTTTTTGCACAGCATGGTCACATGTCCCGACATACCAAACTTCTCTTATGAGCAGAATGACCATGGAGATGACTAGATACAGCAAGAGGCAGAGGCTGAGACAAACCTGATTTTGAAGGTCTTTATATTCCCTGTCCCCACATGGCTCATACTCTTTCCCTCACAGCAACTCTTGTCAGCAGTATAGCTGGAGAAGACAGGCACGAGCCAGCTCTCCACCCGATACAGTCAATACTTTGACAGTTAAAAAAGGCTTCTGCACAGCCACGTCTGTGTTTTATGAAGTATTGTGAAGAAAAGTTAATCTACTAAGAGGTACCACCTAGGCATACAGGTTTCCGTGTGCCTGTGTAGGCAGTACAGTTTCTAAGCAGCCTAAACCATACAAAGTGTGGTGTATAAACCAGCCATCAGAACAAAGATAACATTTTCCTTTTGCACTGAGAAACAGCACAACAAGAACTTCACAGGACTAAATTGGGGTTGCTATTAGTTCTTTGTGGTAATGTAACTGCAAGATTGAAAGCCACAAAGGATTCAGTAACAGAAAGCTACACTGCTTGGAATATATATTTTAAATGAATATGAAGATCAGGTTCACACAGTGAAAGTGGTCCTGCTGCAGCTGAAAGGTGCTTGATTTTTATAAATCCTTTTTTACAGCAGCAGCAGAACAACCTGTAAGTTCACATCCAGTCACACAGAGGATGCACAGCCGGTATTGCTCAGACACAAGAGGAGCCATTCCCTGGTCACAAGAGAAGTTTATACTTCCAAGATCTATGTAGATCTCTCCAAGACGTTACTGCCCAAGAGTACTCTGGGCAAAGGGTATACTGTAGATTTTGTGGATATCATTCTTCAGTGTCCTGACTCATGAGACTATGGGCCTTGTCATGATTTCTGATACTACCAGAGAAATACTTTGTCAGCAACAACCTCTCAGTACCTGTTGTATTTGATTTCCACCAGTAGCCTTGTTTTACCTTTTATAATCATTCTGTTAATGGTTCTTTCCAATTGGTTAGATGCTGTCTAGATAAACTGTAAGAGAAATAAATAGCAAATTTTCCCCAGAGGTCTAGAAATTGCCTTCAGTTTTCCCCTACCAAAGACGTCCAGTCAACAAGCTTCAGGACTGAAGTGAACACAACCTAGGAAATAGCAAAGGTCCAACTACAGACTCCAATGCTTTATTACTACTCTAATCCATTATTACTCACCAGTTTCTCCCAGAGAATTACACAGAAGCCCATCCCCATCATCTTAACGTGGATGCCCTCAGAGACACAAACTTTCTGCTGATCAAGGCCTTTATAGGTCAGAAGTTATGTTTAATCTGGTATCTAAGCAAGTGACCCTCTACCACTGAGGTAAGCAGGTGATTTCATTAGTATTTTGGAGCTGGGGAGCAAAGGGCAGAAGTATAGGATATCCTGTGAGGTCTGGGAATAATCGTCAGGCCACAGAAGGGGCAGTAGCAACTTAAAAACCCCAGAGGGCTCTTTCCAGCACAACTTCTTACTTAGGCAAGGATCCAATGGACAGATATGCCTGATACATTCTCAAAGCTCCCCCAGGTTATGTGGTTTTGCTTCTGATTATGCTAAATTTTCCAAAGAGGGGTGGACAATATGCACTAAACCAGGCATACAGAACAGGGTTGGTACCAGTTCCCGAGCCTGAGAAGGACATGCCAGGGGTCCATCATGTCTGCCCTATTCCTCATGTTCTTTCCAAGTACCTGGGAGGCCTCTTTGGACATGGGCTCAGAACTCCACTCCTGCTAATGGCTGAGCACCTCTTCACCAGAAAAAGCATCAACAGCACAAATATAAAAAGACATACATTGCTACCACTTTGCAGAAATCTTGGGGAAGGACGGTATAATTTTTAGCATTTTCAGTGCTAAAGAAAGAATGTTTCTTCCTCTAGCTCAGAATAAGAAAACTCTCTCTGATATGAAACACAGACAAGAAGAGACTCCTGCCTCATTTGAGCTCTGCTGTGGGGTTTATCAGCTACAAATCAGCCCTGTGAAGAGAGGCAAGGCAAAGAAGGCACAGGAAGCCCAGCTCTGCAAAAAGGCAGGTGATAGAAGCTCTCCAGCTTCCAGGACGCAATGTGCCAGACCAAGGGGGAGCCACAGCACAGCTGAGAGCAGTGCCTCTGGCTGCTGAAGATGTACTGGTACAACAGGAATCTGGCACAAGCCAGACCGTTCGGAAGACCTATCGGAGACAGACATGAGCAGACTTGAATGTGGAGTGCAATAATCACTTGTGCCTTGCGTGAGAAGACCACAAATGCAATGGGGGGTGTGTGTGTGTCAGACTGTCCTTTAGAACACGGCACCATTAAACACCAGGGCCAGGGCTCTGTGCCCAGGCTGTTTCTTTCTAACTTTGTCACGGTCTTAGCCAGACACTGAGATCACATCAGAGACCAGGTCAGAACACCAGGTGTTCATATGAGGCATGGGAAACAGAAGTTGTGGAGGTCAGTTGAGGAAGGGTCACATTGCTTCCTGAAATGGCATGTAGGCCAAGTGTTTATCACAACTGACCGGGGACTAAGTGCTGCATTAACCCAACATATCAGAAGCAGTCACAATGCAGAACCACTCTTCCAAAGATAAACATGCTCCAGGATAATATGACAGAAAGAGCTGGCCAGAGACCAAGTTCTCTGGAATTTAACGAGCCTCATACTGACATTAGGGAGGAGAAAAAAAAACCCAAACAAACAACTTATGAGAACTGAGTATCAAACTTACAACTTATAAGCTAAACATTAAACTTACAAAAAGTAAATAGCAAATATCATTGAGGACCCAGAATATACACACAGTTTTTCTGCAAGTGCTTGAAAAAAGGGACTACATCCCTTTGTAATGCCTCTTCTGCTCAATCCTGACATTTTTCTCAACATGACATTTAAAAGCAAATAGTGTCACCATTCATTGATGATTTCTACTCACAGCAACATTGTATGGGAGTTTTAACATTTCATTCAGACATGTAATTCTAAGAGCTGACTGAAACTTTTCTCGTATTATTCCCAGCGATTTAGACACTTTTTCTCATTAGAATTAAAAATATATGCTAAAAAGAGCACAATATAATAATGCAGTTGAGATCACTGCCTCTTATCCTATCATTGGTAATGATTTTAGCACCATTAAAAAGGATGTTTATAGTGCCCAGCTTAGCAAGCCAGAAACAAAACTACGAGGTAACTATTAGGGTTTGCAGACATGCCTTCATCCAGGTTTCTCTCAGTGATGAGATTGCAAACCTAGTAACACTACTGGAGCCAGAGTTAGTTCCTATTTACAAGAGTTAAAAGGCAGAATTTCTACTACAGGAATATGTGCATTAACAAGAAGTTAATAACAAACAGAGTATTCTTGCCAGCATAATTCAGGAGAACATTAACATATCTAATAACATTCTAATACATAATAATCCTTACCCACCTGTGCCAGTCTAAGACTTCAGCTGAACTAAAGCAAGGGCTCTGCCTTACTGTTCTCTCATCTAGTACAAAGTGGAAACTCCACTGGCCATAGATAGAACAGCAGCAGTCTAGGACTGAGAAATACCCACATCAGGTGGGGTAACTATCAGGGGTAGGAATAAAGTTACTCTCTCACCACTCTCCTGTCAGAGAAAAGCAGGGTCAAAAGGCTTCTTCTTTCTGTAGGCCAGTCCAGGGGACAGCAGCCCAGTCCAGATCATTAGACCAGTTCATGGTGGTAAGGCTGCTCCAAGGTCATGCCAGGAAGTTAATCCATAAGTCAAGGTCAGGTCTGGTAAAAGTAACAAGGGTCAGACACAGGCCATCACCTTCACAGCCACAAGACATATCTGGGAATCAAGCTGTAAAAACCATTCAGAGCAAGACACAGGCAGGGCTAACTTGGACATCAGCATCTCTACAGGGCAGCTCAAACCAGAACCAAGGACCCACATCCAGGCTTAAATAGCACTCCTGGCCCCGTGGGCAGAGAGCTGGGGTGGGCGCCCAGGTGAGGCCAGTCAGGGCCATTAAGGCTTGTTAGTGCACCCTGACAACTAGGAACATAAAGGGCAAACTAGCTGTACCGAGATGAGCTTTATAAATTTACCCAGAAACAGTTATTGTCACTAGGTGCTTTTGCAGCTGCATCTAGAGCTACACAGAGCATAGTCACTCTTGAGGGCTGAAATGTAAATATGGAAAGAGGGGAGAGACTAGCTGCTCTGAGTTCTGCATCAGTAGGGTAGCCACAAAATGGGTTGCTTCTCGTGGGGCTGTAAAATAGGCTGTGTGTCACTCATAGCTACCACCAAGCAGGAGAGCCTTGGGCTGGAGGGCTGGGCTTAAACTGGACATACTGCTAGGGCTTCATATAGGCTTTGTCACCCTCCAGGCTTTTATTCACAACCAAATTTGTTTCTTGCTTCAGGTTTTTTTCATTCCTTGGGTAATAATCAGCCTGGAGAAAGCCATGCTTGTCTCAGTACAAAAGGAATTAAAAAATCTACAAGTTCTAATCTGGCCAACAGGGCAAAAGGACCTCCTAGCTGGGGTGATGGGGGACTGTCCAGTGCCAAATCTTCAGGATAAGACTACAAATACTCACAATGCAGCTAGCGTAACTATGCAAAAATAAGTAGTGCCTGCCTGATTTTTTGCTTATTGATATCTCTCTTTCCATCAGTAGGCTGGTTGGCCCTAGTTTATTCTTACTGCACGTGGTATTTCCACTCATGCATATCATACTTTTTCCTGTGAAGTAATTTGTTTAACATCTATACATCAGGAGGTTATCTTACAGTGCATCAAACAGTTTATTCATTTCACATGTTGCCTGATAGTGTCATCAAAATGCAACATGTTATGAGGCAGGGCAAGCACAAACATCCCTCTGAACCAGTGAGTCTCAGCTTTTGCAGGTGGGTAGACCATTCCAAAATTTTTGGAATATTTGGAAAAATATTTAATTATGAGATTCCTTTGATTATATGGCACAGTAAAAATTGTGCCTGCATTCTGTAGAACTGGCCCATTCATATACACCATGTTGAAAAGCGACTACAAATTCAATCTTGTATTTAAAAACAATGAGTTAAATCACATCTATCAAGTACATGAGAAGCAATGTTCCTCATAGCAAATTAAGTTCTGCTTATTCTGGGTGTTCTGCCATGGGGTTCAAGCAGCAATACTTACGATGCTTAAATTCTTAAATCTTTAGATTTAGTGAGAAAAATCTCACTATATTGTTTTTTACTAATTTTTCTTATTATCAAATGTACAGAAGAATGAACTTCCTTTCATTAGACAAGGATGAATCTTCACAGCGGTATACATACAGGTGAATGTCAGGATGGGTAAAAAAATTATCACAACATCTTCCAATTTTAATATTTTAAAATAAACCTACATATAATGATGAACAATCACTATGCCTTACCTATTCCAGCAGTTACCTTAGCTAAAAATCATGAAGCTCCCCAGAAAGTAAACCTTCAAAAATACTTTAAACCCCCCCCTTCCACCCCCCCAATCCCACTCCTTCGAACAAATAACATTTTTTTTCGTTGGGTAGAACAAAATATTTCATTCCACTCTACAATGTATTTCAGAAAGAGGGCAGCATTGTCTGGCTTGACCACAAGGTGGAGATGAAAGGGCAACTAGGGTGGGGTTTTTTTAATCTACTGAAAATCACGCACAAGTGAAATGCTTATTATCCCAACTGCCTACTCTTATGCACTGGACGGTGACAAAACCAATGACTATCAGACACCATGTTTTGAAACAGCTGGGAAAGAGATTAAAAAAACCATTTCAATTCACTTCTAGCAAAACCTGTGGGATAGAATGGAGAAAAAGGGATAGTTTTCACCTTTAGAAGAAGCGTAACACCCACCTCTTAGATCCTACTGCTAAAACAGCTGAAAAGTAGAGTAGAATATAAGTAGATGCAATGGGAGAATGATGCAACACAGATGAGATGTTCCTTGTAAAGTAATTTCTGGTCTTTCGGTGTTTCTGGTGAAACAGTACCTGGTGACATGTTTATCAGCAGAGAAACCCAACCAGGGAGAAAAGGTGGCTGGTCACTTTGCAGAATTTTTCTCACAGATGGTACGGATGGTAGAAAGTCCATGCTGAATGGGGAAAGCAATGCAAGAAATCTTAGTTACTTCAGCTGTCTGAAGGACAGTTGTTTTTAAGGCAGTCACATGATTTGAGTTCTCAGATAATTATTGTTACCCATCAAGACAGCACCTGTGGAAAGATTTGGAGTGTCTGTAGGGTGCAGAGCCTGGGCTGAACTCCATGTTGCAAAGTGTTATCCATTTTCTGTTGGTTCTGATCCTTCTGGACTTAGATTTAAAACTTTGATTCTCACAGAAATCGAACATTAATATGTACCAAAAAGCCTCTGTGATTTCAAGGCATTAACTCTATATGACATTTCATATACAGCCGTGCTATCTTCTAGATAGCATGTACCAAGTCTCGGCAGGCAGCTGTTGCAGATGACGACATAAACAATGTATATATCCCAATCCACCTTGAAAGAAAGCAGAATGTTTAATCACAGAAGATTTAATCTGATGTTGAATTCAGTTTAGGCAGTGATTTGGATCACAACAATCTATTGATAAAGTGATTTTGGGAGAAGAAAAGCTGCCATACTCCTGCTGCACACTCACTGACAACATTTGTAAGCTGCTGTTGGTATTTATAGCTTATCACGGTAAAGAGTTGCTCTTTACAGAGCTCATGTTGTAAGTTGCTGTCACAATCAAAGGGCACAGGGTTCAGAAAGCCATCCCGGAGTGGGAAGCTTAGAATGCTCAGCTCAATACCACCCTTCAGTCTCATCAAAATTCAAGTTGCAGTATTTCCTGGATTTTAGTGCTGTTTCATTCTACTTTCAGCATTTTCATCCCAAAGAGCGGTTACAGCAGTTTCTAAAGAAAGAACAGAGCAATGTGAGGCAACACGTCATTGCTAGTCCCCAAATTACAATTTTTGAGCTTCTGACTCACTGCTTCTTTCTTAATACTGTTCAGACGAGCTTGCCAAGCACCGGAGAGATGCAAATTCTAAATGTCAGCATTTGTATTCACCAACAGCTAGTTTAGAAATTCTGACCTGATTAAAACATTACAAAGCCAAATTTATTGTAACTACTAGAATTTTACCATCATGTTCTTCTCTTCACCTGAAGTGTTCCTGGTATTGCCAAGTTCCCAGATTAAATGATATTTAGAGTTCTTCTGCCCCAGCTGGAGTCATATGCCTCTGAGTTCTCATATTTTAGATGACGTTACAGAACAAAACCACCCAAGCAAATGCATTTCTTTTGAAGTCATATGATTTGTGGCCAGCAAGTTGAGAAATTATTTTTCAATCTCCAGGGCTGGCAAGACTCTATTTTCCAGATCACAGAGATGCTATACCCCGCCACATCCCATGCTGTTCTTAGTGTACATCGCTAACAACCATAGGCTGGTATTTCCCTGTGCCAGACAGGTTTTGTTTGTTCTGGTGTAGCAAGCCAGGCTGATTCCTAGTCATATATTAGTATTAAAAAGATTAACTGTTCAGGTTAGCAAGTCTGCTTACACGGGAGAAGCCCATGTATTCTCAGTTCCCAATACCTGCATTCCTGTGGTGGTTTGACCCTGACTGAGTGCCAGGTGTCCACCAAAGCCACTCTGTCACTCCCCTCCTCAACCAGACAGGGGAGAGAAAATATAATATCATAACATAAGGATTGTATGTATAGAATATATGTAGCCTTGGGATTTGAACTCTGACAGAAACAGTTTTTATAATTAACTTATAAAAAGTATAAGTGACAGAATGAGCCAGTAGCAAAACTGGAAGAGAGATCTTTACCTCCAGCCTGTCCTGGATCACCCAGATCAAGTCTCCTGCTTTCCTGAGAAAGTGGCAAGGATAGCACCATGAAATCAGGAAATTCCATCCTACACATTAAGAACATTGATACTATTAGGAAAAATCAAGGCTTGATGAACAAACTAACCTTTCTGGAGTTATGAGATTTTTTTAGATTTTCACATCTTAAACTAATTGTAACTGAACTATTTTATACCTAACATAACTGAGATGGACTAGACTTGGCTAACAACCAAATGCCCACCTAGCTGCTCACTTACTACTCACACCCTCAGCAGTAGAGAAGGAGAAAATAGGAAGAACAGGAATGAGGAAACTCATAGATCAACATGAAAACAAGGTGATTGCTTATCAAGTATCCTCATTTTCTGTGGAAGTATAGCTGTCTTTGGGAAGCCCTTCTGATGCAGATGCATAAAACAACAATGAACTTAGCATATATTGTTAATCACTGTTGTAACCTTCCTGCACATGTGGGCCATGATTGACTGAAATTATCTATAGACAGTAACAAGAGCAATACACACACCCACACATAGAAAGTTCATTACTGTATGCGTGGTCCACACCTCAGAAAGACTGTAGATTTTGAAAGTTACAGGGAACATTCAGACCTGGCAACACTTTGAGTTCTATATCTTTCTCCAAGTGTAGTGGGGAATGTATTTTGCACAGCAAATCCTCCTAAACTGCAGTCTATCATTTCAGAGTAGCATTAAAAACCTGGTCACATATTAGCAAATCCCTCCGCCATGAGATATTTCAAATTTGAATCACGTTTCTCTTTACTTCCTTCTTTATTTCTTCAGGTGATGTTAAATGCAGTCAGAATTGAAAGGGAGAGAAACCAGTTTTTAGAAAAAGGCAGAGAGATTAGGATTCAGACTTGGTATTATTATGACTAGAAATTAGTTTCTGTTTCCCTTGATCACCACCATGCAGGAACAGCAGGATGCCTTACCTCATCTCGTACCAACTTCAAGGCAAGAAAAGGAAGTAACTTTTCATTCGCTGCATAAATGGGCTGTGTATGTTCTTCTCACTACATATTGCTGAAATAAGAAAACAAGCAAAACTCCATAAATTATCAGATAATCATGAATTGAGGAAACATTAGAAATCAGAACAATGCAGGTGCAGTACTGAAAGGGATATTAAGCTTCATGTACTGTCACTTAAACCAATACCTATCTCCTGAAGATTAGCAAGTGTCTTGCACCTTTCTGTGAACGATTTGATGCTGAACTTTCCTTCACTAGAAATGTCCATTCTATTAGATTCATCTTCTCTCAGCCTTACTGGCGTTTATGAAGCAAAATAAGACAGAAATAACTGTCCAAACACCAAACCAGGCAGAAGAATTTCCTGCTTCTGCTTACATGTTGCAGAAAATGAAATAAGTGCCTCTACACCCTGCAAATGTTTCCATACACCGGCTTCTTTCCACTAACCTCCATTGATTTATGTCAGGGAAGAATTTCCCACAGATTTCTCATGTTTCCTTACTCCAGCTACTTGAAATAATAGAGGACAAATCACATAGAGCCTTAGTGTTCTGTGCAGCCACACTGGGGATAATAGACACAGCACGGCGTGCAGGGTAGTGCAGAGGTCAGTCCCAGCCTAACTGAGCTAGTGGATTTCCAGGCCACATCATTAGAAGTGCTGCAAATGGCGTTCAAATGCAGAACTTCCTCCTTCATATCCATAGTTTGCCCACCCTCAACTGGGAGACTGCTAGGAAGCATCTCCACTGGAAGAAAAAAAAATGATAGCCTCAGGCTTTGCTGTCAAGTGAAGATAACCGGTTCATTCCTCCAGCCAAGGATTTCAGCGTTTTAAGGAATCAGAGAAGTAAAACATCTTCTTCCTATTGCTCAAGAAGAGCCTTAACAATTACTTATTTCTGGGCAACCTCCTGACCAAAGAAAAGAGGGGTTGACTCCAATGCTTTGGACCTCTGGCACAGAGGGCAGCTAAGATTCAGCTGGAGGCTCCTGCTCCTTTCCTCTCACCAAACATCTCTCACTTCATCCGGTCCTCTGAGTCACTTCCTCCTGACTTTTCACTCATCTGCTCTCAGAGCACTTCTCCAAGTAAGCCAGTTGTCTTGGCCCACTCTGGAGCAGGGTTCAAGGGAAGCCCTGCTGGGAGGTAGGCTAGAACATAACCACAACATTATCACAATGCCAAGCTCCTACGAACTGTCGTCTGTGCAGGAGTTTGGGGCAGGTAAACATCACGCATATTAGTGATCTTAATGCTGACTTCAAAAGAGCCACAACATGTCATACCAGCAGGACCTGGTGTGTGTCAGTGATCCCAGAACCAGCTCCAAGCAAGCTGGTATGTCATTGCATTGCACTGGCTGGAATCATTCGTCCCCACCAGGTAGCAGTTTGTTGCATGAACAAGTTGCCGTGCCCCGGCTACGTGCAGCGCTGTGCTGACTCGACTGTACCGCTTCTATTTCTGAAGCAGCTCGAAGGCAGCTCAGGGGAGCTCTGCACTGTCAGCAACTGCACAGCATGGACGCGGCCCGCAGAGGCTATTGAAACAGGAATCCAAGGAGTGATGGGAAGCAATATTTCAAACTAGGCTGGACGGTGGTGGTTCGTACGTTTTGCCCCTGCACCCAGCACCCCCAGAAGTACTTTGAAACACGAGTAATATTTTATTTACCTATACATGTGTATAAAAGGTGCGCAGCAGCTCTGAATTCAAAGTCAGGCTTTCCAATTTCAGTCTTGCTATTAAACACAAGCTTCCCTGAAGGGAGAGGGACTCCGGGAATATGGGCTTCACCTCAGTCTTACCTACCCTCCAGTAGGAGTTGTGTAAAAGAAACCATATTCTCATTAGGACTTTCAGGTGTGTGGGTGTTTCCAGGAATAAACAACACCCAACCACAGAACAACCAGGAAGCAGCTTTATAAGCATATTATGTTGCTTTGCGGGCACAAAGTTTATGCATTTTATCTCCATAGCCAGCCTACCACATTATGCCATTCTACAAGGGGACCTGCCATGTGGTGGGACCCACGGTATGCTGAAAGCAAGAGCTGGAGTTACAGTCTGCAATTGCAGACATTCAGACAACCAAATCCTGGGCAGACCTGTCAATCACGTTCCAGGTAGACTGGATGAACTCTGTTAGAGTTAAGAACTGGAATAGTTGGACGAACAGCCAGAGTAAAGTGTATCAGCAAGGTAGATACAGGAGAAATCTTACATCTGCCCACACAAGAGGTGATGCTATCCAATAATTTTGCTTTCTCTTTCACATACACTGATATGCAAAAATAATGTATTTTGTTACGGAATATGCAAATAATACTTATGAAATTACTTTTCCTTTATTATAAATGTAACAGGTTCTAGGCTCTAAGATGGGTCATCAAAAGGCCGGAAATTCACTAAGTGTGACACACACTGCTACCTCTGAAAGAATTACAGTGGGTTTAATGCCCTATACATCAGACAAGGCCACTGTATAGTGTAATCCAGCCTTAATTTCACTTCCTTGCCAAATTTCTAGACAAAACCATTGTATTTCATTGCTGGGGTGAGTACTGAGTGAGTAAAACAGATCTGTCATTACACAAAGAATCACGATGCTTTTCCAGAACCATTCGCAGCTTCAGAGATAATTGGATTCACTATGTACAGCCTGTTGAGTTATCTGTATGGTTCCAAGATTTAGGATCCTCAGCTGACACGGAAAGAGACAGCAGGGAGAATTCTTACATGGAGAAAGTAGCTCCATAAGTCAACAGAACTAGGCCATCTTAAAAGTTTATAACAGCTGAGGTTCCAGCGCTCTGATATGCATGTCATTGTTGGAAATTAAGTCCTTGGAAAGAATGTAATTTCTGTCTGCACCTTGTTAATTAAAATCCAGCTTTACAGCTCCTGCACTACTTGTTGAATGAGTTACTAGCATGGAATCTGCTGTCAGCAAGGACTTTAGGCAGAGCAAAACCACTTCAAACAGAGCAGATCACAGACTCTGCCTTTGTCAAATAATATCTGATGACATTATGATGATTAACATAAAATGGGTCTGCAATAACCCACACTGAAAACCACAGGCAGAGCCCAGATCTGTGCTCTCAGAACACAGAAGACAGGGAAAGTTCAGTCTCCACAAAAGCTGTGATGGCTCTGCGTGGCACCTTATAACAAACTATGCTTGAGTTTTCTTCGCTGCTGTGCAGAAAGGCGCACTTACCGAAAGTGTATCTTTAATTGCACCTTGTTGGGAACATCTTCATCCCCAGCTACATCTCAGGCTTCAGCTATCACAGTTTATCCCTCTCCTCTTCCTTTCCATCAAATGCATGCTACATTTCTGACTGATGCAGCCAGCAAACCCTGACAGCTTTCCCTCCTCTACATGCATTATTGCTCCATCTAGGCCAACCTCTGTCCCCCACTGGCCTTTCTCAGGGTCATTCCTGTCATGGGATCCTGTCTCTCAATGTGTCACTGAGAGGACAGGCTCCAGTGAATAACAAATGAAATACTCGTCACTTCTTGTGGTGAATTTATGTTTTCAGTCATGTTCTGCCACAGACTTCTCATATCTGACTTGCCAAGTTCTGTTGCCTGTAGCAGAATTTTAGAAGGAACTGTTTCAGTACTTCCCAGATTCAGTCCTCCTCAGATTTCTAGACATCATCATATCCCTATGGATGTGATCATCAAGATAGCAACTGTGTCTCCACCAGCTAACAAGAAAGAAACACAAGCTTTCCTAGGCCTTGTGGGATTCTGGAGAATGCATATTCCAGATTATAGTCAGTTTGTGAGCCCTCTCTATTGAGTAATTGAAAGAAGAACTATTTTGGCTGGGGCCTTGAGACACAACAAACCTTTGAGCAGATCAGACAGGAGGTGACTCATGTTGTAGCTCTTGGGCCTCTCTGGACAGGACCAGCTGTGCAAAATGTACTCTACACTGCAGCTGAGGAGCATGGTCTCACCTGAAGCCTTTGGCAGAAAACATCAGGAGAAACCCAAGGCTGACCACTAGTGTTTTGGAGCCAGGGTATTGAGGATCAGAAGCCCACTATGCCCTGACTGAAAAAGAGATACTAGCAGCATGTGAGGGGGTTCAAGTCACTTCAGAAGTTGTTGGTACAGAAGCATATCTCCTCTTGGCACCATGATTGCCTGTATGTTCAAAGGAAACATCCCCTCTGCACATCACCCAGCCAGCACTACATGAAGTAAGTGGGTAGTGTTGATCGTGCAGTGGGCTCGACTGGTGAAACCCAGCCACCCAGGAATCCTGGAAGAGATCATGGACTGGCCAGGAAGCAGAGATTTTTAAGTATTGCCTGGTAAGGTGGCTCATGCCCAGGAGACACAACCATATAACGAGTTATCAGCAGATGAAAGGCATTATGTTCTGTTTACTGATGGATCCTGTTGTCTTGTAGGGAACTGTTGGAAGTGGAAGCTGCTGTGTGGAGTCCCACACAGCAAGTCATTGAAGCCACTGAAGGAGAAGGTGAGTCAACAGTTTGCAGAATTGAAAGCCACCCAACAAGCCCTAGGGACTGCTGATTAACAGAAGTGGCCAGTACTCTGTACTGACTCATGGATGGTGGCTAATGCCCTATGGAGGTGGCTGCAGCAGAGGAAGGCCAACTGGTAGTGCAGAGGTAAATCCATCTGGGCTGCTGCACTGTGGCAAGACATCGCTGCCTGGGTAGAAAACATCACCTTAAATGTATGTCATGTGGTTGCTTACATGTCCAAAAGCCGTGTCACTGAAGAACATTGAAACAATGAACAGGTAGACAAGGCTGTCAAAATTGAAGTAGCTCAGGTGGACCTGGACTGGGAGTGTAAGGGTGAGTTATTTGTAGCTTGATGGACCTACAAACTATGGGGACATCTAAGGAGAGAGGCAAAATACAGATGGGCTCCTGATCAAGGCATGGACCTGACCATGGAGGCCAACACACAGGCCACTTGTGAATGTGAAACATGCCAGCATCAAGCAAGCTACATAAGCAAAATGTCCCTGGAACAGAGGGTGGTGGCTGGGTTCTCAATATGGCAAGGCCTGGCAAATTGACCATATTAGACCACCACCATGAACACGCCAAGGCAAGGGCTACATACTCACTGTGGTGAAAGCAGCTACCATTTGGCTAGAAACATACCCTGTGCGTGGCATTGCCCAAAAGACCATCTTGTTTTGCCTGTGACAGTAACTGTTCAGTGATCTCCCTGTCTTTATCCTGATCCATGAGCCTTCCATTGCATTTTTCTCCCCTGTGTCCTGTTGACGAGGTGGAGTAACAGAAAGGCTTGGTGGGTACCTGGCAGCCAGCCAAGGTCAATCCACCAGACCTTCTCATGTGAGCTCCTCACTTGTGGCTAGAAACCCAGGCTTCAACCAGAAAGTTGCTCACAAAGCATCTTAATGACATCTTGAATAGCATTGGCCTAGCAAAAGAATCCAGCTGTGTAACTTCTGGTTCCAAATGAATTCCTATAGGAATGGCATAGATCTTTCATTATGACAACTTAAAGTAGGACTTTTCTTATTTAGAAGATTGCTGTCTTCCAAAGTCTTCTCTAGCCCATTGTATTTTTTCATGTTTATGCAGCAGTCATTACACAATATGCCACAAGTCTGCACATTTACACCACCTTAGTTTCCTCTTGTCATTTCATTGTCATGAAATTTGAGCACTATTTCTTTTACACGAGGCTTCATACTGCTTGCATGTTGCCTACTTCTCTCTCCAACTTGTATCTTAATCTCTACTTACATAAACACCTTTTCTTCCTCTCCATGCCCTTGTCTAAAATATAGCCATGATATTTATTCACAAACATTACTAATTCCTAGATCAATGGTAAATACTCGGAAAATAACCCAGAGTGTTAATGTGAATGACATATCGAAAACCTCAGAACAATGTGGAGGAGTGTCAAAATGTTAAATTGAATTTAAAAAAAGCAAGTGAGGAGAAATACACAGAACACTCTCCCTCACAAAACTGTAGACAATAAGATAATCCTGGGACCAAGATGATCCAGCTGGATTTCTGTCATATCTGATTTTCTTGATATGATCATAATCAGTCTTTTTAATTTTTTTTTTACATAGGACCTTAATTCACACTCAGTGACCATCAATGCAGACCATTTTTGAACACCGGTCTGATCAAACAAAATTACCAAAACATCATACTACAGTCATCAGCACAGCTTGCTGATGTTCAGACACGGTGTGCAGTCCTAGCCTCTGAGCAGTTCAATTTCCTGCCAACTTTGATCTGTTTCCTCTTAACCTCTTACTCCTCTGTCCTCAGCGGTAATTATTCGGAGCTGTAGCTTTCAATAGCTGAGGCCTTTTCTTTACTGCTGACCCACGGAACTGTTCTGGGGGAGTGCTGTGGCTTAAGAAAGGAAAAGAAACCCTGAATCTGAACTTACTACATCAGTGAGGATGTGGGGAAACAGATATAGTATTTTTTAAAAAAACCACACAAGTATTCTGAAAAAACCAAACAGTTTTTCAGTGAATTATGTGGGTCAGCTTCAACTACTGTATTATTTCTGTTGAAAAGTATGTAAAATAGGGTTTTCTTTTCCCTCAAAACTCGGTTTCTCTTATTTCCAGGGTCTGGAAAACCTTGTTCAAGATGAGAACTATGC
Source organism: Falco peregrinus (assembly GCF_023634155.1). Classification (NCBI taxonomy): domain Eukaryota; kingdom Metazoa; phylum Chordata; class Aves; order Falconiformes; family Falconidae; genus Falco; species Falco peregrinus. The sequence goes on along the minus strand of NC_073726.1, from coordinate 86,671,932 downwards.
TGCCAGTAGCTAAATAGCTACTGAAGGGAGAAATCATTAAAAATATCACTTACAGAGAAGACTTGAGACTGCTGATTCTTTTGAGGGAGACATGAGGAGGAATTTTCTTGGAGGTGGTGACAAAGAAGTGATAAAGAAGGAGCAGCAGCAGTAGTAGTAGTGGCAGTGACAAATATGAAGAGTAAGTTTTTCTCTAGCTTTCCAAGATTAAGATTTCCTTTTTGATATTAAACTCAGCCTTGAATAATCTCCTTGACTTTTACCCCCTTGAGCTCTGCTGCAGAGTTTATCTCCACTCATCAGCCTCCCGAGCAGAGCCAATGAACGGAAGGCAGAGCTGTTCAATCGGTTTCCTCAGTGTTCGCCCAGGCTCTCGGCACAGGAAGCCTAGCACTCTGAAAAGACAGAAGGAGGAACCTCTCCAGCTTTGAGGAGCCAGTCGACCAGGAGCACGCACAGCTGGAGGAGAGGAGTGGGAAAGGGGGAGAGAAAACACTGACACTGGCTGCTAAGGATGCGCTGGCAGGCGAGAAATACTCCCCATGACCACAGCTAGGTTGGCGGTAGGATGGATGGAGTGACGGAGCTGCCCGAGTCATGAAAGCAGGAGGCGACATGAAGATTGCTGGGAAGGCTGTGTGTGTTTTTGTGCTGTTCACCATCAAGGTCATGAGTACAGTAGGTGAGTCTAACTGGGACCAGTCAGCCACAGGGATGGAAGGAAGGGAAATATGCACAGCTATTTTCTTTACATAAAAGCTATTCACCATGCTGTGACTTTCCTTAATTACTAAAAGTTATGGAGCACAAGTTAAATGTGCTTCCCCAAAATCCAATCCTACTTTTCTTTCTTCAGGGGCTACAAGGCTGCCGGGAGTTATCCCTATGACTTCCATGTAGGCAGTTATTTAGCGACCCTTAGCCGGGAATGTATCATTTGTCACAGATAGACTTTTTACTCAGACCACTAAATCCACATCATCTGAGAAACTGATCCATTTGACATATTAAAAATATTCCTGGGAAAGTATTTGTGAACTTGAAGGTTCTGGCCATGTGGTTTCTGCTGAAGAGAGGCTGTGGGTGCTCTGAAAAAGGGCAGGGATCTCTTGTGTCTTTCTGAGGAGTGGTGGAAGATCACTGATGTGCTGACAGTAGGGAGCAGTTTCTGGAATTTTGTTCTGAAGCTAACGGGCAAAATCAGCATCAATAGCAGGAAAGGCTTTTGTGGCAAAGGCAGTGGCATTTCTAAGCCTTTCTAACCTTGCCTTCTAGTGTAGTTGACTTGGTTTTATTACAGTTAATGTCTCCCACATTTGCATTTCTAGAGCTTGTGCTCTTGCAGACAGCACACGGCAGTCCAGGGACTTGGCAACAAAACTAGGGATTTGAGCAGCAGTTCCAGAAACTTAAACTGTCTGTGGATAGAGGGAAAAGGCAGATAGGTCTGTGAGATACAAATTAAAACATGGATATCTATGAATAATATGTAACACATAAGCATGTGTCCATTCCTATTAGTCCATTCCCATTATGCACAGGTAGAACTAAACTACATGAACAATAGTTGTTCTATTCCATTTGGCCAGAAAATAAAAATGGCTCCTTGGTGCTGTTTTAAAGCAAAATGGATGCAGTCATCATTGGCAGTGAGGGAACACCTGTCTGTAATGTGTTTGGCTGATCAAATAAGGTGTCCAAAATGGTTACCTCAGTGCTACCCATTGGAAAAAATTTAAATACTTCACAAACATTATTAAAGTTTGCAAAAAATTTAAATTTAAAATTTAAAAAAATTAAATACTTCACAAACATTATTAAAAAAACCTCACAACAGGCACACTGGAGGTAAAAATCCTGCCCCTATTCTGCAGGTAAAGAACTATCTCAGAAGAATACTGAGGAACCTGCTCAGGGTCGTACAGGCAGGTTATGGTAATGTCAGAGACAGTTAACATTTTAAAATACAGCTGCTCAAAAAGTAAAGGAGTATGGACATGTCACAAAATGTTGAAGAAAATGGGGAAGACAAAGGAAAATCCTACCAGCAAAAATTCTTTTTAATAATTGACGTTGCTGGAAATATTACAAAAAAAATCCAATGCCAAAAAGTGGGGTTTTTTTCACCCAAAGGTAATAGGATTTTAACTTCTTAGTGTCTTGGAGAATCAATGATATTCCCCTTCAAAGAACATACAAAAAGTTGTTCAGTTAAAATCTAATTTCATGTTTGAATGCTGCGCCCCCCTCCCCCCCCAAAAAAAAACCAAACCACCAAACTATGTCCCCCCTTCTGAAGACTAGAGAAAGCTACTTTTAATGAAGTAAGGTCATGAAAAAACTGTTGTGTGTAACCAGGCTTTATCTACAGTAGCATTTTCCTTAACATTTCCTTGGGTTTTGTGGTTTGGTTAGTTGTTACAAGAGCAGAAGAGGCAGCTTGGAAGCAAGGCTGAGGTCACTTCATGATTGTCCTATCTAGATCTGCCCCCGGGTAGAGCTGGATAATATGCTGCTGAAGCTGCTGGTGCTTGATCTGTACTAACAGTCCTTCTGTGACAATCCTCGTAGCAGCAGCAGTGGAAAAGACTCAAAATCTTTTCAGTAACACTTTGAAGACTTCTCTAATTGAACTAAGCAGACAGGACACCACAGGTGGTTCTGTACATGCTCCAGAGGAAAGGTTATAATGGAGGGTGAGATCTTCAATGAAAGGCTCATGCAATAAATTTCTTTTTATCGGATTGAGATTTGCAGTGGTGGACTGTGTAAGTCTTGCACCTGTAGCTGTATCCTGTGACGATGGATATGACCAAGTGCTTCAGAGGAAGCTGAAAGAAATCCATTGTCAGTAATGAGACGTGATTCTCTGTGGTTGTTCAGTTTTACCAACAGTGAAAAATCAAATGGCATTGCATCAGTGCTGGAATTAGAGTATGTGAGGCGTATAAAAGTGAAGTAGTTTACTGAGCAGCCTGGCTAGAGTTCAAGTTTACCTGCATACGCAACTTTCTTGAATGCTATTGCTTTCATTTAGTTTCTTTCTCAATATAACTTGTAAATTCTCTTTCACTAGTGTACTAGTGTTTTATTACCTTCTGACTTTTTCTGTCCTCGTGTGTTTAGTGCTCCTATCTCTGCTGCTTCCTATTCTAGTTTACCATGGAATCTTGGTGCAGATAAAAAAAAATAAAATCATACTCTAAAACCTGATTCTGGTAAATTTACATTTGTCTCCATTTCAGTATTTCTTTGCTGCTCCTTTGGGTTTATGTGCTGGAATCTTTCTGATTTCTTTTGTCCTAAACACAGCTGAGTCCAAGCAACCTGTTTCTCTTACTCAAATACTTAAAACAGAATTCTGTACTATTAAATTAAGCAAAAATTTCCTCAGAAGACATCTAAATTGCCCTAATACAATCTCCAAAGCGTGTCCTTCTGACATTAATGTTTTATTTTGCTGTGGTCCAAATGCATTGTCTGAACGTGTCTAGTTTCAAAACCATGGAAACAGGGAAGTTCAGTCTTGCAAGCTGACCACGTACTCCATGACTACAAAGCAAATTTCTGTAATTGTGTATGCGCTTGTAGAAGTACATGCTACTTAAAACTCACAGTTGACGTATTTTGTATTTAGAGGTACAATCATTTGTAAGAAAAAAATGTAGGGAATCTTCTTACGCTGCCTTACCTTTGTGCTGAGTAAGAAAATGTAGGAAGAAAAGTACTATGCTAAAGCTAAGCACTGAACAGGTATGACTGAGATTTTAACCATATAAAAATGAGGTCATAAATGTGTTTTCACAGCAGTCCTTTATCTGTTCTCTGCAAAGTATGAAAAAGAGAGCATACAACCTATTGTTTGCAGTCAATGATCTATTTTTGTTTAGAATAGCAGGACAATGCCACTTAAGCATAAATAAACAGTACAAATTATTTTATTTTTCTTCTCATGAGGAAGAGAGTAAAAGGCCAAGTTCAGGATGCAGAACAGAATATAAAACATGCTGTATTTTTTTCTGTACTGACAAGTAGAAGGGCCCTTTGCACTGCGTTACACATGGTGTCACAGTGCTACTCTGGAAGATATACTACCCAAGGCACTTTGGCATCCAGCGTAAATCCCTTTTCCCCTCATCCATTCCAGCTCACATTCTGCAAGGATGAAGATCTACTTACTTTGCACACAGAAGTTGCTATGCCAAGTTTAAAGTCTACAGCCAGACAACAGCTTGTTAAATTCAGTGATGACTTATTGTCAGCTGGGGATTTGGCCAATGGTGTTTGTTCTGTAAGCTGGATGACACTAACACATCATTTAAACACCAATTCCTCCATTAAAGAAGTGTAGCCATCCTTTTTTCTAGAGTTATATTTATATTGAGACACAGCCCATCATATGTGAGGGTGGAAACAAAACTTCAGAAAGGACCCTACATCACTGCATCAAATTGCCTTTTTTTGCAGGCATTGTATCATTAAACACTTTTCATGAGCAATCTAAGCATCAAAAAAAGCACCCACCTTATTGAAAGGCTGTTTTTCTTCCTGATTGAAGCAAGATTCTCTATTCTAATTTCCAGCCTGAATTTGTTGTACTACTTATTTTTATTGTTATTACATTTTGAGCTGCTGAATTTCAGCACACATCTATCATTCTACTCATCAAGGTCCTTTTTGTGTGACATTTCCATTCTTTATCTTAATAATGCTATATTCTACTTGCTTTCAGCAGATTTCCTCACACACTCCTGATGCAAATGCCAATGCCATCAGTAAAATCGATAAACAGAATTACCATAAATATCTTCTGCTGAGAAACTTTATTAGCAAGCTACTTTTAACCTGACACCTTTTAACACTGCCTTTTGCTTTCTCTCCTTAATCCAGTTCTTTATCCATCATGTTTCCCTCCACTTGTCCCTCTGTTCTTCAGCTTAATTTATGATTTTCAAGAGGACACTGTATCAAACTGCATCTCTAACTAGGTGAGCTTTAACATCTTTCCTTTGCCCTCAAAATCAGCCGTCTTGAATGACTGCTTGAAAGGATGCTGGAGAAAGCTAAAGAGAATTAAAAGATCATAGAAAAATTAGAAACTAGAAATGGGCAACTGCAAAGGTATATTCTATCTTGAATGGGAAGACTGAAACCTTGGGATCATTATTAAGTTCTGTCAGTGTGCCCACCTCCCTGCAACATCTACAGTCATATTAAAGTTTGCAATCTAAAAAAAATCCAGCCGTGCTGCAGGCATGTAAACCAGAGTTTACAATGACAAAGTACATTTTTCTGACTGTGTTTTAGGGTTGCTATTTCAGCTTGTATGAGACAGAAGGATATTTATATTGCAAGTGACACAGTAATGGTGGCAGAAAAGAAATGTGTTAAAAGGAGACCAAAAGAAGATTTTGAGTACAAGGAAGAAAGGAATTTCTGAAGACAGGAAAAAGCCTAAATAGAATTAAATGGGAATAGGAGGTATTTTCAAGGAATAAGGATGAATATGGATAAAAGAGTGTCAGTAGGAAACTAACAATAAAGGTATAAATCTCTTATTGTGTCCTTTTAAGGATACGAAAAAGCTGTGATCGCACTTCAAAAAACAGTCATATGAGCTCAGGCCGTATTTCTATCGTGAAGGTTAGAGTAGCCTAACTACTTACTGCTCATCAGACACACAGGGCTGGTTTTCAGCCTACACTCTGTCCAGTGCTGTTGTGGCTACATTTTCGGAGCCACAAAGCTGCCGTATATGAAAGCCTGTCAGTACCTTAGCAATCCCTGTGCTAATATGAAGCACTTCTATTTGTCTGTCTCTCACCTCATTCCAGACAAGCCTTGCCAAGTGCCACAGGCAGCCTGTGGCAGTAGTAGGGGCGAACAGATGCAGAGCTCAGCCTGTTGTATCTGGCCTCTTCCAAGCGTCCGGTAGGGCATTTTTGATTATGACTTACTATGACTCATAGAATATGTTCCTTCCAAGATATAGTTAGTCATTTTCTTGTGGTATGATCATTGTTTCAGTTCATTATACCTCCAAGTTGAATACATTACAATCTGCGGGGTGGGGGTGGTGAGATGCACCAAAACACCGTGGTAGATTGTTACTGTAAGAGATAAAGACACGATAGAATGATGTCTGAGGAAGTAACACAGTCTCTTTACAGTGTGAAAAGATCTTTAACAGCTACATTTCTGAACAGTCTGTGATGGACTTGAGCCATTTTGAGGGGAAAAATATGTTCTACTGTGTGTTAAAACCTGATATAAAGAATAACAGAGGCTGGAAATCTTTTCTATTTGAAAGCAATCAGAAGCACTTTCAAGCTGTATAGCTGTCTCTGATTTTCTGATGATTCCCCTGAAAATTTTAGTGGCTTCACAATCAAATGTTCCTGTTTTTAAAATCTTTCTTTCTCCTTTTACTGTGAGAAAGACTGAGAAACAGGAGAAATGACTGAGTAAGTGACACCACAAAGGAACTGGTGCAACTAGTTGTCCATGAAAGCTGTCCAACACACTATGTTTAAAAAATAACACACCATGTTAAAAAAAAGCAGAACAAAGTCTTTCCCCCAATCTTTTTCAATTACAGTAGTTTTAGCATGACAACAGTAACCAGAACATTTTTGAAACACAAATGCAAACTCCTCAGCTGAGTTTGTTTTTTCCTAAGAAGATATGTCCGTTTTCAAATGTAAAAGTGGGATCTGTCAGTGCATTGGAATGTGCACTCAATGCACTGGAAGAGAGCTTGAGAACCTTCTCAGACATGGCTTAAAATCTTTAACAGTCAAGGAGAAACAATGAGGGATAGCATAATACTATTGGTATTATAGTTAGAAGTCAAATTGGAGGACCTCAGTCTAAAGGCCTCCTACCCTACCCACCAGTCAGATGAGTCTCCAAGATGAAAACTGCTCATGATGGATTTGCACCCACCACCAAACTAGGATTCTGTAGCCCAGAACTGTACAGAACTCCCAGAACCTGACTTCCCTATTTTTCTACATCAGCGTGACAGATAGCACATACTCCTGGGCTCCTGGCCTCTGCTCGTTCCAGCTAACAGAAAAAAGTTATTGTCATTTTCCAGAGTGCACTCATTTATGAATAATAAGACTGAAAATGAGAAGTTATTTACAGTAAATGTGTAGATACACAATGCTTCATTTCACTCTTCACTCCCGTGTGCAATGACATAGTTAACAGTACTGACATTTAATTGTTGTCCTATGGTTATCACTGCACAGGGATGAACCTGATAGCTCACACCTCTTCAAATTTCTTGTTCTCTGCAGCCCCACAGGCAGTAAGGTCCTTGCTGCACTGGTTATCCCCTTCTTCAGCTACACCAATCTGTCAGTTCAGCTCAGCTACAACATGGGTTTTCACCTTGAGAGAAGTAGCAATGCAGTGTACTTGTTTCTGGTCCTTTGTTTGAATAGATGAATGCTGACGTGTATGCCACATACACCCTAATGCATCGGGCATAAACTAAACAGCTATCACAGAGGAAACTTTAGCAACTGACTTTAAGTCATTTTAAAGCATGAAATCACCATTCCAGAAAATAGTGGTGCAGTGACAGGGTTGAATGAAAACACTTGCAGCACTGAATCTGTCCTCTTTAACAGAGTAGAACACTGTGATGGTTTGGGCTGGGGGATAGTTAATTTTCTTCACAGCAGCCAGCATGGGGCTGTGTTTTGGATCTGTGCTGACAACAGCGTTGATAACAGGGATGTTTGCATTGCTGCAGAGCCGTGCTTGCCCAGAGCTGAGGCCTCTTCTGCTTCCCACCCACCCCAGCAGCGAGCAGGCTGGGGGGGCACTAGAAGCTGGGAGGGGACACGGCTGGGACAGCTGACCCCAACTGCCCAAAGGGATCTCCCACACCATACGAGGCTCAGCATATAAAGCTGGGGGGAGAAGAAGGAAGGGGAAGACGTTCGTAGTTACGGCATTTGTCTTCCCAAGTAACCGTTATGTGTGATGGAGCCCTGCTTTCCTGGAGGTGGCTGAGCACCTGCCTGCCGATGGGAAGTAACGAATGAATCCCTTATTTTGCTTTGCTTGCGTGAGCAGCTTTTACTTTACTTATTAAACTGTCTTTATCTCAACCCATGAGTTTTCTCACTTTTACTCTTCTAATCTCTCCCCCATCCCACCGGGGTGGGGGGAGTGAGTGATCAGCTGGTTGTTCTTAGCTGCCAGCTCTTGTTAAATGACAAATATTTCTGTTTGTTTAGTTTGCCTGCACAGCAGGCATACACCCTTCAGATTTAGTGAAATTCCCAGAGGGAAGGAGAGATTGTGGCTTCCCTCAGAGCTGCTGAGTACGTATCCAGAGTGCAGGCAGGCACAGGCAGCATGAGGATGGCAAAGAAAGCAGATGGGGAGACGTTGGCAAAGGGCTTGGCTGGAGCAGACCCACAAGAAGTCATGGAAGTGATGGAAAAAGGAGCTCAGAAGAGATCATGTGGAATGTGTGCAGCCTGACAAGTCACTGAAAGTTGGTAGAGCAGAAGAGAGGGCTGGGGTAAAGAACCTGTTCTGTAGGTGCACAGAGAGCAGGGGAGAGTTATTTTCAGGCCTTTTTTTTTTTTTTTCATGAGTATAGCTACCAATTCTGTGTTCACTGAAGAGCTTTCGCTTTCTAGCATATTGTTTTATGTTCTAATGAAACACATTTTTAGAGACTAGGTGGATTTTGATATGCTCACCAGAAACAGAAAGCAGAGCATGTCCAACCTCAGCCCAAAATGAGGTCCTGTCAACATCTACAAATTGAAGGAAATGCTATGGCTGACTAGGAAGGACAGGATAAAGATGAAGATAATTTTTATTTAAAGGATTGCCTTTGTGCTAGTGGATCCCGTACCTATTTACAGATTGATTCCTGACAGTATATATTTTGGACTGCTTTTAAAAAAATCTAACTCTGTAATAAAAACCAGCAGGTCTTGACATCTGATAGACTATATTTTAGCTTGAAATGGACAGAAAAGAAAATCTTCTTTTCATCAGAAATTTTTATGAAAATGGCTGAAACTATTCTTCATCATTTGGAAGTTTCTCATCAAGTATTACCCGATCCCACTCCCATTTTGCTGGTGAGTTACAAGACTTTAGCTCACACAGTTCAAAACCCTAAATTATCTGAACTTGATACTATGCTCTGTGGTAAAATGAAGCAGAGGTATTTTTTTGCATATGCTTTCTTGGAAGAAGAGGAAGCATGGTGGAAGATTTCTGCACCATGTGATAATGTGAGTATCTATGGAAATGGAAGCACTGTAACTGTCCACATGGCTGACAAGCAGGGCTAATGAGCAAATGCCCAGCAGTATCAGCCTGGCTACACTGGGTTTGGGACTCAGTCTAGCAGGTATCCACTGCACTCTGCCATCACAGCATGCTTCCATGCCACATTGAACCAGAAGACGATCAAAATAGGTACAGGCTTTGCAGTTAAACCTTGCTCCCTTACCGTTGTGTGTGTGTGGGGGGGTTGTTGGGGTTTTTTTGGTTGTTTTTTTTTTTGTTGTTGTTTCTCTGACTTCAACACAAAGGCAGTTTTAGACAGTTCTTGGGAGAATGTGAACAGGCTAACAGGATCATAATATAGGATAAAACCCTCTCTTAATAATATATTTCTGTTCTACAGAGATAAAAACACATTCCTTGTTCCACCTTAGGAGGAGGTCTTCAAAGTCCTTTCAGAAATACAAATTAGCCAAACCCTTCAGGATTTTTGGCATATGCATATTCTGTAAAAGAATATGATCTAAAGATCATGTTTCTAGCAGCATGCATGAGAGAAGAGGCAAAGCAAGGAGGAAAGTACACAGGTCATATTTACACTAATGCCACTTATCTGCACTCTACCAATGAAAGAGGGTAGTAAAGTGAAAGCAATTTAAATTTATTATGTTTATAAGGGCTCTTTACAAAAGTAGGAAGCTGTATGGAAGGATAGAATAAACAAGAAGATTTTTTACTAATTAATCTACTGTCTGGGGAAAAGCTCTTGCCTTGCTAAAAGCCTTCTAAATTAGTAAAAAGATACAGGAGAATTCAGAATCCTTCCACAAATTTGTTGTAAACCTAAAAATGTATTTAAACATGATTCAGTAGATTTTAAGATGACTGGTGTGGCTTATAATTTGAAGTGAGTGGTACCTGATTCATTCAGGGGAGAATATGACAGAAAGGCATAGAAGAAAGCACTGCTTTCACTCCGTTTTCCTTTACAGTCTCGAAGCACGCAAGTGGTTATGTTGAGGAACTTGTATATTGCAATAGGCTGCTTAGGAGATGTAGAGTTGAAAGTCTAGTAAAATGATACTGCTTTAATATGTAAATAAAAGCGTACACAATTAAATATGCACAACAGTGTCATTCCTGCCCAACATTTGCAAATATCCAAAAACCCCCCAGCCCCGACACACAGGCTGTTTGAATGCTTAGGTTTGCTTAGTCATTTTTAGATGAAGTCAGCCATACTGATGACATGAGTCGGAGGTCTGAGGCTCTTGGCAATGTTAAACTGGGAGAGGAAACACTTTGTTCTCCAATTTTCAGAGACATTCACAGAACTCACATCCAGAAACCATCATGAGACAAAGAGCTTCTTTCAGTTCCTTTCCTGGTAAAATCATCTCAGTTTAAAACACACACCTCACATTTTCTTGAAATGTCATCAAGCAGAAAAATCTTGTCATTTAAAACCACTTCCAATGTAATAGTACATCACAGGACACTGCTGACAATTGAATCAAGGAAACAAGCATTTGTGGGGCTGGTGGGTAATTTGTGTATCAGAAAATGGTGTGAATAGATAGAACTTTTCTTCTTAAGCCATGCTTGGAAACATTAATCAATGAATCCTGGCAGTACTGAGCAGCGGGAAGCTAAATACTGTTGCCTTTATGTAATAAAAATGGGAAGCAGATGGCTTCAGTGAAATATTATTCCCACCTGATTTTCCTCTTCTACCAGCAACAACCCCCCCCCCCCCCCAAAAAAAAAACCCAAACAAACAACTTCTCAGAATTACACTTTGACTTCCAAATTATAAAGCTGGAGGAACTGATACATTACAGCATTGTACAGTGTGGGGCAATATTACAGCTACACCTACATCAATCTGCAGTAGCGAGGTCTAGGTTTGGAAATGTCTTCACACAAGGGATATTTAGCCCTCAAAATGAAAAGGCAAAAACCTTTAAAGGAATCTGTAAGTAGTTTAAATGCAGTGAACTGTGTTCATTTCGCAAGCCAGAAATCATTTCCCAGGAACACAGTTGAAACAGAAGGAAAAGTGACTGAGCTCAAATGGCTCAGAAGGTAATGAGATTTCAGACAATGTTTTTAAGGTAAAACCAACTGTAGTTTTCTCAGAGAGGATAATAGTAGTGATTTGACTAATAATTTGAAGTTGATGCTCATTAAGACCATTTCTTACAGCACTGTGAATGTTCAGGAACTGGGCTTCCCATTGTGCCAGCCAGCAGAGGTCATGAAATTCCAACTCTGGGTAGGGGATAGTGAAACACAACAAAGTCAGGTCTGGTGTTTCTGAGGAAGACTTTGACAAAGGTTTGATTAATCATGCAAAACTAGGGTCTTCTAGTTCTTTGCATATTCCAGCTGAACTTTCAATTGCTGCTTTAGTATATCTGCTTGAAAAGTTTGGGGAGGGGGTTAACATTTTTGGAATAATTTGTGAAAAACTCATTTGTCAGTACAAATCAGGTTGGTTAACTTTTGTTGTCCTTCCAGATTAATGCATGGTTTGAAGGTAGTACTCTGATTTCTCCTGACACTCAGATCTCCGAATGCCACTAAAAACCATTACTCAGCCCAAGTAAAGAGCAACTCAGGGTTCCATCAGAGACACAGAGCACTCAGATCAGTGGTTTAGTCTCAAACTTAAATGGTCACCTATTAAAAGAGGGAATGAGTGAGGTGGGAAATGGAGGCTGGCTTGGGCTACAGCTATGGATATTATTCCTTTTAACTCATCAAGTATCGCATTTAGGAGATTACGAATAAGAAAGTTATTTACCTGTGACAGGTCTTTTCAGGTGATTATTTATATACACACATTGTGGATTTTTGGGGTTGTTTGCTTTTAATTTCAGCAGGATCTAAAGGGCACAAAAGTCCCATTCTTTCATGTACTCTTCACACTAGTTTACAACCTGTGCCTGAGACTCTTGTTTTCTCTCAATCTCAAAAGTGCCTCACAAAGGAGGGTCAGCTGCCAATGTAAGTGTAGGCAGCACTAATGCACATATAAGCAACTCATCTTGAAGAAGAGTTACAGGTAACCTTTCTTTTGTCTCTAGCTGCTCGCTCACATGTACACGTGTACTGCAAATAAAACCCACCATGGAATACTTTATTTAGGAAAAGGTCCCAATGTGACTAGTTGAAATAAACCAAAATAACCAACAGTCCCAAAGGTAGCATCATGTTGAGAGGCTTCAATGATCAAAGAAATAGTTAAATTAATTTGGGGCTAGAAACTTGACCCCTTGGATGTGTCAGCTGAAGACACAGGCAGATGAGGGGTCCCAAATCTGGTCAATATAAAGACAGCAAGCATGACTCATGTTAAATATGTGCAAAAAAGAATTAGTCCTGAAAGCTCGTAGAGGAAGAAAACCAAGGCAAATTACTTTCTTGGCTAAGAAGAAATTCAGGGACCCATAGTAAAAAAAAAAAAAAAAATATATATATAAATATATAAAAATATATATAAAAATATTAAAGGCAATCCTGAGGGTGAATCTTGTATTGAACAAACACTGCACACAGAGGAGCCATAATAGTGATCTGGCTCTCTGTCCTTCTGTGGTAACTTCCAAAAAACAGGAAGGGAGAATTAAGTCCAAGATTTTCTATACAGATAATCTGGCTTCAAGTACATAGTTCATGGATCATGAAAAGATAAAGACAGGAGGTATTGTGCCTGACTCCAAGCAAGAGTCATGTTTTAAAACCCAGAAGAGTCAGTGTCATAGAAAAAATAAAATAAAATCAGCATGTTTCCAAGCAAAGGCAAAGCAGAATTCAAGAACGAGACATACTTACTATTAGAGAGTCAACACAGTTGATACATTAACTGAATAAAGTTTCTCTGAAATTTTAGCCTTGCAAGCAAGAGGCATAGGGATATGGGCATATTTAACACCTTCGTAGCTGTGTGCCTGGCACAAAAATGGGTAGGTCTTACATTTGTGTCCTACAGGGACCACTGCAGTAAAACCAGAACAGACACGGTGTGAATGCATATGTACACATTGTGTACACTCCCAGTGTGAATTTATATGTTCACAAAGATTCAGAAAATGAAAAGACACCTCTGAGAAGTTAGGAAAAAACCTTTACTCCTGCACAAAGCTCCACCATGGTTATTTGTTACACCTCTAAGAGGTATATACAAGGCCTTAGCCCACAGTGTTGTTGATAGTATTGACAGGGTAAACTATAATAGTCCACTGGCTCCATAATCCACAGCTGTAATAGCAGATGACAGACAATTCGCAGATGAGCACGGACAGGGCCTCATGCTGGTGTGTGACCACGCACACCTTTCTCTGTGAAGCACAGAGCAGAACTCCAAGGCTATGGGTGATGTGCCTGGCACATTCTCACATGTCCTTCTCCTTTCTCTCCTGCAGGGAACCTCGAAGTGTCAGCAATGGTAGGTAGCACCTCTGTGCTCACCTGCACTCCCAGGCCAAATACAACTATGATAATATGGAAAATGAACCCCAAAGTTGGAGGCCCCTGCACCTTGGGATACAGGGCTGATCAGCACAAGATAGACAGAACAAACTGCAGTGACAGCATAAACTGGAGATCCAGACCAGATTGGGATCCTGACCTTGAGATACGGCAAGTGGGAATAGCCCATGAGGGAAACTACACCTGCGAAGTAGTAGCAACAGAAGGGAATTTCCATGAGATGTACCACCTGACCGTGCTGGGTAAGGGGCTCCTTCCTCATTTTACAGTTCTGCAAAGGACCATGTCTGTGCCTGGACATACAAAGCTCCTCTCTCCATGCACCAGGGGAAGTGTGCAGTAGGAAAAGGACCTTTCTTGCTGGGAGAAAGTGTCATGCATTTCATTGGTAGTAGCTGTGTGTCTCCCTTCTTACTTCCCAAACCTCTTCTCCCTTCTGCTACCCCCTTTTCCACTGTCTAGTTAGAAGCAAGAGGTGTGAAGCAATTTCCAGTATACTAAAAGAGGACCCTGCACACGCATCCACTTATCCCATAGATTCAATCATTAATAGACTAATTTAAGAGAACTAAAGCAGCTGACAGTAACACTTCCAAGTGCTGAGATACTCTGTCAAAGGCGGGATGTTGTTACCCAGACCGTAGGAGGGGACCCATTTCCTCTCATGCTGGCATTCAGATACATCTTAAACCACGTGTACTATGGCTGCTTAGCACAAAAGTCTAATTCAGCCCCGCATTTGGGATAAGCCCCCCTGCAATGTCCAAGAAAACCTCCTCTAGTGGCACATGGCTGCGGTGACTCACCTGAATGGGGGAGAGTTGTCCAAAAGGGAAAAAGGAGGCACGATCTTGGTCTCTTGTGACTTTGGCCCATGTCGCTGTAACGGGGTGGCGCCTCCAACCTTCTTCTGCTCTTTGCACTGTACATTTTAGGTAGAGAACAAGAACATCATATCCCAACTGCAGCAAACTAACTCCATGCATCTCCCCCCCCGACACTTTGCAGTCCCCCCCAGGCTGACCGTGCGCTGTGATGATGACGATGGGAGGCCGGTGTGCGAGGCAGGGGCAGGGAGGCCGGCTGCTCAGATCTGGTGGGTCCCAGAGAGCAACTCCCCCCCCAGGGAAGAAGCCCATGACAACGGGACAGTGACTGTTCTCAGCAAGTTCGCAGCATATAGCACCAACGTGACTAATGCAACCTGCTTCATGTCCCACCCAGTGTGGAACCAGAGCATGGACGTAGGCTGTCCTCCCCCAGGTAAGCTTCTCTTTGTTTGTTGGATGTTTAAAATCCTGGTCGGCTTCCAGTGCATTTCTGTTCCTTCTAGGGACAAAAATCCATAAAAACTATAGAAACCTTCAGTGAAGTCCTATATAGACAAGAGCACCATCCCCAGCTGCCTTTGCCCCGAAACATCACCAGCTTGTTTGTGTTCTAGACACTATTTTCGAATGGGTTCTTCTCTAAGAAGGATATACATAAGTGTGATAGTATTCTTTTGGTATTGGAAATGTTGTTGGGTACAGAGAAAAAGCATTCATGACTTTATAGTGTTAAAATAATCTCTTTGAAGCAGAACATAAGCAAATTTTTTTTTTTTATATGCAAATGTAAAGTCTCTTGCTGAAATCATGGCAAGAGAGAGAAAGAGAACCAACTCTTCTGTGGCCAGCAAAAAGAAAGAAAACATATCATTGCAAGTTGTGAATGTCTGAGACTGTACGACATTTGGTTTCTGGGTTTTGCTTTTTTTTGTTGCTTTTGAGAACTATGTGAGTTGCAGTACTGAGATATGCTGAGTCCTTGACAGGATCTGAGGTATGGCTTAGTGAAAAAATATTGTGAGTGTTCACTGTGGGATCTGTGGGATCTGCTTTTGTCTCTGATACAGACTCCATTTGTGTTTCTCAGACAAATTTCGTTACTGACTTTCCCTTCTGCTGAAGGGGATTATGTTTATTATATGAGCATGCTGAGAATGTGTGTATGTGCTAAAGCAGCTTTAATCTGTACTGAAATAATAGAGAAATGGAGCAGTGAGAAGATACAACTGATACTAACTCTTTGTGTTTAGAGAACATGAACCTTACCTGGTTGTATGTCTCCATCATTCTTTGTTTCCTGAGCATTATCCCCTTCGTGGCTGTCATGTACTATTTTAAGCTCCACATTGACAGGTATGTATGATAGGGTGCTAAGGAAAGATTTTCTAGTGCTAGAAGAAATCTTTAAGTACTGTTTCTGTCTTGAAATCATATAATTCTGTCAGTCTGTGCTGTTTATGAATAACTGAATGAACTACATCAGATATTTCTATACTGCAGACACTGTACATTGCACACATCTTCACTGAATAATGCACCTGAGTAAAATAAAAAATAGGTAGCATTTGCAGAGGAACCTCATTGCATTGACTGTTATGCTAAAGGGGAGCTCTTCATTCTAAAGGAAACTGGGAGAGTAAGGCTGTTCTTCAGATACTGTGATAGTCTGTCAGTGTCTCTCTTGTTTA
This sequence comes from Falco peregrinus, assembly GCF_023634155.1. Lineage (NCBI taxonomy): Eukaryota > Metazoa > Chordata > Aves > Falconiformes > Falconidae > Falco > Falco peregrinus. The sequence goes on along the minus strand of NC_073726.1, from coordinate 86,655,650 downwards.
GATCAGGGGTTGCTCCTGATGCCTAATAAGTTCTATCAAGTACCAGAGGACTTAGCCAGTGCTATCCTGCCATATCCACAGAGGGGACAGTAGATTGTATCTGTATTTAGGAAAAAGCATCCTGGGTGAAGCTGGACTCTAGCCCCTTTAGGATTTGCTATGGAGAAAAAAGCAGTAAACCATTTGTGCAGAGAAAGGCTGAATTAGCATCTGTACCGAGTACCTCAGCTATGTTCCCTCCTTCCCCTATTCCAAAACTGCTTTTCTCTCAAACCTTCTCCCTCAGAGGTGAAGAATTAGTTCAATACAATTTCACTAACTTCAAATTGTACAACCTTTCAGAGGACTTTGATTTTAATCTGCTTCCACTTTGTGCTTAAGCACCCACAAACATGAGAAAAGACCTCTAAAGAAAGTCAGGATGCCATATTTTCAGGATCAAAAGTCAAGAGAGAGAGGCATGAGAAGGATTTTTGGCTTTACTCTTGATGAAAAAAAAAATAAATGTTTCATAAGCTTGCGAGCAAAGAAACCGAGCTGTGATCCAGCCAAACCTAGGACTGAGGAAGGATTGTGTTTTAATACCCGTTTTCTTTTCCACAGACTGTGCCACAAAACCAAAACTCCTGAAACTGCTCCCACAGATTCCCCACAGGTAAGGAGAATGATGCAAATTCAACCATCACCAAATCAGTGATCTTCTGGTAGCCCTGAAAACATGGTCAGTAAAGGGAAACCATGAAATTTTTACTCTCTGCTTTCAGCAGGTGCTACTGTGTCTTGTCTGTTTGCTCTTAACTGTATCTGAGGACAAAACAAAGCCTAGCATCACTGTCATTTTGACTTAGAGCAAATAATAGAGGCATGTTTCAACAGCAAAGGCTCAGCAACTGCCATCTTTACCTGAGTATAAGAGTGAGTTCCACTACATCTCCCTGGTCATATCGGATACGCTGACCACAACTGCTGTACAAACAGCAACAGTACTGAGGAGGTGAGGCAGTATCATAGGAATATTAACAAAGCTATTAGTAAACAAGAGGATCAAACAACCAAATTAACAGACACAGGGGAGAACAAGAATATCCCTCTTGGGATATTGTGCAAGTTTTGAAGGCCACTCTTTATCTTGTATGGTCAATCCACAATCAAAGAACCAACGATACTGAAGACAAAACATTTATAAAACAATGGAAGGAGTGCTGAGCTGCAAGCTGGGGGGTATTTTTGAATTCCCCATGCTGTTTCAATTGCTCTGTGTAGCTGAGCAATTCACCCAACAGCTCTGTGTCTCTGTTCTCTGCTACCAAACATAAATAACAGCATTTCTATGCAGGCAAGACATGTTACACCTATATTATGAATATCTGTGCACCTACAGTAAACACTAGGTTCAAATTCTGTCATCAATTAAAAAAGTGTTTCAGTTTCAATTTCTGAAAAGACTTAGTTAATTCTAGTTACTGTTATTGCTGTCCTACCTCCCAGTTGTTGATGACAGATGCAGCTGCATTTAATGTAAAATAATGACTGAAGTACCAGTCTGTCACATCATGCAACTTTCATTAGCGTGTCTGTAGACTGAAATTGTAGACTGATGGAAGAATCTATCACAGTCAAGATTCTACCATGTTATTTGCTCTTTCTAGAGAATTAGACCCTAATACAATTTTTTTCAGTCTGAAGTAAGTGGAGTAGGAGAGGAAAAAGAAGCAGGTGAACAAATACCCCAGCTTTACCATTCAAATCTTTAACAGAAACAGCAAAACAAGTTCTTTGCTAGAAAAAACAATAGTTGTTTTTATCTTGAGTCCAAGAAGAATAAATATGGGAGCACTATTTCCCAGTTACATTCTTCAGTCCAGACGAAATGCTTGCAGAGTCGTGCCAAACTAAATTGCCCCTTGTATTTACAGTTTTTGGTTTTGTTTTGCTAGGAAGACACAATGGAAGTGGAACCTTATACTATTTATGTGCAGAAGGAAAATGTAATTTACAACTCAGTATCTGATCTGACAGCGGGGCAGAATCTTCCACAAGGACTGTCACCAGCAACATGAATGATTCAACATCACTGGAAAGGGAGAGAGACACTTTATAAAACACCGGTTAGAGAAAGAAATTTCTCAGAGGATTTCTTCAGATTTTGGGGCAACAGAGCTCACTACGTCTGTTCAAACACCTGTGCTTGCTGATGAGTCTGTATAGTTCTTTTTTCCCCTGTTTTGCCTTCTTCCTTGGGAAAGAGGTTTCCTGTTATTCCTTGGGAAAATGTGACTGACCCCATGCCATAGCTTTTCCTGGAAAAGCTGTTGTGATCAGTCTTCCTTTTGCTGTTCTTGCCTTGGAGATCCTAGTTTTGTCAGTCACTTCTAGGCATTACTTTGATGCACTTGACACTATATTGCACACATTCGGGAGATGGGAGGAGTGTTATGTCTGAACTAAACTGAAACACTCTTCAATCAATAGCCACTTTTTCTAATTTACAAATTACTAACGTAGTGGCCTGAGTACTGATCATCACAGAATAACTCAATTGGCAGAAGGTATTGGTAGGGAAGACCTTTAATACCCTAGCCCTGAAAATGGAAACGAGTGATGAATTTAAAGGTCATCCACTAAGAAAGACACTTCACTGCGTGGTTAATTACTTGTTAGATTCACATTCAGTATTTCCACTAAATGTTTGTTCTGTATTTCAGATCATTGTTATGATTATTTTTCCATAACATTTTCTGAAAATAGGGTATTCTTCTCTTTCTTAAGAGTATTGTCATCAAGAAACTGTAAAAGAATTAGGTTACTCAAATCCAGTAAGCTACTTTTAACAGAAAAGAAATCCAATATTTCACAAAACGAAACAAGTTCAAATATACCTTCTATAACTGTGCAATAATGTACAAAAAGGATAAAATGCTTGCTAATTCTAATCATATTTATTTTAACTACCACAACTGAAGATTTTTTCATTCATATGCCTAGATATTTTATTGATATTCCTTTAAATATATTTGCAAGCCCACTTTTTAATGTGTAAGTTAGCTTATATTTCTTAATTTGTCTCATGTTGAGGTAACTTCTCACCTTCCCAAAATATCCTTTGGGAATAAGTCAAATAAACTGTCCTCTATATACTAGCAGTTCTCAAACTTTTTGGATTGATACCTTACTAGCTAAAATAGGAACTGGCTTTACAGTAAGAGTAAAGAAATCCTCTGTTTAAAGTAAACCTCTGTTTACTACCTCTTATTCCAGTATTTTTAAAGACTGACTAGATACTTGGTTTGATGGTGGAATCAGAAGAACTAGATTTTTCCTTTAGATCACAGAATCATAGATCATAGATCTTCAAGAAGACAGTCTTAAAGGTGCAGAAGCAGGCCATCCCCGTGTGCTGAAAGGCAAGTGTTGGAGGAGAAGCCCGGCCTGGCTGAATAAAGAGCTTTTTCTGGAACTCAGGTAAAAGAAGAGAATTTATCACTTTTGGAAGAAGGGGCAGGCAACTCAGGAGAACTGTAAGGATGTTGTTAGGTTATGCAGGGAGAAAATTAGAAAGGAGAAAGCCCAGCTAGAACTTAAGATGGTCACTGACATAAAGGATAACAAAAAATGTTTTTACAAATCTATTAGAAACAAAAGGAGGGCCAAGGATAATCTCCATCCTTTATTGGATGTGGCAGGGAACATCGCCACAAAAGATGAGGAAAACGCTGAGGTACTTAATGCTTTCTTTGCTTGTCTTTAATAGTCAGACCAGTTACCTTCAGGGTACTCAGTCCTCTAGCTGGAAGTCTGTGACAAGGAGCAGAATGAAGTCCCCACAGTCCAGGAGGAAACAGTGACCTGCTGCTCCACTTAGACGTGCACAAGTCTATAGGGCCAAATGGGATCCACCCGAGGGCACTGAGGGAGCTGGCGAAGGAGCTCGCCAAGCTGCTCTCCACCATTTATCAGCAGTCCTGGCTAACCAGGGAGGTCCCAGCAGACTGGAGGTCAGCCAGTGTGGCACCCATCTACAAGAAGGGCAGGAAGGAGCATCCGGGGAACTACAGCTCTGTCAGCCTGACCTCGTGCCGGGGCAGGTTATGGAGCAAGATCATCCTGAGTGCCATCACGTGGCACGTGCAGGACAATGGGGCCATCAGGCCCAGCCAGCAGGGGTTTATGAAAGGCAGGTCCTGCTTGGTGAACCTGATCTCCTTCTATGACATGAGGACCCACCTAGTGGGTGAGGGAAAAGCTGTGGATGTTGTGGATGTGCCTGGGCCTTGGTAAAGCCTTTGACACCATCTCCCACAGCATCTCCTGGAGACACTGGCTGCTCATGGCTTTGATAGGTGAACTCTACACTGCGTAAAAAGCTGGCTGGCTGACCCCAAAGAGTGGTGGAGAATGGAGCTACATCCAGCTAGTGGCCGGTCACAGGTGCTGTTCCCCAGGGCTCGGTACTGGGGCCAGTCCTGCTTAATATCTTTATCGACAATCTGGATGAGGGGATCAAGCGCACCCTCAGTAAGTTTGCACACAACACCAAGTTGAGGGGGGGAATGTTAATCTGCTTGAAGGTAGGAAGACTCTGCAGAGGGGTCTGGACAAGCTGGACCAGTGGTTTGAGGCCAGCTGTGGGAAGTTCAACAAGAAAAAGTTCTGGGTCCTGCAATTGGGTCACAACAACCCCATGCAATGCTACAGGCTTGGGGCAGAGTGGCTGGAAAGATGCCTGGGGAGAAGGACCTGGGGTGCTGGTTGACAGCCAACTGAACATGAGCCAGCAGTGTGGCCCACGTGGCCAAAAAAGGTCAACAGCATCCTGGCTTGTATCAGAAGTAGTGTGACCAGCAGGACTAGGGCTGTGATCATCCCCCTGTACTCAGCACTGGTGAGGCCACAACTTGAATCCTGTGTTCAGTTTTGGGCCCCTCACTACAAGAAAGACCTTAAGGTGCTGGAGCGTGTCCAGAGAAGGGCAACGAAGCTGGTGAAGGGTCTGGAGCACAAGTCTTATGAGGAGCGGCTAAGGGATCTGGGGTTGTTTAGTTTGGAGAAAAGGAGGTTCAGGGAGGACCCTGTTGCTCTCTACAACTACATGAAAGGAGGTTGTAGAAAGGTGGGGCCGGCCTCTTCTCCCAGATAACAAACAATCTGACAAGAGGAAATGGCCTCAGATTACACCAGGGGAGGTTTAGATTGGCTATTAGGAAATGTTTCTTCATGGAAAGGGTGGTCAAGCATTGGAACAGGCTGACCTGAGACATGGTGAGATCAGCATCCCTGGAAGTGTTCAAAAAACATGCAGATGCAGTGCTTAGAGACACGGCTTAATGGTGGACTTGGCAGTCCTGGGTTAACGGTTTAAACTGATGACCTTAAAGGTCTTTTCCAACCTAAATGATTCTGTGATTCTACAATTCTATGAAAAGTCTTTGACACACATTGCTAGAGATTTCTTTTGTGATAGCCTCCTGAGGGCTATGACCCCATGGCTGGAAAACAGATTTCCAAATTGATTGCAGTTCCTAAATGTATTAGTCATGTAAACTGATACAATTGGTTATTTATTCTCATCTAGCAGCTATGAAACAGCCACTTTTGTCCAGGTGCTCTCTGCATGCAAGAATTGTTCTCCATTTCTGTATGTTATTTTAGAATGGAAGGCAACAAAAGTCAGTATGAATCAGCTACAAACAAGTTTTAAAGGAACCTCAGTTTCCAGTGACTTACCAAAGAGAGCCAGTCAACTCAGTCATTCCTCTGAAATTCCCCACTTAAAATAGGTGTAATACTGTCCAATGATTTCTTCCCACGCAAAAACAGTGCCATCACTTCTTACACTTTTTTTCTGTGGACTAGAAAGTCATTTATGTTGTTCAACATCCACAAAGTTGATCCTATGAGACAGCAGCTCTTGAAGGTAGACTCTTGCCAGTTTACATGTAACATATTATAGTTACAGAAGTATAATACCTGCTGACCTGCTGTCTGTAGGGGTTTATGATCCTTTACAGGCCTATTACACTGGATTAAATCATGTATGTTGCAGACCTGGATGTTGCTAAGTTGCTAACTGGTTGATTGTATCCTTCATCCTCTACTTTGTTTCACATTCAGGTCTGCTATATTTGGAAAGCAGGATTTTAATTTGTGACTGTAATAAATAATATGAGCTAAGAGTCTTGCGTACACACACACATACAAATATGCTCTTTTTCCATAGTAGCACAGAAGGTCTAGAGGAAAGTCCTTCCTGCACTCCTCTTCCTCCATCAGGGTACTTGCTACTTCTCTTTGCAATGTGCTGCTGTTGTGCTGCAGTCATCCTCCATGCAAAAGTGCTGTGTTGACTGTCTCTCAGCAGTCAGGCAAGCCTGCCCTCTAAACTCCCCAGAATGTTGCGAAGTCACAGGAAGAAAGTCAGCAACTTTTCAGCTCTCCCCATGAAGAAAGGTTTTGGCTTTAACCACATTTACCAATGCTATCTCTTGCTGCAACATTTCATTTTGCTAAATTTGTATCGCCCGGTTTTACTGCTATATTTTATCTTCACACACACATTCCAGTCTCTTGACAGTTTACAAGTGCCATTCCCGCTCTAATCAGGGCGTTAATAAACGTGGTTCTCTTACTGAGCTCACATGCACAGCAAGTCAGCAGATTCAGTACTGTTGTGCATCCACAGAGCAGCTGCTCACCCAACAGCAGCAGGCTTCCTTCAGACTAAGGGCATAATCTTTAAGATGGCACTGGCAGTACTAAAAAATGGATACACTATAAGTCCTGAGACCGAACATAGCTTCTGTACCTACATCAGTTCTTGGGCCTCTCTAACAAGAAATAATTTCCCAAATAATAAAGAACAAAATCAAGCCTGTCATCACCCGTTTAAAGCACCGTGTAAGATTGCATTAAATCGCAAATTTGGGCAGAAAGGTCATTATATCATCACTTACCTGCTTCAAACAGCTTCCTTAACAACAGAAAGTGGTGTTTCAGATATTATCCTGTCTTTGCAGCCCAACAGGTTTCAGGACTTACAACTACAGTCTCCTGCCAGTATCATCTACTCATCTTTGTGGTTTACTACTTACAGCCTAGTTTGCAATCCTGCTTCCATCATAGACCTTCTGGTTCAGTGTGTGACTGCTCTGTAGTTCTGCCCAGCTAACTTCCAGTTATGAATTAAAATTACTTCAGTATCCTCTGTTTTCATCCGACTGGCAACAGAAATGTAAGTTTTTTCATTAGAGCTGGATGACTTTCACATGAGCACTGACATAGGCACCTGCCTCTAGACATGGCAGGGACTTCCTCATACAAATCTAAAGAATTAGTGTGTTTCCTTTTACAAATCTAGAGAATGAGTGTTCTCTAGTGTTTGTTGGCAAACAAACACTACAGAAAAGTTTTTCAAAAACATTCCTTAAAAGAAATAAAAAAGATCAAAAATCTTTACAAGCAGAACAAAAGCTGATTCATATGTAACTGGTAGTAAAAGAAAAGTAAGCAATGCATTTAGTCATAACTAGAAAGCAAGCTCAAAAAATACATTTGCACAGAAAGAAGCTATGCAGTCAGACCAAAACCTTTTCACTGAAAATGCTAAGCAAAGAATTTTCACTACTGAATATATTTCACTAGTGAAAAAGTCAGAAAGGCTTCCATAGCCTAACCTGCTCTCCCTTCCATTCACTATTGAGAAATCATTTATCTCTGATGGACTAAAGATGCCAGGTATCTTTGGCCACATGTTCATTTTACAAATAATTCACCTTGTGCTTTTTGTCATTTACCTCAGATGGGACACTCCTCAGTTAGGAAACTGCATAAACATCCAGAAATGTATCTCATTATTTTTCTTCAATGTCTTTGCTTCACTTCTGCGATGACACCTGTTGAATAAAAATTACTTTTTTTAGTGTGGGGGACATGCTGGAATTGCTGTTAATTACACAGGTCAGATTGTCTTGTAATTCCCTTACAGTCTCCATCATCTGCCTCTGTCAGCATTTCCCCTCAATATATACTTTAAACTGTAGGCATTACAAGGAGATGTGATCTCGAGGTTCTGAGTTTGCAAACCTTGACTAAAGAAAGAATCCTAATCCACAACTGGGTCTCCAACACCTTATGAAAATACAGTACACAGAATCTGCAGACTGAGCTAAATGGGAAGACTGTTTGCTATGTATTATGATTTACATTAGACAATTTGCTCCAGGGGATATTGCTTGCATAGCTTCCTCCCTAATCAGTACGCGTGAATCTCTCCATATAAAAATCTGAGAATTACACTTGTTTCAGTCCACAGTTATCACACAGATCCTAGATGCAGGTGCTAATGCTATGCAGCAATATTCTAGCCTGATTCATCAAACTCACAACACTGCACTTTGCCTGTTTTCCTCTTTGTAAGAGGCTATTCTTACTAGGCTCCGCTAGTGTACCAGCCCCACTGTTTTTCACATTTATTTGCTGAGTTCCAGTCATTATTGTCTAGGTGTTAGTATTAGCTTTACCAATCAGACAGCTGCAAAACACTAATACATTACCAAGCCCGTAGTAAGGAGATGCACATAGTCAGCTCTCTTCTGACAGTATCAATATACTTGCTGCAGAGTGGTTTATGTATAAAGAGGTCTATACTCAAAGACCTAGAAGCCTGAGGCTATGCCCACTCATGCTGTCTGTTGTTTCTTGATAACCCTGCAGGTTTACTACAACTTGCTAAGTCAATGCACAACAGAAGACCTCCATCTTTAGGCTGAAGGCTATTCTCCCTTACAACCTGTGCTTATCCAGCTGAAAACACTGGCATTGCACTGATGCTGTAACAAAATTTGACCTTCTAGGATGAGTTAGGGTGAAGTGTTGCTACTATTTTTAAGGGGAAATTTGAAACTGAGGCTGACTTGTAAAATGATTGTAGTAGGATACCTAACAAGTTCTTTTGATGCCCTATTTTAGCTTCAGTTATCTTGATCTTCAGCCTCCCACAGCTGTTGAGTAAGGCAGAAGGCAATATGTCACTGTGGTAAATTGTGGGAGAGAAGAAAAAGGGAGTTCACAACCCTGCTGTTCAAAGTTACAAATGTGTTTATTCTTTATCAAAGATTCTAGGGTTTTTCCCTTCACCTCAAAGCCTCCCAGACATATATATATATATATGTATATTTTTAAAATTTTTAAATACTTTTTTTTTTTAGCTTGGTATTTTCAGATGATGCATCCTGGGAATAAGAAACATTCTGGCTATATCCAAATGTAAATGGTGATTCAGGAACACCTATTATGACCACTAGATGACAGTTTCACCTCACCCTGTGAAAAGCACTGCCGCTGGAGAAACATTAGCACTCCATATACTCTCTTATTAGATCTGGGATTCTGGTGACTCATTTTCTTACATGTGGAGCTTCATTTGTGACAGGATGTTCTCACACCAAAAAAAAAGGCATTTTCCCATGCATGACACCATTGAGCAATATGGCAATTTTAAGGAAAATCAGCAAAAATAACGTACTATGCACCAAGAAGCTCATTCAGAAATGATTGGAGATATCTCCATGGTATGTGCAACACTCAAATATGCAACGGTAGGTGGGTTCTGAGTGTATGGAGAAAAGAACAGGGAAAAGCCAGTGGGATTTCTAGCGCTGGGGTAGTAAAAGGCAAATTGGGAAGATGAGGGTGCGATTAATGAGAATTCAAAGGACTGCAGTTAGTAACAGGAGTTCCTCTCCTTTTTCAGCTCTCCACCTACTCAGTGGGAAGGCTCATTCTTCTCCTCTTTATTATAGGAATCAAAATCTATCTACCACCCTGGGGTCCACAGAGCAGCTAATTCCCTCTTGCAGCCCCCACTGTTTCCATACTTCCTGGGTTGCTGTTTCAACACAGGAAGTAGGTGCGTGTGAGGTCCCAGCAGAAAGCCAGCAAAGGACAGGCATGTCTGGGCTAATTAGTCTGGCTGCTGATAGGACCAAAACCACAGATTTGCAGTAGAAACCTTAGGAGAGGTCCTATGCCTTCAGTAAAAGCCATCTCCTCTCTTCCACAGACCCCTGGCCTCAGTACGGATAGCAGCAGAGCAGAATACCATCTGCTCCAGCAGTTGTTCTATTCAGAAAATTGGACCTTATATTCCAGAAAAAAAATAAACATCTGAAGTCAGCTTTGTCCAAATTTCCCACTCTTCTCCCTTGTATGCCACTCACCTGCAACCCAGAAAATTACACAGCTCTTGACAAGGCAGGCATTGTCATCACATGAGAGTTGATATCAAACTTAAATCTCCACGTTTCAGCTTGAGGAGAGGAAAAGGAAATGGGTGAGAGATCACTGCAGTGGGTAAGAGTGATCAAAACCTGATGGAAAACATAACAGAGAAAGCATGCCACGGCCACACTTTCTGCTTCCATGAAGGACTGAACTGGGGAGAGACTCCTAAACTATGGAGAGTGGATGCCGGCCCTCCTTTTAACTGTAGGACCTATGTATCACCACTCTGCTATGTGGGGCCTTTCTGTCTTAAGAAAATCCTGTGAAACGTGACCAGGAATTTCTGATCACAGGAAAACACAGGCATATACACCTGTCACAAACATACATTTCACCAGCACTTTGCCCCTTCCCCTGTACCTTTATGGCACTCCCACAGTGAGAACCAGGGACAAAATACTTTTTAAAGGCGCATCCCATCACAGTCACACACCTTAATCCCCTTCGCATCCTGGTGAGTAACCACTTCCCACCCTCAGTTCAATCTACCCATATATGCTTTTTTCTCCCTTTCCAGTTCTCTGTAGACACTCAGACCTCGTGTTACTGAAAAGCTAATGAAAATGTTGAACATTGCCAAAATAAGGCTCCTGTATCTAGTCACATCACAGACACATTGCAAGGGTCTGAAGATGCGCACACTAGGCTATATCATGTGAAATGCTGTTCATCCGAACACAAAACAAACAGATGTCTGGTCATGGACTTGTGTGATCCATCATGCTCCTTGGTGTGCTGTTTCAAGAAAGGGAGTGAGTGGCCCTGGTGTGAGGTCCCAGCAAAGAACAGGGGCATCTGGGCTAGCTAGTCCTGCTAGGATCAGCACAGATCTGCAGTAGGAACCTTAGGAGTGGTTATATGATGGTGGCTTATAGATGAATGACTGTAGGAACATGCTGACAACACCAAGCTGTGTGGTGTGGTCGCCACGCTGGAGGGAAGGGATACTGTCCAGGGGGACTTTGGCAGGCTTGAGAAGCGGGCCCGTGTAAACCTCATGAAGTTCAGCAAGGCCAAGCGCAAAGTCCTGCACCTAGGTCAGGACAACCCCTGGTATCAATACAGACTGGGTGGAGAATGGACTGAGAGCAGCCTTGAGAAGGACTTGGTGCTGGTGGATGAAAAGCTCAACATGGCCTGACAATGTATGCTTGTGGCCCAGAAAGCCAACTGAATCCTGGGCTGCATCACAAGAAGCATGGCCAGCAGGCTGAAAGAGGTGATTCTTCCCCTCTATTCAGCTCTTGCGAGACCCCACCTGGAGTACTGTGTTCAGCTCTGGAGGCCCCAGCATAAGAAGGGCATGGACCCATTGGAGCAAGTCCAGAGGAAGCCATGAAGTTGATCAGAGGGCTGGAGCACCTCTCCTACGAAGACGGGCTGAAAGAGTTGGGGTTGTTCAGCCTGGAGAAGAGAAAGCTTCAGGGAGACCTTATAGTGGCCTTTCAATACTTAAAGGCGGCTTACAAGAAAGATGGGGACAGGCTTTTTAGTAAGGTCTGTAGCAATAGGACAAGGGGTAATGGTTTTAAACTAAAGAGGGCAGATTTAGATTAGATATTAGAAAAAAAAATCTTTACTGTGAGGGTGGTGAGGCACTGGAACAAGTCATGCAGAGAAGCTGTGGATGCCCCATCCCTGGAAGTGTTCAAGGCCAGGTTGGATGGGGCTTTGAGCAACCTGGTCTAGTGGAAGGTGTCTCTGCCTATGGCAGGGGAGTTGGATCTAGACAATCTTTAAAGGCCCTTTCCAACGCAAACCATTCTGTGATTCTATGATTCCAAGAACACGCTTTTTAGGAGTGTTTACCACTGGCTGCAGTGCAGTGCAGCTGCCTCTTTCTAGCTCCAGGACTCTCAATGCAGGAAAGCAACTCAGCACATTACAAATCTGCTATCAAGGTGAATCTGATGTAGGGAATATCCAAATCAAGAGGATGCCACAAATGTAGGAGATGCCATGGGAAGTGATAAAAAAGTGAGGTTTTTTTAATAGTTCTCTTTACCTCATTGATCCAATGAGGTTGATGTAACTAGGCAATCATGGCTCTCTGGGCTTAGTATTCAAGTACAGTATTCAAGAGCAGTCCAGAATACTGTAGCAGAATAATAATATTGTTTTGCCTGTCAGTAAACACTTCCTAGCCAAAGATCTTACAGCACTTCACCATTACTTCTAAATCTAACATTATTAATCCATTCTGAATTATTTTCAATATTTCAAAATTAAAATCAAAATATCATCCATATATTAAATAGACAAGAGTATGAAGGGAAAGAAGGATTCACTGATTTGCATGCAATCACCAAGAGCAAGGAAAAGTCATTATCAAATTTAACATCCTCTAATCATCCTTAAATAAAACCTAGCAATAATTTAATAAACATAGGCAGATTTCTTCACTTTTAGGATGCTCAATTTTTCCTTAGATAAAATAGGGTGGTAATACCAACTTTGTGAAGTGCATGGTCTTCTACTTACAATAGATCCTGTGTAAAAACTAGTATTACTTTTATCATCATCATTAGCCACTTCTGAGCCTGAATACAGAAAGCTGTGAAAATTGAAAAGTTATTTAAGAGTTACAGAATAGAAAGTGAAAATAGTAACATCAAACTGAAATTGCCAAACTGAGTTTAGATGGGCAAGCTGTCCTTCACCCCTCATATTTGCACCATGTCACAGAGTGTATAACGTCCTTACAGAGAATAATACTGAGATTTTAAGGGGAAAAAAATCAAAATCTTTCAGTATTTGACTTAAGATGTCACCTAGCAGCAAACAAATCACTGTTTTTTATCTATTTATTAGGTAATGCTTTCTGCAGGACACTGGCTTTTGATTGCTTGCTGGTTTTCTTGTGGTCTCCTCACTTCACACTGACCAGTGCCCAGCAGTGGTTTAGCTGTACAAGCTGATGAGCTCATGCCCTAAAGTGGAAAGGTTACACAAGACTCAGCTGCTAACACTCCCAAGGCTGAAAATCTACAAACACTGCCACGTGTATGCGGGGGTGGGAGAGTGGATTTAAAAAAAAAACTAGGAAAAAATCTGCAAAAACAATGTATAGTATTGAGACTTTAGTTGCCCATCATCTGCTTTCATTTACCGTTTCAAGCTCTATTGCACCAGCTGAAAGTAAACATTTTTTTTCCTTTTTTATAATTTATATCTGTAACCATATATAAAATCACTTAGATGAAGTGAAAGAGAGCTCTAGGAACTGAAATAAAGTAGGGTAACTTGGAAAAATTCTTAGATATTATTCCAGGTAAATATATGCCATCCTTACTTTACTCCTCACATACCACCAAAAGAAGAAAAAAATTTCTAGAAAGAAACAAGTTACTTTTGGAGGGGTAAAGAAGAGAGAAAATTTGTAAAAATTTCCATGGCAACTTTTCAGCTTATAACCAGATTCCATGAACCTTATTCATCCCATAAAGAGGGCAAATCTCAAGTCACATACAGTCCAACATGTGATCACTTGATTGCTTTTAATGTAGGAGGATTGTATTTTCCATGCCCTGGCTAAAGATTAAAAGAAAACTGTGAGGGCTGGAGGTGGACACCAAAGCTTTTTTTGATGCCAGCTATTTTTCCCCCCCTTTTCAGACTTTCATCCAAAACATGCTTACTTTGGCAGCCTACGGAGGGGGCTGCGAAATCATAAAGAGCCACTGTCCGGTTTTTACTTCTGTGAGACAGTAGACCAAATCTAATCCCTGCAAATTGCAGCTGTTTTGATCAAAACTGTTTGCCAAACTATAAACTCCTTTTTATTTTTTCCTGCTTTTCTGTTTTTCTGTTGTTGTCAAGACCTGGAGGGTGTCAGAAGACAAATTTTTCCAAGAGTTTTTAAGGTTATTCTCTTACCTGCTTTTTAGCTCCGTAAAGGAAAAGGGGGTGGGGATTTCTGGGAAAGAGGAGTGGGGAAATCATTTGTGCTGTTCAAGAGCTTGCTTTCAAAAGACTGAATCAATGGTACAAGGGATAATGAGGCTTTGCCTTTATGCTGCTGGCTCACATCTGAGGTGACTGAAGGTTCCTAACTGCTTTGTTATTACCCTTGTTTATTATTGTAATATATAGGGACTAATCAAGATGGACAAAGATTTAGAAATTGCTATACAAACAGGGAGCTGTACACAGCCCTTGACCTAAAGAACTTGCAGTTTAAACAGACACACCAAACATGATGTTACCAGTGATGTTGGAAAACACATGCAATCGTGGCGGCATGTTAAATACTTTAAGGCCCAGTTACATCTTCCTGGATCAAAGTTAAGATTTTCAAAAAGGGTGCGAGATACACAAATGCATTGAAAAAGCTCACCTTAAATTACTAACTCTGCAAGCTGATATGTTTTTCACTGCTAGTTTCCATTTCTGTCGCAACATCCTGTAGAAACAAATGCTAAATCTTATGCCATTGAAGTTAATAGTGCATTTTCCATTTCAAAGCTCAAAGCAAAAATAACAACCTAAGTTGTTATGAGGACTTTTCTTGGGCAGACATAAAGGCACTTAAATCCAAGGTATGTAAGCCTCGCTGCATTCATTCCTATTGTGGACTGGGGAAAGCAGACAGCAGATGGAATTTAAGGCATGAAAAATGGGACAGGAATCAACTACAGATACACAGTAACTCAAGATTAGATGGGTAGGACAGAATTTGTCCCATCACCTTGAGCAAGACAGGTCAATAGACTGCATATCATCAGAAATCTCACAATTGCAGGTACATTGAGACAGAACACAAAGTTATATGTAAATTTGAGTAGAATAATTCCTGCAGTAATAATTCCCCAATCTTTGGGTGCATAAAGTTCTTCATTTGAAGTTGTGTTGAGGCACAGGCAGCGATTTAGGATAGGGAAGACTGCGCAAAAGTTACTTATGTGAAGATAAGCAGTGGATTTCAGTTCCAGGGAGGTTTATGGCACTTTTTCTGGCATCATATTCAGATTTTAATACCCTATGAAGTCAAAATGTAGTCACTATAGTCTGCTAGGCATTAATAGATGATGCTGTAATGCACGTACAAATTGTATCCCCCCTTGATCTGCAATACAAAAAACTCCATGTGTCAGTAATGTGAGAATTTAATCTCACAGGAGAATTGAAGGACAGATTAGCTAAACCCTAAAACAAGTAAATAATGTTCTTTAGGGAATCATATCTGGCAGTTTACTAAGGAAATTCAGAAGTACAAATATTTACAATAGGAGGTACACAGATTTCTCATAATATTATAGCTGATTCCAATTTGGAATACTTTTGCTTAATTTTATTCCATGTGCTTTTGACATCTGACCCGTACTCTACATATAAACTTCATTATTTGCTCATCCTTTCTGTCCATATCCCTGCTCAATTATTTTTCTGGTGTTTGAGTTTTATTGGAAATTTCATGTGCTTTTAAATTTTACCAAAGAATTGCCTTGATAAAAAGCGCTGAATAAAAAAAGCAGAATCCTAAGGTGGTATTTACAAAACAGATTTGTGCTGTATAAATACTGTATGTTTTTATATAAATGTATGTATGTAATATTATTATTATTTAACTGCATTACAGGCAAATTTAGAGATCCTAGTGAGAACCAGGGATAAAAACCTCTGAATAGTCAAAATAGGTACAGTATAGAAGAAAATAACTTAATGTCTTCATGACAGATGTATATTTTCTGTCCTTTTTACCTCATTCCTTTCATGGAACTTAAAAATTAAATAACACAGTTTTATACTCATCGGGAAAAAAAAAAGCCACCTTGTAATAGGCAAGGCCAAAGAATGAAGCCATTGTCAGCACAGCATGCCACATCTGCATTAGGAACTTGCAATAGCGTTAGTGCATCAGGGCCTCTGCACCCATGCAAGGAAGATCATAATTAAAACAAACTGTAAAGCTCTAACTAGGTCTGGGCAGACCTCAGACTATGCAGAGATTCCCCACAGCTTTTAAGTGTGCAGATGCTGTCTGGGCCTTCTCTGAATAAGCCTCTTTCAGAAGCGTCCACTCTGTCTTCAGCTCTCGTTAACAGTCAGGCTCCTATCACAGTTTACTGCTTGCCATTTCCAAAGCAGAAGCAGACTTAAAAGAAATTATTTGAAACACATTTCTGTCAGGCCAAAGGGAGCTGACCTTAAGTTTGGAGCATGGATAGATTCAGATGCAGAAGGAAGTAAGTTCTGATTACATCCAACATGTTTTGCCCCTCTTTACAAGTTATCAGTTCATGCACTGAGAACCTGATTCTTTTGCTGGAGGATTCTCCTGAATCAAGTGGAGATACTAGTGTCTGGCCATAGTATAGAAATGGGACTGTCACAGAAGGTAGATGAAAACTCACAAAAATGGGAAGCTTGGGGGATTCTGTAGTCTAATGAGGAACACACCATGACACTCATCCTTGGTTGACTGGAAGCTGGAAACCGATGGCACAGAATCAGGTCTGCAAACTGCCATCACTACTGGTAACAACTGGAGTGATAATGTGATATGTTAATCTTGCCATGGAGGCAACAGATTAGATACACACAGTAGGCAGTACACTCACAGAAGAGCGTAGTCACTTCTAGAACTTGCTCCTTTTCTGAAGAGATAGCACTGCAGAATGTTTTATTTGTGCTCTCTGTAATAAAACTATGATCTCCAGTGCCATTAGAACTGTCAAAAAAAAGGACTTTTTACCAGCTCCCAGAGAAATATCCAGCCACAGGTGTAAGTACATTCCAGGGTGAAAGCCGTGTTAGCTTTAGCCAGTCTAATGTACATAACCTTGATACAGCTACCCAAGAGATGTATGGATAACCATATCTTGAAAGCTCAGCCCTCAGAGATTTGAATCAGGCCTAAATCTGAAGTCCAAACATAGCATTAAGGTAGCAACAGTTAAACTAGGCATTAAGAAAGCAGAAATGTATCCTTGTCCTGGCCTCATCTTATTTGGAAGTAATATAACATTTTTATTGGACAGATCCCTAGATTGTTGCCAAGGGATTTAAATAAGGTCTTGTTATCCACTGGAGTCTCAGGGGTCCAGGAATATAAGCAAAATCTTGTGATTCTCTCATAGATAGGGGACTACTTTGCTTTTAACAACCTATCATCCTTCAGGCCAGGCAGCTTCTGCTACTCAGGGACTAGTTAAAAAACGGCTTGCAGAGGAAAGAGGAAAGCACAGCCAGGCAATAAAATCCCAAGGATTTACTGTTTTAGGACTGCATTATCCTCAGCGAAGTAGCTCTGAGATGTGATTTTTAGGTTTAGAGCAAAGATTTGACAGTCCATCTACAGCTTTGCTGGGATGGGGAACAGTATGTATGATACATACCACTTTGTGGTGCACTTATACATGAGCAAAGCAGCACCCACTATAGTAGGTTCTTTATCTGTGACTGCAGCCAGAAGGCACTATGGCGATAGTGATAGCAGCCAGCGTAACAGCCATACTCAGTAAATGACATTCTTAGCAACTGTCCCTAGTGGGCCATACTCACCTGACTTAATAGCATCTGATTTGAGAGCATTCACAGGACTTCAGAGTGTGTGTGGGCATAGGACACAGTACATTGGTCCCATACTGTTTCCAACATTTTGCTGTGTTCTTGCAAAAATAATTCTGGGGCTGTTTGCTCCCTGCCTCACAGCAGCAAGATTGGGAATAACTTCTTCCATGGCAAGAGAAAGCTCCTGTATAGTCATACCATTGACCTCTAGGTTAAAGTCTACAGAAACCTGCATCTGACAGGAAAATGGAAACAAATGGAAGGTCAGGAATATGCAACACGTGAACAATAGCTTTAAGAGGAAGAGAGACATATCTAGATCTTAAAACGCCCCTGGGGAGCCAAATTGGAACATGGCTCCAAATTTCCTAGCTGGCTTGGATCTCTAGGCCGAGCCAAAGCCAACACAGACCTTTCTGTTCTAGGTTACGCCTTTTGTGTATTCAATACACAGATTATAAAAGGGGGAACAAAGTGGTTGTCTCTGTCCACTGGGAATCACCAGCTATTGGAGGTTTTTTTCTTTATCCAGTTTTATCCTATGCCAATGGGTGGCCCAAGACCAGAGGAACCCAAGAACAGGGGAGTCGCATGGGTGGTGTAAAACTAACTATAGCTGTGTCTGCAAGACCCCTTTGGACTGCTGCCAGGTACAGTTGAGGCAAGCTGGAGACCATGGGCCAAGCTGCACAATGCAGGCCTGTGGTGGTTTAAGACCTGAGGCACATGAATACTGTGAGGTTCAAAGGGATGCAGGGAGAAAAAAGCACACAAAGCACAAAGCAGTATCTTTCTGTAGCTGCGAGTTCTAGACCCAAGAGTTACTGCCTTGTCTCAGGGAATAACCTGGAGGCATAATGAGCTCTGACCTGTTTGTTTTCATCTCCTCCTGGGAGCCATTATATGATATTAACAAAATAAATCAATTTAAAATAACTCATTGTGTAAGCTTACAACAGAGTGGTTGTTTCTGGCATACCTCAGGGACATTGCACAGTCCTCCACCATTATGAATGAATGAATGGGCCTTAGCTGTACTGCAATAGAGTAATTTGTTTTAATAATGTCTGAATATACACTGAGGTAATATTTGTGCAATCCCTAATAGTGTTCTTAGGGCAGAAATTCGCATATTAAGAGAACAGTGTTTATTTACACTAAAAGAGCAGTTATGGACAGAAAAGAGGCTCTAAAAATGACACCAGGAGGATCATATTTACTCTCTCCCTGCGGTTTCAGTTCAGACTTACTTGGCGCCCAAGTCAAAGGTATTTTCTTTAAATGACAGTTACAGAAACTTTACATGGGATTTGAAAGACATCTGCTTTTGATCCCCCTACGCACAGCAGAGAGCCTGCAACTGTATTTAACTGAAGAGCTGGCAGCAAGGAGAGACTCCAGATGCCCAGAATCTTCTTAGTCCTTTACAAGAGTCAGTCATCCTCCTTTTAGGACAGGAACATTCTGGTTGGTGGTAAGTGAAATCTATGTATGTACTAGAAGCACCACAGAAAAAGCACTGTTTTCAGGGTGGGAGTGATTTTCCAGTCTGTTTTCTAATGTTAATTCCTTCTCACATTAAAAATGGCAGGATGGTTGAAAAGAGAAGATTATATTATGGTCTTCAAGAAAGCCTTCCTAGGGAAGACTGGATCAAGACATGTTGGTGCTTTTAAGTAAGGTTAGGAACCAAACATTGTGCGTCTGTCATTTTCGATTCTCCGCAAGCACCCTGGAACAAGTATCTCCTCTCAGTCCAATACTAAACTGTGCTGAAGGCATTTTCTATGCTGACTTGCTTCTGCAGGGATCCTACCTGTTTCTTTTCAATTTATGACAGCTCCTTGGTACACTTAGTTCTGACTCCAAGAGCAACTTTTTTTAAAAGAACAGATGAAATATCATTAACGAAATAACACACAAGAATAAATTGCTGTAGGCCAAGATCTGAAGGCCCAAATTCTCTGTTAATAGCCAGCTATTCACAGTCATTTGATAAAGGCTAACCTGTATTTAATTCTGGCACATCCTGTTTGGCCACACAGTGTTTCAAACCAAAAGAAGTTTAGTTGCTGAGTTTCATGCAGTGTATGTATAATTTTTGGAAGGAACACCGATGACTGCTTTCTATTCACCAGGTTACCTGATTACTAGACTAAACGTTTTGTGATGTAGGGATTCAACACATATTTTTGTTGAGGCACTTAGATGTGTCATAAAGGTAGGTCTGCTGCTCCTGGATTGCTGCTTCAGCAGTGGTGCAGCTCGTGAGAGCACAGCAAAAGCATGATGCTGAAGATAAGGTTGAGATGGAATTTCCAGGCTCAGCATTGCGATCAGCTATAGCTGTCTCTCTCCAAACAACAATATCCCTTCTGGGCAGCAGTTACTGATGTTTGGCTTTGACTCAGAAGCAAATCTCTGCAAGCTTTGGAAAGTTTGAATGTAATAATTTGGCTGCCTTGCAGTTATCTCAAGTGAACAAAAACGTTTTTCATCTGTTAGGAACTTGGTTCAGCTCAAGGCAGCAGAAACATCATTCCAACACTTCACAAACCTTTATGCTTCTCCTTTTAGTATTTTGTTTTGTCAGATTCAGGATATAGACTCTTTATAGAAACTGCTTAACAAAGTGAATAAAACCCAAATGCCTGACACTGCTGTAGAACTCAGTTTCATTGGGGATGACAGCTGTGTATGTCATCTGTACCTGACACGTTCTGTTAAAGCCACTAACTACCAAAAAAAGTTCTTCTTGAGGAAGAAATATAAGTAACACGAGTAAAACCCCTTGTTGGGTATCACTTAGAGGCAAATTGTTAAATTTATACCTGTAACAGAAGCTCCATGACAACCTACACAACAATCCCCATGATAGCACATTGGCATGTCCACATGATATATTCACATTGACAGGAAGGTAAAGGTGAAAAGAGTGATTAAAAAAAAGTACTGACTACATAAAAAATACAGAAGAACATAAACCAAGTTTGGTCCTTACAAAAAGAACGTTGGCAATCATTGCTAAGTTATTATAATACCCTGAATTTACAGTAAACATTACTTCATAAAAGTAACAAAGTCATAATAGGAAATCTTATCACAAAACTGTGAGCCTGATTTACACAAACCCCCTTATGTTTACACCCTAATTTAGGAATAGTTTAATGTGCTTACCTTTGATATAGCCTCAAGCGCATTTCTGAACTGGAATTAGGTCTCAGCAAGTATTTCCTCATGGTTTAGAAGAGACTGTTGTAGGAGTTATGTTATAAAAGTGAAAATTAATGGCTTTTGAATATATTTTGATTGCCTTTCATTTCCTTCCATCTGTGGATGGACAAAACTGCACTATTTTTATTCAGTAGATTAGCATACAAAGTCCTGGTTTTAAGTTAGGATGGAAAAGACCTGATTCCTACATTAGTGCTGAAACCTGTCACTAAATTTGCTCCTGTACAGGCAGTGAAACACAGTCATTTTCAGGTGAGGCAGCAACATCAAAACTGCTACAGGGAGCTCCTGTAGCATACCCCAATTATTTCCTGCCAAACAGCCGGCTCAGTGCCCTTGACAGCAATATGCACATTGTCACTCACCTATTATGTCTTAGACTAAATATTCTTAAAAATTGCTGTCTGCTCTAAGTTGCCATCATTAAAGGTGCTCGAAAGGATTATGGGTGGTTGTATCTTAAGGCAGC
The DNA here is from genome assembly GCF_023634155.1 of Falco peregrinus. Classification (NCBI taxonomy): domain Eukaryota; kingdom Metazoa; phylum Chordata; class Aves; order Falconiformes; family Falconidae; genus Falco; species Falco peregrinus. The sequence continues at coordinate 86,634,157 of NC_073726.1, read as the reverse complement.
TGCCTGGTAATGTGAAGAGGAAGTACCAGAAAACATATATAGAAGTGAAGAAAAGCATTGAAGCAGTTAGCAGTGCCAGTCTAAAGGGGACAGTGCTAATCGATGGAGCTTTTTAGTATGCTTCAGTCAAAATAGTATATTTTGTCCTGTAAAATAGGCTGTGATAGCTGAAAAATGCCTTCCTTTAATACAGCTGCTTTTTTTTTTTTACCACATTATTCTTATCTTGACTTAAGGAAGCGTGTGTCTACTTTTAAAAGTAAGCTAAGGATCATAAATATACAGCCTTCAGCTGTTTTTCACAAAACTCAAGCAATGTTTGTTAGTGTGACTTTAGTAAATCAACATTCAGAGCCTGAGCCAAAGATCACTAAAGTAAATTGGAGCCTTTTTGGCTGACTTCAAGGGGCAAATGAGCTATCATGTACCGAGGATATTTTGTTATTATTACCAGCATAAGATATAAAGATCTGCCTGTGATCTGCATAAGCACTTTCAGGATGCTCTTTCAGGAAAAACAGTGAATTCTAGAAGAACATAAAGAGCAAGTGAAAACCAGCAAAAGAGAAAGTAACATCATTTATCAGTACTTATTTTTGTGTTTGAAGAAAAAATACTGTTTCATCCACTGATGACAGAAAGTATAGCTACATGAGACTATTCTCTGAACCAAACTGATCTGAGAGAGAATCTGCCCTTTCCCCCCTTCTAAAACCACATACAAATCTATCCTGCTTCACTGGAAGAATAGACGGGTGACGGAATTCATGGTTGACTGCAACCAGTTAGAATATGCCTTTTTTATTTTTTAAAGGCAATCTTTCTGTGCAAATTACAAGCCTCAGAGTGGACTTTTTTTTTTTTTTTTTTGCTAACACTGGCTTTGTGGTTTATTTGTTGTTGGCTTTCACAGTCTGCTTTGGTCTGGAGAGATTCAACATGAAGATTCTCCAGCTTAGTTTTCATAGACCATGCATTCTTATAAACAATTCCCAGGACAAAAGATTTTAGTCCAATGCTATTTATTAAATGGCATTGAAGGGCTAACTTTTTCCTGTCCTTTCTTCCTCCCTGTTTCCTTATGTTGAAGCACATTTCATTTGGCAGTAAGCAGGAAATGAGTCACTGTTAGCATTTGAACCATCAGGTACTAATCAGGTCCTAGCAACATCCAGTAATTAAAATATTGCAGGTCAGCTTTAGCTAAAGAATTCACACCCAGATCCAAAATTTCACCAGTGATTAGGTTCACAGGAACTAAAGATTTGCTTTAAGCTTAACTTGATTTACACAAGGCAAAACCACATTGTATTTCATTACAGTATTTTATGTAGCTGGTGCTTGTTTGTGCATTAGACAATGAAATATAAGGACTTGGCTGGCTGCAAAGACCAGCGGCCATACGCCCAAAAGCCAGTGCAAAGTCTCAGAGACAAATATATTTGGTGTTATGCAGAAAACACTTTTGTTTCCTCCCATTTGATCTTCTCCATAAACAAGTTTAAAGACCATACAGACAGGATATATCTACAGAAAAGCAATGAGGCTTAAGCAGATGAGGATGACAACGTATAAAAGCAAAACTCAGTGACAAGCCACTACAAAGCAAATACACAGTGAAAAGTTCTGGTTCATGATAAAAATGTACAAAATGTTTGCTTAAAGAAATATGGAAGATTTCTGGTTTGCTAGTAAATTAGAAATCTATTGAAACAGAAAACTAAATGTGTTATAGAGACAGTGCATTTGTCTATGAAACACCTGTTGCTGTAGGGCTCTGATTCTGTCTAGGGGCTCTGTATTTCTGAGAGAAATAATAATAGCAATATTAATAATAATAATAATAGTTCAAAGCACATGCTGTTAGCTAAACTGGAGGCATCCATGTGTAATACTACAGTACAGTCAGGAAACCGCAGAACCAAAATATTAATGTTGGAATGCTGGAGATGAAAGGACAAAGAACACAGGATGAGAACAGAGTCTGTGTTAGGAAACACTACTCTGAATATACAAACTCTGGAAGAGGAAATAAAATCTCCCTCAAAACCTGGTTATTCGTAGAGAAGCAACAAACTGACATGGGCTTCCCTCTGTGAAGAAAAAGTCTGACGTGCCACATCAGCTCTCTCCTGGACTTACCGCAAGAACGGTTTTCACTCCATGTGTGACTAGATGGTTCTCTGCTCTGTTTCCTGGGGAGCAAGATTACACTTCTAAGCGTCCCACCATCATGAGGTGGGGTATAGTCTGCAACAGCCTCTGCTAAAATAAATATTGTCTCACTTTCCTAGTGGTAATGCATAGGAAGGGATATAAAAAGTCCAGCTGGATTTTCAGAGATCAGCATTTGCATCATTGATTTTGCGTATCTGCATTTGAAAAAGAATAAAAATAATGGAGCTCTTAAAATCTGGTTTAAAGCTCAACTGGGTCCTCTGGACAAAGTCACTAAACACAAAGTCATTAAAGAACAAATTATCAAAGTCTGATAAGTGTAATAATAGCAGCGGATAGTAACCTCAAACCACAGATATATCAACCACCCAAAGCATGGTCAAATGAAAAGCATTTGGAAACCTCAAACACATCAGGAGAACAGCTTCATTAGGCACTCAGTTATACCACAGGGGCAAGCATGAGCTTCAATGGATTAGAGTGTGGGGCAGGAGATATGCAAGCAACAGCAAAGAAAAAAAAGAATCAAAACTCAACCTATCAGTAGAAGCACTGGTAACTGAGAGAAAGTGTAGAAAGGCAGCTTTTACCATGCTGTTACTAAAATGTTAAGAACTGAAAACAGACACCTTCATTCCTACTGTCGTTTGGGGGAATATGTCCCTGTATTTGCCTACTTTGTAAATACACAAGATGACATCAAAGATAACTCATCCATTTTGTGTCATTAGACAGGATGATGCCCTCTTCAGAGACAGAGAAGTTCTATGACAAATCTTACGCATCTAAGTTCCATGCAGAAAGCTGGATGTTCTGATAGCTCCTTTGCAGGGTTTTACTGAAGATTTTGCTCCTGCAGGATTCAAAAAACTGGTGCATTAAAGCTTGTAGTCCTTGGTAGAGTTTGGGTACTCAATGACAGCTGTGGCTCTGCAGGGCTCCACCCTATGAAACACGGAAATTCTGTAAGATTACAGGTGCAAAGGCAATGGGCTCCTTCAATGACACACTTGAAAAAACAGGTCCAGCAGGCTCCAAAGTCTGCATTCGAGTTTATTCAAAGATATTGGAATTACTGGGCTTGTATAATATTAACCTAAAGCCATGTCCTCAGCTCTTAGGCAAAACTCATCTCATCATCACCACCTCTGCCTTTCATTTCCATGGAGTTTTGCCAATGCAAACACAGCTCAAGCTGAGCCCCACCAGACAGGGTCTCATGGCTGTTGCTGGGCTGGACCACGACAGTTAAAATTTCCGGGCCACTATCTGACACAGAGTACAACCTAACACAGTAAAAATCTTCATTACTGGATTTTCAGCTTTGAGTGTCAAGTCAGCTGTTGGAGATGATGATGCAAGAGTTCCAGGGACACACATCTCTCTAAATATGCAGAAAGAGCTTGATGTCTGCACCTGGATTCTCACAGATCTTGCCATCTGCCTCTGACATACCATCATACTGGCACACCAAAACTTTTAAAGAGCAAAACCAGCTTCTTATTCATACTCACTCTTTGCTCAGATTCAATGCAAAGTGGATTTTTTATTTTTTATTTTGTATTATCATAGTTACATTAAAAAAAACAAGATGTGAAATTGTTCTCATTTCCCAGAGAAACATTTCGGTTTATTTTTCAGATTATTTCATAGCTAACCACTTCTAAAAATTTTAAGATATACACAGGCACTAAAGGATTAAGGAAGCATGCTGGGATTCTAATGTGTATATATAGACATTACATTGGAAAGGAAAAATATTTGTAATTTTCAATGGTGTTTTACTGCTGCTACAGTTCTGTTCACACTGAGCAAATTGGCAGCACAGATGATTCCACCATCTATCCCAGTAACAGATTTAAGGAAACTGAGTTGTTACACTGAGACATGGTTCTGTTTATAGCTTGTAAAGGTGGAGGACTTATTCAAGCCTAGGGTAAACAAAACATGTCAGGAAGTCAGATGGGAAACCCCAGAGTCTTCGCTAGGGATGAAATAACAAAAATAATCTCCTTGTGCTTAGAAGGGAAACCGGGGGCCCACATTTTACAACCAGCTCGCTAGACTTTCAGAGGGAACAGGCTTTACAGTAAAGGAATGAACCCGTTTCCAGGCAAGCTCGCCTTCCTCAGTGGCAGGGGATTGACAATACATCTATATTAACAGTGCTGGGAACTGCAAGTGTGATGTGAAATGAAATATTTATGATGTTATTGCAAGCGCTACATACTTATAAACTGCAAATTCCTATTACTTTCACTGGCAAGCTTGTTCTCCACTCCACACAGTACAGGCTCACAAAGTCTACATAGAATCATAGAATCATGAAGGTTGGAAAGGACTATCAAGTCGAGCCATTAACTGTTAAGGTCTACAGTTTAATGTCTAGAAAATCAGCTTTCTGGCCTGGAGATAGATAAAAGAATTTATAAGATAACGTCAATATTCTTATGAAGTTAATGCTTGCTTCAGAGTTCTAAAAATGAAGATCCTATTAGGATAAATACAGGTTTCTTTCTCTCATTATGTCCTCTTCATCAGCACCTGACTGATGCAGAGAAATTTTAGTAAGGGAATAAGATATTAAGAGACAGCAATTGAGTCCACAGACCTCTGCTGGCAAACATTAACTGGAGTCTGTTGCTGCGGTGATTTCTTTAGTATGACAACTGTTCTCTAGATAGCTCATTGAGATCACTCCCTGCCATCAACAGATCCCTGGTAACAATACATGCACCATGTTGGTAAGGATAAACAAAGCTGAACAGAGTTTAAGGTCATGTAACGAGACTCCCTCTCCCAGTGATATCAGGACATGTAGAACACGAAGATTTAGCCTCAGTAAAGTGAAAATAAATCACTGAAGAGAATGGTCAAATTCTCTGGTTATAAGTGAAAAAGCAGCATGTCTCAAAAATGGTAGGTCAGAGCAAGTGAAATCTTCTTTAGTGTGCCACAGTGATCTCCATCCCACCTGTCAAGCTCCTCTCCTGCAGGTTTGATATACATTATATACATTAAGGCTTTTATTCCTATGCAGTTGGGTCAGAGCCAAACAATTCAGATTACCACTGAATTTCAAGCTTTTACTTTAAACACTGCTATGTGAAGACACGGGTCACATATGTTTCTAATCAGCAACAAGAAAGCCAGGCCTTGGGGATCATCAGGAAAGCACCCAGTATCCTGACAGAGGAGAGATTTCTGCAGTGCAGCTACCAAAGGCAGTGAGGACAGCTGCCTCACTCTCATCCCCTCTGCCTGAGTGTGTGGTGGCCCCAACCCACCGCTGGTTTTACTAGAGAAGGCGCTTGGGTGCTGCGTTTCAATAGGAGTGCCCAGCTCACACCTATTAGGCTCAACTGGTTACAGGGAAGGTGCCAGGGGATAAAATTTCAAATTCATTTCCCAGTTCGGTACCTGTTTGAGAGCCCTACAAATCTTGGAATTACTAGGCTGGGTAATCATTTGTTTCTCTCACAGCTCACAGTGCAACAGCCTCTTAAGCCAACCCAGAGAGACAGTAAAAAAAAGCAAGAGTTGAGGCCCCAGCAAACTCAAGTTCAAGGCACATGGAAAGCCTGCCGGGTACTTAAAATTCTGAAAGCTGGAATTCAACATGGGCATTTGGGAGTTAATCTATGAGGTTGTGGAGTAAGAATTTGACTTATTTTATTCTGTAAAGTACAGAGCATATCTATACATCTACAGATGTGTTTTACTTACTGTGACAATAAAACTTTCAGAATCTGCTAAGGACTGAATTTCACAGAAGATGGATAAATGAAGTTATAGTGTCTGCAGAGTTCCTGCATGAAATTTCCATAGCAAAATGCATACAAACATTCCACACCCATCGAAGACAATAAGCTGAACTTCCTCACACCTCCCTTCATCCTCCACATCACAGTGTTCACAACTCCTGCTTACCTAGTAAGATCATTTGGAGTGCCTGAATTTGTATTTCATAGGATCAGCTGATTTTTTCTACTAGCACCTAGAAGGGATTTATCTCATTCACAACAGCCTGTTTGAATGATAGGTTTCTAATAGATTCATCTGTCTTCCAGTGAAGCCAGGTTCTGACCCAGCCCAAATTGTAAGCAAAACAGTGCATGTATAATACAAAAGAGACCATGTAAGCCTGGTGGGTATGCAGTTGTACAGTCATGGCTCACACGCTCAAAGATAAATTGATTGGGAGACAGAGGAAGGAATTTTTCTCCAAGTTAGGTTCACGTAGGTACTGGAGATACTCTATTTTCTTTCCCACAGATTCAGACATGCTTATTTGCCAGAGCTGATTGCATTCATCAGCACCTGTCTATTGCAAGAGTGTTCAGCAGTAGGATCATTTTAGTCCTATTTACTGACTGCAACTAATGACAGCTAAACTTTCCAAATATACCAATGCTTGCAGCATAATTAGCCTGAATTTGGTTTTATAATGGCAATTCAACTTCAACACAATGGCCTTCATTGTGACAGATAAAAGATGGAAGCATTTTTTACGGACTCACCATTGCTGGGTAACAAGCAAAGACTTTGCTACAGAGCCTAGCAGTGGTCTCTGTAGATCAAAGAGGAAGGAAAGGTCACTTGTTCTCAGTCACATGAAGAGACCTAAGAGGAGACAACTACCAGGACCTACTCCAGAAACCTGAGCATCCACACAACGATGTGCTGACTGTAAAGGTCTAAGGCTGTAAAAAGCATCCTAAAATCTAAACTCTGCCAGTGAGGAAATTTATTTCCAACTGTAACGATGGATTCATTATAGTAATTTGCTTCATCAAATGCCATGCAGCAGGTGGAAATAGGTCAGGGCTCAGAGGAAAAGTTCTCAGTAAATAACCAAAGAATTTTTAAGTGAAAAAGCCCACAGTGAGCTGTTTTTCTCTCCCCCTCCTGCAATCATGTTTGTCATGACTTGGGCTCACAGGTGATCTCCCCAAAAAGACTTGAAAAAACCTTTCACCATGATCTCTTCTCAAATCACAGTGAATTCTCTCAGCATAATGCCTTTTTTTTTTTTTTTTTCATTTCTTGATAAATTAAAAGAATTTCAAAACTGGATGGCAGCTTGCTTTATTTCTACATAACTGAGAAGTTGAGATTTATTTGATGTGATCTCCAAGTGAAGTGTAGAGGGAAAACAGGATACTGTATCTGGCAGCAAATATGTGGCAATCACGCAAAGTAAACTCTTGATACGTCTGTAATCTCTTTGTTGGCTTATCCCTGATTCAATTTAAGGGTCTGGAAAAAGCCACCAAACCTCTTCATGTGAAGTGTGAGATGGAACTTATTAGTCATGGCAATTTGCTTCTCGTGGGATGCCATCAGTCAGAGAGCACAGTGTACTGAAAGGAACAAACGTAGAGATTCAAGTCCTGAGTCCTTAGTCCTCCTCAGAGTTACCAGTGAGAAGAGAGCTCCAGGTAGTTAACACACAGAGTTAAGCATACGAAGGAAAACCTGAGGGAAAGTTTGACTTACAACTTTTGGGTTTGGGCTTTTGACAATCTTTTTGTCTTTTGTTTTCTTCAGTCCCTAATATGCAATCAAATGTATTTGCCTTAAACCCATTACATCAGAGGGATGGGAAGAGTGGCTGCAGGTTTTTAAGGGGGTGTAATTCTAAAAGGGCACAGGTAGAACACCAGATCTATTTCCAGTTTCTTCTCTGGGCACCATATTTCTTGCATTTTTTCCTTATTCTTTTTGAGTTTTTAGGTGACAAGACACTATTCACTGAGAAAAACAGACTCATCTGTGCCTATTTCCATTATCAAAAATCACATTTTCCACTGTTCCTTCTACCTCATTCTAGACTGGTGAAATAAAGCACAGGACACATACATGGGCAACAGGTGCTCCAGAGACTTATACATACCATTAGTCATTGGTGGCCATGACACAAGGGTTGGATATTTTTCAGGCACCTAAAAACACTACCAAGGCACACGGGGCTTGAAAACAGGAGCAGGATGAACCAAGAATTCCCTCCTCACTCAAATATCCCAAGCCTCACCTAAATCCCACATGAGGTGCCCACACAGCTTGGCTGCAGGGCAGCTTGACCACCATGCATTAGTTTGGACCTGCCATGACTGTGCGAACCAGCAAAAGCAAATGGGACCCTGGCTGTGTCACAGCCCTTGGGCCCCATCCTGCTGGTTTGCTTGGTGGCAGAGGATGGGAGTCCGTAGAGGAATTTGTGAGTAAAAGCAAGGGGGAGCCGTGGGGTGGAGGCAGAGAGGAGGAAGGAGCCCATAGCAGGGAATATAAAAATGAGTGCAAGGGAGCTGCGCTGCAGCAGCTGAAGAAAAAGACCAGACAAACAGGGAGCACAAGGTCTCTTCCACTTTTAGAGGAACTCGAGGCATCCATGGCCACCAGCTTTTACCTCAGCAGGGGCTCGCATAGAGTCCAGTCCCCCCTGTTGCTCCTCAGGAGCAGCTCCCCTAAGCCCTGCCGGTGCCTCCCCTCCCACAGCTGCTCCCCTGCCCTGCCCAAGGGGGGACCCTCCCCTCACACCTGCGCTGCTGGAATGTTCCATGGCCAGCTGCCAACAACCGCCAGCCCCTCAGCTCCCCACTGCAGCACCTCTCCGCCGGGCCTTTTCCAGCCTTCCCCTCCCTCAGCCCCAGGCGGGCCCTGGCCCCGGCAGGCAGGAGGCAGCCCCCAGCAGCAGGGCTGCCATGCTCGGGTGCCTTCTGCAGCCCTCCAGGGAGGCACCCACAGCTCCTAGGCCGTGGGCAGTGGCGTCATTGCCCTGGGGTAGGGCAGAACGGCCTCTTCTGCAGGGCAGGAGGGTCAAGGCAGGGTGTAGCGCAACGTGAAGCGGTGGTTTTGTAACAGAATCTCAAGAGTGCTTGAAAACAGCTGTTTTCTTCACTGCCCCCCTCAGTGCAGTGCACTGCCAGCTCTGGTATAGCGCTAGCAACACCGCCCTACCCTGCCTGACGAAAATAACCGAGGACAGAGTCATGTTTAACTGCTTTTTGTCTCAGGGTGAAACACCTGGTATCTCAGGGTGTCCTTTGCAGGACAAAGTAAGGGACAATTGCTAACCCTGAGGGTGAGTTGTGCCGGCTTAGCCAGAAGCTCACCTACACCCACCACCATTCCTCAGGGTGGGCTGCAGGGCCATGCTCGGCTGCCCCTTGGTGCCTCCTCTCCGGTGCATCCAGCCCTCTGCCTCAGGAGCCATCCATCTTACTGAGCATCAACACCTTTTAGGATGAAAAAAAAGCGCCAAACCAAACTTCACCAAGATTTGTTTTTTCACCGTTTCAAGTTCTTCAGTGAAAAAGCAAAAACTTGCAGGGTTTTGTTCGGGTTTATCGACTGCTTTTTTAGCTTCCTCCTTATTTTCCTCTTGTTTCCTTTAAAGGACAGGCAAGTATTTTTAAAAACAACAGCTTAATTAGTTGGAAAATAAAGCAAGAGGCAGTGAGAAATTTTGAGTTAAATGGAAAAAATATTTTTGGCAAATTTTAAGGAAAACACTTCCAAATGTTGACCACTCTTTAAAGTGAATTCCTTTAGCTAATTTCCTTAGTTCTTTTCCTGAGTTATGAGACAAGCTGCAGAAACAGATGGACTGAGGATTATACTTGACTGTATCTACAATCTCTCTGTAAATTCTTAACCCTCTGATCCTGCTTCTCCTTCCTTTTCCTCAGTTAAAATGACGCTGAAGGGGACGTCAGGCTAAATTCAGGATTCTGCTGAGACAGTGACCACAGCCTATGCAGCAACAAGAACGGTGCATCACCAGCAGCTCTCCTGTGCAGTTCTTAGCATAAAAGAGGCTGGGCAAGACAAAGTAGATTACGGCTAGAAGAGAGATATAGCACAGATGCTAGTCCTCCCGAACTCCAGAGTAGTCCATGAACAGATAGGTAACCTTGCTACAATCTGGAGCAGCCCCTTGGGTATCCTTATATTGAGGGCCACATAAACTTTGAGGGACTTAGGTTGATGATAGAGGAATCATAGCACACATAGCACTAATTCAGGTTTTATCCCCTCTATCAGGCTGCTCCTTTGCAGCTTTCTAGGAGGCACAGCAATGAGCCAGTCCCAGCATCCCTATCTTCCAAAGTCACTGTAGAGATATTCCACTACCTCAGTAAGCTCTATCCTACTTAGCATCCCAAGAAAAAACAAACAAATGCTATGATGGACTAGTGCAGGCTCACACCAGACATCTTTATTTAAGAAGAAAATAGCCTTGGTTCTCTTGTATGACTTTCCCTGTCCGCCTGTTGTCTCACCACATTTTTTTTTCTTCCTGACAGAAGAAAATCACTGACCCATCTGTCAATGCCATCTCTGCTTCAGTGAGCTGCTTTACGCGTTTGTTCACGGAGGGCTGAATAATGGACCAGTGCCAAAGTTCTAATCAAGAGAAAAGCTACTAGTAGTTACAGCTCCTCAGCATTATACATGTTTCTGAGTGGGACTGATTAAGACTGTTGTTTGGAACAGGGGAACTGTGTCAGAGGTGCCACATCCCATAAATTAGTTTAAGCTGAGGTAATGTATGTGCCAGCATACAGCAATATGTCTGCTGGCTCAACAAATCTGGGAAGCAAATGTCTGGGAGCAACAAGACCATCAACACTGTCAGGCATTTAATCCAGCTAAGACAGAGTTGCACGACTGAAGGAATGCTTACAAAACTCCCGATTTATATATGGTTTAGGAAAACATTAAAAACTTTGCATTTTATTTACTTTTAAGGGGGAAAGAAAAAAAATCTGAGAAAAAAAATTTGGTGTCCAGGCTCAGTTTAGCTAGATGGGAAGAACAGTCTAGTTGTCAAAGTATGACATTTGCCACAAAAGACTCCTGAGTTTTAATCCACCTCCTCTGCAACCTCTGAAGCACTCTATAGAAAAGTCATTTAATTCTAGTCCAGACGGTGAACTTTGTATGCTGCTGAGCAGATTAGTCATACAAGTGTGTTCCTTTCTGTGGGACTACTCATGTGAGTAAGTTATCAATGGGGACAGGGGGAGCAAATCTGGCCCTCCGTATGGAGTTACACAGAGGGATAAAAAGCTACCACAAATTTTAATTGGTCTGGCCTCCTTGGAAGAAAAATTATCTACAGTGATGCTAGAATAAGTAGTAAGACAATTAAGAGACCTTCCTGACGAGAAAATCTGTTAATCGGAACAGTAGTCTCTCAAGTAACAGAAGCTTTATTGACTGTTTCAAATACAATAAACTGGACTAAGGAATCTCAAATGCAGGGAATAAAATAGACCTATCTCACCAGAGACACTGAGTAAATGAGTTAGTAAGGCTCTTCTGTTTGTAGCACCCATCACATCTCACAGCAGGTAAGACACTAAGACACCTGAGAAAAGTATGCTTGCTGGCAATGCAACCAGAGAAATGAAACCAGTCAAAAGCTCCTTAGAAATACCATTTCCCTTTTGAACCAGAACTGGAGTGTTGTTTTGGAGATTCGTGGAACTTCAACTGGAACTAGACCCTCTCAAAATTTACTTCAGTTAATTAGCAAGGGAAGGTAATATTTTCTGTGCCTGAAGCTCTGTTCTGCTGGATCTTTTCCAGCAACTGATTGTTGTGAGTCAGTTCCAAGTTACCAATGTGGTTAATAAACCATTAGTGGCATGAACTGAAACTAAGCGGGAACAGTTTCGGTTCCAGATAAACCTGAACTGGAACGGAGGTAAAAAACGCAACTTGCCTGACCCCCTGATGTGACACATCCTTGCTGATGCTGTAATTACCTGATCACATGGATTTACCTGAGGGGAAATATGATGTGAAGCAATCTTTCTTTTGAAAACCATGTTCTAATCACAATGTCACCTTTCTTTTACTGTTAGTAGATTGTGTTTTCACTACTTGTCTTTCTCCCACAGGATCCCAAAATACTAATTAAACTTCCCCAGTCCAGGGAGGTGCTGGCTTCTTCTTCTGTAAGAAGGCTAAGATGCCATACAGAGAATCCAAACCAGGGCTAGAAGGAGGATGCGGGAATCCTGGTGGCAGTCCAGTTCCCTGGCCTACTCTACCTGTGCAGTTCAGTAAGGAGCTGGTGCTCTAGGTACTTGCAAAATACCTACTTTGCTTTAAAGGAGCACAACAGGCAGGTTCCAAGTAATTCAGCCTTCAAGAGCACCATCTTCAAAAGCACAACTTCCTCAGCCAGGCAACAGCTCTGTTTTGTGCCAGTGCTCATGTAAGGTTTGATTTTTCTCTCTACCCCGCATACCCCTACACCCCCTCACATTAGCAATATTAAGTAGATTTTCTGGATTGTGACTTACACTAGTCTAGACCTGAGCTGGGCTGCAAAAATGTATTTAGACAGGAAAGTGTATAACTGAAACATTGCATGTCTCAGCATCCCAGTGGGAGTTCTAGCTTGCATGAGACTGATATTCTGTGGTGTTCTTAGGCCTTGATTATGACACTTGGATGACTCATAACCAGAATATTTTCTAAAAATCTTCTTATCCTCATACAGAGGCTGGGGAGAAGAACATGTGAAGGTGAACCCCAGTGAATGAATACATTGCCTTGTGCTGCAGAGAATAAAGCTTTTAGCTCACTTGGAATTTACTAAAGTTACAGTATACTGGAGGACATGCATCATAGTTTATTCATTCTTTCCATACCAGAGAGGCCTCCCTCTGAGCAGAGCTTAGTCCATTTTCCATCTGGAAATATTCCCCTTTCAGAAGCCCATGACCTGCAAGGGTGGTCATTCTCATTTCAGGGGAAAAAAAAGAAAACCTCCATGAATTCCAAGGACCTAGTGTTGCTGATTATGTTGTATTATCCAGAATAAAGAGCTTAATCACCATTTACACTACAGCTGTTAGCACCGCTCAGGCAGAAAATTATACTGTCTCCTGCTCTCATATTCATGCACTCTTACTTTGTCAAGAGCTTCGAAGTGTCTTAGCATTAATAACAATGAGGCTTACAGTTTTTGCAAGTGTGTGGATGAAGGGTGGCAAAGAATTCCAGAGACCACGTTCAGGCCTTGTCTCTGGAGAGTTGTGTTTGCACTGTCCAGATACCAAAACCAGTTCAGAAACAGTTTAACATGGAAATCCACTTGGGCTAATTGACCTCTCTGAGAAGGTGAGACCCCTTTGTACACAGAACTGAGGTTACTTACAGCTGGCTCGCATCTCTCTCCAACATACTACCCTTAAGGTATGCATGTACATTATGTGGCAGAAATTATATTGCGTTACCCAGTCCAAACTCAGATGGGGCACGAGGGAGCTAATACGCTCTAAATACTAAGTTATAGAAAGTTCACACAGTCATCCAGCGTATTCAGATACGCAGCATGTAATTGACAACTTACAGGAAACTCAGAGCTGTAACTGGAAAGGCAGCTGCTGGACAGCCTGAAGATGTGCTTAACACTCAAAAGTGTTAGGCCTGCTTGGAATTTGTAGAGAAAAACTAGTTAAAGAAGAGGGCAATGACTGTTTTGTGCAGCACTTGGCTGCACTGCCAGTGAAAGGAAAAACAGACTCACGTTCATAAGCACTTCACTGATCTTTGGCTTTGTTTTCCCTTACCTCATCCTAACACCTTTCAAATTACCTTATTAACATAAACCACTCATTGCATTACACAGACGTTTAGTATTTGCAACAGTTTTAAGGAGGAGTGATAGTCACACAATGGCATCTGCAGCTGATTTACATTTATTTATCCAACAGTGTTTTCAAGCCTCTTGCCCAAAATCAAAACAGCCGCCCTCTCAGGGAATGCAGTGTCAAAAGAATGCACACATGCAAGGCTGTCTGAAAATTTAATTGCATAAAGGTCAGGAAGTTCAGACTGAAAGTTCCCAGGGCAGCCCTAACCCCTCTCCCCTGTGTGTATCACATTGTCACAATAGGGTCTTTCATTACATAATCATGCAGAATGGGCAATTCAGCCTGCTGTTCAACGTGCAAAATCATCTCATACACTGTAAAGGATTTCCACTCCTTTTCTGTCACCTCAAAAGAACTTCTCTGCTACCTCTTCGGATCCTTAGTGCTACTCATGTTCTGAAAAACCCTGCAGGACGAGTTAACAAGGGAGCCTGCATGGCTAAGTAAAGACATAAATGCAATGCAGTACTGAGTACATTCATATCTTGAAGAACACTGTTGGGCTCACTGATTAATGCACTCTCTTCAATTCAGGTACATCTTTAAAGAGTGCCCAGGTGAGTTACAGGACCCCAAACTTAGAAGAGAGGATTGATTCCAAGTTCTTTTCATTGTTGTGATATACAGAAGTTGATAAAGTAGGTTGTAGCGAATCACTTTTGACGATGACAGAAAACCCTAAACAACTGTTGTAAGATCGATTTGATGAGTAAATAAACAGTGTTAGAAAAACTAAGAGATAACATCAAAAGGCTAGATCTAGAGAGTCGGCAAATGTTACCCAGCCCTGTGGTCCTCTTTTCCTCTACGCTCATTTGGTTTACACGTCAGTGACTCAGTTCTGTATCAGCAGTTCAGGTGTTACTGCTACCTCCCAGCAATTCTGAATCAGCTGCCAGAGCTGATGCTCTGTAAGAGATTTCAAAAGTTCTCTGAAAAAGATGTGAATCATTTTATGCGGGCAACCAACCAAAGCAAGCCTCTGCCTTGGCAGACAGTTTCAGTGGGTCTGACTCCTTCACCTGGCATGCATGGAATGCACAGGATGCTTATATGAAGGCCTGCATGTGAAAAAGATGCTTCCTCTTTCCATATGGTTTATGCATGTGCTCATTTGGGAAAGAAGAAAATTGAGAGATTGTACCAGCCAAAAATATTCCTAAAAGGCCAGAACATTAAAAACTGTCCTGGTTTCAGCTGGGAAAGAGTTAATTTTCTTCTTAGTAGCTGGTGCAGTGCTGTGATTTGGATCTGGAGTGAGAACAATGTTGATAGCACCCTGATGTTTTTCGTGGTTGCTAAGGGATGTTTACGCTGAGTCAAGGACTTTTCAGTTTCTCAGGCCCTGCCAGCGCGAAGGCTGGAGGGGCACAAGAAATTGGGAGGGGACCCAGCCAGGACAGCTGACCCAAACTGGCCAAAGGGATATTCCATAGCATAGAGCATCACACTCAGTATATAAACTGGGGGGAGCTGGCCAGCAGGAGTGGATCGCTGCTCGGGGACTGGCTGCACATCAGTCAGCGGGTGGTGAGCAATTGTATTATGCATCACTTGTTTTCTTTTCTCCCTTCCCTTTGGATTTCATTCCTCTCCCCTTCTCTCTCCTTTTCTTCTTCTTCTTCTTCATCATCATCTTCACCATCATGGTTTTGTTTTATTTTATTTTATTCCAACTATCAAATTGTTCTCATCTCAGCCCTTGAGTTTTAACATTCCTTCCCTGTGGGTGGGAGGCGGGGGTGGGGGAGTGAGCAGCTGTGTGGTGCTTATTTACCCACTGGGGTTAAACCACAACAAACAAACAAACAAACAAATACACACACAACAAAAAAGGACACTCTTTGTATCATTAAGTCTTTTTAGATGGTTATAATGTACAAAAGCAGTGTGAAGTGTCTTCTTTTCTTACAACAGTTATCAGTTCTATTATAGCAGAGCCTGCAGGCTGCAACTAAGCTGTCTTACCTTGCTAAATTCTCTACACAGACCAAGAAAGAAGAGTGCTCGTTAGTGGTTCTAACATTACCTTGATAAGACAAGTGTTAGAAGTTTTATAGATGGAAAAACAAGGTGTGAAGAGGGTTTTAAGTAATTTTTTTCAGGTCATACACAAGGTCTATGGCTGAGCTGGAACTAACACACAGGTTTCCCAAGAATGTGCCTTCACTGTCAAGTAACTTCCTTCCCAGCCAGCCTGGGAATACCTGTCCACCCATGGTGCATATGGGTCCAGTTACCCCTCATGTTCTTTCAGGTGTGAGCCAAATGGGTGTCTGCAAGAGGAAACCCAGGCGCTATTAACAGGACAGTACATTCTTGGTCCACTCCAGACAGCTGATACAGACATAAACTGTAGGTACAAACCACACCAGACCCGAGTCCACCTTTACAGCACGATTTCAGCACTCTCAAGCATTCTGACAAACCCTTACGCTACATGCACTGCGCATAACTTATGCCACTGAACTCATCTGACGAAAACATCATTTCTGTGAGTCGCAATACAGTCCTTGTTGTGCAGGCATTTCAAATGGAAAGAAATGATGTTTTCAAGTACTGACTATATCTAGGGCTAAATACATGAGGTCTAGGAGAGGTGAAACGGTACTCAGCGTGCACATTGCCAGCCTTTTCTAGAGCAGGTTAGCCTTGAGGAGTACAGCTATAAGCCATGCTATACCACCTGGTCTGGGAAAGGTGCATCTGGCAGCGTAGGTGTATTGTCATCAAGTGGAAGATTCAAAAAGCAGAAGAAAACAATTTTTTTCTTTTTTTCACTATATTGATTGCCTGTTATGTTAAAACCGATTGTGAGCCATTGTAGGGACATGAATTGAGACACAAGGTACTTAATCCCAACCTGGGTAAGCCATCAGCTTTGATAAAAGCAGATCTCCACTGATGCCGAGTGGGACTTACACAGTTTGGACCCAGATTCAGATTTTGAACCTTCTACATACAAATGTAATAGTGCTTTGATCAAGCATGAAGTGTAAATGCAATACCATAGATGTGGGAGTCAGATAGGATCTAATTACAAACACCCCCGGTTCCTCTCCAGCCTGTGGGGTATTCAGGCACTAGCTTTACCTCCCCTTGTTCCCCATCTCTGAATATCTTAAAATGTCTTGCCCTCAAAGACACTCCTGCACAAATGGAAATAAGATTGGCTGAGTCAGAAGTAGAGTTAGTCTCCTAGGGAATGATGTGCTAATTCCACAATACACTATAGCTCAAGCACTAAAGCAGGATTAACTTATAATATCCGGTGATTAAAAAAGGGAAAAGGACCAGACCTTACATTGCACAAAACAAATGACTGGATACCAGCCAGATGTTTGAGCAAGTGTCTACCTCCTCCATTAACATGTGCTGCCTGTAATGCTCCAGGAAACCTCCCCTAACAGCACTGCTGTGGTAAAACAAACGCTTAGTTTATTCAGTCTTCCCAACCTAGTACCTTCAGAATTCCTCGCAACATTTTCAGCATCTAAGCACTGCATCACAAAGACTTTGTAGGCAGATACCAGGAAGATTCAAGATTTATGGCCTGCATATAACAATGTGCTTCTGCCCAAAATAACATGTGCATAATCCTAGCCCAGCAGCTTCATGAGATCTCATTACTAGAAATCAAGCTTGAGGCAAATTTAGGTTAAACACAATATGCAACAAATGAGTATGAGGGATATCAACCTTTTGAATAGTGACTGGATGTATAATAGGTTCTCCTTTGCTTGAAGACTTTGAGTCAGGAAGTTTTTCTTGAAGGTTAAGCGCTAGCTGGGAGAGTTAAGGATTTGAAGAAGACATTATTGTGAAATCTTAGGCCACACAGCATGGAAGACAAATAATGATCATGGCTTTTTCTCTGCATATCATCTATTTACCTATATAGCAACTCACTGTTTGTGCAGAACCCTAAGAGACTCTGTCTAAAAAGGTCCACACAAATCCAGATATTCCCCAAAAAATATTGTAACGGTGAGACAGCTATTCATGAAGCATTTGTGTGCAGGGGACTGGGGGAAAATTTCATCAAACAACATCCTTCTGACTATAGTGCTGTGATTAATTTTTACCTGTTTAATGATATTTTATTCCCTCTTGCTTAGACCAACAGGCCATTTGGGCACTCCAGGAAAGCCATAATATGTGATTAGCACCTGTTATAATAGAAATGAGCTTTCTTCCCAGGAGAAGAGGGAGAAAAAGACAAATTCAGTGAGTGCTGGTAGAACTGCCTCTGGGCTGAATTACTAATATATGATGTAATG
The DNA here is from genome assembly GCF_023634155.1 of Falco peregrinus. Classification (NCBI taxonomy): domain Eukaryota; kingdom Metazoa; phylum Chordata; class Aves; order Falconiformes; family Falconidae; genus Falco; species Falco peregrinus. The sequence continues at coordinate 86,616,021 of NC_073726.1, read as the reverse complement.
CACCTTGGCTCTCCCTTTTGGCCTCAGAGCGGTTCAGACTGCTGTTCCTGCTGCAAGTAGACCAGGCACCATACAGACATATGTGAGCTTATACGCAGGGAGAGCTTGTGGCTGAGGTCAGGGCAACGTTACTGAGTCTGCTGCAGCATCTCCTTGTTAAATCATGGTAAATCGGTGGTGTTGATCAGAGCTGTGGAACAGCAATCAGGTCTAGATGATAATACAGATAAGGTGAAACCCCATCTACTTCTTCCTGAGTTTCCCCTCCCAAGCAATTTAAAAATATTATACCAAAAGTCAAAACTTTAGCTGAACACCCTGTCACTTTGTAAGCTGAAAAACAGCCACTTTGTAAGGCTGGGGCCCATATCACCTTGGCCTGGGGCCTTCTGTAACAGATCCCATGTTTATTCACATGAATGTTCCAGGGGCCTGTGGCTAAATCCAGAAGAATTCAGGGGGAGTTTTTCCAGTGTTTACATAAGGGCAAGAATTCACACCTGAATAACTAAGTCGTCAGTAAGCGCATTCCTTTATAGTTTTGTTTAGCGCCAGTTTGACAGTTTTCCATATGCTTCTTCCCCATTATGAAAGCTGTGCAGGTGCAGTGTAAATCCATTTCAATGCTAATTTTAAAGCCAGATTTAGGGTTCAGTTGTCCATAAGTTACACAGTCTGCCTTGCTGCAGAATACGCTGCAGTTGGAGCTTTAGTGCCTGTTATTATACCGCTGCCTGCTAGAATGGGAGGGAGCACAAAACAACCAAAGAGACCAAGGACTAACCAAGTTTTGTTTATCATAGATTTGAACTACTGACTTAAAGGTGAAAGGCTCCATATGTTAGTTCTAATCCCTCTCATCACTCCTCTCCTTAGACTAAATGCTTCAGTAACCTTTATTTCATGGTGTTTCCAAAATCAGCTGGATGGACCCCACGTGTATCGAATGCAGCATGATTAAGGGATATTTGTGCAGAACACCATCATCACCTCTGCCTTTGGCAAAGTGACCAGTGCTGAGAAGTCTACTCTGGAGTTAGTCTGTTCAGACAGTAAAGATATTATACTGTCAGAAACTAGAAGCTCTGAATGAACAAAGAAATGAGAAGCAAAGCCACTGAGTCTGGATAACAGACACAGTAAAAGTCCTGATGGGACCAAAGAACAGAATGGATGAACAGCAAGTGAAAAAATGGGCTTCTCTTATGCCTGACAATTTTTGTGATGACTGGAAGATAGTAAGTGTTGCATCACCTGCTCATTTCCCAAGACTTAAAAAAGTGCTTATTATTACAGAATGAGAAATAGCACGTTGAACATTATAGAAACGTATGAGCAATGGCACACACTTGCATGTAATACTCTATTCACCTCCAAAAGAGCCACAGAGGACATTCCAGAGTTAAGTAACACGTGACTAGGGGCAAAAAGTTTCTGTACAGAGGGAGACTGAGGCTACTGAGGTCAGAATGAAGATGCTTAAGAAAAATCAGGAAATGATCCAAAAACATTGCACCATTACTGAATACTGGATGACTGCCACAAAGGCTGTGTAAATCTGTAGCATTGGCTTTGAGTACCATGGACCTAATCCTATTACTATCACGTTATGTGCAGTGATTTTGAGGAACGTTGAAGTGGGGGAAAATTTGGCCCAGGTTAACATAAAACTGAAAACGTAAAAAGGATTCTAAGGAGGTAAAGTCCAGTTCACATCTCAGAGAGAAGAAAAGAAGAACCAGGAAGTCACTGAGGCCAGGAATTTGGTGGCATACAGGAAGGAATTGGAAATTTCATAAGGGAAAAAACCCACAAAGGGGCAGAGGGTGTGACTGACAGAAACTGCTATGCAATATTTTGTGCTGGGCTTAACCAGTTTCTCACCAGTGCAGGGAAAGGTGGAAGGACATAGTTTCAATCAATAGCCAGTTATTTAGTATTGACTACTGAGACTGTAGTAGCTTTCCTGAAGCAAATAATAGTGGTAATATATGGATTTAAAACATCAGAATAGCTTTAACTAATCCCATGTGGCAATACTTACACTTCTGGAAATACAAGATAGCTTACAGAAGACCAAATGAAGTACAACAAATGACAAGAGAAATGCATTTATCAAGTGGACTGCCTATGATTTCACAGGTTATTTTGCAAGAATTAAAATAAGCTAAAATTTAAGACATGATAATTGTGGAAATGAGATAAATCAAATTCTTTGCTCAGTTGCACCAGTTATTTTATTGTTCTCGTTGTTTTGTCCTGTGGTACAGGTATGACTGAACAGAAAATAGACCCATCCAGAAAAACCTGCATCTTGTCGCATTTCTCAGTAAATGTTTTACAAATTTTACTAGCAAAAGAAAAAGGTAGAGTCACTGCAGGATGCATTTTACAAAGGAAAATAAAGTCTCCTTTGGAACAGCTCACCAGTTCATAGCAGAAGAACAAATTCAGCTGTAGTTCAAATGGGAAGCCTTATTACAAAATAAAGTGTTCTACCACCCAAATGCAGCTGAAAGGAACTGCTACATAGCACACTGCATCACTGCAAGACAGCCCATCTAACCCTATCTACAGCAACAGCCCTGAATATTGTGATCCAAATTCTCTCGTTTAAATGTTATGTGTGTGCCATGATTCTGGGGGCTTTAAGTTGGGGAGATTTGGCCCAAAATAAGATAAAACTGATGACTTGAGCACTTTGCCTTCTTTGCACAAAACAAATTTGCTCACTGCAAAGCAGCTGCCTTTCAAATGCCTGCACAGCTTAGGAGACCATACAGTAGTCTAATTCCTCGCCAGTGAAGTCAGGCTGTAACCATGGCAGCTGTGAGTGTAAATATCCACTGTATGAAAAGGTCCAGGCTGATAAAGCAGATTGTTGTACAAGTACATATGTGCCTGTGTATACATAAAGTAAGAAAGCGGATGGCTTAGGATGGGAGTGAGGGAGAGCGGAATAGCCCACCGAAACCTTTACCAGAGCAGCTCTGGGTAAGCTGCCAGCTGGATCCCAGCACTGAAGGACACTGTGGAGGGTGGGCTGAGGGGGTCACAAGATGAGGAGGCAGGCTGGATGGGAAGGGATAAGCCAGCAAAGGAACTTCACCCAGTGCAGGCTGGTTCTGGCATAATACAGTGATGTTGTCCCTCAGGGGAAAAAACACAAATTCCAGCCTGACCTCAGTCTAAACGTTACATTTGGTGCACAGAGAAGAGCACAGAAGACAGCATTTCTGCTCCAGCGACTGGAGTGACTGGGGCCCAGGAGCTGGCACCACACGTCTATAGAGGTGGGGAAAGGGACAGTTTCCCTTTAATCATTCTAAAGCTGGCATTAGGTCAAGCGTTTCTTCATCCTTGTCCAAGCAAACTTGAGCCTTCGTTCCTTCCTTTCATTAAAATAAATGAATGTATGATTGATGATCCTGGAGCCTGATATCTCCCACGTGTTCAAAGATTAGCTATAGCAGTGGCTGCTGCCAACACAGCACATGCTGATGTGTCGCAACCCTAATCTCCAGGCTCCTTTTTAAGGGCAAGAAGCCCATTTCCATAGCCTAGTCAGCCACTGACCTCTTTACTGCTGTGAAGGCACAAGCACAGCAGTGGTTTTGTAAAGAGGGGTCTTTACCTGCTAAGAATGAAGCTGTGGCCCACCTGCTCATCCCAGTGAGGCTGCTGAGTGACTCGGGAGCAGCAACACACTGATTTAGACCATGGCAGGTGCAATCAAGCACAGGCAAAATTGAAGTAAAAATTAGCTGAATAATTAGAACTCCTCCTCTTGCCATCCAGGCACACTGGTACACTTGGAGAATGGGCAGTTCCTGCGGAGATTAAGTCCATTTTGGAGAAGGTGCTTGACTGAATCTGAACAGAAAACCCTTTTGAGCTGATATTTTTTTATCTCAGACCACACAGGAACCATTATTACGAACATTTTGCTGAAGCTGAGCCAGGATGAGCAAACATTGATTTTTCTGGTTCAGAATAACAGATCAGGATTTGACGTCTTCACCAGGGACCTTCCTGCAGGGGAACAGCGTGTTTCTAGCAGGGTATGAACCTCACAACATTAGCTGTTCATCAGCTTTCCCATCTGTCCCAGGACACATGACGTGTCCAAATATTCACTGTGATGCTGCTTTGCTCTGCAAATCTTCACAGCAGGCTGTTCATCACAGCAACTTTTTCACCTGCCTAAATTGATGCTCCTTGCCAGAGAAGCTTGCTGATTTTTTTGTTCCTCTGTGTGAAATGTCCCGTGAGACTGCTGAGACACCTCTGTGTCTGCTCCTTCCAACCCAAGCACCTGGATACACCCCTGAGTGCAGCTTAGATCCCAGATGCATGTGTGTATGTTCATGTGCTGTGCAGAATCACACAGAATGACAGAATGGTCAGGGCTGGAAGGGACAACTGGAGACACCTAGTCCAGCCCCCTGCTAAAGCAAGGTCACCTACAGCAGGTTGCACAGAATCACATCCAGGCAGGTTTTGAATGTCTCCAGAGAAGGAGACTCCACAGCCTCTCCGGGCAGCCTGTTCCGTGCTCTGTCACCCTCAAAGTAAAGTTCTTCCTCATATGCAGATGGAACTTCTTGTGGTTTAGTTTGTGCCCGTTGCCCCTTCTGTCACTAGGCACTACTGAAAGTGGCCTGGCCCCATCCTCTTGACACTCACCTGCAGGTCCAAGTATTTGTAGACATTGGGAAGATCCCCTCTGTCATCTCTTTGCCAGGCTGAACAGGCCCAGCGATCTCAGCCTTTCCTCCCAAGGGAGATGTTCCAGTCCCCTAAGTCAGCTTTGTAGCCCTCCGCTGGACCCTCTCCAGTAGTTCCCTGTCTCTCTCGAACTGGGGAGCCCAGCGCTGGACACGGCACTCCAGATGCAGCCTCACCAGGGCAGAGCAGAGGGGCAGGATCACCTGCCCTGACCTGCTGGCCACGTTCCTCCTAACGCACCCTGGGATCCCATTGCCCTCCCTGGCCACCAGCACACACTGCTGGGCCATGGGCAACTTGCTGCCCACCAGGACTCCCAGGTCCTTCTCCGCAGAGCCGCCCCCCAGCAGGCCAGCCCCAGCCTGTCCTGGTGCGTGGGGTTGTTCCCCCCCCAGGGGCAGGACCTCTGTTGAGCTTCATCAGGTTCCTCTGTGCCCAGCCCTCCAGCCTGCCCAGGTCTCACTGAAGGCAGCGCAGCCTCCTGGTGTGTCAGCCACTCCTCCCAGCTTGGCATCATCTGCAAACTTGCTGAGGGTGCGCCCAGTCCCTTCATCCAGGACACTGATGAAGAAGTTGAACAGGACTGGACCCAGTACTGACCCCTGGGGAACACCAGTAGCTACAGGCCCCCAGCCAGACTGCGCTGTTGATCACAACCCTCTGAGCTCTGCCATTCAGCCAGTTCTCAGCCCACCTCACTGACTGCCCATCTACCCCACGCTGCCTGCGCTTACCTGTGGGGGTGTTATGGGAGACAGTGTCAGAAGCCTCGCTGAGGTCAAGGTAGACAACAGCCACTGCTCTCCACTTGTCTACCTGGTCAGTTCATTGTAGACGGCTATCAGGTTGGTCAAGCGTGATTTCCCCTTGGTGAATCCATGTTGACTACTCCTGATGGCCTTCTTTTCCTCCACATGCTTAGAGATGACAGACAGGTTAATCACGGAAGGCAAAGAAGCCTCTAGTTCTTTGCTACTGGTGAGCCTGATTTTCCCTTCCCGGCTAAAATACTGCAACCACCCACTGTTATGCTGCAGCTTTACTCCAATTTTCCTGCTCAACAAGGCAGATTTAAGAACGTAAAGACAAACAGTCATACAGTAGTGCCAGAAATGTAAGTAGTACCGCAGCCCTAGCAGAGAAGCAAATCAACAAATTCTTCCCTATCTTGAGGCTGAGAATGTAAAGCCATCCTCACTGCAACTGCTCACCGAAAGCTCCTGATAACGTCAGTGCCAGGCAACATCTCTGTGAACATCATACTATTTTGCCATATACTGAGTCGTCCTCATCCTGAGGTCCAGAGCTTCCCCAGTGTTGCCACATACCTTCCTGGCCTTATCTTCATCCACCCATATAGACTTCTGACAACGAAGAGAGTCCGAAAACTAGAGGCCCACAGTAAACCACAGGATGGAATCCATATAGATGTCCCAAAACAGAATTATCTTTATATTCCTTATTTGCTCAGACCTGTGCCTTCTGTGTGACAGAAGATGCTGCAGTAACTAGTGGGCCACCACTGTGAGGTCACCAGAAAACCTAGAGTTTTACATTGATGCAAACAAAAGGTCATAGGAGTTGTAAGGGCTGAAAGTTCTGGAAATAAAGCAAGATATTAAATCTGAATGGCTTAGTCCCAGACATATCTCTCAGTTAACTACTACTGGGGTATTTCTTTCCTACACAAACAGCTTTTCTTTTAAGAAATCTGACCTCTTTGGGTCAACTTTATTTTACGATGAGAATGAAACAGGAGCACAAAGCTGGAGACTGTGTGTAACAGGAAAGATCAAACTGAGATTTGTTTTCAGAGTTATTTGATATATAATGAATTGCAAATTCAGTAGAGTACCAGCTGGAAACAAGTAAGTTCTTTACCAGCACGAGATGGGAAAGAACAATGACGAAATGAGTCAACAAGGCAGATCTCCTGGAGAGAAGGCTTCTGGCACAGCCGGGCAACATAAGCAAGCGTGCTATATATAGAACCGGTCCTTGGGTGAATACACAGATCTTAAAGATGACCACAAACAGAACCCCAGTTCAGATACACAGAGAAATACATAGGATGGTTGTGTGGTTTGAAGCCTGGGCTGGGAGCCAGGAGTTTCCAGTTTCCCTTTTTCCCAGTTCAGTTTGTCTACTTACAGTGACGGCCCCCAGCCTTTGTTGACACACAGGCAATGATACTGAGGAAGTTATGATCTGCAGGCAAGTTGTGCATGGCTCTTTTTGTCAGCCAGCCGTGCCAGAGGCCCTGGGGATTCTTGTCTCAGACTGTGTGCTCTTCACACCAGAGGCTACGTCTTGCTTTGGGCACATGCCCTGCGATGCAACTGGCCTTCCACAGCGTGCAGCTACTGAGCATTGCTGCTCTCCCCTGTCGTGTGCTCTCCTGCCTTGTGCTAAATGTTAATGTACTCCCCATCAAGGATGAGTGTCAGAATTTAAAGTATTAACCTTTTAGACTGAAAACAAGATGAGGATTTTTTAATACCTTGGCTATAGGCCTTTAGTTACATGCTTTTTTCTGTCTTTGTAGCCTAAAATCTCCCTCTATTTCTGGTGTACCATTTTACTGTAAAAAAATTAGATCCTTATATCTACACTAGATCATGGAGGATTAAGAAAGAATATGTAGAAGTAATTTATTTATGCAATGGGTCTTCTAACACTGACACAAAATGTTTGTTTACTTTTTTTGGTCAGGAAGCACTGAATTCTGGGTTTTAAAAGCAATGAAGTTGTTAACGGAGAGGGATTTAAAATATTCCCCTTGGCAATATGGTTGTTCCATAGAACAGAAATGCTTTTGGATTCCGTTCTGCACTTCATAAATTTATGATTCATTCTGAACAACAATCCTTAAAAATTATGATATGGTGACAAATCATGAATATTGGGCCAAATGCTTAGCTGCTTAAGCAATTGCTCCCACAGTCTTCCTCTAGGCTTCATTAAGAAAAAGTTAAGATGTCTCTCAGAATTTGTTATTTAATAATCAACCATACACAGGAGTAGCAGACTTCAAAACGACAGATTTTCTATCATATAATATACTTCAGCTTCAGGAATAATTGAATTTGAGAGAAGACATTCTTGCACTGGTTTATGTATTTTTGTTCTCAGCATCATGGATGTCAAATTATTTGCCATGACTCCTTGACAGCTGAAAGAAGTTTGGTCCAATTTACACCTTTAAAGATCCTTTCAGATGTTTCTCATCTGATTTATTCCTTGTTCTTTCCATACATCTGGAAAAAAGCCAAGTTTGAACCAAATTTAGTCTGTCAGTTCTGAGAGAGCAGCACATAACTCTCGAGACAAGGACTAGGTGAATGCTATAGTGTTTCTTGGGGGCAGAGAAAGGTGTTCGCATTTTTCCAAAATGGTTTGATTCACTTTGCCCAAAAATTGTAAAAATATAATTACTTGGCATAATGCCTTTGTAAGACTCTTCTCCCCTGCTTCCCCACTTCAGTAAAGCTAATTTCCACTCTGTGAAAGGTCTTCTGTGCCCACCCCTGCCTAAGAGATGGCACTGCTGATGAAACAAATAGGGCCTGCTTGCTTTCTGACTCCTTCGTAAAGGCATTACTTTGGACCTGTTTTCTCCTCTCAGCTGTATAAAACTTGTAGGAAAATAATTATCTTTGAGACTTCCATTAAGTGCAAAGTTTTACTAGGTGAAACTGAAAAACAGGGTTAGGAAAGATAGCCTACTAACTCAGCTGAAAAAAACCCCACCCACCCAACCTCCTTTTACTTCATATTAAGAAACACTATACCTGAGAGAATTTGTCTGAGGAAATTAGAGTGAGTGAGGGTAGGTTGGAAGATTAACCACAGCTCACAAGTAACAGCCATTTTTTAAGCACAGGGAACAAGATAATGAGGCCCTCCAAGTCCACGCTCCTTGCTGTATTTTCTACAGTTTCTGACACAGACAGATGTGCTGCTGATATTAAGCCCAAAATCAACATTCTCCTTCACAGACTTGTCTCACTCAGCTGAAGACTTTTTTAAAGGCCAAAATTCACAGTGAAGGTCTCATCCTCGGTGCTGTAATTTCTCCATGATTTCAAAACATAATTATTTCTATTTATCTCAGTGCAAATAAAGGCAATGAAACCTAAGAATGTGGCGATATCTTCTTGCACGGCTCAAAACTAGCTTCACTTTTTTATTCCAAATGAAATATTTCAAGCCACTGGAATGTATTGTAGTCTGGTTCTTTTGTGCTTTTGGGATTAAAAATAGCCAAGATATTTATTTTTTTAAAATAGTCTTCTATATTGTAGAGCTAATTTTTTCCTTCTAATAAAAAGTTAATTAAAGTCTGCTGAATAAAGTTGGATTCATTTCGTAATTCAGAACAGCACGTGAAGCACAGCTCTGCCACAGAAAAACTCAGTTCTCTCTGTTCCTTTTTTTTTTTTTTTTTTTCTTTTTTCACCCTCCCTTTTGGCTTGGTTTGCTTTAGCAAGGGAAATTTCATCATGTGAAACGTGCAACAGTATAAATTGTGCTCTCAGTCCTCCCAACTCTTTGCCATCCAGCCACGTTCATTTCAAAGAAGTGTCCCCATTCCACAAGGATGTCCTTACAAGCAAGCCAAACCTTCTGCTTTGGCACAATCACACTAGAAAACTGGGTGATGAAGTCTAGAGCTGCATTCTAATCTCAGATAGTTTGTTGCTTTCAGATATTCAAGACAGCTGTCCTGTGTTCCCAAAAAAATGACTTGGCAGAGAGGGAGGAGACATTTTGTACCTCTGCCGCTTCCCAGGCGGATTCTCTCCTGCTGACCTGACTCCCAGAAGGACTCCCCATGCAGGGAAGTACAGCTCAAGCTCCATTCAACTCATGGCTGCTGTCAAAAGATGTCATGGAATATGCTTGATACTATTTGCAACCTGCAAGCTCTACCTACGGGTAGATAGCAGCATAGCAATGAGTTTCGCTGAGTGCACCAAGCAAACTCTCCACTAGCATGTGCAAAAGAGCTTTTTTTTTGGTGGTAAATTCATCACCTAACAGCAAAAATTGAGAGGCCCCAGTGTAGAGCTCAGAGAATGCATGTGCATGCAAAAGAAAGAAAATGTCTTATTTGACACCTATCAACATTAGTGTCATAACTGAAGCATCAGTGTAGCCCAGTGACCAGTCTATTGAGTATTGGTGTGATCTTAATTTTTTCACCTTCAGATCTCAAAGCAACTTACAATAAGAAGGGAAAGTCTTTTTAAGAGATCAAGGTATGTTACAGAGAGGGCAACTGATGCACACTGAGATAATGCAAACAAGATGAGCAATTTAGGCAGCAATAGAGCGGGACAGTTCTGAGTGGCTAGCAAATCTCTGGAAGAACAGGATTATGTTCTAATCGTTTTGAAACTAGAAGAAGGATAACAGAAGAAAGTTCCTTTTGTTTTTATTTCCCCAAGTAAACCCATGATAGGCCAATTTGTGCTTTCAGTAACAAAAAAAAAAAAAAAAAAAGAGAGAGAGAAATACCATCTGGGTCTTCATTAGCTGTGGACTACATACTCTACCAGTTACTGTCATTTCCTAACTCTTCAAAGGATTTGGTACTCTCTTATTCACCCCATCCAAAACAGAACAATACAGCCTGTGGAGACCAAAATTATTCAACTACATAATTCAGTTTCCTCAATAAAAAACAGCTGGTACTGCATGAAACAACAGTCATGGACTAGCATGTCATTTGCAGTCCTGTGCTCCCAGCAGTAAGAACCATATTGCTTTATTTAAGTGTAATCCAACTCAGCATGAGCCACAAGATGAGAAAAATATATAATTAAGACACAGCCCCCTGCAACCTTTGAGATCTCTTCTGCTGAGTTCTAATTCCAGTGTGAACAGTTGCACAGATTTAATTAGAAAATGACAGAGATTACTGCTAGAGGAGAGGCAGCTGACAAAGCGTTTCAAGGTGCCTTGGACAAAGGCCAGTTAAAAACTCTTGTCTTGCATATACACCACAAATGCAAGTTTCATCATTTTTATGGAGTCAGAGTGAGCATTTTATTTAAATAAGTCCTGTGATATAGATAACACTTTGTTTGCCCCAGCCTTAAAAATAAGCTACTTACAAGATCTGATCGGAGCCCATTAATTTTATGAACATCTACCCACAAGTTATCTGACCAAATATGAAAATAAGGGTTGTCCTTACTTGCCATTTTTTTCCTACAGTTTCATTTCTGCAAGAATACACGTGCTTTTAGTCATCTATTTGTTCACATCCTCAAGTATGGTAGATAGATCGGTTGGGTATGAGACCCTAAACTAAATGACAACTTGGGTTACCCAACCAACCTTGTTTGTCTTAGGTATACCTTCTTCACAGAGGCATTTTCACATTTCAGCTTTAAAATAACCGTATATGTACTGGGGATGGGGATGTTCCAGGTAGCTGAAGGATTAGCAGAGAAAGAGCTGAAGCATGGTGGGAAAGGTTATTTAAACCCTGCACAGAAGCAACATTTTTAATGGAAGATTAATGGAGGCCAAGCAAACTCACCTGGCACATGGAGATGAATCACACAGGACAAACTGAGAACACAGTGACACCGTCAATTGGCCAGGTGAGATGCACCCAGCATCATTCCGAGGCCACAGGTGGTCATGAAATGAATAAATCCAAGTGAAACCTGAAGGTCACTTATCCTCATCTCTGCACCAAGAGAATTAATGCAAGGGGAGAATATCACAAGAGTATTTTGTATGTGTAGCCACTCAGCCACTAATTACAGATGAGGTTATTGCTTCCAAAACCAGCCAGCTACAGTGCCCTGCTGTGACTGGCAGAGGAGAGAGCTTGTTCTGCAGATGTGGTGGTGGCAGCTTAGTATCATGATGTCAACACTCAGGGCTCCTCTGAACAGAACGCCAGCCTTCTGGTCATGAGATACTCCAGTTCTCTTCTCAGAAACTACAAGAAATCTGCCTCTGCTGCTGGGACAAGACTCTGACCTGGGTGGTTTGCACTCCACGTGCTGTGGGCAGCCTGACCTCTGGGCCGTATTCATCCAAACCACCACATTTGGGACTCAGATGAAAGGTTTCAGTTTATTCTCATCTCTGTTATGAGAGGTAGGTTTAATTTGGTGTCACAAAACCTCACCAGTTTTGGGTTTTTTTCCGTTAGTTCATATATGGGATGGCTCATACCAGTGTTCCTTTATAACTAAATCTCAGTGGTCGGATGGGTAAGATGGTAAAATTCCAATTTTAGATAATTTCTGTTTATAAAACACAGACGAAACTAGCAATGGCCTTTTATCTTAAGCAATGCTAATTTTTGCTGCTGAAGTGGTGGAGCTTGTCAAAAGGAGTTTGAGGATCTCACATTTCTGATGATCTGCAATGGGAGCTACATAGTCTTATAGTCTGTTTTGTACATTCACCTTACCAGGCTTTTCAAACAGCAGAGAGCATAATGATTGGTTCCTTTTCTTTGCTTGTATGAAAAATACTTTAGTGATGTATTCTTTGCAATTTGCTGCCACATAAAAAAATTCTGCTGTAGTCTTGTCTCTGAGTAAAATCACTCAGAATAAACTCATCAAGACTCAATTATCCAGATGATTTTATAATAGCAAAGCAAGAGGCAAGGGTCAGAATCTTTCTGAGGCAGAAGTTCAGTGTAGTCAGCATAATTATGCCACAAAGCTGTCCCCTCTTTAGAAAAGTTGCTTTATTCAGTAAGATGCTTCCCAGCACATCCAGTGGAAAACTTGTTTTTGATGGTTTTTGACCAGTGGAGAAGTCATCTTTCTTGTGGCAGTCCCTCAAGGATACGGTCAGCCACAGTTTTGCAACCAAAACTATCCCGTGGTTAGATGCTATAAATATCAAGATTTAAGAAAAGAAAAGCAGAGACAAGCTGTAGAAGAGCTTGGCTTTTCTATAAATATTCACTTAAGCACACTGTAGTAATTTTTAACACAGATTTCAACAAATATGTCTAGGAACTAGCAAATCATTGGATCAAATATTTTAAAGACTTGTTCCCAGGCAAAAAATTTAGTATTGTCATGCCTTTTGGCTATTAAAAAAAAAATCTCCAGCTTCTCAGAGATAATTTCTTTATCTCCCAACAGGTTCTTTCACAACAGTATTGACTCAGGGTACCACAGAATGCCTATAAATACTCAGATGCTTTTAGCATGTACGGACAGGTTATCATCTGTAGTGTTCAACATGCTCAGCAAAGGAAAAGATTTTCGTCATCCAGATGAAGAACTTTCTTAGCACGGAAAAGATTTATATATCAAGACAACAGCTTTTCCTGCAGCTAGCTGAGCAGCACCGCCTATGACAGCAGCCTTGTTTGTGTAGCAAAGCGCTGCTCACCACGGGCAAGGGCACTGCAGTCCAGCCAAGTGCAACTTGTCCGAAGCTGGCAGAAGCCTGTAGCAAAGCCAAGTAGATGGATTCTTGAGACTGGCAGCAAAAATGCCCAGAGCCTAAGAAAGATTTTTAAATGAGCACTTAGTGAATATGCAATTGGTTATTGCACTAAGAGAGCAGTTAAATAAAAAGAAAAGATTAAACTGTGATGTCCAGGGTGGGGAAATGAGATGCCCCTTTCCCACTGTAACAAAGAAATTGAGTAGAGTACATTGAATATGAAAAGCTTAAAAACTACTGAAATGAAGTTATCTCCTCACATCTTTACTGCTTTTGTCCCTCTGCAGAGCCAGATTTGGTGACTCTTTGGACCTAGTTAGACACCTGTTGAAGGAGTTCAGAACACAAAGGCATTTTTCAGTACAACTTCTTTACTTAACAGAGATCCTAGTTAACTGGGGAGAGGAGTAGTGAAGACTACCAGTATGTTTCTTCCAATAGAAATATCTTCTTAATGCCTCACTTATTCGCTACGAGTACACAGTGCTTTTTTGATTTCCATCTCTGTTTAATGTATCTGTTTTACCATTTTCTCAGCTGCAGCAGCACCAGGTTTTTCCCAGCACTGGGAAACCGAATAGGATAAATTCTTCTAAGTCCACCCTTCTTCAGTGGTTGACCTGGCTGAGTTGGAGCTAAGCTGGTACCAGACAAAACCCCAGGTGTCGTGATACAGAGATGTTCAGCCAGCATACTTTGACAAGATGCATGCAATCTCCAGGTATCCCACTGGTTCTAGTTCACAATCTTTTTCACTTTCTGTCTCTCCTACCAGTGACAGCAAGAATTACCACTTTACCTTCCCAGACTTGATACTCTTATCCACCCTCCAGGAAGACACTGTCATCCAAACAGTAAAAAGAACTGCAAGAAAGATTTATTAACTTCTATAGAATGCAAAGCGTTGAACTGCTTAACATTGCTTTCACTTACTGATGTTATTTATCACCAGCTGGGGCCAATATATTTTTTCATGGAATATTTGGAAAGGAGCTGTCATTCATAAGATTAGTCACTGTAAGCTATAGAGGGACTCTAGACTACAAGCTATGGTGATGGAATGACACCGGTTTATCCTGCTTTATCCCAACAGGCTGATAAAACAAAGTTCATTGGAAAGTTTAGTTTTCAGTCTGTTTTTCGCTTCCCAGTCAGAAGTCCTCATTTCCAGATTTTCACAAGATGACCCTTTTTCAGATGAAGTACAATGTCCCTAATGATTGAGAGCCCCCAGTTTGCTGTGGTTAGAAGCTAGAATAGAGGGTGACCACATTGTGAACTAATGTGTGAACTGCACAGGGTACTGGTTTAGCAACACAGAATGGAGGATTTTGATCAGCTCAGGGTACATTCAGAGCAGGCATGTGACAGATGAGCCTGCTAGAATTGAAATATGTCAATCTACTATACAGACATGGGTATGACTCAAGGCAGACCAAATTAATGCTGAAGTGAAGGTGCCACACTAGCCATTGCACTTTTCTACCATCTGTAAAATGGATAGGACACATCAGTACTTTGCAGTGGGATTAGCAGAATTAATGCCTTAATGTTCTTCAGTGCTCAGCTGCTGCAGAAGTTACGCCTTTTATGTAGCTAAATAATAGCACAGAGTTAAGTGCCCTGTAGACTGACTCACTAGCCAGTGCCAGCTGCTGGAGAGGACAAGAGATTGGTGCTAGACAAGGAAGATTTTTTTTTCCTTGCATAGTAATTTCCTTAGGTCAATCATTCTCTTAGTCAACTTTATCCCAGTGATATATTTGGAGTTGAAAGGCTGCGGCTTTTGTCTCCATTGTCTCAGTTCTGGCACACAGGGGTAATGAATTTCACTAACCAACAGTACATGTATTCATTGGCATTGTCTGCTGTTGACCATGGGAGTCAATCTGATTTCTTTATGCTCCTTTTTTGGAAACTTTAAAACAGGAATGAGGAAAGGAAGTTGACTTTCAGTGAGCATTTTTAAAAAAACCCACCCCAAATAAACAGCAGAAAAATTATACTTTGCCTAAGTCCTCAAACAGCTTTGATTTTGCTCACATCTTGTGAAGGAACTTCATCATAACAGAAGTAGAATTAGTTTACATTCTTTCCTTTTTTCTAAGGCATTGAAAATATTAACACTGGCTCTGATTGAGTAGCATTTAATGTCAGTGTCTCATTTGAGCCAAGTGCAATGCTGACTTTAAAAGCAGGCTATAGTCTAAGAAGTGGCTTGGTGAAAATGATAGTGGGGTACTTTATGTTCACTCTTGTTTATCCCATGCAGAAGAGATAAGGGTAGAGGCAGTTTATTCTTAATTTTTTAGCTGCCAGTGTTCTGGTATTAAAAATATTGGAAATTCTACCAGAAATAAACTAGGAGAGATCAGTTGACAGCCTGAGGGAGGCAGCAAACAAGGACTAACTCATCTTCTTGCAGCAGGAGTGGCTGGATGTCACTAAAAGAAGAAAAATGTCTCAGTGGCTGAATTTTCTCCTCATCATATCAAAATCTGCAAACACACAAACCCTCAAATTCTGTCAGTGCCACCCTCACCAGTTAACTAAAAGGATATCTTTTAATCTGCTTTAGAAGTACTGCCTTTCCCTTATACTCCTTTTTTTTTTTAAAAAAAAACCCACAAAACAACAGAGGCAGTCAGGAAAAACAGCCTTCATTCTGTGTGCTGTTTGTTACTGTATATAAAGCACCATCATACCCACAGCAGAGTTTTATTTGACTCCACAGTTTTCTGAAGAAAAAGAGAACACACAAGGCTTTTTCAGATGAAAGGATTGCCCGCTCACCACTAAACAAACTAAGCAGCAATGAAAAGCTACAAGGCGTTTTTTTTTCTTTTTGCCACCACCACACATACCCCTCCCCAGCAGAAAGCACATCAGGCACAAACAGCCTCAGTATAAGAGTGTTCAGGTAGAGGTGTTTATTTCATTAGTTGTGAAGATGAGGGCTACTTGCAAATATTTGAAGATGGGCTGATCACCCTCAAAGACCATTGCCTTTGCTTCCTTCTGCTGGATAAAGCAGCAAAGAAAAAGGAAGTTAATCTGGAATGAAAATATTTGGTGGGGATGCTTCCTGAAATAACTTATTTACCTAAAAGAGCACTGTTAAATGTTTTTAAGCTAGCACCAGATAATTAAACAATTAAAGGTTGCAGAATTTGCCCTGAATATAGGGTCAGGTGCTGAAAGACTCTTTTGTAAATGAGGTAAACTGCTGTGGCTAGACAGAAAGCAAACTACATACACGATCACAAGCCCTCAAAAACCAGTCCCACGTAAAGGTCTTTAGAAAAGCAAAACAAAAACCACCCCCCAAAAAAACAAGGAGCCATTCAGTTTTCAAATCATCCGGGAACAAATTCTCTTACTTTTGAAAACTTTTTTTCCTGCCAGTAGCAACAAGATGAAAACGCAATGGCTCTTTAAAACAGTTATTTTGGATTTGCATAGTGCGGACCCACCACCCTAGATGAGATCAAAAGCATGACTCCACACGATACTTCCTCCTCAAGGTGGCTGGAAACCAGAATGAGAAAAGCCAAGACCGAGTTACACAACTTGACAAGGACAAGTGTGATCTTTTAAAATGACAATCTGAAACAGCCCATTTTGTCACGCAGTTTGGATGCAAGAGAAGAGAAAGGGAAGTCAACAACAACCTGAACTCCTAAATGAGCAAGTCCAATTATCCATGCCTTCAGCGCTCTGCTTAAATTGAGGACCCTGGAGGCAGGTGGCAAGAAACATTCAACAGCTACAAGTGTTGGGCTGGGATAACCGAGCATTCTGCTGGAAAGAATGGAAGAGCAAAACAAAACAGCTGTATTGAAAGGACTTATCTATACACACGGGTGACAACCGCAGGTGCCTTAGCACCCCGTGACAGCAGGAATTAAGACTGTATAGGAAGTTATTTTCTTGTCCCATAAAAATTCTTGAAGGATTTCCAATCTGAATAAACTGTCAAAGGACCAAACACTATTCATGCATCATAATTACTATTAAAACATTTTCTATCTGGATCACCAAAACATTTTTATACCCTTTAAGGACTTTAATGCAATCTTGAGAGTGCAGTTTCACAAAAACCAGTATCTGCTTACTTTTTCAAAGACAAGTAATTTTGCATTTGAAAATCATATATTTTTTTTTAGCTTTGAAAATTGCATTTTGATGCAGTTTTTCCTGCAATGTGAGTCAGGACCACTTGAAAGTGATTCTTTCCACGTTCTTACAAGAGCTTGGGGGTTTTCTGGCAAACCAAAATATTCAGACCAGGCCTGCTCTGGAGAGGATGCTGTTCTCTTCCACAATCATCATCCATACCACCTCTTTTAACACCACCATCCTCCGAGAAGAGGATATTCTTCTTTCTGTTTATGCAAGATCCTATCAAACTAGGTTCTATTCCCAGCTGTTTCTAAAGCAGTCCAGCCCTACCTACCTCGGATTTGCTTATCTAAGCACGTCCCATGCTTTCTAGGACCACAACTAAGCGCCAGCAGGGCGGGCACAGGCCTTCCTTCTGTGCAACTGGCTGAACGGAGTTCTTTCTGCAGGGTCTTTTGTGCTGGACCTTGAAATCCTGTCCACTCTGCTCAAATGCTAACAATCCCATGGCGTTTTTCAGAGTTATCGGGTTGTCCTTCAACAAAAAAATTCTCACTTCATTTTCTCCTTTTAGGCAGAAAGCCCGGAGCTAATTGGATGCATTCTCTCTCTTCTTCAGTGACTAAATGTAATGCTGATGTGTGCATATAATGTGGGAATCACGTTAATCATAGGCACACAGATTTGGAAGCCAAAAGTGCTGGTTGTGATGACCTAGTCTGATCTGCAGTGTAAGACCAGGCATAGAATTTCTGCCAGTGATCCCTGCCTCAAGCCCATGATTTTGCACCTCAGTTCCCATCTGTATAAACCGAGTTGCAGCTTCCAGACACAGGGTTTGTTATGCCTCTCTCTGCTGCATAAAAGAGTTCTTTGTTCCCAGAAACCTTCTACCACACTAAAGTCTTGTGGGCTCTGACCAAGCCACCTCTTCACCTTCTGTTTGCTAAAATTGATAGATTAAGTCTCTTATATTTTTCCCCGCAAGGTAAGGTTTCCACGCTTTGAATTATTCTATAAAAAGACCACATAGACCTCCGCTCTTGGTATCTCACAGAAATCTTGGAGATATGAGGTTCCTGCAGTATGGGCTCTTCAAAGGCCACACAGTTAATCATCCAGAAGTGAGTCATTTCAGCCCTTCAGCTGGATCCCCAGCCTTTGGTTTTTCTCTAAGCACATGTGTTAAGTTTTTAGTTGCCATTACCTGATATGTCTCAGTTTATCCAAAACCTTGTGCGCAGGAAAATTCTAAATTTTAAAAGGATCTTAGCAGCTGCACTAAGTAGTGCTTCACATACACTCATAAAAAACACAGGACTTAAATGATGATCAGTAGGAAAGATCTAAGCAATTAGACGGGGGTATTACATGCAGTCTTGGCTGTTCTGGTTTAAACTTAGAACAAACTTCTAGTTTGGTCTGTTACTGCTGACTTGGTCCTTTAAAAAGCAAACTTGGCTGAAAGAGCTGCTCCCAGTACTTCCCGTTACCCTGCTTGACCTGTCATACTTGTATGCACGTCAAATGCCAGCTCACCAAATGTGCTGTTCCTGTAATTACTAGCAAAAACGCATGTAATCCATGTCAAACTAGCCCTAATTTTCATGGCAAGATTCCCAGGTTTTGCAGCGATCTGATGTGACAGAGAGATCTCAAGTAGCTTGCAAATACCAAAAAGTACTAACCTTGTCAATGGATTCATCAGGAAATTAATAAATAATGCAGAATCCCCTTTGCTGTAGTATCTTAGCACGTTATCTTGAATAGATATACAGATATATGCACACACAACTCCAGTTTTCAAAGTCCTTGCACATAATTGCATTACAAAAGTCACTGATTTTCAGAGAGCAAGTGAGCTTTGAGAATTTTAACACAGATACTTAAGTGCCATCTAAGTCCTTTAAGATGTCTCAGATCTTAAGCAATCCCTAAGAGGTGCATGACATCATAGGGAAATGATCAATAAAACTGTTACCTAAATTGCTTTAATCAGGCTAATAAGAAATGAAAAGTCACTTTAGAGAATAAATTTCAAGTGCCTGCTTTTTCACTGTTTGTTTTTTTTTTTATTGGGTTAGCTGGGGTGGGTTTTTTGCCAATTTCAATCATGATTTCCATGTTTTTTTAATAAATGAAAAGGTTATTTGTGCAACCCCTTTTCAATGCACAGCTGGATTTACCTGTTTATATTTACAATTTTTGCATTTTTAAAAACTGGGAGCAAGAGGAGGAGGGAGGATCTTGGCAAATAGAGCAAGAAAAACAGTATCAAAGTTTTTCAGTAAGCCCTGTTTTTCAAAAACAACTTTTTCAACAAAATATATTTGTAAAAAACACCATTCTTTTCATTTTATCATTGAAAATCTATCAGGTGTAAATACAGCAAGTCATGCATTCTGAAGCTGTTATTTTGGACTATCTGCAGACTCCAAAAATATTTTAAGGCTACTTTCACAGACAGTAAGACTAGACGCATCTCTCTCTTTTCTGTAAATGCTGGAAGTCTCAAGCCCCAATTCAGTGGTAATAGATGGTCTAAATTTTTGACATACATTTGGCACTACTGATATTTACTCTGAGACACACAATCCATTGCCCACCTCCATACTGAGCGTGACGTAATGCCTCTATCCACTGGTCAAGAAGAAACCTAGGAACCAGAGAGCTGCTTTTTCAGCAGAGTTGAGTCGGTGTTTTCATTTTCAACATGCTTTGCACTAAACATCACCAAAGCCCTTTCACTAATTCTGATCTTGTGATTTCTGCCATTGACAAGTAGAAGCAGAACCCAGCAGAGCAAAGTGATGTAGCATTAGGGTATTGTTTCAAAAGCAACATCTAAATGTGACGGCTGCTCCGTTGTCTGGCTTTTTAAACCCAGACTAGGATTTTCCTTATGGGACAGTGCTCTAGCAAAAGAAATAAATGGGCTGTAGTTTAAACTCCAAAGCCCTCTATAAGATGTTATTGTGTTCCAGGGTCAGCAATATATAGGAGAGACATCGCATTATGGCAGATGTATGTTTCTGCCCTTTCAGAAAGATCAAAGCTTGCCCTGTCTGCAATAACTTTGGATAGATGCAAGGTGGCTTGAACCAGCATGGTCTAAAACACAGTAGGGGAAAATGTCATCAACTTCTTATGGGCTAATTTAAATCCCAGTTTCTTCTTATTGCCTCACCAACTGAAAAGCCTGACAACCAGCATACTTGCATGGCAGCTGGTAAGTACCACAGTGGTGGGGGAAACTGCAAGTGGAGGAGGAAGCACTGTAGAAGGGCTTATACCCCCAGGGGACTCCGGAAAACAGAAAGGGCAGAGAGGCCATAAATTCAGGTTGAAATGTTTTAAAAAGGCTTAATTACTAGAAAGCACGTTCCCCACATTTCTTTACACATCAGCCTCAAAACCAAAACTACGCCAGATCTTGCCCATTGTTCTTACCAAACCAAACTCGGGCAGAGGCGGTTCAAGCCAAGTGGAGCAGCCATCACCAGGTGCCAGATACTCTGCCATGGAAACCTCCATGTAGGTCACTGCTCCCAGCTCTCCTATACCTCCAAAAACTGCCTACGCATGTTGAGATAGGGGGCCTGATGTTTTCTTCGTCTTCTTTACATCTTCTGCTGCTAGCTCTGCCAGAAGTTGAGTGAGATTAAGGCTTATACTAACTGTAGCCTATGCTAGGGATGAAGCCCAGGTGATGCCTGGAGGTCCTCTCCACTGCCCCTTACACAGCAGGGAGGGCTGGGTGGTGGCTGGCAGAGTCTGGAGCAGAGCTGAGCTACTGTGGTTGCCCACAGCCTCCCGGGGATGGCACAACATGGTTGTAACAGGCTGGACACACCACCAGAGCATGCACTGGCTGAGGCTCAGTGCTCTTTAAAATGTTACAGTTCAACCTTCAGAAACAACCCTTGACTTCTGAATTGCCTCAGCTGGAGGATATTGGCTTTTGGACACAGGAGGAGTTTCAAGAGCTCAGCGCACCCACCACCCCCAGCCAGCCAGCCCTCCCCTGAAGGGATGGTCCCAGTGCCTGCTGGGCTGCAGCCCCAGGACACTCAGCGCCCAGGACACCAGCACGGTCACAGCCCCAGGCTAAGGGGCTGCCAGCGGGGCCATGGGCTGGCTGCCTGGCTGCAGGCAGGGAGCAAGGAGGTGCTGGAAGGGGCTCCTGAAGGCTGCCAGCTTCCCCACAGGAAACCTCGGCTGCGTTTTCTGCTGTGCTACACGATGATATGTGGGCTGTAAATCTGGCTGTTAATGCAGGAGGAGCATGTGCTCCTATACAGACCGAGGGGGGACTTGAACTTTTCCTCTTCATTAGGGACAGTAATAGCCTCTGGAAAGTCAAGCACAGGACGATTGTAGCTTGCTCAAAGACACTGAGTAGTTAAGCAGGACACATGATACAACCCTCACTTCTGCTCCCTTTTGCCTCCAATCTGCTTCATTCGGGGTCGAGGGCTGATGGTCCTGCCTCACGGGGCTGCTAACATAGGTTAGCTGACATGGTCTGGTTGCATCATGTGTCTTCTGTCAGTTCCTTTCAAAACAGTTACACTAGTTCAAAGATGGAAAAATTAGTATGTAGCACACTGTATTCTTCCAAAGTATGGGATCCTACTGCTGACATCAGGTATGCTCCTCATGCAGCATTAGACAATCAGCCATGACCCCTTCAGCTGAAACACACCGTACCTTCCCTATTACAGTCATCCTGCAATAGATTAGAGGTAATATTTCATCCAGCTCAACACACCAAACATCCCAGTCTTGCTTTAACACTTAACTACAGCCACAGATAGAACAGAGTCATCTGTGGAAGACTGAGTGTAACTATTATTAGATGTACATTTTCTCCTGTAGCATCCTTTGGGGTTCCAGTGACAGAAAAGAACCTTGCTATGCTAGATGCCATGCAAAACCAGAGCTAAACACTGGTTGTTTGTTTTTTGTTTTTTTTTTTTTTTTAAAAGGAGCAAAGCACAAACAAAAAACCACCACACCCACATTTGAATTTAGTGTAGTACAGTTTTAGAAACAGGACCTTTTGAGTCTACAGCCACCTAGCATTTTGGTATGGCAATATGAAACAGCTCAAGAAGATGATACAGGAAAACACCTAAATGCCAGGGGGTGTCCAGGGGGAGAAGCTGGCAAGACAGCTGACGACAAGCAGCTGAAACTAGTCAAGATTAGATAGAATTTGTATTGGCAGCAATACACAAAAGCGACTGTGGAAATGCAGTGAAAGTTTGGGATCCCCTTTCTCCTGTTTTTAACCTATCCAGCCTCCTCACAAACCTCCCAAGAGCAATAATTCTACAAGTTCCTAGACCACCACTGCTTAACTATCCTTACAGCTAGAAGAAGCGTTGGGTTTGGGTTTATTTTTCTTCCTTTCTTAAAGATATAACGCAAGCATTCTTTACTGAACTTAGGCCAATTTCTTCTTCCCTTATCCCATCTTGACCTGTAGATTTGATTATTGCCCTATCTGTAACACCCTTAGAAATGTCTGAAGACTATCATATTTCCCACTTCTACTCCTGCCATGTTCTCTTTCCTAGACTAAACAAAACCGATTCTCTCAGCCATTACTCACAGTTCATGTTTGCTAAACCTCTTATCACTCTTGTTGCTCCAATAGCCACTCCTACATGTTCATCCACATCTTACCCTCTCCAATAGAGGGGTCTCTTAAGGTGTGGAATGGACTTAGAAAGAAGGTAGAGCATTTGTACTGTAAGAAATACAACAAATTAATTATCAGCAGTAGAGCAGTAGGAGTTATTCCATATTGCCAGGGACTGATTAGGTGAGACCAAATATATTGGTTTCTTCTGGAGTGGAAGTAGAGATAGAAGAGGCTGTAGCCCTGACTGTTTCCATCAACTCATGCTTTCACAAAGAAGTCATTAATAAGACAGCTCTGCTCTTCTCTCTGGAAAGCAGTCAGTGCCCTATCAGTGGAAAAGCTGGAGTGAAGGAGCCTGTGGCTCAAGCTTTAGTGGCACTAAAATGCTTTTGTCTGATGCTGATGAAGCAGCAGCATGATGATATCAGATCACAGGCACATGCAAACCCTGCAAAGCAAGGGTACAGCAAAAAAGCAGGCTCATCCTGTGCAAAGGAACATGGTGAAGCTCTCCAAGCTGGTTTCTGCTGTGCTGGCTCTGGAACAGGAGGCAGTACTGTTGTATCACACAATTTTGTGCCAAAAACCCCCACAGCCAACCCCAAACAAATCCCCCTCCTCTGTCATGCCATCTTTCAGGTCCACAGAGGATGCTCCTTGTGCAGCTTTTCAGCCTCATCTAGTGTAAGCCTGGTTTATATTGTTTGCAGGTAATGGGTTCAGAAGGTAGGGTGAATCAGAAAGGCTTCTTGCAGAATTGAGCCCCCTGTGGTAATCCAAAACCCATCAAAATCCCTTCCCCCCCCTCCCCCCCCGCCCCGGTCTTGGAGCAGAGTTTTTTGTTTGGCACTGTCTCAGAGTGGTGGACCCCTGCTGCAGAAGCAGTCTACTCCTCTCCTTCGTTTTCCCCTTCCAGAAAACTCACAGGGAGGCACCCAGCTCTGCCCCGTTCTGCAGAGGGAGTTCACTGGGTAGCTTGCTGGGACCCATCCATCAGCATCAGCTTTCAGGAACAAAGCCTGAAAATCTTTCACAGAACAAGCTGGGGAAAGTGTGAGAAATTGGGGAAGTGGCAGGCGGGGGAGAGCAGGGAGGAGGAGGGTGTTTTTCTTCTCAGTCCTAAAGGAAAGTCTCAGCCTACAATTTGTTTATCTTTTGACTTTATTCAACCTTTGCTATGGGAAATAAGGAAGGGGAAAGCTAGGATTGTCTGCAATAGGCTCAGATCCAAACTATGCTGCTAGGAAAAGAAAAAAATAGCCAGAATAGCCACATGCACAAACAGACAGCTAATTCCACCAATTCTTTACTTGACCACATCACTCCCCACCCTGTACACCTCAATTACTGCCTCACCCACTTCAAATTAGGGATTATGCTGTGCTGCTTCTCCGCTACTCCCATGGGCTCACAGCCTGATTTTCTGCTCCCGTTTCTTTAATCATTTACACCAATGCCGAGCATGAGTAGAAAACTATCAGGTCAAGTGCTAGAGCTTCTGCTAATGGAACTCAGATACCCACCATCCATGTCAGCTAGGGGCTCTCCCCTACTGTGCAGCACTTCATGGGGGGAGCTACAGGGAAGAGCGCCCTGCAATTCTTCTTCAAACCCACCTCAGTTTGACTAGACATGTACCAGCACTTTCCCAAGTGTCCCTTCACCTTATCCCTCAATACCCTTTTTTCTCATAGGCTCCTCTCTGCAGCTCCTGCCATCTCCAGCAACATTTGTAAGGGCCTTCTGCCCCCTCACATCTTCACCCCACAGAAGGCTCCTTCTCAATGTTTCCTCTTCTGTCTATGTGTGGCAGGGGGAAGAAGGTGTTCTGCAGGTTCTCCTCCTGCTTTGGTCTCACTCTGTAAGAGGATCAGACCTATCATTTCCAGAAGAAATAAAAATTAACTAAAAAAAAAAAGAAAAAAAGCAATCTCTGTGCAGCAGAAGATAGCTTAATAAGCACCCTGTTGCGGCCCAGTCTCCACTGCTAACCTAGATCCCTTGTAAGAGATTAAAAAAACCCAAACCACCACCACCAAAACATAGAAAACAGAAAATAAGCTCAAACAAACAAACAAAAAAAAGCCACACCCACACGGTGTGTGTGTGTGGGAATTAATTTAAATCAGAACTTAAGTAATAATACTATCACAAAATAGATATGTCTATTCTTCTGGAATCTTTGGTCTTAAGCATTTACAGATGGAAAATATGGACCTCCTTCTGCATATTATTTTTCCCAGTGCATTTCACTTGGCAGCTCAAAACCTTATAGCAGGAAGGTGGCTGTAGAATTTCAGGGATCATTTCAAAGCCTTGTGCTGTAGCAGATCATCTGGTGTTTGACCTGCACACAAACCAAAAGCCTTGGGAAGAGCACCACCCTAGGATTTTAAGATCCTTTAAAAATCAAGATTTGTGTGAGCACTGTGCACGTAAAACGCACACAGGAGTTGAGATCCCAACAGGAATTAGGATCCCAGTTGATACCATCCACATACCACAGCAGTGAGAAGCTGCAGCTCCTACGTGCATCCTGGTCACTGACCAAACAAGTCTGAGTTGCAGCTCAGGTTAATGACTTGACGTATGTCAGGCCTTTCACTGATGCTGGACCTACAACACAGTAATGAACAGGTTAGGCAGCCTGAAGCACCCACTGGCAGCTCAGCTGCCCTCGGATAATGAGGTAAATGGCAATAACCTCACCACCTGTCTGAGCCAGAAGGTGCCTCAGTCTCACTCCACAGGGACGGATCATACCATGCTTTGAATCTGGCCTCCCTATTCCACCTAGTCCCTATACTCCTTGCCTAGCAGGGAACAAGTGTTTCCAAGGGCATTGTTTACAACGTAGATGTTCTTGACGTTCTGATGTTCTGCGTTCACAACCTCCAAGCCAGCCTCACACACGCACAGCCCCCCCTGCTCCCCGGGGGCCTGGGGTCACACAGGCAGCTCAATCAGCCAAAATGTGTTGTGTTTATCTGCCTACATGAGCCAGCGCTCTGCTCCTGCCAACAGCCATTCTTGTTTATTTTATATCTGTCTGTCTTTCCTGGCACCCTGTGTTGTAGCATCTGAGAGCCAGCGAGGCACAAGCAGTTGGATGGATCAACTCATTTTGTTCAGGTGCCCAAGGAGCCAGTGGGTGGGTAACAGCTTTTGGTCAAAAGCCATGCTAAGACAGCATTGAAAAGGAAGGCTTGAAGACAAACTACAGAACTTAAAGTGCCCAGTCACTAATCACAAATTTAAACTAACTAAAAAGTCTTTAAAAAGCAATTTCCTTGGGCATCAGAGAAGTTCAGATCACGCTGGGAGTTCAGGCTTCACACCGTGAAGCACCCTAGCTGACACGCGGTGGAGGAAAGAAGGCAGTTAATTATCATTGATATATACAGCTGTGGGCTGATGTAGACAAGGTGCAGCTGTGGCTGGTTCTGTTAAGGGGCTGGGCAGCCGAAGAAGAGAGAGGATGAAGAAGCAGAGAGAAAGCATGTGTGTCCTGGATGAGGAGGGACTAGCATGAAGAGTATGCTGGTATGAGATAGTAAAAGACCTTGTTGTAGCCGGCTAGTTTGGAGAGTGCTGTGACAACATGCTATGCTTTTCTTCACTTTCCTCAGAAACAATCACCTGATGTTTTAGGATAAACATCTGTCAGGAAGCAGATCATATCCTATAGGAACAGAAGGAGGAAACTAAGCTTTGTTCATGAAATGCGAAGAATGTACTCTTAATGACAGAGGCCTGGGGCAGTTTCCCATAATTAGTTTACAGGAGTATGTCAGAAAGGCTCTGGCGGGCTTCGGAGTGCTCATAAATCTGCATGATTGTAAAGTGTCCCAGGGTCCCTTCAAAGGGACTGGACCAGAGGCAAAAATAGCAGGATGCCCTTTATGTGGTAATCCCAGCCTCCACATACCAGGAGGTATCAGAAATCTTAATGAGGAATCTGCTCGCTGGAGATTTTTTTTTACCTCTAATCTACACCAAGGAGGGGAGAATAAATAAATAGAACTGCTCACATTCTTTAATAGATCCAAAATGGACTTCCAGGGGCTTTAATGTTCCTTCATTGCTGACCAGCCATGACCCAGCAGACAAAAGAAGTCAATACGTTCTCCATTAGAAACAAGGCCAAGTTCCCAAGCAAATTGAAATGCGTGTCCACTGGTTTCACCTGCACTTTCTCCAGGAGAATTGCTCTACTGCTGCATCAGGTAATGTAGAAGGCAGGATTTATTTTCTGCCAAGGTGTAGGAAGGAGTCAGAGCTGGTACATTCAAAATTCAGAGAGAGCGCCCTGCTTCCATGAGGCAGCGTCACCTTCAGCCAGGCTTACAGTACTGGGAAGCTGCTTGAACAGGAGAGAGCACAGCTTCATCTCTGCTGAGGTACCTCCAGGAGAAGCTGCGGTTGTCCAGTGGGTTTGGTTTGTGGAAACAGTATCTTTCCATGAAGGTGCAAACACCCATATAGCAAATTTAAAATAGCAAGTTACCATTAACGTCTCTTAATTGTTCTTTCAAACCCTAGAGGGGTTGCGCAGAAACCCTGATGAATGCCACTGCTCCGCTGGTAGGGATCACAGCTGTAAAGGAGAAACTTTTATGTTTGGGGTTTTTGGTTGGTTTTTTTTGTTGTTCCTAGGGAAGAAGGTAGTGCCAGTCACTGTCACGACTGGCCATTTTTGCAGCCCCTCAACACATCTCCTTTGCTTACCCACCACCAAGCCCTGAAAATATTTCCTTATTCTCTGCTTGTGTTTTCCACAGACTGAAGATAAAATCTGAGCAAATCAAGAATACAGAAAGAATAAAATTGAAACAAGAATACTAAGAAAGACAGCAGTACTTATTAGCTCCTTCAAACCTTGTCTTCAAGCATCTTAAGGCACTTCACACAGCCCCAGTGTCGTACAGTAAGTGCCATTGCCCTTTCCAGAGCCAGGGCCACTAAGCCAGAAAGTGAAATGCAAACTCCTGACACCCAGATCTGTGTTTTAAACCAGAAACAGATTGTTGTGGGAAAAGTTTCGCCATACCACAGTCTGCACATCTGAAATAATTAAGAGTTCATGAGAAATCTTATTTCCAACTTATTTCCAACAAATTCCAAGTAATTTAACAATTACTCTCCTTAAATCAGTTCTTATGTATTTCTTACTGTTAAAAGAATAAAGTTGTTTGTTTGGATTTTTTTTTTAACTTCCAGGTAGGGCGAGGTACTTTATTCTTAAATACGAGTTAAAACACACATTCCATTTGTCAGCTGTTATCATTCATCCGTTTTTGGTCATAAAACCAGATGGTTTTGCTTTCTGGTTCTTGTGAGCTAGCAAAGTCCCTGTGCCTTTTGGGAATATGGTGTGACACAGGGAAGGAACAGTAATTTAAATGTATTCAACAAAAATCAAGAATGAAAAATCTTTATGCAAACCTCCTCTTGAAATAAAGAGAGCAAAGCCTGCACTTCAGTGAGCCCTTTTAGAACACGTAGAAGAATATATAACTTTGACTCCATCTGAAGTCTTTAGTCAGAGGTAACACAGCCTGAGCACACTAAGGAGAATCAAACATCCTTTACCTTTCATTCCTGTAGAAGTTTTCATAGATCTGTCAGTGAGAGTCCTTGGGACCATCCCACATATTCAACAGACTAGAGAAGCTTCACAAGAGGATCTACGCCAGGTTAGACAATATGATCCACTTCCTTTTCCCTCTGCCTTCCATAAAATGAAATACTTCTACTTTGTAAACAGCTTTGAAAGTTACAGGTGACCAAACAAACTGAAATGCGGTGAACCATCATTCAGATCACTTACCAGTACAGAGGTGCAAAGATGCCGAGATCCGATGCCAAGAGCAACGCCTGCTGAAGGCACGTCTCTTCCCAGCATCACTCAATCTTAGTCAAAGAAATTAGCCGTTCAACATTTTGCATTTATACCAGCTACAGACAACTAAAACCCACACTGGAACCCAAGCAGCCCCAGTGAATTAGTGCCTTTAATTCTCATTATATTCAGAACGGTGGGGCCCAGCTGGGAAAGGTAATCAGCTAACTTCTCACCAGCTGGCAGCAATCAAGAACTAAGTGCATGGAGTGAGTGAGTGCTTCACTTCAGACACTTGAATGAAGTAATGTTTTACAGTGCTAATGTAAATACAGTTCAATGGAGAGGATGCTGGCAGAAAGCCACAGCAAGGACATAAATTCGTGGTGCTGGAAGACCAGCTTGGCTTGGCCTGCTGAAGTAGTTCACAAAGCAATCCAGCATCTCATATAAATAAACCTTTTACCCAGGTAGTAAACCAAGGGAAAGGCTGGATTTTCTATCAGATATCATGGTTTAACAGATGGTTCCATTTCCTCCGCTACTCACCCTTGTCCTGAAAAAGAACAAGTAAAATGTCAGAGGTTCTCAGATACATCTGAGTTATTTCAACTAGCCAGTTCAATTGGACGGTGCACAAAGCAAATGGGAAGCTACTCTCTTCCTTGCATCGCTCAAGATGTTAATTGATACTGGCATCCCACATGAGGAGATTCGGGCTTTGAATATGTACCTTCAGTGGCTGCTCCAAAGAGGAGAAGCTCTTAAAATGTTCGTCCAAAAAGGAGCCACAGAATCTTATTGGATTATTAGTTACTGGCATTCTGCAGTCTTCCCGTTTGCTCTCTCGTTTGCAACCTCTTTGTAAACTAAACCTTACGAATGCTTGGGAATCAATCCCTCTAGCACCTGGCTCGATTGATGCAGGAAGAGCGTGATGTCTGTAGGCATTTGCTTTCACTGGCATCTGCAAATAGTCTGCTGAAGGCAGTCTGAGCCCAGGGAAAACACCACAGGGGCGGTTCACTTTTCTGCTCCTGGTCAATCAAGTAGCCGTGTCTTCTGTCATCAGCAACGGATTATGCCACAGATTCAGTGTTGATCCTCAGTTTACCTCACTGCCTGCAGTCCGCTGTTGAACTCTGGCAGTTCCAAGAGGTGCAGGGCTATCGCCTGCAGGCTTTCCATCTCCTTCAACACCTGCGTCCTTCAGCTTGAACGTGTGCAGTGGCTGATCACAAGTAGCTACTACATTTTTGCTCCCTCCCCTGAACAGTTCTGCTTACGCTGATATTTTGGGGGTTTTCTTTTATGGTTAGCTTTTTTCTCTCACAGTCTTTCAAATAAGCTGGAATCACACGTTCCTCAAACCACCCTGCCTTTAATTAGAGAATCATGATGTCTGAAATGCTATCGGTGGCCACCACGGCTGCATATTCTAATACAATGCACCTACAAATTCCTTCCTCCTGTTCTGGTTTTGGGTACAAACCAAAACTGTCTCCTCTCTCAAATCATCTGAGACCACAGAGCTCCACAGACATTGCCAGCATCCATCCCAGTATCTTACCTATATCACAACATTCCCTGGGGGAGAGTCCCCTTGCACAGCTGTCTGCACAGTTCAGAAACTAGGAGAAATATAACGAGCTGTTGCTGTACAGAGGACATCAGCAACGCAGCATGCTATGCCTGCTCTGTAGGGTGACACCTGGCATGTTTGAGCTCAAGAGGAAGGCTGTGGGCACTGGGTCTCTGCTTATATCTGGAATTCACATAGTGTAGTACACAGTCCTTGTCCTCACCCTGCCTCTAATCCTTCTCTTGACCGATATAATCTCCATAAGCATCAATGCAGAGTCCAAGGTGTGATTCAGTGTGGATGCTTTTACCCCTAAATGTGATTCTGTGTTCCCAGTGTGATTTTTGAGAGTCTGCATTTGACTGAAGAAGCAGGAATGAGTTTTACGTAATGAAGAATACCGTGAATTACTAGCAGCTTTGGGTACCTGACTAGAGATGCCATCACAAGGGACCTGGCTTTCCAAAATGTACTAGATTCCCAGTTTTACCAGTCAAACATCTTTGACAACATTTCCTGTACAGTAAATGAATGAAGCAAACATACCCAAGGCATTTCTGCGGTTTGCAGACCTGGTCCAAACAAATGTGAGCTCTTTCTGAAGTCAATTGCTTAGGTCAGCACTCCAGCATGCTGCTTCTCCTCTCCCTCATCAGAACTTCTAATCTCCGAAGAGCTGGGACTCAAACTCTGGACTGGGAGGGTCAGGCTTCTCACAACCGGGACTGTCATCACCATCTCAGACATGTCATGCTGACAGTGGGTGCTGCAGGCAGTGATTTACGATGTGGCCATAGCAGAAGTGGAACTGAAATGGGCAAGAAGCAGCAATGCAGTCATTCACAAGCAAGTTTAAACTCCAGTCTCCTGGGGTGGGGGGTGGGGGTGGGGGGTGGGGGGTGGGGAGAAGGGGGTCATATCCAATGGAAGAAAGGGAGAAATGAAACGCATTCAGAAACAGTGGTGTGCATGGAGAGTTAGAACAGTAGTGCATATAAAGCTACTTTTAAAACTGGAGGAAGAGGAAAAGCTTCCCAGCTATGGCCAGGGTAGAAGGGAAGGTGCTGAGAAGGGAAGGTTTAGCAGTGACTTGCACTTTGTATCCTTTATCTTGCCATCAACTGCCAGTCCGTCGGCCGCGTGTCGGTGCTGTGGTCGGCAGGGCCATGCTCTCCCCGTCCACTTTGCCTGGGTGAGCCTAGAAGTTGCCGCCTGGCTTTGAAGCCGGGCCTCTGCTCTCCCCACTGCTTTCCTAGTGTGATCTTGGATCTTCATTCTTTTGGGTTTTCCTTTTCTATGCACAGCTGCCCGCCAGGCTTGCTAAACTCAAAACTTCCCCTTGACATCAGGGTGCATAGTCACTGCTACCCATGCAACGTGCTCAGTAAATGGGAGCATGTTGCATAAGCTTTTGGATTTTTCAACAGACAAACCCACAGCCAATGCCGTAGCATTCTATGGAATGGAAAAACTGCATGAACGGGAATCCTATCTTTTGTGGCTAAGGACAGGAAAGGCAGAAATACACAGATGAGGTGATGAGAGGCCCGCTAGTAGCAGCAACAGAAAAAAAATGCATTTTTAAAAATGAATCATACATTCCAGGGTTCAAAATATGCAGTGTCTTAAGACTGGTTGCTTTTAACAGGGCATTAGAGACATTTATAGGCCATGCAATTTAGAATTACAATGATAGAACTTGTGTGGTATCCTTATGAAGTTTTCCAAGGTAATACACAGGAATGCAGGATCATCCAAATGTTTATGTACTTTCCCCCTCTTCTGCATAATCTGTTGCTTCATTGACTAGAAGAGCTGGTAAGAGATAACCCCACTTTCAAGAACAGCAGGTCTGACTCCATGCCCTGTGCAGACAGAAGGGGAAGGGGAGCTGACATTCTTGAAGCCTATTCCCAATCGTCACAGATTAAGCCACTGAAGCTTCCTACACCTTTGTTTCCCTATTTGCAAACTGTGCCTAAGATAAAGACTGTCACGAGGCATAGGCACCATTTCAGAAGTGCCTTGCAGATGCCTGTGTATTGCTAAATGTCAGCTTTCAGTTCTAGGATCTCAAATAGGAAATAATAGATATAGACAACATTATCCTCTAAGATAGGCCACAATGTGTGAAACAGGAAAAAAAACCAGCATTGCCATAACAGCTCCTTTGTGAATGGCGCGACAGGGACTGAGGCTTGTGTTTATATGAGTCTGTACAGATCCACGTATAAACACTGGGCTGGGCTGGGTCAGTGAATGTACTAAATGAAGGCACCATGGCATTGTCCTGCATTGTCCCACTTGATTCTAATAAAAACACTTAGCAATGCCTAGCCACATGTATTTCTGACCTGCTAGGTAGTGTGTTATTGCACTTGCTTCCTGGAATAACAGAAAGGGAACTTACCTTCTACAGAAATGAATCTGTGGCCAGAGATATTATGATTAAAGTAGGCTTATCACATAAACAGGGCTTCTAGTTATCGCTGCATCACACCTCACAGCTTCTGTTCAAACCACAGGCTGCCTTCTAGAGGCACCCAGTATTTAGCACAGGTGATGGAGAATTCCCCGGGTCTGAATGCATTCATTTTTTCCCCACATACACATGGAATGGGAAGGTTTTAATTACCATTTCCCCCCCTACAAGTGAGTTTAGCATGTGCTGGGTGCTGCGTATCCCTTAATCACACAATCCTCCGGCTGTAGAGTCAGCTAGAGAGGGGGATGAGGGAAGAGAGGTCTGTTTCGGATTAAGGGATTGTTCCAAAACTTTCTGTTCAATGCAAAAAACAAAACACCAAATGTTTGCACCGTGAAATGGCCAGAACCTTTCAAAAGGGACAGGATGGGAAGAATAGAGCAGATGAAAGGAACTTCTTGCTATGACCTGTTCAAGGATGGCAAATGGAGAACCTATGAATGGCCATTAGAGAGGGTGAGAATTAAGTTACAAGCTTGCCACAGGATAATAAAGGCTTCACCATTCCTCAGAATTATTACATTTTTCAAACATAAGGTTTTCATTAATCTTTTTTTAAGTAGAGAAAAAAAAGTATCAGTTCCAAAGTAAAAAAATCCCGCATAATTCAACACTTTCCAAAATATTAAAGTCTGAAAAAGTATGAGGAAAATATGATTTGTGGCTTTCTAGACAGCTAGAGATTAAGGAAGGAGGTTACTGGCTTCTCTATGACTCTGTATCACTCTCTTCCCCTCTCATTCCTCACAGATTTAATCTTGGAAGCTTGCTATATAGCAGGCTCATCAAATGGGGAAGTCATCAGTAACTTCTCAGTAAGTCTTCCATTTTAATAGGCCTCTGATTAAGGGAAGGATAATTTAATGTGCTCTAAAATAACACCACCAGTATCATTTACATACTATGTTTATTTGCGGGCTATTTTCCCATGAAACGTAAATGGAAGTAGTTTTTTGTCGATATAAAAAGCAGACGGATGTTTGTATATCATGAAGGATCACACCAAGACCTGAAGCTGAGGTAGGGCTGCGAGTGACCATCCAACTTCAGTACTGACTGGGAACAGGTTACTGCTTCAGTGGACAATTTTATTTTTCATGTAGAATAAACCAACAGCTCAGATCCTATGGGTCAAATGCTCCTCTCTTAGCTGTTGGTCTGATCGTCACTGCTGAGAAATGCAAACGTCTCTTTCCCTTGCAAAACCATGGGATGTTCAATTCAGTGGAATAAAATCAGGCAAAAGCAGGAGGTTTGAGTGCGTTTGAGGCATCCATACATGTCACTAGATGGCGTTGCGAAACAGTTATGGTATAGATTGGGGGCAAGCCACCAGGCTGCGCAGGTTGGACAATAGGCTGCTGTGTTACCGTGGGATGCCCCCGAGAGCGGTCAGTAAAGCCGCCTTGGGTACCAGCTCCCAGCCCTTTCAAGCTTGCTTAACTCACGTGTGAATAGGCTGAAAGAATCAACTCGTGGAAATCGTCAGCTTGCTTTCCCTACAACAGCCCTCCACGCTGCTCCTGCGAGCGTAGCTAATCCACTGAAACCGGGGACGAGCTGTTTCCATACTGGATACGGCCCTAACTTGGAAAATCTGTCAGGCACGTTTCTCATGTCAAGCAGACGTCTCGTTTGCTGCCTTCCCTTAAAGCCTGGGATGGAGCTGATTTTCTAAAAATGATACAGGGAGGTGCTATGTCTATTAATATTTAACCTTAACAGTTTAAAAAATAAAAGCTAGGAGCTAGCTTGCCGTGCTGCTGGGAGCTCTGGGAATCAAGCTGGTCTCCTGTCACCCACTTCACCTGGACCAGGGCTGTCAGCTGAGTTTCGCTCTGAATCTCAGCTCCGCTCGGCTTGCCCCCCCAGTCTGCCCTCACTGATGGTTGTGTGGCTACAACTGGTGGATACGAGAGGCGAGAGTGATCGGCCGTGCCTTTACAGTTTAACTAACAAGTTTGCTGATGATGTGTGAGCCCAGAAGAGCCCAGCTCCCCCGCAAGAGCTGCACCTGTTCTGCCGGGCCAGCAGGCTCATGTTTACACAGGGTCAAGTCACACCTGAAGCTTGAGTGGGCACCGCCTGTTTTCCTTCTTCTTTCTGCACGGGATGTGTGTGTGTATCCAGGACTGGAATAGCAGAACGAGACGGAGCCGATGCAAAAGGCTAATACAGTCCTTTAGGACTTATTCCCCTGCCAACAAGATATCCTCCAGTGCTCTGCCCAGCTCAGACTTAAGTGACTCATGCACCATGAGCTCCTGCTATCTCCCTTGGGAAGTTACTTGCAAAGTTTTAATACATCTCCTCCTCAGCCTCAAAAGCCTCACCCTAAAGTTGCCTTTGTCCAGTGATCCCATCACCCTAGACTTCTCGGTAAAAAATCGCCTTCTTTCTGATTCTCTATATCACAGCCCAGTGGCTTGTCATTTTCCCAAGCTTAACATATCTACTCCTTTCACTATCCCCTCATCAGTCAGTCTCTCAGTCCCTCAATCACTTGTGTTGTTCTTCTCAAAGAGAATTAAATCTCTCCCTCTATAAATAGTTCTGGTTGGTGTTCCAGTCTGCTGCTGATCTTTCCATTACCAAAACTTCTTGAAATTTTATAGCCCACCGTCTGCTGTGCATGATGGCATGCAGATGTTAGTCATACAGATGTCAGACATTTTTGGCTACCAGTACAGCACTAAAGAAATATTTCTCTAACACAAAAACTTGAGATCTTGCCTTAAATGAACTAAGTAATGAAAGGTTAGTTCTGTACTGAGTCCCCTTTGCTTCTTGCTGTTGATGAATAAAATCACATTTTGCCACTCACATTCAGGGGGGAAATGCTCATTCTCCTCCTTCACAATGTTCCTTATAAATCCCTAAAACCACCTCTTTGCTAATGTGCCCCATACCGCTGCCACTGATTTAAATGACAGAACTTTGGCCACCACTGGTGGGCTACCACAATGGCCTGGTGCTCTTGCCTCC
The DNA here is from genome assembly GCF_023634155.1 of Falco peregrinus. Taxonomy (NCBI): domain Eukaryota; kingdom Metazoa; phylum Chordata; class Aves; order Falconiformes; family Falconidae; genus Falco; species Falco peregrinus. The sequence goes on along the minus strand of NC_073726.1, from coordinate 86,580,185 downwards.
ATTCTCTTGTTGTCCCTTCAGCTCTTGCATCCATCCGCGCACCTATTGTCTTCCACAGAGATTACAACCCCCCTGAAGAAGAGATTTTCTTGCCGTCCCAGATTTTCAATTGCAGGTACAATAGCATCCTGGCCACAGCCACACTACTAACGGCCACCATGGATGAAATCATAAACCCCTACCCCTTAAATGAATTCTTAGCAGTTAATAAGAAGAAGGTTTTATCAGATGTAATAGTGTATTTCCAAGGCTGAGATTAAGGACAAATAGTCTCAGAGTGTTGGTCACAGTTTTAGCACCAAACAACTATTACCAATAGATATTTGCGGGTAGTTTTCAAGGGGGGGGGGGGCGGGGCGGGCATTACTGGAGGTGTGAAACCAGTATGTTTCCGTAGAGAGTTTTTGAGAAATGGTGTTGTTAGTCAATAACAGAACTGGGTTGCTTTCTCTGTTTGTTTTTGGTTTTTTTTTTTTTCCCCTCTGGAAGGGGTAGCAGCTATAATACTAGTAACACAAATGAAAATCAGAGAATAGAGTCTGTGGAAAAAGAACGAAATGGAATGGGTATCTGATCATCTTTGTATCCTGCACAGATGTAATGGATCCCAAATGGCTTCAGAGCACATGGATATGTGGCCTCCTGCTTCTAGAGATTAGAAAACCACTCGCTATAGGAGGTGAAGTGAATGGCTGCTTTGTAAGCATCTGTGTCACATGGCCATTTAACATCAGCTGCCTCTGTAGAAAGGTCACTAAAGAGAACTAGAGATCCAAATACGGTGTCATTTCCAGCAGCAGAAGATGTGTTGTGCCCTATACTGTCACAGCTGGAGGTGGCATCAGCATAAATTAGACTTCTTTACTCCAAAAATGCGGATTTTTAAGATATCTGCAAGAAATAAGATATTTAAATCCTGTTTTACCCATGCCTACGTCACTGTACATAGTACTTAAGACTACAATCTCTTCTTGGTAGATAGCAGATTTCAGTTCCTTGCTCTCTGTTTTGAGTGCATGGACACACATATACACCCACAAAATTTTGTATTTGACTAGATGATGTCTTCTATATCTTGATTCTCCCAGCACTGACACATATGAGTAAAGCGGCTTTAATAACATTTCTGGTCATTTGTGTGTTAAATTTCCATTGCTACTGGAAAAAATCCCAGGCCATCTCCCCTCAGTGGAAGCAGGAGCTTGCTATAGTAATTATGGAAAAAATAACAACATCCAGACATGAAAACTTGGACCAATTATTTCACCTGGGATCTCTTTCACAACATATTTGCTTTCTCATTTCTTTCTCTCTCCTCTTTAAGTTTTGGAAGGCTGTGATCTCCCTTAAGTTTTCAGCTTAATTGTATCCTATAAATATGAGTAAAATGCAGGAGTCTTCACTGAAGTCAGGAACTTTGCCATTGATTTCAAGGCAGCTGGGTTCATATATCAGGAACACATGTGGATTTACGTACAAGGCCGCCTTTAACATGAAAATAAGAAAGCAAAACCAGCAATGGAAACATCAGTCCTTACTGTGTATTTCTCTGAAGCAATCTGTTACACAGATTTCCCTCCATTTTTTGTTGGTTTTGGAGATCATGAATTGTCAGGGAGAATTTATCACTGATATAATTCTCTAAGGTGAGGTGACAGAGAAATAAATGCACTTATTTTGGTCTTCCAGGTCTGCTCAGTGCACACCTCCTGCCACTGCTTCTCTTGTGACTCAGTCCATTTATTGGACAGAAATGTTGAGGACATTGGACCGCTTTATCCCATGTATTTAGACAGAAGCTGCCTGGACTGGGAAGTCGTTCTCTAGTCGTACAGTATGTAGAGAAGTACCAAACTCAATGGCAAGAACTTACTGCACTATAGTAATACTAGTGCTTCTAGTACATGGGCACTGAAGTGCTCCATAAGTAGCCTGCAGCAATGATCTATTAGAAAAGGGCAGTGACTGTCTCTGAATGCTTAAAAACAGGAATATACATGGTCTCTGTATATTGTAAGGGAAGCACATCCAAAAAAATAAACCTTGAAATGCTATCTAATATATAATATCAGATGTGTCATTTCAGATGTGAGCCTCTACAGGGGTATAATCCAAGAACAGCAGCAATATATTAATAAAACATGCTTCGACCACATTTTTTCTGGCAGATAGTATTTTTGCACTGTAGCCCAAAATATATAATGAAATCCAGATCTCGCTAGTTGCTGGAATGTCCTTTGTCAATAACTGTGAAAAATGTCTCTCACCCTGCAGTGCAAAACTGAGCAGTGGAATTTATGTGCATAAGTTCTTCCGTCCTTAAAAAGTATTTTTTATCCTGAATGAAAATACTGACACTGATTGTGCATGGCAGAGACCACTCCCTACCTCTGCTGTATATCCTAATCCCTTCTGCACCAATTTTGTTTATGTGAATTTATTGCCTGTGAAGTAGACTACCTTAGCAACCTCAAACCCCCAGATTTTCTATTTCTGTTTGATTAAAATTAGTACCAGTATTACTGAACAGGAAAGAAACGCATACATACATTTCCTCAACCCGAGACACTGTATCAGGGACCAGGATCTTTTTTTATTCTTTGCTTTTTCTGCTAGGGAAACTATTAGGATGCAACTGCATTGTTAGTTTTTGGCCTGGTGGAAACCTATCCACCTGGGGGGATACTTGGGGTTTGGTTCCAACCTGAGCTGAGATTAGATCACAGCCCTTAAAAAATAAACAAAACAAAAAAACCCCACCCAGTTCCCAAACCTTTTGGACCAACGTCATGGCTCAAGACTTCTCATACCATTCTGCACCCTCTTCATATGCTTTTAGTTGAAATCACCAGAGTAGTCAGCATCGTTCCATTGGCAGCTGCTGACCCCTCGCCATCATCTCATGAATTATGGTTTGAGAAGTAGCTGCCTACATGGTTCTGTGCATACTTCTGCTTCCAGAAGCAGCTCAGCAGGTTCTGCCCCAACACAGCCACAGAAGGGAAACAGAATCCTGCAAGGCAATAGGAAGAAGCGTATTTGCCAGCCAAACAGCATATTCAGAAGGTCAGCAAAGCAAAAGAAACCCCTTAAAGGAGGCTGTGGATCTTCACCCCACTCTTAATGATTCCATAGCTTCTGACTCGATTTTCTAAATACTCAAGTTTAAAGAGATACTTGCCCATTTCCCCCCTGTCTCCCAGTGTGCTTCTGCAAGGTTTGGGTAATAGATGCTGGTGCTGAAAACTAGTTCACGGAAAGAACTTCGGAGCCCTGGACTTCCAAATACTTGTACTCCTTTCCCCTATTTTTATGACCCCACCTGCAGACCCCTGGCCTGTGGAGCACTTGACAGCCAGAACACCCACCGCAATGGGTGCCCCCTCCTCTGCCACCCACCAAGGAAAGATTCCAAAAACGCCTGCAGAGAAGATCTAGTTCAGCCCAAAGGAGATGAGGGAGAGCCACAGGCTGCCACTGAGCGAGACACGGGAGTGCTGATTCACATGAAGGAAAGAGAAGAGAGTGGCTCCACTGAACATTAAACACCGTAATGCATTTGATAGCATATAAATAAAGACCAGAGCCAGGAATGTCTGCAAGTGAGCACAAACAGCCTGACAAGGAGCGGTAAGTTATCTGCACATGATAATATTCCCAGCTGTCACTTTCAGGCTCAAACAGTCTTCAGCCTGACCTGAAGCAAAGGGACATAAACATGACATTCTCATTCTACTTCAGTCTTCTCCCGTGCCCACCTTGCCTTGCCTTGCCTCCCTAGAGCCGTACAAGCACAACGGGAGGTGGAACTTCAATATACACTGAAGTGCTTTTCTGACTTCGAACCATCAGAGGATTTGAACCTCCTCCATTGACGAGTAATGAACATTAGGACAAGAATGTGCGCAGCCGTGTAACTATATCAAACTCCAAAGCATTCTGACACGTAACCACTGAGAGTAATCACTGAGCACAGCCCTGTTTTGGAAGGCTTTTCTATTGCTGAACTGTAGCACAGTATGTTTTTTAAAGATGACCCTCCTCCATGCCTACCCCTCCAATTTCATAATCAAAACAAGTCTTTAAAAACAAAAAAGAACAAATAAAAAAAAACAACAACAAACACAAACCAAAACCAAACCAAACAATTCTTTCATTTAAATTACAGGGTGCAAGAAAAGGATTTGTAAGCCAGAATATTTTAGGACAGATAATGAGACCCACAAATATGTAAGGAACAACCCCCTCTGAATCAGTGGGCTCTATTTTCTGGCAGAATCTCATTGAAGTTCCTCTACCGGTGCAGAGGAGAAATGAGTCTTTCCCGGTAAGTGAATGAGGTGATTGTACTGCAGGACAATTTCTACTTGATCTTCTTCCAAGTGTGCAGAGCCGTAAGTGGTTGCATTTGGACAAAACAGTTGTTGAAGAGATCAGACCTGGGTCTGAGATCAGACAACACTAAGAATCCAAGTCCTAGTATTTGTGCAAAGAGCAAAATTGCATAAGCACCAGCTTCCATCCTGCTTAAATCTGCTTTGTACCACAGACTGGGGCCACCAGGGCCAGGAGAGAATTCCCACTGTGTTCAGAAGGGCTCAACGTGGGCTGGCAGTGCCCCAGACAAAGGAAGGGAGAAGGACAAGGAAAGTGCATCGGAGAAAGGAGGTGGTGTGGATCACTGTTCAGACCCATGCCAGCATAAAGCCTTCTGGTGCAGAGGTGCAAAAGCGAGATGAGAATCCAAGCCCTTGCAGCTGGTGAGTTCATTGCCGTGGCCAAATTCATTTAGCCGTGCAGGCATGTGATTTGGGAGGGGTAACTGACAGCGCTTCATGGGACATCTTGAATATTAGCATCGTGAGATGCCAGGAGTACAGCTTCCCTGTGGGGTTATGCTGATGTGAGGAGAGGGATGTTGGCCCCACTCATTGATGACTGGAGCTAACGAAGTCTCCTTTTCCTAATCATCTCAAGAACTATTTCTGTGACTGCCTGCCTGTAACTACCCCAAGATTATTTTTGTAGTTTTCTGCATGCTACACCTCAGCAGCTGTATCATCGAGAAACCATTTGCAGTGCATGGCAATGGCTTTCTCACTCCCACCAGCTTGTGACTCGGGAGCACCGTTTGCAAGGCCGGCAGATGGCCATCCCTGTATTCACTCGCTCTCAGGGATAACACTTTCGCCTTAGTGTACATAACATCGGTTGCATCAGTCAGTTTGGGGTAGAACTTGTGTCAGTCCTGGCCAGATGATGTTTTGTTCTCTCTGGCCGATGTTTCCATCCCAGATGTCAACCAGATGTTGAACACGGAATGGGTCGATGCGAAAGCCTTCTTCTCACCAGGAAGCTCTGTAAACCAGACAAGGTGAGGTGCTAAACTCAAGGTCAGCGCAAGCACGGGCCAATGATAGCACCCAGACATCAGAATTCCACTGCATCTCAAATATAGCCTGAACCTTTGGGGCTGCAACCCTGTCAGTACCTAGCAAGCTTAGCCTCAGGTTAAAACATTTCATTTTAACATTTTTAATCTTTATTTTTAAAGCCTGAAGTGTCACTTTGCGTCACCAGTTTCTAAGCAACGTTGCTGGGGACTCTACAGAAAAATGGATTTTTAAAAAGTGAAGACCCAAATGAGGCCAACCTATTTATCAAAAGCGCCTTTCTATTTTGGGAGCTTGATCTGACTAACCAGGCACTGCTCTTTTTATTACGGGTCACTGCTTTTGCAAGCCTCCCTGTACTGACTCCTTTTCCTGCTTACATACAGGGGGCTGCAGCGCAGTTCCCCTGTTTACACTATTAGTTGTTATTTCTCCAGCTGCTGGCTGGGTTGTGACCCCAGTCAGATCACTAATAATAGCCTCCTCCCCTCTCAGGAAAGCCAGGAGCCAGCGGGGTTCAAGGAACCTGTCCCTTCTTAGAGCATCAACCATGTCTGGCTTCACAGGATTCAGGCTCTGATGCTCTCGGCTCTAATAACCCCCCACCAGCATCAGCAGGGGAACCTACACCTGCTTATCTGGCTCCCAGCTCCCCAGCACTGGACAAAGCAGCTGATGCCAGTTTTCCCAAGCCCCTTGACTCCTTTCACCTTCCTTGTAAGCTGTTTCTCCCACATTCTCTGGAGGATTGCCTGGAAGTCTGTGTAAAAGGAAAGCTCTTCCCACTCACTTCTCTGGCTGCCTCCTTCCTGCTATCTTATTTCTACAGGCTTTGCAGGACTGAGAAAGGATCCCAGTTCAGGAGGTAGCTGGCTTTCCCACTAATTCCTTAGCAGCTGAAATAGTGTAGTTGTATGCTCACCCCTGGACACGCTTGGTGTATGTATACATTTAAGTCTGATACCTAAAGCAGAATATAGAAAGACTTAAGAGTACTGTCATCCTGAAACAGTTATATATTTTCCCTTTGTGGGCACAGCATTAACTTTCAGTTCCTTATTAAAAGCGTTCTGAGGGCTACAGGGTTTGTACATTGCATTCCACCTTCCTCAAATCGCTCATGTCAGTTCAGTGGGCTAAAGAATTCATTTCCATAAGCCTCCACAGAGGCACTCCTCAGGGGTGGGTGCTGTTTTGGTCTCAAATTTCCCATGTAGATGTGTCCATAGGGATCTCATTCCATCCTTTTGCCATGACTTCCAGTCCAGCCAAGAAGGTCTCTTAGAGCCTTGATTTGAAGACTAAGCAACAGAAAACCACCACATTCTTGAGGAAATTATCCCAGGGGTTGACTGAGACCACTATTAAAAATTTCAAGCAATTGCAATTACTTCAAGTCTCCATTTGTCAAGTTTTAATTCCTAATCATTCGTTATCCTTCTGCCTTCCTCTACCGGATTAAAAAGCAATTTATTTTCGGAAGTGTTTCCTGTGTATGCATGAGAAGATCATGGCCAACATGTGGCTGTGCCTTCCACATAGTTCTTTCCTCACCTCCGTTTCAACAGGATCCCATCCAGACACCTGGTCACTTTTTGAACCCTTTGCAGTCCTTTTGAAAAGCTTCGTGTGCATGGCAGTAACCACCTTACTGACATTACACATGGTTTCCCAACTTCTTACTGGGATGCTGTCAGACCTTCTCCTTGCTGCAATATCACATTAAAAACTTATTTCTAGTGATTTATATACTGTGACCTGTAAGTTCCCTATAGAACAGCTGCCTCCTAGGATATTGGTCTTTCCCTTATGCATGTTTCATGCATTTATTTTTTTTTTTTTGCTTCTTGCTGTATGGCCCTTTAAAATATATGTTCACTTTACCAGGAGTCCCATGTTGGCCCGTATAAATTATTTACTTTCCAAGAAATTCTGATGCCAAATATTTCCAGCACTCATTTCAAGCTTATTCCTCACCTCAAATAAAGATACTAACAAACATCAGCCTTGAGAATAACCCCTGCGGCTCCCTTGCACGCTAGACCCTCCGTACAGCTGCCTTACAATCCATCATCTTCACTGATCTGCCACCCTTTGATATGTTTAAGACGGATTCTGTAGCATGCTAGTTTTTTAATCAGGTTGGGAGAGCAAAGCAAAGTCCTCACAGAAATTCTTTAGCTTATCTGTAATTGGATGGGATAGGCAGGAGAACAAATACGGAAATCTGTTCCTTTGCTGTCATGTGCTGAGTGTGTTTTCCTTGGCTTCATTCATGCAGATAAGTGATGTTTTGCCTCTGTGGTTTCAAATTATCACAAAACCCAAGAAAATGGAGGTAATTTAGCTTTTTGTTGGTTGTTTGTTGGTTGTGGGTTTTTTGGGGTTTTGGGTTTTTTTTAAGTAATTTACCCCAAATTAAATACTTGGCTTCAGCTTTGTAGGCTCACTTCTTTTTTGAACTTTGTAATAAAGCTGGAGGAAACATTGAAATGAAAACCTCAATTTGAATTATAGTTTCTTTAAAATGTCACAGTGAAACAGTGTAATGTTTAGAGACTTTTTTTTTCTTCTCAAGATTAATAAACTAGCAGACCGGCCACTAATTTAAGTGGAAAATGTTACCCACCCTTGCTCCGCAGAACTCCAGTTTTGTGATCCTTGTGAGGTACAGTCCTCCTACCTCCCAGCGGATGCAGGATGTGATATTCTGGGAGAAGCTGAGCATTTTTGCACTCACGTTCATGTGAGCACAGGCATTCAGCATCCTCCCCTACCTCCAGGGCAAACCACCAGCCACAGAATTGCAAACTGCGGACACATATTAACAAAACCACTATTAATGTTTATCAGTGCATTGGACAACTTAAAGTAAAAATGAAGCAAATGAGGAAAGAGAGAAAGAAAAGAAAGCTTTTTATCCTTGAAACATTAACTTCAAGGGAAATAGAAAGTAAACCTCCCCTCCCCCCCAAGACAACTGAGGTCAAATCCAGTGTGTTATCACAGAAACGTAACAGCATCTTTGTAAATAAGTGAAATATTGGAAAATAGTAAGAGTAATATTAAGGTCTTGGATGTTTATGAGTGTTATCCATCACCTACAATGAAGTGGTGTTTTACACTGAAGGCGCATGACACACTGAAGGCGGTGTGAATTGGCTAAAGACCAGGTGCTGGCAGCATAGCTGTGCCCGTTTACATCAGCTCAATAGAATGGTGTCATTTACACCATGAAGGGAGAGCAAAGGACGTGACCTTGTCCTTACCTATGTCTCCGTAGGGATTTTTGCACCTTTTTTCTTTTTTTTTTTTTCACTGCTAGTGCACATTCAAGGGAAATACATGCGATTCTAATTTTAGTACAATAACAACGTAAACATTGTGATCTCTTTAAAAAGTGCAAATTAACAAACAGCCATGCCCATATGATGTTTGCAGAAAACACTATACCGACATACATGAAGACCTGCCAAAGAAATTGGTTGGAAAGTGAAGAGAAATTGGATTTCTCTGGAGAACTCCCAGAAAGAAAAACAAACAAGGAAAGGGCAAACGGGAGGCAGAAATAATGGGGTTAAAACCCAATAACTCTGAAATACTGGAGCTGTTACTGACACCGATGGGGAAACCCACTTTGCACAGGACTGCTTTTCAGCCAGGCGGCGTCTGTTCAACGGGAGGAAAGAGAACGAGGAGCTTGGGGAGCGCCAGGGAGCTGGGACGTGTGAAGGAAAGAGTTAAGGCTGGAGTCACCCTCTCTGAAGTGCTCTGTGATGCTGTGCAGCGTTTCAGCCCCCAGAGCCTTCCTCCTCCTCCTCCCTCCCCTGTCCTGTTGAGTGGGGAGGAGGCGGGTTCTGCTGAGCTGTTAAATCCTGAGCGAAGTTTCCCCCATTTCCAGTGGCCACCGTTGTCTGAGGCTGGTTCGGAGCAGGGCTGGGGTTACCCTGACACTTCTGGGGCCGTGGCCAGCCACGAAAGGAAAGAAGAAAAGACGAATCGTTTACAATTTGCTTTTGTTGAAGTGTGGTGAAAGGGGAAAGGGAAACGTCCTTCTTTTTTTTTTTTTTTTTTTTTTTTTTCTCCCCCAGCATCACATTCCTGTGTTTTTCTTCAGCCTGGAAAATATATTAATGCTTTCGTCCCTGGAAACAAAGGAGCTAAAAGGGACGGAGGAAGCAAGGAGTGAAAAGGAGGCTTGGGAAGTTTAAAAGAGAGAGACTTGGAGCAGCTGGGAGTTCCCTTTTCTTAAATGAAATCCGTGCCTGTGTGGGTAACCAGTACAGTAAAAAGCCAGACCTGCAGGTAAATGGAGAAGCAGAGATCCCAAAGGAAATTTCCGCTAACCTCATCACGCTTGTCAAGAAGGTGAAGAAAAAAGAAAGTTAAAAGTTACACGGGCAGACGGACAGGCTCTGGGACCTGTTGGGCTGCGTAAAGATAAATCACCGGGCAGCAGCAAAGCTGTATGGCATTGGTCTCCTTTTAAAGGAAAAAGACGTGAAACCTCATCTCTGGAAGGAGAACTTCCCTGAGAGTGTAAGTCTCAAGTCCAGTTCTTGGCTTTCTGTTCTGCATACTGGACCCTTTCCCTGTGCATGTTTGCATGTGTGTATGTGAGAGCGTGAGAGAGACAGAGAGAGAAGGATGCAGATCACTGTGTCCTTTTGGATAGACAGAGCCATGTTACAGATGGATGATCTCATTTTTGCATTAAATGATCCATTTTGTGCCTTTCCAAAAATAACTGTAAACCATACCAAGCCACCAGGGCAGGAATCAGGTGTAATCAGCACTTTTAAATCACAAACACTAGCCAGCCTGTGCTTTGCCTTTTATTATCGCTTGTGCAAGGTATTATTATACTGTTAACATCCTACTTTTCCTCCTCTTTCCCTCAAGCGGATTGCACAATGAACTGGAGGCCAGCTCTCAGCTTAGCCCTGCTGTGGGCAGCGTGGCTAGTGTGTGGCTCTGAGACGACAGGGAGGCTAGCAGGGAGAGGGAGCCACGGAGTTAGGAAAGTGCCCCCGGCTTACAGGACTCCAAGCAGCCTCCTGAGAAGGTCTGGAGCATCCCTGAGGAGTTCGAGCCCAAATCCCCAACACCCTGTCACCAAGAGGTATTCTTCAGCACCTCCAAAGACACCTGCCAATCTCCTGCAAGGGGAAGCGCGTTCCCAGGCCAGGGGCATGGGGACCAGAACGAGATGGGTACAGAGACTCACAGCTGCAGCCAAATACACCAAGTCCGAGATGATTAAGGATGAAGGGATATCCTCTGCCTCGCAGTCACGAGCGGTACGTTTCCCTTCAGGGTCAAGTTCCCCCAATGTCCTGGCCAGCTTTGCTGGGAAAAATCGGGTGTGGGTCATTTCTGCACCCCACGCCTCTGAGGGCTACTACCGGCTCATGATGAGCCTGCTGAAAAATGATGTTTACTGCGAACTGGCTGAGAGGCACATCCAGCAGATCGTGTTGTTCCATGAAGAAGGGGAGGAAGGGGGAAAAGTCAGAAGGATAACCAATGAAGGAAAAATCCTGGAGCAGCCATTAGATCCTGCTCTCATCCCTAAGCTCATGAGCTTTCTGAAACTGGAGAAGGGGAAATTTGGCATGGTGCTGTTGAAGAAAACTCTGCAGGTGGAGGAAAGGTACCCTTACCCAGTCAGGCTAGAAGCCATGTATGAAGTCATTGATCAGAGCCCCATCAGAAAAATTGAGAAGATGAGGCAGAAGGGCTTCATCCAGACTTGCAAAGCAGCTGGGGTGGAGGGACAAGTGGTTGAGGAAGGCAACAACGGGGGCAGCATCCAGCCTACCCCTGGTGGTGGTGGCCACGTCCAGGTGTCAGCAAGGAAAGATGAGCCAAGGAAGAACAATAATCAGCCAACGAGGACCAAAACAGTGAGAAAACCAATGACAACCACCGTGGCTACTCCCCTGCCTACAGTAAGGACCACTACCCTCCCTCCCACCACCACAACCACGCGTGCCACAACCCGCGCGGTGACCACAGCAAGCCGTTCTATGACGACAACTACACCCCTCCCCACCACGCAGAGGACCTGGACCACCAAGTCACATTCCACCACAGAGTACCACAGGCTGCCAGTAGCCCCCGATGCCACCACGCCACGAGTCACAGCCTCTGAGGACTTCTATTCTCCTGTGTGGAAGGCAAACCGCAGGGACCGGCAGCGCAGCCACTCAGAGAAACACCCGGCGGCCACACGGAAACCAAGCAAAGCTGCCCGCTATGACAGCTTCACAGAAGTCCCGACAGCTCCCTCAGTGCACTACACAAAGGCAAATGTGGGTAGATTTAAAGATAACCGAACAGACAGGAAGGACTATAACCATAGGGACCTGAATGTCACACCAGGGCAACACAAACCAACTAAGAATAAACCACCAAAAAAGAAGGCCCAAGAAAAGATAATGAGCAATGAATATGAAGATAAATACGACCCAAGCAAGCCTGCTAGCTCCCATTTAGAGGAAGAGTTTGCAGCAGTAAATATTCCCCCAAAGAAAGGAAAAGAATCAAAGAAGCATGAGCGAATGGATAAACCTGAGAAGAAGAAGAAGAAGGACAGACCTGAAAAGCTTCAGAAGAGTGAGAAGCAGTCCAAGAAGGACAAAGCTGAGAAAAAGGGCAAGCAGGACAAAGACCGTAGCAAGAAGAACAAGAAGGGGAGTAGGACTGAGAATGAGGATTTCCCCAAGCCCAACAAGAAGCCTTTCCTACAGCCTCCGAGGAAATTGGTGACTGACCTCCTGGACTATTTTGAAGGCAAAAGGCGGCTCATTGTAAGTAACTCATTCATCTGAATCTTATTACCTAAATGAAGTCATATCTCCCTCCTAGTAGGAATATGTGGAACAGAAAGTTTACGGTGGCTTTGTGTTATTCTTTTTTGGTGCTTCTGTTTAAGAGGTAAAAATTCTAGACCCAAACAATCACTTACAACAGGGAAGGTTTTGCAGCCTTGTGTTGGAAATCTTACATTCAGTATGCACATCAATCAGCCAGAAATTAGGCTACAACCTCTTCCCAGTCACTTCCACGAGCCACCATATAGCCGTCAGATTATTTTTTTTTTTGCCAGGGGATATGTAGATGCCAGGATCTGTATAGTAATGATTGGCAAAATGAGGTTCCAATGTGGCTTACATCCATTCATCGCTTTGGGGTACTTGCCAATGTTACCACATGTTGATGCCCAGCACATCCTGCCAGCTGGCACACCTGTTTTATATTGGTGCTGGTGTCCTCAAACTGGGAGCAAGCCAGGTGGCTTGGCAGTACGAGGGCATGTCCGACTGAGGATGTGCACAAAGGCACATAAGACCAGATGCCCTGAGGTAGGGTTGTTACATTTGCTATCCTTTCTGATGGGAATTTGGCATTCAAATCTCCTAGGCATCTTCAGAGATCCTGTGCAAACTTTTATTTTGGTTTGTTTTTTTCTCCTGCTGTTTTTATTAAACTATTACACTATGGTAAGTTTTCAAGCCTGAGAAACTCAGCATGGTCTGGAGTTACTTGTCTCAGGGTTTAATAGTGTTGTATGTTTTTCCAACTACTTATCTAAAAAAACCACTTCACCTGGGACAGGAAACAGTTTTAGCTGTAGTACAAATGTTTTTTCTGGCAGATGGCACATACCCTGAAAGGTACACTTTGAAAAACAGTTCTTTAAAAATATAATTGTGGGAGCTGGTTTCTTGCAATTATTCCACTGCAAGCTGGCTTGTTTCACAGTTATTGTCCAACAGTCAGTGTCACAAACATAGCTTTGACTTTCATGCCCCATATTCCAAATCGGGTAGCTAAGATGCCAAGCTAAGATTTTAATCATTAGAATTTAATTAATCACTCTGCTGATGATTCACAGACCTGAGCAGAAGGCACCTTTCTTCTCCCCCTCCCCATTCTTCCAGCTGTAGGGGCTTTGCAGAGCTAGCAGACTTGTGTTCGCCAACATGTTGAAGTGGAGAAAAGCCAGATATTTGAAAAATCTGAACTTGACTGAATTTTGCAAATAACACCTATTAGTTACTTGTTAACTAATACTTAGACAAATCAAAGGTCTGAGAGAGAAACTGTACAGAAATTTGGGATCTTTGAAATTCGGTCATACATCTCAACGTTGTGGCTTCCAAGCATATGTGTAGCATCAGGACAAATAAAAATAAAGCTACAAAAAGTGTCCAAAGCAAAGCTCACAGATGTCAGGCTGCTAATTCGTTACACCAACACAGTCGTGGCAACTTTAAGGATGGCCTGAAATTTGAACCTTCTGATACTAGGCCACTTCTCAGCTGGATCTCCAAGAAAAAAAAGAGTTACACAATCCCAGGTTTTCAGGCCAAAACTCACTGAAGGCAAATGATTATGCCATGCTGCGCTTTTCCGGTATCTAATACTATCATCAGCCTGCTTGCTCTGAAGTTTCTTGGAGAATAGATTTGATTTGCTCATCAGTAAAAGTGGTGGCTGAACTCTACTCTTTGCCCCGCATGGTACATGTGGAAAACAAAGAACTTCTCAAGCTTCTTTATATCCACACATGTGCCTATTTGCATCCCTTCCTATCAAACTGTTCAGTTCCCTTAGGGTCAGTCCTTCCAGCTAGACGAACTCGGTCATTCATGAGTCTTCAAACTCCCACCCTAGAGAATTAGCCCACACTGCTGCAGAAGCGGCGCGACCCTAGTTACTCCACACAGCTTTGCTATTCTTCGTCCTTCAGCCGCTTTAATAGACTGGCTCCCAAGGACATGGTTCCAGTCCTCTCCCAAAAGTCTTTTGAGAGGGACATGGGGTTTCTAAGTCCTACATATCATTCAGGATTTCAGATTGCTGATTTCAGTGTGAATTTCAATCATCCAGAATTCTGAAGGCTGTTCTGGGTTAAATTCAATTAATGAGAAATGGAGGAACTAACTCCAGAAACCAAAAAAAAAAAAAAAATGCATGGGCTTTCAGCCTCACCTCTGTATAGGGGGCTTTTATTGCTGTCTCACTAATGGTGAGGAACCTTAGTTTAGTGAGTTTGGGGTTTTTGTTCATTTCTCTGTGGTGATGAAATGCTGATTGACAGTTCATATATAACCCACGTGCACATATATGCACGTGTACATACACACACGTGCATGCGAATACAGACAGATACAATGTCTATACTGCCTGGATTAAAACAGTCCTGGCACAGAGCTCTGAAGCTTGCTTTGCCTCTTAAATGTTCTATAAGGTTTGATGAAGTGGATCAAATTCAGACTCGACTGTGCGTTCCTGTTTATGGCCTCCGAAACTAGGAGGACAATACAAACCAATGGTCTGGTTTTGATCTCAGTCCTCAAATCCTTGTCATGATCCTTTTTTCATTTGAAGCATTTCTATGCAATTTAAAAGCAATGTGTTACATGTTACGGCCCAGAAATCAAATCCTCTTTGTGTCCGACTCTCATTCACCTGCATGTCCCACCACTGTAGTCATGCCAGGGGGCCTCTGCATAAATGAGAGTCAGATCTCACAAGCCCAGAAATGCCTCTTACATTTCAGTACATTGATGAATGGGATTTATAAGGGGTATATCATAAAAATTAGCCTCCGGGTCATACAAACATAAGGCGGCAGCTAGATGATCACACTTGTTCCAGAATAAAGCATAAGTTTGCAACTAAAGGATTCCGGTGATTGTTTATGACCTTAAGCCATAAAATTTGGATCCAGTTTACAAATCTTTTTTTGCTGCTTGGGGGATCTTGGGGGATCGGTGGCAGGTGCTTGATTGCAGTTCAGTGCTGCCAGTTAGAATGATTACATCACTAGAGCTGCGGCATTCTTCTCCACCTTCTGCTGGGAACTGCTGCATGGGACCACTGCATGTGGTTACACACACACCTTCCCTGGAATATTTGCTAATGGAGGACCTAAGCTGTGTGCCTTAAACTTTTTAAAAGTTAAATCTTTGCAATTGTTAGGAGGCTTTGAAATAAGTACTCTGTAGAGGTTTTTATACTTTTGTTGATGTAATTGTTCCTCCTCCTGCTCTTCCCCCATAGCCGTGCCTTCCCAGCAAACAGAAGTCCCATAAGACATCAAAGGGGCTTAGAACAAAGAAAAGCTAAATCAGCAGCTTTCAGATGGGGTCACAGTGGCCTTAGCAATTCATAGCAATATGCCCATCAGTTACATAAGTATTCAGGTAGCCCCGGCTGTACTCACCCCATGACAGTTAAAAAGCCACCGGGAGCCCTGCCTGGACCATGGGATGAGGCCAGAGCTGCTGCTATGTTCCCAGTGCTTCCACCATGAGTGAGTAGGGGGATTCCTAGATTCATAGCACCGCTGGAGGCTGTGAGGGAGATCTGGTGGGACTGGCAGGGCAAGGGATAATAGGAAAGTACATGGTTTTCCGTAAAACCTAGTGCCATTTCTTCTACCAGCACTATGGAGAGGCAGCGGAGGAGCCGGTGCCACCAGCTGGCTGTGCTTCCAAAGGTTTTCCTGTGGCTGGTTGGATACCTTTGGGTCAGACCTGGGCCTAAAGGTACACTCCAAACACAGATTAATAGAATAAGGCTACAGAGCTGTCAACAGCTCTATGGAAAAGAAAGCCCAGTTCACAGGCAGTGACTAGTTCTCCTTCAGTAAAATACTCATCTGCTTCATTCTTTACACTAAACAAGCTCTTTTGTCTCTGCCACCAACCAGCTGATCACAACCCCCAAGGCGGACAACACCATGTATGTACAGCAGCGAGACGAATATCTGGAGAGCTTCTGCAAGATGGCAACGAGGAAGATATCAGTCATTACAATTTTTGGCACCATGAACAACAGCAGCATGAAAATTGACCACTTCCAGCTAGGTTCTTTTTTTTTTTTTTTTTTTAATAATCTTTTTCCATCTCATGGGCACAATACAAACAGCAAAGGGAGAAATCTCCCCAACTTGGGTCAAGATCTAAGCGAGATTATTTGTAGTGGTCCAGTTGCACTTTTGAACCCATTCCTCCTCCTTCCATGCTACTAACTTTTGTATTTACAGAAGTGTCTCTGTTATTTTCCATGTTTAGGTTTCCAGTGCTGTAACTTGAGCACCTTCAGCTTTCTTTGTGGGAATTCTTGAAGCCAGCAAAACAGTGAAACAGTGAAAAGGCAGAAAAAATGCGATGAGGGCATGGGGCAGAAAAAGGAAATTAGGCTCAGCTCTACCAATATTTTGAATACCAACTTGGCTGTCTAACTAAATGGCTGCCCTAACACAATGCCCCCCCCCCCCCCCCCCCCTTGGTTTTTGCAAGGCATCAGCCATGGATGGCTAGATATTGGCTAGCACAATTTAAACACTGTTTAAAGAAACCGGCTGTTGTCATGGAGGGGAGGAGACAGGGGGCTGGAAACTCTGAAGGGAACTGTATGAGATTATATTCAAAACTTGGCCCAAGTTAATCCTACTTTGAAGTTCAACACCATTATCTCCCCACTCTGCCATATAACATTTCCTCAAGCCTTCGCACTCCTCATAAGGTCATGGAAAAATCTTCATCTTTCAGGGGATTCAATGGCTAAACCCAGGACAGAGAGAAGCATGCTAGTTAGGCCCCTTGCTGTGAGTTCCTTTCCTTCCCAGGATCTACTTTCCTAAGCTTTAAGAGCTGATTTTGGTATGTTCACGTAGTGAATATTCTCCTCCACTAGTAAGGGGAGGTCCAGACCTATTTTTCCCTCCGTAATGGTAAACATATTAATTCAGAAGATTTCAACAATAGCCTCTAGCTACAGACAACCTTACAAATTTACACCAGCGTACCCGATATTAAGAGGTTTACCATTTGAAGTCATCCCCTCTCAGTACTTGTAAAGCAAGATGCCCGTCAGTGCGACTGCTTATTGCTGACTCCTGTAAAGAGGTTTATCTTATTGAAGACAGAGATTTTGGAGGCACTATAAAGCAGATTACGCAGGACTTGCAAAGTAGCGCATTCACCCATATTTAGTACCACCTTCTTTACATACAGCGTTCCCATGTAGATGGGTGACGGGCATCCATCTCTCTTAGGCAGCTTTGAAACAACTGGTATCACTGTTCAGGTCCTGGGGAAGCACCCAGCAAAGCCAGTGAGAAGCTTTCCTTTTGTCACGGTAGGGTTTGGACAAAGACTTCAGGTCCCAGTCCAGCAAAGCACTTTTGAATCACATAAACAAACTCACTGCTGGCTGTGTCTACAGGTGAACAGCACAGCCAACGCTGTGCTGGACAAAGGCAAAGAAATAGTATAAAAGCTGCTAGTTTTGCTTATAAGTCCACGGCATCTTTCCTCTGGAAGTTTATCTGGCTTTACCAGACCTTGAGAAGAGATGTGTGATGGAACAGAAAGCTGAGGATCCCACCACCTCCAGGGTATTTCAGGTCTGGCATACAACAGGCCAGAACATCACAGCTTTCTGTCCGGCTTCCAGTTGTGCTACGCTCAGAGGGACAGCACCTAGGGGGGACCAGGAGCCTCGTGTCCCCGAATGACAGTGAGTCACAAACCCTGCCAGACTGTCCATTTGTGCACCTCCCTGACAAATCTGGAGCGGTGCAGGATTTTCCACATCATGCCAAGGTTACTCAAGGTCACTTTTTGTGTACCTAGATCTATCTGCCTGTCAGTGGACAGTTTAGGACTATATTTAGCTCCGGTCTGGCTAATAAACAGGCATTGACTCTGACATAGACCATACTCTTTCAGCCTGTTCCAAACTTAATTTACACCCAAACTTTCCCCAAACCACACAAGTGTATGTAACAGCTGAATTCTCACAGCAGGAATTAACTTGTTGAAGAAAAGCAGGAGACTTTGAAGGGTGTTAGTTAAGCTTTACATTAAGTTCACCTTACATTTTTGCCAAAAACACCAAATCCTGAGCTTTTTTAAAAATTTTGAATAATACAGACATCCTTCTATTCTACCTCCCCTTCTCTCCAACCCTTCCTGCTCGCAGGGCCTCTTCACGGCTCATTCTCACTCAGCAGCAGAGGCAGCAAAAGCTCCTAAGAAACATTTTGTTCACAATATTTGTGCTGTACCAAGAAGCCTTAGCACTCAGCATGATGAGGTCCCCTTGTAGTGCTGCATCCCGGGACTGAAATACAAATGACAACAACAGAAAAGTCCACAGAAAAGACTTTTCTCTTGAAATTTCACACATTTAGAAGTAGGGAGTGAAAGAGAGCTCATTAACACCGTTTGGTCAAGATCATACCGAAACCAAGAAGCATTTCCCAGTTTCCCAGTGAAACGACACAAAAGCCAAGTGTCACTGCAGAGGTCTTCTCTTCACCCTGAGTTAGCCATGGGGTCCGTTTTCCCCAGCTCATGGGAACAGGGCTTTAGTCAGCGGAACACCAGCCCCACGCCGCCTGCCTTACAATCACAGCCAACACCTAGGCTAGTAGGCCACTGGACTGCTACAAGAAGATGCTGAACTTCTTTGCAACCTGATTTGAATTATTTCTAAAGAGTAACTCACCTCCCCAGCCTGTCTAGCTGCTAAAGATGCATGGAGAAAAGCTTCCACACTCTTTCAGTGACCTTTTTAGAAAGAGCAAAGAGAGCGAGGACTTTGCAGGTAGCAGCAGACAGTCTCAGCTCCCATCGTTCTTCGTGCTGATCCCAGATGTCCTTTATGAGGTGGAGGTCAGGGATGAGTACTGAATTGGAAAGAGGTGATTAGATTAGCTTCTTTTTTTTTTTCTCCCTAGGAATCACTTCCAAGTTTGAAAGGCAGGTTGGCCTTTGTGGCTTTTTTTTTTTTTTCCTCCCCTGAAACATTTTTCTGTATCATTCTTGTAATTTAACTTTCTTCTTTACATGTTTTGAAAGCAGGAGAGCCATGGGTCGGTTGGTCTGAGGTACCGCACCATACAGCTGTTTTCCATCACATTTCACAGTAGCATCTTTTGCATTATTCTACCTCCGTATAGGCCAATGAGATAGTCTTTCCTTTTGTAGGGTATTGTTTGCAGGCAGAAGTATGAATTTTTGGTCTGTGTTTTAATGGTCACGCTTGCCATTAGTGACATAGAAATCTCACTTATGAAGCACTGATACATGATTTACATATGTTTTATGAAGTGAATAACCAATTAGCCCCTCCAGCAACCCAACCAACGGAGAATTTATAACATTGCCTATAATTCTTTACAAGACTTTCAACTGTGGTACACATAACCATGTAAAATCATGTAAATTACCTCTATAGCTTGACTAAATTATAACATTTTCTGGTTGGTTGGTTGGTTGGCTGTTTTCTGTAAGAAGTGGATCCAGGGTTTGAAACGTAACGCTCAGCTTCTGATTCAGACATCTTCCCAAAGTTTTAACTCAGAAGTTTCATACAATCTATTATACAGATTGGATCTACTGCAAAATTTGAATCAGATCAGTCTGGTCCTTAAATAGTATGGATATTTAGAAAATTATTTAAAATGTCTTATAGCATAATGAATCAAACCTTTTCTGTTGCTGTGTGCTCAACTTGGATCAATTAAACTCATCTCTATTTGCTGAGGAATAACGGTGGAGCAGGGGACTGGAAAGCTGTACCTCTGGATTCTAGCTCTTGATCAGCTGCCGTGTCTGTTTGATTGCAGGCAGGTCACTTGGGCCGTGGCTGGGATTTCTAAGTGAGGATATAAATATTTATAGTGGTGTCATAGGGCATAAGCAAGTAACATTTGCAGAGAGCTCTTTGGTGCCCAGGTGACATTTCACTTTCTGTGTGATTCAGCCTGTCTTTAGCTTTCCAGGCTCGCATGCATACGGATGCCTGTTCCAGCATCGTTGCAGCTGTATAGCGCAGTGCTGGATGCTACAGCTGAGGCTGAGCTGATGACATGGATGCTTTCAGGATTTGGCCCTAACACACCCTGGATCCAGGGGAAGTAAGGAACCTCAGCATCTCCACAGGCTTGGCTTGTACATGCTTCAAATCTCTGTCTTTAGAGGTCTTTTTCTCCTCAACTGTTTCTGAATGTTTTCTTAGGGTACAGCAGAGAGCAGGTACAAATCCTTCTCAAAATTAATTATTTTCCTGTCAGTGTGCTAGAATGGGAAAAGAGCATCAACAAGCAGATGGAAGAGAAGTGCCACAGCAGGCTACAGAGAGAGCTGAAGAGCTAGGACTGCAGTACTCATGACACAGTTCCTGGTTTCTTGTAGTCACTAAACCTCCCATGTAATTTTTTAAGACTGGCAATGTTAACGGTAGTGTCCTGGCCAACCTCAAGCTGTTCTAGCTATGCTGTACTGACCCAAATTCTCCATGCTGTTTTATTTGGATATGGTGCTTTCCAGCTCCTGTCCTAAATTGTTTAACAGTTTCTATTTTCTATTCCTGAAGTGGCTGCATTTCAGGAGCTGGTGAAATGATTAGTACATGCATGTACATGTATAAGCATATTGGAAAAATCTAACAGATCTTTCCAGGAAAGAGCAAGGCAACCAAGATTTTTCAAAAGCAAGTAGAAATGTTGAATACTAAAGGACGCGTGCCCTAGGATAGGCTGATTTTCAGAAAATACTGGGATTGAAAACTGGACAGTTAGAAGCCATAGTGCCATACTGATGCTTTTTAATATCTTGCCTATGCAGCAGGAAAAGGGCTTCTGGGAAATTAATTTCCCCCTTTCTTTCAAGGTGAAATTAAAGGCAGAGTGCTGTGTGATTCCATGACTATTCCTTTGTCTCACATTAAGATAACGAAAAGCCCATGAAAGTGATAGAGGATGAAGATCTTGTGGACCAGCAGCTCATCAGTGAGTTGAGGAAAGAGTACGGAATGACCTACAATGACTTCTTCATGGTGCTGACGGACACTGACATGAAAGTCAAGGTGAGGGTTTCGACTCTCTGAAAGAAAAGGCATTGGGAAAATATGAAAAAAGAGAAAAACTTTAGGAAATTACACTACAGGCTTGCATGTGAAGCACGTAAGAGACTGATGCAGGACTTGGTCATTGCTGGAGGACAAGAAAAGGATAGTAAGGGCAATTTTCAGGAATTAGGTAGCTACCTTAATTTTCTGCAGTTAGGAGATTTCAGGAATTGTGGTTTCTGCTGGAATGGTGAGCTGACACCATAGGAACAGGACTCCCCACTTGTTGGGGGTTTATTGTAGTGCCTGGCATTCTAAAACACACAGTTTGGCTGCTCAGTGGGATGGGAGCACATTGCTATGGACAATACTCAACCTGAATGGCCTTACAAAAGAATATAATGACAATTTGTTGCCTGCAATGGCCTGGCCTTGTCACATTAGGCAAATAATGAAAACATGCCACTTCCAAAAAGCAGTTTGACTGCAAACCCAGTAATATTTCCCACGCTTTCTAATCTGTTCTAGACCTTGTAACCTGTGTGAAAACAGGAATACTTGAATCTCTGTATAACCTACAGTGCTGTGATACATGCAGGAAGACTGCTAGCACGTGCAACCTTTTATCCATCTGTTCTTTTTTCTTAACAGCAATACTATGAAGTACCCATAGCAATGAAGTCTGTGTTTGATTTGATCGACACCTTCCAGTCACGAATTAAAGACATGGAAAGGCAGAAAAAAGAGGGCATTGTCTGCAAAGAAGATAAGAAGCAATCCCTTGAGAGCTTCTTATCCAGGTATTACCTTCTGTTCCTCTCTGCTGCTAGTTCTAATAATTATTCTTACTGGAAAAATACCCATCCTACTATTTCTGTGATTTTTTTATTTACAGTGTTAAGCAAATACAGAGATGTAGCCCTAGCTGAATACACCCTTGTACAGAGCACTGGAAGTCAGGACGCATGTTGTGTTTCCTGACTGCACATTCTTTGGACACTGACTTTCCGTACCTCAGTTCCCCCCCCCCCCCATGACCATGGAGATAATAATGCTAATTTGCATTAGAAGAACAAATAAGGATTAATTCACAGATGTTAGCTCAGTGTTTTGAATGCACGAAGCACAGTGTTTATGTGTTTCAATCATCAACCATCACAATCTCATTAATCCCATTCTAATCCCTTCCACATAGATCGAATCAGTAATTAATTCTCTGTAACTTCCTTCTTATCCTGCTTGAGATAACAGTTGATCTTTGCCAGTATTAGTCATGCATATTATTAAAGGTCTTGCAGATGTCTCTTGCAAAATGTTTGGGAGACCTTCTGCAGAAATACAGGTCTGTTTATACAGTCTCTATATGCCACATTACTGCTCTACCTGCAAGACCTAAATTCCAGGCAATAAACATGTCTGGACTGTGGGAATTCAGATCCAAAGAAGAGCTGTGCAGCTAGAGCCCTCTCTGTCACAGGATAATCTACATGAAATTAAGGCTACCCCATTACTCTAGGCTTTACCTGTTACTACCGCATCCTCCTCACCTACTGCCAGAATCCATGGGAACACATTGTTAATGCCTGATGGCTATAAAAATAATGGAGGTGGCATGATGGATTATGACTTGAGGAGGAAAGGAGCAACAGGTGAATGAATAGGTTGTTGATTCATAAACATTTTAAAATTCGATGGCCACTTCAACAGAAAGAGAACCTTTAACAAGATCCACCCCACCCACCCCAGCACCTCCTGTTTAGGTCTCACTGATTCATCCTCAAGACCACCAAGAACAACCACAGTTTGGAAACTGCTGACCAACACAAGAAAGAGCTTGTATGCTGGGAAATGACAGGCCCCAGATCCTTCTTTGCTTAAGAACAGCCCTAGTAACAAACATACTTTAGAAAAACAGGCAGGAAAAATGCAGAATGTTGCATCTATAAACAGAACTGCCACTGCACAGAACGCATTTGCTGTCTGTGAAAGAAGCATCAGGCTTTAAATGTTGGGTGGACTACACTAGCCACATTAACAGAGCAGATTCCCAGCAAAATTCATTCCAGCTTTGTCCAAGATTACCTTCCCAGCTGAACAAGAGTCCTGGCATCATCTTCCTGGTGTTTTGCTCATTGGGGAGGTCAATAATAATAAGGCAAATATTGTTCTTAACAAGCATGGCTGAATGAAAGAGGACCATGAGAGCCAGAGCTGGCTTGGGTGATGCTTAAAAGCCATATGTATCAGGAGTATCCTTGAGTTTTGGGGCGGGGGGGGCGGGGGGTGGGGTGGGGAGTCTCCCTGTAACACTAAGACACTGGCTGTGCTGCTCCCTGGGCTCACAAACAAAAATGGGATGCAAAATAGGTAGAAGAGGAAGAAAGGATGCACACAGGGGGAAGGGTCTGGCAAGTTTGCCAGGACAGAAGTATTGGCCTGTGGCTTCTGGTGTCAGAAATAAGGCATAAATCTGTACATTAGTGATGGTGAACGAACCGCTGTGAAAGAGTGAATTAATTTCTCAGTAAGACATAGCCCCAGACAAGGACACCAAGTACAGGGATTGCCTGGGGCAGGGGGATAAACAGCTTGAGTGGCTTTCAACCCTTTTCAGCTCTGTGCATCTCTAAAGGAGATGCTAAAAAAAAAAAACAACCCAGAAAGCAATTAAAAGTAGCTTAAAGCAGCTCACAGATAAGATTCCATCCTGATTTATGCCCTAGACAAAGTATGATCCAATTCACCCAAATGACATTTTCAGTCACTGTTTACAGGTAGCCAGGGGCTTTTGCTGTGCAAAATATCACAAAGATTATTTTTTCCCCATTTTGCAGTATAACACCACAAGATTTCCCTTTTTCTTCACATCATGTATGTGATGCTTAATGCTTCGCATTCCTATTCACATAACTGTATATACATGCCCAGGACTCTTTGCTGTTTCTCCTGGCCCAGATTAAAATTAGAGTCCTCCAAATCCTTGCTTTTCAAGGATTCACTTTTTGAATGATAAAAACCCACACAGTATCAGTCAGTCAACAAGACAAAGACATCAGCATCCCCTGCTCTTCCAGCAACTTCTTCTATGACTTTGAGCAAGTCCCGCCATATTTTCTGCTTCCCTCAAGTGGAACAGAACTGACCCATTGCATTAGCCTTTATTTTGAGATCTTCACATGGTGCTGCAGAAAGGAAGGCTATTATTATAACGGAGTAACATCTGCATCCATTTAAAAGATCATTTCCTGCTATAAAAATATCCCTGCAGCTTTGCAAATTCCTATAAATCTGATTTATTTAGGTTTAGTGAAGAAGTATCTATTCAAAAAAAGAGGTTGTTTGGAGAGTATTAAACCCCTCTATAGTCAGAGTTTTTAAAAGTTTATGGCATTGCCTTTCCTTGAAAGAACAATGGAAGGTGCTCCTTGTGCAAAAGTCTGGTTAGATGGGGCATCCCATATTAAAGAAATATCCAAGGTTTATCTTATTGCCCCACGCGTGCCTTAAATAGGCACAGGCTCACACAGCCACGTACTTAACAAACAAGCTCAGATTTAAAACCGTGTTAAAGGTATTTCGAGCAAGTGTGGTACAGAAGAAAAAGAGGTCAGTGAGTATTTACACAGAAATATGAGTTATGTCTGAAATGAAGATACACCCTAATTCTCAGACAGCCCTTGGACTGCAAAATAACTGTGTAGTTCCAACAGCGGTGAATGACGTAAAAGCTAAATGTCTAGTGAGGAATTCTACAGGAATCTTTCTTCTCTTGAACATACACTTCTCAGTGTTGCTGTAACTACTGAAGGAGGCTTTCAGCAAAGATCACAAGCTTTGCAGTGTTGGTTAGGTGAAGCAGCAAAACTGCAGATGTTTCTTTGAGCATTTTGGAGTCGTAAAATTCAAAACAAGCTTTATCCTCTCCCAGTGATGGATAGAACTGGGAAGATCTCCCATCAAGCTGTTACTTAGAGGTTGTGAGAGGTATGACATATCTCAGCCTACAGAAAACAAAAGCGCTGAGACGGCTCGAGTTATGTGTCACGACCATGCCCTGTCGCACTCTCTTCTCTTTTCAGGTTCCGATGGAGAAGGCGGCTGGTGGTGATATCTGCTCCCAGTGATGAGGACTGGGCTTATTCCCAGCAGCTTGCTGCTCTCAGTGGACAAGCCTGCAATTTTGGTGAGCCAAAAGAAATTATACTCTTGCTCCTCAAACCCACATCCTTCCTGGTGATGCGATAGATTCCTTTGCTCAAGTCTGAACCCAGACAGTCTGAGAAGTCTGACAACTGAAAAGTTTGCTGTAGCTACTCCAAACCCAAATGGAAAAGATTGTGCTAAGCAGGTAGTACAGCACACCCTGACAGCTAAGACAGCTAAACAATGTGTTCCCTGCAATCATTTGTGTAAGGCAGAGAAGCCTCTAAAGCTTCTCTTCGGGCTTGTACTTCAGGATATAAATCGGGGTTTTTTTTCTTACTGCACAAATTAATGACACCAGTACAGTGCTTTGGGAAGGGCAGGTCCTCTAAGACCCAGCTCAGAAATGGGCCAGGTATCAAGGAGATGCATGGGGCATTGGTAATTTTTTCTTTTCCTTCTTGCTTCATTGCCAATACCTGTAAAAATATTAATGGAAGCTGCTTTAATCCAATAAGGGCCCTCCCATCCCCCTCACTAGGTACTTAAGATCCAGCTACATAGTCAGTGGAGAGAGATGGGCTCGTCCAGGAGGCAATTAAGAGCAAGATCCAGAAACACTTTGCTCTTTCCATTACAAAGCCCAGAGAGACTTACTCCTTAACTTAGCTTCTGAGCAATGCAAATACCATACAGGGACTAGACTCCTGCAACAGAATGAAACAGGTCCCATTCGAAAGCTGCTATTTCAATACATTTCAGTTATGCCTGAAGGGAGATTTGCACAGTATCACTGTTTATTCATAATCACTTGACTTTCATTCCAAGCATCAGCGTCATCTCCTTTGGTAACTACCAAAGTAAGCTGACACGGACCACTGTAAATTGCTTTCTGTAGAACTGAATGTAACCAAAACAGTTCATTGTCTCCACCCTTGGTTAGGGACAGCTTGAAGGAGATCCAGTGAGTTCCTAAAGCATCTGTTCTCAATGAGTGTTTTAACTAAGTGATATGTTTCCAGGCATCTTACCCCCAAGCTGTAAAAAGAGTTACATCAAAGATTTTGTAGATAACATGAACTCATGTTACACAAACAGTTTTGACAGCCCCTAAGGTTTGACAGCCTCCAAAGCAGAGGCAACAGTTCAAGCCCCTGCCCAGAACGAATGAAAGAAGCAAACGCCTGTCACAAGCTATTCCCCACAGTCATTTGGAGTTTAACTGTGATAGGTTATATGACCTCTAAATACTTCTTTGCTCTGTGTATGACAAGTAAAAACTTTACTGGTGAACAAAGCAGTGCAGAAACATTCTGCATTTGGGGAATGGCCTCTGCAATTTACTGCTGTGTCTGACGCTTGTATCCCTATGCTACAGAACCACACCAAGTGCTGTCATCCCTGGGACACTAGCAACAGCTTTTATGCAACTGATGCCACGTTTACTTGACACACTAGCTTATCCCCATGTTTGGGACAGGTGATGTAAGCCTCCACAGAAACCAGTGACTCTTCCTCCTAGAGGGCTGGCTGAGACTGGGCCCTAATTTAGCATGCATAGACCTGGCTGATTAAAATCTGCCCAAGAACAAGCAGAAAGGTCTGGTCTGACTCAAACTCTCCTTCATTTCCTCCACAGGTCTGCGACATATAACTATCCTCAAATTGCTAGGACTTGGAGAAGATATTGGAGGCGTCTTAGAGTTGTATCCAATTAATGGTGAGTGACTGTTCCCAGTTTCTTCAGTACTTCGCATGAAGGGCATTACATAGTGCTGTTTCTTTGCTGTAATTTCTTTAGAGGGCTGAGTATAACTGTGTTTTTCTCTTTGGTTTTGTTTCTTTTAAGAAACAGGATGCAAAAAGCTTTCTTGATGTTCCTATGATAAATATTATATAGCTTCTTCCGGACAGAAAAGCCCGAATATCATCTGGAAGTCATCTCGTGTCTTTATCTCCCACAGTCCCAGGTACACTCCTCTGCCTGCCATGCTGTCAAGGACAAAGGGATGTCTGAGCCTTTTACACGCTCAGGAGTCCGCGTCTGCAGGGCTAACGGAACACAGACTCAGCAGGTTCTCTTATATGGGTCCCTGATTCATGTTCATGGAATGGTTTGAGCTGGAAAGGACCTTTTGAAGTTCATCAAGTCCAGCTCCCCTTCCATGGGCCAGAGACATCTTTCACTTGATCAGGCTGCTCAGTGCAGCCTGGACTTGAACACTTCCAGGGATGGGGCATCCACAACTTCTCTGCATGACCTGTTCCTGTGTCGCATCACCCTCATCCTAAAAAAACTCATCCTTATATCTAATCTAAATTCACCCTCTTTCAATTTAAAATCATTACCCCTTGGCCTGTCTCTATGGGCCCTGGTAAAAGGGCTTTCTCCATCTTTCTTATAAGCCCCCTTTAAGTATTCCACTTGCATCCCAGCAGGCTACTTTCAGGTAGCTACTCTTGTGAGATCTCCCTGTCAGGGTACATTTCAAATGCTACAAGTTCCTCGGCTACCTAATCCCAACAACCGCCTCCATCAGTGGAGGCACAAAGGCAGGCAGGAGCTTATCTGTCCCATCGCCACTCTGACTGCTCTGTACGTGAAAGTATCCTATCCTTCTACCGCAGATAAACATTAAGTCCATGCCTAAGGAAGAATAACAACAGAGGAAACAGGTATCGCACTTCTTCCATCAAAACTCTTACAGCCTCTGCTTACTTTTCACTGAAGGACTTCACGACCTTGGCTACAGTTCCTATTTGTTACGATCAACAGACCTCTTTTCAATTAATGTGAATTCAATACGGGAGATCAGACAAGTAAACTTCTAGCATGTGTCCTCCTGTGAGAACCTCTACAGATCCGCAAGGTACCTTTGATTTGTCCCAAACATGGCCCCTATAGCTTTGTTTGATTCCACTTATCTCTTGTGTGGGGAAAAAGGTAAAGACTTAATCCCTATCCATCCCTGCAGTGACAGTCACAATCCTGCAGACCTCCCCCCAACCCGTTTATTTTACAGACTGCAGCCTCTGCTCACTTGGTCATTTCTCACAGAGTTTATTCCAAACCTGTGACCAACCTTGCTGCCTTTCTGACTCTTTCCCCCAGTGCTGCCATATTCTTTTGAGATGAGAGAAGCAGACTTCCATGCAGTGGTCAAGATGCACACAAACAATAGGTTTCCATAGTGGCGTAATAATACTCTGCTTTGGGTTTTATTATTTTCCTCATGGTTTATAACATCTGTTTTGGCTTTTGACCATTAGTGAGCACTGAGCTAGCCTTTCATGAAACTCTCTTTCATAGCCCTAAGATCTTACTGCCAAGTGATAACGGTCAGACTCCATCTTTCTTATGTGGAGTTAGCAAAATTTTCACCGTGTGCATCATTTTACTTCAATCTGAAGATAATTTCTTCCATCATTTTATTAACCAGTCACACAGTCTTACAAGGGCTTTCTGCAATGCTTCACAATCATCCCCTGCCCTTACTAGTCTGAGTATCCCCACACTCTCAGAACACTTCCTCATCTCCCTGCTCATTCCTTATGTCCGTCATTTACAAATACACTGAACAGCACCAGTCGCAGCACTACCAATCACAAACTTCACTGGCGACCTCCCTCCACTCAAGGAACCCATCATTCACTCCCACCTTTCAACCAAGCTATCAAAGGTCCTTTTGAAGCCTTCTGGAAATCCGCGCAGCTTGTACCAGCCAGACCACCCTTGGCCACCTGCTTGCTGACCTCCTTCAGAGAACCTCAACAAGTTTGCAAGGCAGGACGCCACTTTGTAAGAGTCCAGCTGCCAAGCCAACTGTGCATATGCATGTGTGTATACCTGTGTGTGCGTGTATAGGTGTTCACTGATCCTAGTTGCCTTACAGTTTCTACTCATTTACCCAGCACTGACTTCTCATTTATAAGCCTGCAGTTCACCAGATGTGTGCTAGAACATGTATTTTTATAGTAGACATACTACCTACCACATCCCATGTCTCACATGACAGTTCAAGAGTGAGGCTCTGTACTGCCATAAATGACCCAGCAAATTCATCCTGCAGTTCTTCACACTATCACACTTCAATTCTTGTGATTTCTTTCACTGTGACTGTTTCTCACATATGCCTTCTGCATTACGTGAACCAGTGAGCCAAGCTGCATACAAGCCAAAGAAGTGCATGTGTGTTGGGTGACAAAAAGGTGTGCCACCCTAGTAGCTTCAGCCTAAGACACGTTTACCAAACCTAATCAAACTGTTGAAAATACATCTTTAGTTCACAGTGGAGCAGTTTCATTTCGGAACCAGGAAATCCTGAACTTGTAAATGGCAAGAATCTTAATGTTGCCAACTGTTGGGTTGTATCCTATGTCACGTTGCTAACTCGCTTACCTACAAACCATGATCATTGCCTAAACAAAATACCAATGCTGTTTTCATGTGATCACTTTCTAGGAAGCTCTACTGTAGACCGAGAAGATATCCCAGCTAATTTGGTGAAAGACATTCGAAATTATTTCCAAATTAGCCCAGAATATTTCTCCATGCTTCTAGTTGGGAAAGACGGAAACGTCAAATCCTGGTATCCTTCTCCAATGTGGTCTATGGCGATCGTGTATGATCTGATTGATTCCATGCAGCTTCGGCGACAGGAAATGACAATTCAACAATCCCTCGGCATGCAGTGCCCAGATGATGAGTATGGTGGGTATGGTTACCATAGCTATCACCAGGGATACCAGGAAGGTTACCAAGATGACTACCGTCACCACGGAAGTTACCACCATGGATATCCATACTGAAAAGAGCAACTTAGCCTCCAGCTGCCTCGTGTCTGTCTTCTAATAGCTATCCAAGCAATAGGTGGCCGCTTGCAGAAAGTCTTCCCAGGCCACCTAGGTATCCATGCCTTGTTCTTCCACTGTTCAATCAAAGGACTTCGGTCATTTACCTTCTCAAAAACACAGAAGCCTTTACAGTGAAGCAATTCAAACCAGTAGTATTGAAGCTTTAAACAATAAAGACTCCTTTATATTTTTAAACCTTTATAAACAAAGGGCATCAGCAGGTGCTGTTTGTATTAAAACCAAACAAAAAAACCCACAGCCCCAAGTCCATGGACACTACTGTAGGGCAGGACATGAACTGTCCAACAAATACTGCAATGCTCTTTTTACTATTGTTTTCTAAGGAGGAAAAAATAAGTATATTTATTGGAAAGTGAGATTGCATTGTGCTCATGAAGAGAAGCAAAGAATCACACTTCAGGACTTTCCCAGAAAAGGAAAATTAAAGAAGCGTGGGGCAGGCTCTTTAATAATTATAACAATAATAATAAAATCATTTTGAAGTACCTTGTCTAAAAAGATAGCATCCCTTCTACAGTGCATTAACATTGTAATTAGCTGACTTCATTAATGAAAATACGAATTTATGGCTATGGCAAGATTTGCTCCTATACAATACGACGTAAAGTTCTTAACTACAAAGCTGCTGCATAGCCATTTATTCTCTTAATGGGGTCCATGTTCTCTTACATCCTGCCCACCTAACAGTTAAAGCCAAGTTAATGAGAGCTAAGTGGAAACACCAATCATAGTTAGCACTGTCTGAAACACAGAAAACTGAAAAGCGTTATTTTCATCAGAAAAAAAACGAGGAAAAAAATCTCATTCGCATATATTTTAAATGAGTTGTAACTAGCTCTCTATAATAATGTCTTTAATTAAACTATTGCTCTAAATTTCAAATTTCCTTCTACCTCTTCTTCTCATACCCTCCCCATGAAAAAAATAATCTAGACTAAATGTCTGTAAAATTGTTTGGGAATAATTTGATCTGCTACTAAACCAGCTCTATTTCTGCCACACTTTCTGAAATGGTTTTCTTCTCCCTTCTCATCGGTGTCTTTGGGCTTTGGATCTGTTGCACCACCCTACTCCTCTGAAACCAGCGCCAGGAACTGCATGCACAGCCATGCTTTCAACACCATTTGGATTAGATTTCTGAACACTAAAGACCCAGCAGAAAGATTCAGGAATATCCCGAAGGGAAGGTATCGTGCAAGTATTCTTAGTGGCACAGTGGCCACTTCTAATGATGAAGGCATGCCTGACCAGTCACATTTCTTTTTATAATCCATGACAGGGGTGCACATGTATAGATACGTGTGACAGGGCACTCTTACTAGGTTTTGCCGTCACAGCAGTAGCACAGGAATAGAGAGAAGCTACAGCTGTAAACCACCAGAGCACATCCCACAGTTTGAGTCTTAGCATTTTCCTGATTTTCTTTTGGGTTTTTTTTTTTTTTTCCCAGATGAAAACAGAACCGGGCAAAACAAGTTCACTCAAAACCAGATGCTTTCGTCAGAAAGCTAGTCACAAAAGTCAGACCTTGCTTACCCTTCTGAGTGTCAGAAAGGCAGACCAACGTGGAGAGGTCGCAGGGTCAGTTCTTCCTTAGCTTTCCAACCCTGGTCAGCCCCTGGAGCAGGCTGCCCTCCATATCACAAGGTCTAGTCAGCACAGGGTACAGCTCCTGACTTACCTGTCTCAGGTGACTGGAGCTAAGTGAAGGAAGGCAGGCATTTGACAGAACCATTCTGAAAGGACCTGCTGTCTGCAGAGAGCTTCCAAGCTCTCATTAACTACAGCACTTCCACAGCTGAAAGCAGCAGAGAAATTAAAAAAAATGAATAGGAGCTCTGAAAAAAGATCACAGAACTGAAAGGTTTCTAGAAGGAAATGGGAGGTCCCGTAGCTCAGTTTTAGAAAACAAGTGCTTATTGCATCAGTAGTAAGGTCAGCTGCCTAACTTTCTTTGCCTAAAGCAAAAGCAAAGTGTACCAGACGTCCAACAGCCACCTCCTGTACACAAAAAGAGAAACACCTCTGGGATGTTCTCTTTCAGGTACTCATTTTAACTTTTCTGTAATCTTGTTTTCATGTAATGTCTTTAAATGAAAGCCCTTTTTAAATCACATTACGAACCCTGGGAACTAAATGTCCTGTGCTGAGCAGGAGGAGACAGCTTACAAAAGAGAGTGCAACACCCGACCCACATTGCTTCCCCCCACAGAATTCAAAGTTAAGTTGTGCAAGTACCAAACCCAGCCTAGGCATTCAGTGGAAGTTGCACTAAGAAGACAACTCCAGAGAAGTTGTCAACTTATAAGAGAGGTTGGGATGGGCTCTTAACCTAAACTACACATTCAAATGTTCACAGAATTTTAGGAAGAC
Source organism: Falco peregrinus (assembly GCF_023634155.1). NCBI lineage: Eukaryota > Metazoa > Chordata > Aves > Falconiformes > Falconidae > Falco > Falco peregrinus. Next base: position 86,547,522 of record NC_073726.1, on the reverse strand, counting down.
TCCGTTATTCTGCCTTGTGGTGCTGATTCCTGCCTTCATTACAAACTGGCTCAAAATTACCAGAAACTGATTTACAGCAGTGATTTAAAATCCTGATTTTGCAACCTACCTCTCCTTATTAAAAACTAAAAGTAAAGCCTGAAGGAACATCAAGCCAAAAAATCCTTTCAAAACCAACATATAGTCATCTTAAAGACTATAAGCATTTGGGAGCTACAATACTCCAAAGACTTCATTTTACAAAACACAAATCAAATCTAAAGCACTAGATCTATCCCTGCAGCATCACTCTGAGGATAAACTTACTGAGATTATTGTCTTATTTCTACAGCCCTTAATGGGAAGATTCCACATGACAAAGAAAAAAAATATTCTTATATTTATGTGATTTGATTCAGCTTCAAGAAGGCTGTTTTCATCCCACAGCCTGTCCCTCAAGCACCATGGCTCAGTTGCTACATTCACAATGTAGCTGAAATTACAAAAAAAAAAAAAAAAAAAAAGCGCGCTTTAATTGGCATGTTATAAACAAGGGAACACCTCTCTCTGACTGGGAGGTTTTGTGAACTATTTCCTGAAACCTGGAGGGAGGAACATAACATCCCCAGCAGCAATTAAGTTCAAACGTTTGTGAATCTGGGCTCTAAACTACAGCTTAGAAAAGGTCTCTGCCCAATGCATTCATTAAAGACTATGTGCCAAATGAATGCCGCTCTCCACAAATCTCCCCATAAATTTCCCTATTGTCATCTGAGAGGAAAAATAGTAAGCCTTCCAACATGGAGTAGGTCAAAAAACATACAGTGGAAATACTTAATCAAGTGGGATTCACATGATCTATTTGAAATGTGTAGCTCTATAGAATAGCTCCCCCTTGCTAACCAGGGCTGCTCTCCAGCCAACTATCGTTTACAGTCACTTCCTTTAACAAATTTCTTATACACACCAAATTTGACTATCGCCACAGACAGTACAGCTACACAGAATTGCATGTTTATACTTTCAGGTTACTTTATACACTATTTTTATTGCCACATCAATGCAAATCCTTCCGTACTTTTAGACAGCAGTTAACATGCTTGTTGCTGCAAAGGGGGATATACAGTTCTCTTCCATTATTAAAAGAAACCTGCCTGGCCAATTCAACAGAATCTCTGAGACCTCCAACCTGACGACAACAGAAAGATTTCTACATGTTAGACAGGACCAACTCCACAGTGCAAGTTAACATTGGATCAAAAATTATATACCTGATATCTTTGTGAAATCTAAGACTTTGACAAATACGTCAAGCATGATGGCATCGGTGAAATTTATAGAAGGAAAAACCATTAAGCAGGACAAGAGTTGAAAGCAAGAACTAAGTGCACTTTATAGAACTGCAGAGCAGTATTTCATTTGTCTTAATGCAGATATTGCAGCCAGGAAGGGAAACATATGGGTTTTAAGACAATAATCTTTAGTTTGCTGCTCTGTGGTTAGAGGTATGAGGCTGATTTCTATGTTTTGACTTCACACAAGGCAAAGTTCTCTGGAAAATTTCATGTAAAAAGCTACTGCTCATGTAAATGCAAAGCAATCTAAAGCTAACAATACTTTCCCTCTTCTTGGAAATACCTGCTAAAGTTGGTAGCTGTGATTGAAAAAGGCAATGAACTCAGGCAGGTATCTATTGCAAAGCTGTATGTAATGGAAAAGAAATGAAAATGTCTTACTGCAACTAAGTCTTTAACAGTTTGGGCTCTTTTTTTTTTTTTTTTTCTGTTGAAGTTTCATTTCCCAAAATGGGACACCATAAACAAATGAAAACCATGTTTCTGGAATTTACATTGAAATATGCTTTCTTATTCATTCTGTATAGATGCAAACTAGGATTCCTTTTGTTGAAATATGGCCTACTATACAAGCACAGTGAGTTTAGCTGTAAAACATATTCCAACAGTAATTTCACGTTGTACAGTTATTCTTAATATATGCTAGAAAAAGTTAATACTCCTGGAAAACGGAAGAAATGAGATACTTTAGATTCATAGTTTATAACTTGACAGTCATTGACTGCATATGGAAACAGGCTGTTCCTCTTGATGGATCAATGACAGGAGGTATGTTAATTAATATAGCAATGAGTCATCAATACAGTATGCATAAGTAAGCTGTTATACACAGTGCCTGGAAGCAGGATGGCAGAGGGGAACAAAGGCAGGACTGTCTTCAGTCCACAAAGAAATGCATCACTAACCGATTACTATACACTGTGGTATGAGGCTTTGACACTGAGCTCATTGCTTATCTTCTTAAGAATTCTCTTCACAGTATCTCTCAACTATAAAAGATGCATTTTTGAAGGGAGGAAATTATAAACCAAAATATTTTCCACTGTTCTGAGAGAAGAGGCTTTAGGCACATACCAAGAATCTCTTATCTGCATCCCCTTTCCCTTCCCCCTTTTAAAATTCTCTGAATTATTTGGAACCTATTTTTCATCTCACTCAAAATGCAATCCAGCAGACGCCTCAGCAGTGATTCTGAGATCACTATGCCTGGCACTCTGCAGAACAATTTCTCTACAAAACGAATGCAAGACCTTACCAGTCTGACAGGGTGGAGCAACACCTGTAAACTCAGTCCTCCAGATGTTGAAGGGCATCACTGTAGCTGCATAATACACTTGCTTTCAGACAGCAGCCTCAGTGCAAACTAAGGCTTCACACACTGCCTTTCTAAACACAAAAAAAGACCCCATGATGTATTCATGCTGTGTAACACACTTTTGTTTTATTCAAGCTCTTTCAAATTTAGGCCACATAAATTGCATGTAAAATTCACTATTTGCTACAAAGGCATGCCAAATTTCCATTTCCCCACACACTGGAAGACAGGCACACAACAGTCTCACACTGAAAATGTGAGGAGATCTAGTGGCTGAAGCCAGTAAAATCTGTTCTGCTCTCAGTCACATCAGAGAAAATCAGAAAGAAAGGACTCCATAGGAGTCAGTACAGAGTTACACGGATGTACAAACACAAATGAAGACAGAATTAAGACCATTCAAACTCAAATCTGCTCGACAGATCAACATACCCTTAACACAAATTATTGATTTTTTATACATTCTTAAGTGAAAATTTGATGAGGTTGGTTCAGAAAGACTCTTCTACTCAGCCACAGATATGTCAATCTGAATTGCCAAAATACAATAAACCAGTCAATATGCCCCATTATTTATGAGGTTATTAGTAACATCATAAGTCCTGAAAAGAAAACTTACTGGACCATTTGTACATTGGAAGATGCAACAGAAACATTAATCAACACTCATACCACTTCTGCAAGGTGGAGAACTGTATTATCTCTGCTTTGCTAACCAAGGAATTCATACACAAAGTTGCAGTGACATCAGACAGTCAACCGAAGTGGTGAAAGACATATGGTTATAGTCCAGGGCTGCCTTCCACAACGTAGAACATCATCCAGACTACCGAGTCCAGGGTCCAAGCCTGTTCTTGTTTTCATCAGTTACAAATATTACCTCTTTCAGCAGATTTTGAACTCCTGATTTACATGGATAGGAAGAGGGAATACAACTCTCCATACATATAGCTTGAATGTTTTCCTCATCCACCTCTAACATCCAGCACCAAAATAGTCTCAATTGCTCCACAAGTGGGGAAAAATAACCCTTCTCTATGTTAATAAAATATGAACGTTCTCTTACTAAGAGTAATAAGCACTCCCCTGAGCCAGCCTTGTGCTAGAGGGACTCTTCATCTGTATCGATGTCACTGCTTGGTTTGTTCAATCTCTCAAATTCTTCTCCATCCTACAGGAACCAGAAGCAAAAGAGAACAATGTGAGCATTGTTATTAATACCAAAAAAATAAAAAAAAATGTTGAAGGCATCATTTACATAAAACAAGACATTTTATTTTAAATCTCTTATCAATGTGTTGTAATCTTGCTCTAGGATATATATGCTTATAAAAAACATCCCCTGTATCTTTACCATTTTCCAGTGACTCGCTCCCTAGCCTATTCCTTCATCAGGAAGCTTGCACACATAGTGTTATTTGTTTTTACTACAGCTGCTCAATGTAAGCGCTAAAATAGATAACGCCTGGTACACCAAAAATATATGACTTTGTGTTATTTACTTCTTATTAAACACAACCTGAAAAGGCACCAGGTGCAATTTCTGGAAAACATCTCTTCCAAGTTTAACGTTTCTTGGCAATACATGGAGACAGCACTCTCTTCTGGTTGCGACACGTATTACAGAAAACAGCTGTACACGCATATTAAAAATACAGACATGAACCCTTCCCCGACAGACTGACTGCTGGGCTCAGCTGAATGACATATCAAAGAGCAAGCCTGCCATGCTCTGGTTAACTAGATTACTATTCAGATTAAAACAAAACACACTAACAGGCCTGGGGGAAACGTTTTGTAAGAAAAAAACGTGTTAAAACTCTATGTTTAAACACTACCTTTTGGTCTTCAGGTATCTTTGACTGTTAAGGCTGAAAGAACATCAAATCTACCAACTCCTTCATGATATAGGCTCGGCTACACAGATTTATCCATTCTACTTAAGTACAATTACTTCCCAGGCTTCAATTTCTGGATACCCGGTGGCGTATTTTGGTTATAAAGGTTTCAAGGAAGGATTTGTACAAACGTAACATCACTTGTGGAACTGTCTATAGTCACAGCAGGAAAGCAATGCTTACTTAAGCTTCATGAGCTGAAAAAGTGGAATATGCAAAGCAACACCCAATCAATGTAAAAGATTTTGAGAAATACCCAGGGGGTTTTGTGTTTCAGGGATGAATCCGGTCATGTAAAATGAATCTTCCAAACATTCCATGGTGTAAATGGAGGTGAAACAAACGAGAAACCAGAGGTGGCAAGAACTGAAAAGCCTTACCCCACTTGACCTCTCCCATGCATCTCCTTTGACGAGTTTGCCCCTTTCCCGCAGAGTGGCATATTCCAGGCCTCTTGGTTTACTGGCATTATAGATGAATATGGAGAGAAGCACTACAGGAGCTTCCAAAAAGAACTCTAGAGAAGGCCTGAAGTCAAAGATGATGAAAGAGACGGTGGTGATGATAACAGTGGTGATCTGAGCAGTCATAACATGGAACATATTGTCTCGGAACTTCAAGATGAAGGCTACAGACAGCCCCAGGAAAGCTGTGACAAATATGAGAGCCACCGAGAAGATGTTGTGCCCATAAAAGAAGCCGCAGTTCCCTATCTGCCTCCGGTCCTTGTCCCGCAACCCCAGCATAAGCCCATTGAACAGCACCCCAAACGCATAGAGCTTGCTGTTCTGCATGAAGATGCTTTCAGCATGCTGATCCCCATCTTTCAAGATCTTTTCATTGTAGATGTTAGCCAGTGCAGAAATGAAGCACTGCACTAGAATAAGCAGATGGCCCAGGCTGAGGCGGAGAGGCTTCAATGCTCCTGCCATGGTACTGGTGACATTCCACTGGAAGCTGTGAAGGAAACTTGGTGCTACACAGTTGCCCTTTTCCAAGCATGCTTCCTCGGGTCCGGTATAGAGAAGGCAGTGGTTAGATGGACTAAAAAACATACTGTGATGGAATCCGTGTACAGCCAAGCTTTGCTGATGGCCTCCAGTTCCTAGAGTCAGGGCAACGATGGACAGGAATAAAATCACCAGAGATGCCCACTGTACCCAAGAGAGTTTTCGCCTAGGAGTAGACAAAAAAAGCCACCAACTTCAGAAACACAGTGGCACAAATTAAATTACAGGAGAACAAGCTCTATAAAACACATGAAAGACATCATGCCACAGGGTAAAGAAACAGATGCAAAGAAAAATCGTGTGTTTTTAGAATCAAGACTAAAATGCCAAAATGCAGCATGCTTTGCTATGGCAAAGGGGGGCCAGGCTAGAAATCACAGAAATACAAAATGGAGTAATCTGTAGAGACAATTTAAGGGAAGTCTTTCAAGATTGTGTTAATTCTAGATACTAACAACTTAAAAGCAAGCGTTGTCTCCATCTGAACACAGGTCTGATGGATAAAAAGAAGTCACAGACATTCAAATAAGTACCCTCTGTCTTGGGTAAACTCTCACTACATTTCACTTTTCCCCCATGATTTTGTGCCCTTTTCTAGTATTTTATGATGGTAAATTATTTAAATCTACGAACATAATTTATAAGACCGTTAGAATGATTTATACTATTTTTTCACTCAATCCAAGCCTCTTTAACTTGGGGAAAATCAAAAATTTGGATGATTAAGTAAACTGTGACATCACAGGAAACAAAACTAAACAAATGAGAAAAAGCATTTCAAGTCAGACTATCAGACACTGTTTTGGTATATTAACACCTGTAGGAAAGGCATCTTTGCTCCATGTTCAACACAAGTGACTTTTCGAGTCATATCATTCCCCTGTCAGTCTTTTCTGAATCTAAATCATACCACACAGAGCACAAATCAGGTGAAGCTGAACATATATGACAGAGCGTCTGGCTTTTGTCACATGAGTAACAGACATACAATCACTTTTTAAAACTTACTGTGCAGTTGACCAGAAACACATCAGGGCTAGCACAATATTACCAAAGACACCACTATCTTTCCCTCTTAAATACCCCCTCTTGTTAGATGACATTCACATTCAATTAAGAATTACAGCAGACTGTAAAGAAATACTGCTAATCATGACATGTGAGATTTAATGTTCAAAGGAAAGTACCCAAACCTTAATTCTGACCATCCAACAACTATATAATCATGATTTCAGTTGTTCTATTACAGCTGACCAAACATGTGGAGATACGTAAGGAATCCCAATAAACTATTATTTCCTGCATCTTCAGATGTAGAAAACAAAGCCGTCTCTCCAAGTTGGTATAGCCACAAGAAAAGAGAATTACTGTTCCCATCAAACAAAGAGAAAGAATGTAGCTTAACTTCTTCATCAATGCTAGGAAGATATAAAATTTCATTTACTTTAGTAAACACTACTTACTTTAGCACTATTCTGAAGAGAAGAGCCGTTGTTATAATGACAAAATTTGAGAAGAGTACAGCCATTGCCTAGAAAGAGGAGGAGGGGAACAAAGTTATACTCCAGACATAGTATGGCTGTCAAAAGCCCACCAACTTGAAGAGTTCACCGTTCAGCAAGGTGCCAGAGTGAAAAGCATCATCCTGATATTGAACTTTCTTCCTTACCCAAGTGGTAGAACAACACGCCCCTAAAACAACATTCAAGTCCATTTCAGAATGTCAGGTAAACCACAGAGCCGAAGTTCCACTGTAGTGGGGAAAGCTGCACTGAAACAAAGATGTGAAGAAACCAACCCAGCGGAAAACTTACTTAACAAAAAAGAAAACGGTGTAGTTTTCTGTCAGATCAGTTCCCCAGCCAGGTTGACCAGTCAGCTGCAAAAAGAGCTGCATCAGCACAAAGGAGGAAGCTGCTTCAAAATGAAAAAAGAAAAGAATAGGAGAAGGCAAGGCTGCTTCTCGCTGCAGTGCCAGCTTGCAGCATTCATGAAATTCCAGATTTGCACAAGGTACTTGCAGATAATAAAACTTCTTGTATGCCAAATGCATTTTCTGCATCATTTATCAAAGGTAAGCAGGTACTCAGCTTGAATTTTCAAGACTGCAACTATACAAAAAAAATTAAACTATTTTAAAGTATAACTGAACACAACCCTGAAGTTCCTGTCTAATTTGGGAATAGCTGTATAATAATGACAGTGCCCTAATCCATGGCCACGGCCAAGCTGCAAACTCCTTGTGGCAAGGACTGTCCTTTTGGTCTCTGTTTTAGACGCTCCATACTGGGACACTGAACCAAGAAAAGGCTCTTTTAGGCACTGCAGTTACCATTAAAGATCAGAATCTACCAGGACCATTGGGGAAAAAAGGTTCTTTTGGGGAGGAGGTGGGGGTGTTTCTGAAAATGTGTGTCATTCAGGGATGCCTTGTGTAGTTGATACACATACAAAAAAATCTAAGCATCTTTAGTCTTTTCTCCAACTCAGCCTTAGAGTGAGGTCACTTTTTTAGACAATTTTACACAAAACCACATATGGACTCAGAAATGTAAAACACAGACTTTATCTTGAGCTTTTTCATCTGTATTTCCACATTCCCAATTCTGCACAGCAGAGCCGTTTTCATTTACCAGAGGAAAAGCACAGGCTCTTTCTTTTCCATTATCTTAGTTCCACTCTATTCCAACATACTATCTCATGATTAATATATCTCATGAAACACCACAACACAAGGCCTCAGGTAAGCTGAAAATTGACACGAGACATCTGCCTAAGAAAACACAGCTTAATTTTCTAACTTGCAAGTTTACAACTCAATAAATATCTGTGTTAGGTGAACACTGTGGAAGGAGAAAAATACTGAACAAACAAGTGAATCTGGCAGACACCACTCTAGAAAAAAGAGGCTTGGTGCAAAATGTACAAGTGTTCTGTGTATACTCTGGTTTTGCTTTACAGTCAAAGCCCCCCATCCAACATCTCTGGTAACATAACACAATCAAAATATATAGCAGGACAGTTACAAGGAACTAATTTTGAGTCTGTTTTGTTCTCCAAAGCCTCGAGGGACTTCTGCCTTAGATGAGGAGGAGTAAGACAAAAATTTACCAAAGATCATTGTGCCACTATTTCACATGTCACAAAGTCTCTACAAAGTCAAATCTTACCACTACGAAATGTTAGCCACTGAAAAGTATCCATAGTTATAGCTGAAGCTTCAAGAGAAAAGTCTCACCAAAGCAATTCCACACTTCAAGCAACTGCTCACCCAGGTACTACTTAGTCCCAAGCTTAGTTTTTTAAGTCACATGAAGCCAGTTCAGTCAGGTGTGGCTGCCTTCTTTCAAGCATCTTGCCCCTCTGCCTTTACACTTACATGGTCTTCTACACTGTCCAGGTATTCTGTCTTACAGGTATTTTAGTTATCTCTTTTAGCACTTGTTTACCATAATGTTAGAATTTCAGCTAATCCTTATAAAATATATCCAGTTAAAAGGTGTAAGGTGCTAAGAGTTCTAAAAAAGAAGAATCTCAGAGCACATAGGTCCTGAGGGGAGAGAGACAGGGTGTGTGTGTAAAATATAAAACCTATGCATATTACAAAAGATTACTTTAACTGAGCCAAATCAAGTTGCTTAAGAAAGCAATATTGTTTATGTAACCTTCTAAACATCAGGCTTTGCTATTACAAACACTATAGCTGAATTTCCTTCCTGAAGTAAAAAAACCCAATCAAACAAAAAACCCACACATGGCAAACCACGGAACCAAGCTCCCATGCATGTTATTTTAAGATATCTGACTCTTGATTTAATTAGATTTTTTCCAGACAGGTCCTATTCCAGACACTCATCTGTCCCTGACAGAAATGTACACCTAAAAGGACAATATTTCAAAGACAAATTAAAAAAAGAGAAGTAACAGAAACATTTATATTTAATTTTAACGTCAAACAGGGGCAGCCACAGTATTTTATAGCAAGCACTAACCATCTGTTTCCATGTAACTTCAAACACAGATTCTGAACCAAAAATTATCCTAGCATGAAAATAAAAGAAAGCACAAGAACTGTACTATTTACTGAGCATATGCAGATTCATCCAAAAGGATGTAAGTACCTAGAAGAAAGTACCAATTAAATTTTGTGCTTAAACATAACTACAAACAAATGTAAAAATTAAGAGTCAGAGTTTTCTTCCTCCTCTCCACAGTTCCTGTTACACTTCCTCCATTTGTGGGGTAACATTTATTCACTTTTCTTTGGAGTCAGTGTGAGAGGAAAACAAGTCATTATGTGAAGCCACACAGAGTGGTAGAAGCTGCACAGAAAAGTGCATGTCAAATACTAGCGAGATAAGCAAATGCATTAAAAGACAGAGTTGAAGAAACCAAAGGAGGGAAAAGCACTAAAAACCTGCCTAGTACTTAAGCAATTCAGCCTATTTCTAAGTCAATTCAGATGGAGAAAATACACAGACAATGTCCTCTACTGAGAGCTGTACAATACTGACTAGTGGGCAAGAGTATGGAAAAGTCTGGCTGGTCAGTTAACAGATCATTCTTTTACCTGTAAATCTTGCCTTGCCAGCGTTACAACTGCAGATAGTCTAAGGGCAATGTTACCAACCACTAAGAGATCGGAAGATACTTTACTCAGTGTATGTATACTTACTGGCTGGAGGTAGGACAGTACGTAGAAGACAATCAAGTTATCCAAAAAGTAAAGAAAGGCAGGAATTGACCATTTCATGGAATTACAAAAATTCTTCCAGGAAAGACATTCAAAGGGATGATCCAAACAACCCTCTACAAGGAAAAGAAATCAATAAGAAAGATATTTTTTGTCGTATCAAAAGCCCATTCCCTTGTAACAGAATAGGTACCACTGTTCTGTTTTCAGGAACACCGCTGGACTGAAAAAACTAAGGTACCACAGTCCTCTGACACCATAGAGGACAAACCTAGGGCAGAAAACACAACTAGAGCAGCAATCCTGCATGTACAGGCATTTACCTCCTTGCTTCAGCAGAGAAAACATCATATTACCCCCATCAGAATATTCGTCCGCTGGGAGCAAAAAACCAATCAATTACCAACCATTCTTTGAGGACCAAAAAGCACCCTGAAGTCCCCACACAATAGCAACATCATTACTGAGTATTATCTTCTGATGATTATCAGTCAAATCTCAAACTGAAAAAACGACACAGAAGCAGATCTGTGTATATAGCACCCCAAAGACAGCCAGTAATGTCAGAAACGCAAAATAAACCAGAACTCAGTATCTGCAGCACACAGCACATGACCTGGGTAAAACTAAAACATATTGGAAGAAGGATGAAAGAAAGGACAAGCACAAAGAACGATATTTACTTAGGTATTGAGGACACACGCATGACGAGGAAGGCTGTGATAAACCTTAGACTACTCTACAGCTGGTGACAGAAGTACTTTGTTAGCACAGGTTTAAGACTACACAATGTTATCTAATCGTCTTCTGAACCACCGACACACTGAGTTCAGCGAAACTCAGACATCTGGAAGAAAAAAGTTGGGGAGGGGGCAGAGAAGAAAACCAGAAAACGTACTCAGCAGTAGCCAAGGATGGCACACACTGACTGAATACATTTACTGTCTTAGGTATGTCTGTACTAAATGGTAGAGGTGAAAATTTCATCAGCTAGCCAGAGCTGCAGCCATCAATGTGGAGAAGCCAACAAAACCAGCAGTTCAATTTAACATGAGTCTCCAGTGCCTTACACCCTCTTCCAATGTCAGCGTCTGTTCTCTACCATTTTAAAATACTATGAAGTAAACCTCTCATCCTTTCTCCATCAGGACAGAAAGTCCAAGAAAGAAAAAAGAAAAACGGCCTGCAATGCAAAACCAGTAGCTAGTGAAGCCTGGCACTGCTTTCTCTGAACAACAGCTCCAAGATTTGTCTTCACAACAAAGCTAACTTGAATTCTAACATTGAATTCTAACATTGTTGCTTCTGACTCAAATACCACTAAACACACACAAAGCCTCTTCAGTAGAAGGTGGCAGTGTTTTTAAATAAAAGCAGTCAGAACAGAGGCCAATAACGGCCAATCCTTGAGTTAGAGCAATTTATAAGCTTATGTTCGGTCATGACTTCAGCAAGGTGATTCCTATTATCCTTGCATGATACCATATTAAAATTCTGAAAATGTTAAACTTTGTTACACTTTCTAATTCAACTTACCTGTCTCCACTTCAGCTACTGCACACACGCAACTCAAGAACACCTGAATTTACAGTGCAAAGTAGAGTTATAAAAGTATAGTTATAACTCTGCATGGAGGACAATTCCAGTGAAACTTACTATCAGGACCTACTCCATACTACTACATGTATGTAAATCCATCATTAAAAAAAACCAAAATGCCCCCACCCACCTACCCACCAAAAAAAACACCCACCAAAAAAAGAGATTTGAAGTAAAGAAAATCTTAAGCCAACACATTTTAGTTATTTTAAACATAGGTACTCACCCTTTTTCTTAACCCATAGTGCCAATACCACACACAGGACCAGTTTTACTACTTCAGAACATATGTTCACTGTTGTAGGAAGGTAATCGTATTTATTATCTGTGGGATTCAGCAAATCATAGAAAGCACACAATCAGATCCTGTCTCCTGCATCCCTAATTAGAGCAATAAATTATTTTAACACACACCCCCAGTCCCAATTTTAGCCATTTTCCATAAATGCAAAAGGTTATGCCAGCACTTTCATTATAAATATTCCAATTTTTATGATATACAGCTTCCTGAACAGCCTCCTTTCCGGGTTGAAGTCTTTCCTTATTTGGTCTCTTTCACAGTCCCAAACCATTGGCTTACCGCAGAACTTTTTGGAATAACTCAAGAACATCTATGTTTTAAAGAAATTTAAAAAAATGGGAATGTTTTCCCCAAACAGCAATATGCTATTTTTTCCCCTCACAAAAACCAGCTTCCAGATGACGCAGCCTTCTTCCAGGACTGTATCTTTGTTAGCATACTTTGCTAAAACTTGGCAAAAGGAGAAGCAGTAATACCAGCCAGTTACAGCACACCCACTATGATACCACTTTCCTCCTAAGCCTGTTGCAAGACAAATATTTCGGTCAAGACATGTACCATCAATAGTACTTACACAACAATTTAGTTTTTGAAAATCAGCTATAAAATAATTCACTACATCTTTTAAGGGTGAATCTCCACAGGGATCATACACCTTGCAACCCAGATCATTGCTTTATGTTAGACCAGTGACTATACAGAAATTTTTCCAATATAAAAATACACATCGCTATTTACATAATAGAATATTTATGCCGGGAGCTCCACAGGTGGAGAACTAGGCTCTTGAGTATCCATTTCACTCCACACAAACTCCTTCTTATTCAAGGTACATGACGTTTATTGCCCAACAGCACCTTCATTGGCGGAATACTTCATCAGGAGGATTCGACTTGACCCCAACACAATAAACACCCCTCCGAGCAGAAAGGTATAGCTGGTTGTCTTGGAGCAAAACACAAATCGATTACAGCACTTGGTCTTCATTCTGCTGTCTTACTGTCAATGCCCTTTGGATGACAAAATCAAAAAATACATTGTAAGCAGTGCTTCCAAAAACTGATTAAACAAGGTGAAATGTGTGTATTTCCCTGCTTTGTGTTATTTTATACAAAGATGCTTAGATTACAAGCCATAATCTCATTCTGCAGTGGTTGGGGGGTGCGTGGGTTGCTTCTGTTTAAATAAAATTAGGAGAGAAAGAGAAGGACACTATGAGAACCAGTAAAGGGGGATAAACAACGTACACACAGCAACCCAAAAGACGGCACAGAGGCCAGTTTGCCAGAAGACTGCACCTATGGAACACTGATTAGTTTAAAGGATTAATCAAGATACAAGATTATTTTTCTGTAATAGTTTTATAAGTGGCTTTGTTCCCAATTGCAGCAAGGAAAAGTTTTGCAGCTGTACAGCGAGCGCAGCATCTCGGAGGTCACCTGGCGGTTACTCAGCACGGGCCCGTGCCCAGGAGGCAGGGGAGGAGCAGGGATGGCCGGGGGCAGAGCTACCTCCAGCGCTGCCGTTACGTCTCACCGACCCGTTAACGGGCTCCCAGGCCTGAAGAGCCAGCTACCAGCCGGCCAGCGCCGGGGGGGGCTGGGGAGCCCCTTGGGGCGGCTGCCGGCGGGGCGTGCGTTAACGGCTGCCGCAGCTCGCGCCGTTCCCCCGGTTCCCCCTTCGAGCCAGGCCCCGAGCGGCGGCTCCGCGGGCCCCGAGGGGCCACAGGCCCAGCACCCACCTGGCGGCGGCAGCGCGGCCGGTAAGCGCCACCGAGCGCCCCCCGCGCTGCAGGAACACCCGCCCGGCGCTGCCGAGCGCCGGCTGCCACGTCGCTACCTCAGGTTGCGGCGGAGAGCGGAGGCGGGGCCGCGCACGGTGAGCCGGGCGGCAGCGGCCCGGGGCTCAAGCGCCACGGCCAAGCACAGCGGGCACAAGGGGGGTCCCGGGAGGCCGCGGCACCGCGCTCCCCCCTCACCCCCGCTGCACGCCCCCAGCGCCCACCACCAGGCCCCTCCGCCAGCCCCTCCGCTTCCCCCGCCGCACCGCAACCGGCGCCGCGGCCGCGCCCCCTCCTCCCCACCGGCCTCACCTGGCGGGGCGGGGCCCTCCCGCCCGGCAGCGCGCGCCCCCTGGCTGGCCGCCCAGCGCGGCCCCGCGCGCCCCCTCATTCTCTTTGACAACCGGCCGCCGCCACCGCCCCGCCCACGTGACCACGGCTCCACCCACCCCCCCGCTCCCCACGGCCGGCGCGGCGCGCATGCGGACGAAGAGCCCCCCCAGCACCGTCCCGCCTCGTCGCGCGCACGCGCCCCGGGGCGTTAGGGCCGCCGCTGGCCCGGGCCCGCCCCCGCGCAGGCGCATCGCCGCCGTCACCGGTGCGCGACATGGGGTGGGCGGAGACGGAAAAAGCCCAGGGAAGGGCGGGGGGGGCGCTGTCATGTGACCCGCTGGGGAGGGGAGGGGAGGGGGGCGGTGCTGCCGGGGCGGCCGCCGCCGCGGAGATCGTTATCCGAGGGGCGGGGGAGGCGGCTGTCCTCTTGGTGGGGCCTGCCGGCAGCATGCAGAACGTCATCAACACGGTGAAGGGGAAGGCCCTGGAGGTGGCCGAGTACCTCACCCCCGTGCTCAAGGTGCCTGGCGGGCGGCGGCGTGAAGTGAGGGGAGGCGCGCGCCCCCTGAGGCGCTGGAGTTGTTAAGGGCGGGGGGGGCGATAGGGACGGGGAGGACGCGCCCGCTCTTGCGGAGGGGCGGCCGCGAAGCACTGAGCCGCCGGCGTCGCGGGTAACGTTGAAGCGGCCCCGGCGTCCCGTTCCCCACCCCCCCACCCCCCGCCGGGTGTCGCCCGCAGTGCGGCCGCTGGCTTGTTATGGCTGCTCCCGCCTGCGCCGGCATTGCCCTGCCGCACCGGTGGGCTGTGAGGGGCGCCCGGCCTCCCCGGGGCTCGCTCCGCCTCGCCGGAAGGCGGCCGGTGGCGGAGGCTTAGTTCCTCGTCTGGGCCCTAGGAGCTCCCGTTGCGGCGGCTTTACGCAGCCGGCGGGGGGTCTCCGGGAGTGCGGCGCTTACTCCCGGCCCCGGGGGAGGCTGTGGCGGCGGAGCCATCGGCCCTCGTCCTGCGCCGGGGCGTGCGGGGTGGAGGGAGGGTGGCTTGGAGCTCACCGCCCAGCGGAGGTGGGAGCACTCACCTGGGACGTGCAGGCCTTCGGACACCAGGTGTTGCTGGTCCTGCTGCTCCAGGAATAACTTATTTGTTGCTGTTTTCTGTTAAAGGGGCTAAACTTTAACTGGTTGTGTGACCAGGAATGGAAATCCAAAGGTGCTCGTGTACTGATAGGCTTAAGCCTGGTTTCAGGAATGCGTTGCAATGGTTATTTTGGGTAAGAGTGCAACTTCTTCAGCTGACATAAGACCCAGGGCCTGAGAAACTGAAAAGTCCTTGACTTAGTATAAACATTACTTAACAACAACTAAAAACATCAGTGTGTTATCAGCATCGTTCTCATACTAAATCCAAATCACAACATTGTACCAGTAACTGAAAATTAACTCCATCCCATCTGAAACCAGGACGATATCCACCCCTTATTCCATACCATTTATGTCAGGCTACGCTTTCCAACACACCATCACTTTCCCAGTCTTTTGATAGAAACGTACGGTTATTATTCCCTTAGGCTATGGACTATCTCTCTAAAAGTCCCATTGAGTTCGTTTAGTCCAATGTTGGGCTCCGTAACAGTCTGTCAAGGCAGGAAAGATGGTGCTAGGTGTTGCCTTGTATGTTGAAACCAGTTCTGATTCTATCACTGCTGCACTTGGTCTGGTTTCATCAGAGTTCATTCTTCGTTAATGTGGCAATTGGGAGGAAGTCAGGTTCAGGTTTGCAAATCCGGAATGGCAGACGGGCACTGCGTGCATACAGAAGTGACAATGTACAGTGTTGTATAGCAATTAGCATCACACAATTTGATTTATTGACTGTTTTCACCCAAAATCGATTCCCCTTGAGGGGATAATTTTCATTATGTGAGCAGGTCTAAAATTATGTAGCATAGCTTATTTCTGTATCGGTGTTACTATATTAATACAAGCCTCTGCGTTAAAGTAATTGCGAATAGTAGAAATGGGCTGTTTAGTTCTTGAGAGTGAATTGTAATAGCCTCCTTGTAAAGGTGGACAGCACATCTGTTATGATTCCTGTTGTTGCTTATTTAGGTGGAAACAAATCTTAAGTGTTTTCCTGCAGTTGTTAGACTACATCCCATCTTACGCCTCCTATTTACAAATGCTTTTTTATGTAAAACCCACCTTTGTGTGTGAATGCTTAACTTGTCAGCAGTTCTTTCACTACTGATTTTCACATTTTTCCATGTTTTTGAAAAAATACTTCTACTGTAATCGTTTATAACAGTAGCCTCTCTGCCTGTGGTTTTATGGTGTGACTTTCTATATACCTTGTACTCTGCAGCTTTAGATCTTTGGGCAGAAGACAGGGATACTTAATTATTAATTGAACTTGTCCCTCTGTGGTATATAGTACGCCCTTACCTGGATAGTGGACCTTTCTAGAGTTGCCCACCAATGTGACATATATGGGATGCAGTGAAGCTGTGGGGTGGAAAGGTGAAGTGACCTGTTTACCATAGTACAGTTGCTGTTGCACAGCTGGTGTAATAATGGAGGAATTCTTGTGCCCAGGTGTTCTACTGGGAGAAGGCAGAGTAGAACTTCCACAAATGGGAGGTGGTAATATTATGTGTATGTGTTCCCTTTAAAGGGATTGAAATAAATTCTCCAATTTGGTAACTTACGAAAGAAACTAGACCTGTGTCTCGCTGATTTACCTACTACAGAATATACAGAGATGAAAAAGTGCATTATTTACCCTCAGGGAACAGAGAGTGGATATTTTGTATGTTTTTCTTTGTGTAATTCCAGAAACACAAGTTTGTTCATGTTGCCTACAGCTTGTAGTTAATTTTGCAGTTAAATAGTAAGTTGTCTCCACTGTAGTGTTGCATAGTGTGTTATTGAGAATTCTCAGTTTTACAGCAATTCAAATTGCAAAATTAGGGTTGTTTGAGTTTCTTTGGTTTCTGTTAAATAGCATATAGTGATGTTATGGTATTTATACAACTGCTGGTTTGCTTTTCTTGATCTTGTTCTTAAATGTCATCTTTAGAAATGAGGGAGAAAGGAAGTAATCAGTATGAAACAGGTGTGCTTATTTCCTTGTACATAGCACGAGTGATAGCATTACACCAGGGCAAAGCATCAATAACCAAGTCAAGCAGTGGCTGGTTTTCTTTAATGGTTTCTTAATGGTTGAATAAGGTGAAGTTGTAGCTAAAAGTGAGGTACTTTACAGTTCCTGCTTTTAATCTTGATAGAAAAAAAATCATGAGTTCTTTAGGGAAAGAAGTTATTCAGTAATTGATGATGCATAAACTTGAAAAGTCAGCTATGCCATGGTTGAAATTTTATCCTTTTTCAAAAGCCATTCTTAGGTAGCTCTAATGCTGAGGAACAGTAGGTTTCCTTGGTGCTTGAGATTTTTCTGAAATGAAAAACCAAACAGAAACTACACTTATTCTGTATTTAAATATGCTAAAAGATATTGTATCCTTAGACTTCATAACTGTTGTCTTTAATGCAGAAGTACTTAATCTCTCCGTGCAGAAATAAGTCATGTTGCTGCTTGCCATCAATTCTGTCGTCCATTAAAAAACATGACAATATAAGACAATCAGAACTGTTTCCATGGGATGCATAATAAAAGCACAGAAATTACTATATAAAAAAAAGCTAAAACTAAAGACTTTCTACATAACTTTTCCTACCACAGACAAAAGTCAGTTTGGTCATTCATTTCATGGCCTTTCTTAACTGCAAAGCATCATACCGATGCATTGCAGTGCTGTTCAGTGCCTAAACTAGTCCCAAAGTCCTGACTGTGAGAAACACTAATTCCAATTTGTCTCTTACTGGCAAATGTAATATTCAGTGCCAGGGATCTTTTCTTCATTACTGATATAATTGACTAGCAAAAAAAAAAAAAATACTTTGTGATCTTTTTTCATCATATCCCACATTCTGCTACAAGTAATTTTGCTGAGCCTTGCATTATAGGATATGGAAGTAAGCTGCCTCTCAGCCCTGCTAGTGGTTGCCTCCAAGCAGATTCACAGATCACTGTGGACAGAGCTAGTTTCAAGTCAAAACCAGAGCAGATGTTTGTCTTACCAGTAAAGTGGGGTACTTTGATTTGTCAGCAGTTGTCAAAATTTCTAAACTTTCTTTATTGCAGGAGTCCAAGTTTAAAGAAACTGGAGTAATTACACCAGAAGAAGTAAGTATTTAGAAACGTTGAAATATATTTTGAAAGTAATGATAAAATTTACTCAAAATGACTGTGTTAATCTCAAGCAGTTCATGTCTTTGCCAGCTAATTATTGCTTCTTGGCACAGTTTCCGCAAAGTGGAAGTTCTAAATGGCCTTTTTACTCTATAGATGAAGTAGATAAACAGAATTCCTCTTGAGATGATACTTGACATCTGAATGTGGGATGCTTTTTTCCTGTATTATGCTGTGAGAAGCTTGTGAGGAAGCTCGTGCTGGGTCAATAGCTCTGTTTTGTGTCTTGGAAGTTCAGGACTAGAACAGGAATATATCAATTTCAGAAGTCTCTTCCATAACCAACTCAAAGGGGAACTTGTATCTTGGGAATAGTCTTTGCTTACTTCTCTTTTGGTCCCTTCCAAGGCTCTGGCTAAATTATTACATGTGCTTGTCCGCACCACATATCCAGTAATTATTATTTTTTCCCTCCTCTTCTCTATAGGCTGCTTCAGGCTGGTTGTATTTTGGATTGCAGCCAAGCAGTTGTAGTTTTTTAAGGAGTCTGATGGGAAGAGAAATAAACAGATGTTTTTTCTAGAATAGTAAAAACACTGATTGTGCAGTGCTGTTTTGACTTCCCTGTTCTGCTTTTTCTCTTATTAAAGTGCTGCTGTTCTGAAAATACATTGTCTTTACAGAGGTATGAGAAAACAATATTAAGACTGTTAGGTAGAATGAAAGAAAAATGAGACTGAATGCACAAATGTGAAGATGAGATGGAAAAAGATGGAACAAATGATGACTGATGCAGGTAGATAATGTGGACAGAAGCACTTTTTCCTAACGTTGGTACCTAGCATTTTTTTGTTATGTTGCATGGCAAGCAAGAACTCGTGCTTTCTATGATCCAGAAGAGTAGTGCCTAGAAAAACAGGCTTAGCAACATGTGTTCTGCTGTTCTGATAACCATACAGATGTGTGTGTGTATAGAAATGCTTATATATTATATAATATGTTTGTAATTATATTGTATATAAAACACGTATAACAGTGAAAGTCTAGACAAATGTTCTACTAATGCTTAATCCCTTCTTGACCTATGGGAGAAAGTTTTGCAGTAGTACTGGAAGAAAAGGTACTTTCTGTTGAACATGGCAAGAACCACAGTATGTTGTGTTAAAGTCTGCACCATTTAAACACTGTTAAGAATGTGAATGGCCTGTGTTCTCTGTATAAAGTTAGATGCTGATAGGATGAAGAAATTGGATCCTTCAAAGCAGTAGTCAAGGGAAACACTTAGAAAAGTGTTTCCTAACTTAGAAAAGTTAGAAAAACAGCAAGATTTGTTTTTTGTTAAGTTTAGGTGAGACTGGAATGTGGATCTGCTGATTGTCCCTTTGACAGTCTTTCCTCTTTCCTGATGATTTTCATCTTTATAGAGTAATGATTGCTAAAGAAGAGTTGAAAGTCATCGATAATGATTTTACGATGTTATCTTCGAATGAGTTTGGATTTCTAGGGTAATGAATCTCAATTCAACTGTATTTTAGTCTGAGACGCTGACTGTTTTACAGACATTGTGGGGCTCCTGTGGCGTGCCTACGAAGATGAATCAATTAGCAATAAGGCTAAAGATGACTCATTAATCAAACTCAACACCTACTCCCTCTTTTCATACATCTGTGTACTTGATTTAATTGCAACAAATTCTCACCTGTCATGAGTTCTTAATAGTTAATACCTCAGAAAGATAACAACGGGTTTAATTTTATGTATATAAAGCATAGGCGTAATATATTGAAAATAATTCTTCCCAGAAATAGAAGTTGTTCTCTTGCCACTTCTGCAATATTGATCCAGGTGTGAGATAGCATTAGTGCTTGTGAAACAGAAAATGAAACCAGCTAGATAATTTTGCTACCTAGGTGGAAGAAAATGCAAATAAAATTTCAAGTATTGTTTTACATTTTTGCATCTGTTAGACCTACAAAGTAAACACAAAGATTTTTTTCATCTTTAATAGTATATTTTAGCAGTGGTGCCACAGTGTTCCAGTTCCTTGAACAGAAAACTTTAAATAATTCTGGAGTTTCATGTGTTATTTATTATTACATAAAGGCTAATGAGTTTTAAAATTTCCATATGTATTGGAAGGGATTACTGTTTTCCTTAAAGTGAAGACTTCACTTTTGCTAGAGACTTCTGTTGGAAAACGGGTGAAAGCAAGCACTTTGCAGAGATTAAACCTGTTAATCCATGTGCAGTGCATGTTGTGGAGTTTTCCACTACGCTGATACGCCTCGCTTTGGAGGACATGGTGAGAAAATGGCTGACACGCTGCAAGCCTGTTGTGTCACATTACAGGAGCTTTTGGTCAGCTTGGGGGTATGTTGTTATAAACTGGCATTTTAAGGCAAGAAAACAGCTGTAGCAATTGATGTGCACCTCATTTACAAAAGTAACTGGTGCAAAGACCACACAGATCACTTCTCTTAAGTGCAGGCTTGCCTTCCTCAATTTATGTGGACAAAAAATAAGCTCAGTGGGTTAGACTTTGCTGGGTGGAGTTTTGAGTTTGTACACAAGTCTAGCATGCGTTTTCCAATATCACTTTGAAATAGTGATGTAATTTTATAAAAGCCTTTATCTCTCATACTTAGAACAAGTACAGTGAAGATTTTTTAAAGCTATTTCTTCAGAACAAAGTTATACATAGGGTTTTTAAATGTACTAAGTACATGGTTATCCATATTAAGTTAACATCAGTGGTGAACTATTATAGTACTGGTTATCACTTAAAAGGTATACTGTTTATTCCTCTGTTGAAGTTCTCTCTCCGATTCAATGAATTGGTGTCAGTCACACTTTTCTTCTTGCTGCAAGATTGTTTTGAACACTGAAAGAGAATGACATATTTTTTTACATTAAGATCTTCATTGACTTTCTTAAACTTTGAAGATGGCAAATAAAAAGGGTTTCTTCATCACAAAGTAAACAATGTTACTGGGTCTAGAAACTTTTTTGCTTGTTACAAGACTGATAGTAACACCACAGCTTTTTAAACTTTTATCTGAATTGGCTGTTGTGCTTAGTATGCATTTCCTTCAGGTGAAGTTGATTTAGTCTTTGGGTTTTCATGGTTAGCTGAGAAATGGAGTTAAAGCATCAGTCATATAAACAGTTGTTAGTTACATAGTTAATCTCTCAAAGGGATGTGCAACTGAAATACTAATATTGATAAAAAATGGAAATTATTTCCTTATACCATATTTAACTGTAGGTTTTTTCCTGTCTTAACAGTTTGTTGCCGCTGGAGATCACTTAGTTCACCACTGTCCTACTTGGCAATGGTAAGTAAAAACAAAAGAACTGTAGAAAGCTAGCATCCCTAGCTATGCTTTTATGTGTTTCTGTTGGATGCAGCTGTACAGTTGTCGTGTTCAGAATAATCCATGGACTCTTCCAGTAGAACTTCTGCTGTTTTTCTGATGAAGCTATCTTTAAGTCAGGCAGGACTTATATATTACTCTGTGTAGCAGTAGTTGAGATGAGAATTTGTTTGGGGATTTTTTGTTTGTTCATTTTCCTAGGGTTTTAAAGGAAATAAGCTGGTGCATACTGTGAATGCTTTCATTGCTTACCTGCAGTAGCAGCATGTGTACCTACACTTGCCTTGGTGACTGATGATTGAAAAAGCAAAGGCCAAAGGCTGTGTGCAGCTGGAATTGATAGGAAGTAGTTGTAATTGGTGTATTTTAGACAAGCATTTGTTAAGTACGTTCAAGTTAGCCCACATCAGATCACCTTGTGCGGTGCTGGCCCTTGGAAATCCCTTATCTTTCATGTACAATAAGGATGCAAATAAGGTGCTTCCTCATGTTTTACTGGTGTCTTGCATTATAAAACTAATCAGTGCCTAGATGGGCATTGCCTGTGCAGCTGGTGTCATCAAGGTTCTTGGCTCTATACTGGGCCATGAATTGCTGAAGGAGGAGTTATTATGCTTGAATCATTGTTTCTTGCCCTTTTACTGTCTCCTTCAGAGAAAACATGTTGAGTCTGGTCTATGTGCCAGCAGTTTGGAACAGGGTATTTAGAATGTTACACTCTTTTCAAACCAAAAACTGCTGAAGGTGAAAGCAAATGCTTGAGTAATGTGAGTCAAAGATTACTTGAGTTCTAGTGACTATGGGCAGGTTTTATATCTATAGAGGTCTATTTCTTGCTTTTTCTGAAGTTGTTTTCTTCAGACATTTGGGACTATGTTGTTGCTGATCCTACAAAGTTTCATATAGACTAGATTGTTCTGTCAACCCATCTTTGCTTGGCCATTTCAAAGTGAAAGTAGTTTTTGAAGCAGGGAATAGTTTTGACCCCAGACTCCATGGTTTAGGGATGACCCACCTTTCTGACCCCATACCTATATCGAAGTCTTTGTATAGGGAGGAGTAAAGTCATAGCGAATGGATTCTGAGAACAGGTCAAGTATATAAAATGTTCCTGATATACACTGAAAATAGAAGGTTTCTTTTGTTTGCAGATCATCAAATTCTCAACCCTTTATTGGTTCTCTTCATTTTACAGGGCTTCAGGAGAAGAACTAAAAGTCAAGGCTTATCTGCCAACAGACAAACAGTTTTTGGTAACTAAAAATGGTAAGGCTGAAGTTTAAATACGTGTTCTTAGTGTTGATAGCATGGTTGGCTGTGCTGCTAACTCTACTGATTGTCTGTAGTGACAGGGGAAATAAATATCTTGTACTTTGGTTGCTTTGGCTTTGCAATATTAAAAAAGTTTTTCATGCATATCTAAAATCTTTTCCTTAGACCAGTTGTTAGCAGGGCTTTATACTCATAATACAGTTTGCCTTGATGAAGTAGAAATGAAGTTTAAACATTATAAACCTCCTTGTCTGTCTTGCCTTTCTCCTGTCCTTCAACTCATATTCAGTGTCAAAAAGGAAAATATATTTATTTTGCTCTTTCTTTTGGAAAACCTAGGCTATTGAAGTGTTTCAGAAATGTCTTGCAAGGTGACACTGATACTTCTAGTTCAGATATGTAATTAATGTTACTATCCCTGTCAATAACAATAATATGAAATAAATTTTTAAATAAAATTTTGATCAGCTTTATGGTTGTGTATATATAATACTTGTGGTGACTACCTTTTTAATGGATGAGAAGGCTAACATCTTGACACAACCATGGAGAAATAATTTTCTGAAAAGATCTTGTATCAAAATGTGTCAAAGATAATGCCATCGGATGAAGCTTTAGTACTAAGAACAGCCTGGGGAGATTTTTAGCTGCAGTGGGTTGTACTTTATACTTGGATTTAACTTGCTGGCTGTTGGAGTCATGCAGTGCACTATCATGTGAAAATGCTTACAGTAGTGTTGGACAGACTTTCCTAAGATGGTCCTGATGGCTGGATGGCCAAGTGTTCTATGTTGTTTCTCTTGTCCCCCTACTTCCAGGGTCCCTCATTGCTCTGATCCTTCTAGATCACGTTTCAAAATAATGTGTTTTCTGCTGATAGTCATGCATTGGCACTACCGCCTGAGTAAAAAGTTGTGGGCTACAGGTGAGGCCAGGAAGCATCCTACAAACCTCATTGTGGAAGTCTTTGGAGAACATCACTTTCACACCACTCTCCTCCCTTTGTGAAAGGTCTAAGAGCAATTTAAAAATTCTGCACTTCATGCAGCAGGTTTTCTTTCCTCCACGCTAGTAGAAAAGGAGCATTTTTTACATAATCATTGTTTACAATGTTGGAAAATGTTTGTTTTGTCTTAATCAGATCTGCATTCTTTCTTTGACTATTTTCTGAAAACTTTGTATAAGTCTTTGCTTGAACGGCTCTGTAATGCACATGACTGAAATAATTCTGAATAGGATATTAATTCTAACCTGTTCTGAACCTCTAGATGTTAATTTATAATTCAAAATACCTAATATATCGCATAAATGGCTGATGCAAACTTTTAGCAGAATTCTAAAGACAAATCAGTTCAGTAAACAGATGCTAATCCAGGCAAAGTTGGACTTAAACTAAAAGTTGTTGAGCAATGTGAAGAAAACTGATAGGTTGTCTCCAGTTGTTAGCAAATGAGAAGTTAATTCTTTTCTAATCCTTAAGAGTTTGGATGAGCGTGCTTTAATGGATAATGGAAGAATGAGTTTTTAAGGCCACTGCGAGTAGTGTACTGTATATGAAATAAACAGTCTGGTACATCACATCAATGTTTTTTTTAAGTTCATGCCTTTGCACTTGTCAGCTTTAAGATTCCTTAAATAAGGATGTGAGACTACCACGTTTCAGAAGGTCTTGTAGGGTAATTTCTTGCTCCAGTCTGGTTTTGTATAGGAATGACTGCATTCATTTTGTTTTGCAATTTTTTGCAGTGCCGTGCTACAAAAGGTGTAAGCAGATGGAGTACTCAGATGAGCAGGAAGCAATTATAGAAGAAGATGATGGTGATGGGGGATGGGTAGACACTTTTCACAATGCAGGTATTCAAAGTCTTGCTTCAGTCTTTGCATTTGGTAATCTGAAAGATTTTCGGTTTCCACTCTTAGAAGGTAAAATCTTTCTTGTATATGGCTGTGTACTGGTATCTGATATGAAAGAAATAGGTTATGTTGCCAGTTAACCACTTGATTGGTGCATAACTGCTCAGATGTTTCACTGTATGGCTGTATATGCCTGAAACAAGCTACTTTTTAGAAGTGTTGACAATAAATTATTTCAGTATTCTTGTATTGAAGTTCTAGGAAGCTATTTCAAAAATGAGCTGTGTAGTGGCTCATTCCTTAGTAGGGAGATCCTGTGAAGAGAATGCAGGTTTACATTATTTGTTTGAAGATTATGCAAAATTCTGGGGTTTTTAGTAGATTGCTTATGAAGCAGGTTGAGATCTTTCTCTTAGTGATGACCTCAGCTGACTTCTATTTTAGTATTTCCCATTCTGTTGAATTGTTAGATTGAGCTAAAAGTGTGGGAATCATTAGAAAATAGCTATTGCCTTAGAATCTGAGATCACTGGGGGAAGCAGAAAGGCACAACAAAGAAAGAAAATACTGTTAAATGCAGAGGTGAGTGTGGGTGATGATTCTTTTTTACACAAAGTCCTCAGATGAGCTTGTGTTTATAAAGAAGTCTAAAAATTGCTGCTAACATGAATCTGTCTCTAGCTTTTCTAGCACAACCTCTTATACATCTTTTTGTTCTTTTCAAAAAAATAATTTTATTAGTTCTAGTCTGTTTCTGGATGTTCTATCATGAATTGATATAATTCTGTCTTTCAATCATGTTTTCTCCAACATTTTCAAACCTAGAAGGTACTCCATGCAGTTTTTACTTCCTGTGCAGTAAGTTTTTTGCTGTAATGTGGAAGAAGTTGCCTAAATAGTTCAGCCAAGCTGGGGAGAAAAAGGGTGGGAAAAGATGCCTTTGGTTTCTTTAGATGTAAGTTTTTCATCACTGACAATTCTTCAGTGTATCAGAGTTCATAATCGAACACCACACACCAAAGAAATAATTTGACATAGCTTTGTCTTAATCCCTGAATTAAGGTTAAGGATGCATTCTCCCTCCCTGCTGTGGACAGGCTCCTCTGCCAAGTTTTTCTTTTTAGGGTTGACTGGTTTGGGCTGTGGTAGCACAACTGCAACGCTGACTAGACCTTAGCCAGCTCCCCAAACACTGTCAAAGGAGATTTAAAAACCCATCTGTTTCCCCCCCATCTGTATAGATGTCCTTTATAACACCACTTTTTCTGGTAGGAAAAAATGTATGTAAATGATCACAGCCACTAGAAGTGCGTTGTTTTCAAGCAGCATTCAACTGGCATTCCTTTTCTTTGAATAGTTATTTCAGATGAGCAGTTACTTGATTCCAGGTTCATTCTCCATAATAATCTAACTTCTTTTCAGCTGAACTGTGTCAAAGTAGGATCTTGTCATGTATCGGAAAGAGTACTGGGTGAGAGCTGCAGTAAAACTAGAAAGCTAACAGGGATGGTTTTTACCCCCACTTTCTCTCAACTAAAAGCATTGAGTGTTCTGCTATATTATGTTTTGTCATGAACACCTTGCTTTCAAGATGCTCAGAAATATTCATAAATGCATGCCTTGCCTATGAAGTGGGGTTCCATTATTGTGATGTGAATGCCTATCCTGAACTCACTTTTATGCAAAAATTCCTGAAAATAAAAATCCAAATTACTTTGTGGTGTTCCATCAACAAAATTTGAATGACGTGCAAGAGCTGTGCTGTTGTTCCATGTTACTAGTATGATTTATTTATGGATGTCCAGCACCAAGCATGCTACCAATAGCAAATAAACAGTTCTTCAAATATCAAAATTATTGTGAGATGTAACTTGGAAAGGTCACATGCTGCTTTCTGAAATCTTGGCAACCTCTTTCTGTACTATTCTGTAACAAAGAAAATCTTTTTAAATGCAAACTTCTTGTTTGATTGACAGGTATAGTGGGTGCAACAGAAGCAGTTAAGGAGATCACACTAGATAATAAGGTATTTGTTCCTGAATTTTCCTTTTGCTTTATTACAGGACCTAAAGGTAGCAGAAGTCCTACCTGCAGTAATCTAGTACTGCCTGTGAAAGATTAAAGTATACTTTACCACTAGGTGTGCTGCATATACACCTCGACCTTCAGAGTCCGCCCCCCCTTATTACTGTGTGTTTACTGAGGCAGTGTTCTCTTCAGAATGTTTTAGCCAGTGTGCTCTTGTGCCAAACTCATACAAACTGAAAATGAAATTCTATTTACAGTGATACTGCACCTTTGTGTCTTAAGAAGCTAATGTTCGGAGATCCAGTGTAAATAAATTTGTATATGGAAAAATAATGTAGGGATGTAAAGTATTTCTTTGTAATCTTTAACTACTGCAGGCAGGGTTTAAACACATTTGGTCCTGTATGACTGGCTTGTGCCCTCAAGTTTAGAAGTCCTAAAAGTGTATCTGTCTTACAGAGTCATCAGTTTCTGCAGATTTCCAAAAAGTCACTCTGCAGCAGGAGCCAAATCCGAAACTTATGCCTTCAGGAAACAGAACAGTTGGAAGTACTTGAACTGGAATCATGTTAGCTAACATGTTTAAGAAATGCAGAGAAAGTCAGAGACACAGAATACTTTTAAAGATGAGTTGGTTGTTAAAGTGGAGTTCTGTCTGTATGCTACAAGAGTTTCTTAAACCATCAAAGCAGAAAGCTTTGGATTCTAAAAATTTTGGGGAAGGAATGGGCTGCCACATGGTACCGCACAGTTGTAAACAGCTCAAAATGCTGTTGATACGACGAACTGTGGAGTACGTGTATTTCAAGTCAGACTGTGCTGAACGTAGTAAAAATACTACTTTTTCACAAGTCAGTACAGGTCAGTAACATAACGGTGAAAGAAACACTCTGAGGAGTACCTAAAGGTGATCACTATTTCTGCAAAACACAATACTTGTAGAATGTTATGTGATTTGTAACTGCTGTTGTGTGTTATGAATTTGATTTCACTTCTAATATATTATATGTAGAAAAATTTGCTAGTTTTGCAGTACTTCATTTCTTGGACAACAAGTCCAATCTAGAAGGTCAAGTCCTTCTCTGCTAACATTCCGTTTCCCAAAGCACTTCACAAATTAGTTTCTTACTGGTTTTGGTCGTCTTTTTTTTTTTTCTTTTTTTTTCAAATGAGGAAATCAGCCACCTGATGCTTACAATTAGAGCAGTTTCTAATTGTAATCGTTATTTGGTGTATTCCCCTAAAGTTTTCATGAAACCTGTGTAAATTGAGACCTCCCCCTTCTGAATTTCACTGGGGTTGTCTGTTGGCTTCAGATGCTACGCATGGGCCCACAACACCCAAAAGAAAAAATTGGCTGAGGGCTTGTGCCATATTCATTTCTGTTGGACTGTGCTTCCTCAGACAACGATACCAAAATATGATAAACTTTTGGGACTCTCTTGTATTTTAAAAACAATCATGGAACTGGATGATGCTTTCAGTCATACAGTTTAGTTTCAGGGAGTCCCGCAAGAAGCAGGGAGCTGGATTCGATTGTCCTTGTGGGTCCCTTCCAACTTGAGATATTCTGTGATTCTATAATAACTGCTGCATAGTTAGCTGTGGCTTAGGACATACAAAATCTTGACCTCCATGTTTAGTCATAGCCTTTCATTTGAGATAGGTGGGCTTTTTGAAGAAAAGCTATAGGCTTAAGTTTAACACCATGTTTATTCTTCTTTGCTTAGGAATTAAATCATTCCAGATTACAAAGTCAAGGGAGAATTTTTACTGTCATACTAGGACTTTGAAACTAATTGAAACAGGTTAATAAGCAAATATTTGAATTCAGTATAGTCCTTCTTAATACTGCAGAAATTACTTTTCTGGTTCACTGTATGTATTGACTGGACCGTTAGGCTGTGTAGATGCAGCAGTCTTTAAAGCAGTGTTTTCAATTTAACTTCTAAAGGATAATATAAAAATACCAGAATGCTCAGCATCTTGTGAAGATGATGATGAGGAAGATGAAGGAGAGGCTGCAGACATGGAAGGTATTTCCTTAAATTGGGTGGGACGTGCTTTATTTCAGGTCTTTAACTAAAGCAGTACACCCTAAGAAAACACTACTCTTTCGTTTCATGGGATGCATGCTGAAAAATTCAGCAGGCACATGTTCTTTATCATCGTTTGTATGGTCTTATTTATGCATGTTTACTCTAACTTTTGTGCCAAAACTTGTGTGAATGTTAGTGACTGGGAAATTAATTTGAGTAGCAGAACAGATCCGAGCAAGTATAAATCAGGGATTTAGCACAGCTTCCTTCCGGCTTTATACCTACGCTTAAACTCAATCTGCCTGCTTAAAACCACTTAAGGATTGCTTACCATGTAGGTACTGGAGTCTTGGTCAAATCTGTATTAAAAACATTTAGTCTGGTTTGGGGATTGGGAAGTCTACTTGAATAAAACATTTTTAGATACATCTAGATTGTTTTAAAGGAGTTGTTTATGGATGAGGAATATGATGACTAGCTACAAGCTGAACATAGAATTTTATGGGTCTTCTTTTCAGAGTATGAAGAAAGTGGGCTATTGGAGACAGATGATGTGAGTGAAGAGTTCTCTGTCTTGTCTGTTACAATGCTTATCACCAATATGAGCACATGCAAAGTAAAAATAATGGTAACAAATGGATGACATAACAAGCTCATTATAAGCAGTGGGATTACTGAGCCTGGTATCCTATGGATTTGTGTCCTGCCAACCTACTGCAGTAACCTTAGGTCCTCAAAGATTTTGATCACAGTAATTTTCCTAGTTTTTGCTGATCCTTTTTGCTCTGCTTACACACAATGCTGTATTCATAAGAGGTAAAAAATGCAGTGGTTGTTCTTGAGGCTTACATGAGGAGGATGACTGGCTTATAGGTTCAATAGATTATACTGATGCACCAGACTGTCATGAGAGAAAAAGTGATTTGTCTTTTTTTTTTAGATTTTTTGGACAAAGACCTCTTTGTCTAAGGTCTTCATGAACCTGCATAAACTAAGGACTCTGCCTTCTGAATTGTCTGTTGGGTTCAAAAGTTATTGGTGAAAGAAGGGAGAGGGATGTGACAATTTAGTTGCATGCTTCCTTAAGAAGCCAGAGCTTTTTTTGAAAAATAAAACGCCAAAAATAAAACCCAAGCCCACTTGTTGGGAGAGAAACTGATACTCCTAATTTAAAGATATAAACAAAAGCCTATGTTTTTTTAATGCGCACTTAAGAACATTAAGTTTTACAGCTTTATGTAACTACTTACGATGGGAAAGGAGGGAACCCAAACAAGATACTAATATTGTCATTCTTACCTTGAACCAGGCAACGATTGACACAAGACAGATTGTAGAAGCTAACAAAGCTAAAGTTGATGTTGGAGGGGAAGATGCTATTCTACAGACTAGAACTTATGACCTCTACATCACTTACGACAAATACTACCAAACTCCAAGGCTCTGGTTATTTGGATATGATGAGGTATAGCTATGTTGGTTTTTTTCCCCCACTTCTCTGAAGTTAGACTCACCATGTCAAATAGCAAGGCTATTTTGTTGTTCATTTGCAGTAGAAATTTAAAGGAAAAAATGGTGAGAAAACCGTTACAGAGTCAGGGTTGCAGCTAGGACTTAAGGTACTTGCAGGAAGTAGGAACAATTTCACTGAAAATGATACTTGGTAACTGAGCACATGTAGAAGGAAGCGAATCATGCTCTGTCATTTCACTTTCTGTTAGCTCTGTAGAGCTAGTAATAACCCCAGTAAACTCAGTCAAGTGAGCAGGTATGTGGCTTTATCATCATCAGAGGGAGAGGATTAGATAAATCACTCTTTCCTTTAATGAATAAATTTCTTGATCTAAAGTTGGTTAGGGCTTACAGCTCAAATACCTAGATGGGAACCTAGATGGTTCTCAAATATATTGACTTTAGCATTCACCTGTATATTACAAACAAAAATTTGTGCAGTACAATTTATACACCATATGGATTTTAACACACTTGGTTCTTTCAGTGTGCCTTCAGAACTGTTGTAAATGAGATGCTTGTAATTTATGGTGTTTCATCTGTTAATGGTATTAAAATCGCTGAGAAGGAGCAAAAAATTCTTTTAGTAATGTTTTTGTTCTCATGTTCCTTTTTCCTATATAGCAACGGCAGCCTTTAACAGTAGAGCATATGTATGAAGATATTAGTCAAGATCACGTCAAGAAAACAGTGACCATTGAAAACCATCCTCATCTTCCTCCACCTCCTATGTGCTCAGTTCATCCATGCAGGTAAGTGTTCCTGGTCTGACTCAGCATGCAGATACGAGGCACTTCACTGGTCTTGTTAAGCATTTAGTTTGGGTTTTCTGGACATATTTCCACACTTGACTGCCGTAACGGTCTGTAAGCTTCTGAGGCAGAATGAAAGGAAGGCATTGGTGATTCTCTGAAGTCATTCCAGTGCTTACTGCCGCAAGTGTATTCTGCAGTTAGAGCTGCCTTAGCTCTAGTTTACTTTTCCTCCACTTTCCTAAGGACTCCAGAAGATGGCAGACTACTAGAACTTTATAAAAGAAACACTTTGAGAGCAGAAAGCACCATTTGAACATGAAATAACTCTTTCCTATTTTGTAATAACTACTCCCTTCTGCTCCTCCAGAAGTCCTTGAAACTTTCCACTGATAAATAGTGGTCCTTTAATTGCCACACTGAAATATTGGGGCGGAAACGATCTCAATCTGTTCTCAAACTTTCAGTTGTTAAGGGGGCCGGCTCGCTGGTGTGGAGCCTCGACATGGAATGTGAGTGCTCAGTGGGCCACTTTCGGTAAGCAGAACTGGCACTGCGGGATGAACCACAGCCACTTGTTGAAAACAAGTACAAAACACACTTGTGGGTTTAAGGGTCTTTTCTGTTGCATTTTCCACGTTGTTCACCCAAGACATAGGGAGTCTGTAGTTTGGCTAGCTGCACAGATATTTTTTCTAAGCCTTTGAAAGGTGCCTTTCATCTTAGATGTAAACCCTAACATCCTTTAGGGTGTCTTAGTGATACAGAGCCAGTATCTTAAACAGTGTAATTCCTCAGCTTCTTGATAGTATGAAGTTCATAAATATGAATTTGGACTTTTATCTCATTTTAAAAATGGGACATCCTTTGTAGTCTTGCATATGTTTAAAGAAAAAACAAACCAAAAGTCCACATTGCCCCTTTAAATATTACAATTTCTTTTGACTTAAAGAAACGCTTCTGGGATCTGTGTCACTAGCTGAGGTGTCAGATAATCAGCTTGCTGTTGACTACCGTAAGTTTGTTTTTGCCTATTCAAAACATTCTTCATTTCTGGTTTAGGAATTATTTCATCATAAGATCATAATCTTGGGAAGGGTGAAAGGAAGCTTTGCACAAAGTAGTTTGTGGCAACTTTTGATCTTACTATGAGGATGTATACTCATGGGCTTTGTAAATCTGTCTCTCACACTTCTTCCAGTTCATAGTTCTTTAACCACTGCTTTACAAGGGTCTTTGCTTTCACCAAGCAGTCAGGCTTATATCTAGACAATATTTAGCAGAGAAGCCCACTGTAGAACCAGGAAATAGCTTTTTCCCAAATTTAGCTGTCTTGTAGAAAAGTTTAAAGTGCTAAATTTGATTGTTGGTATTTAAATCCTTGGGTTTAAGTCTACACTAACACAATAGAAATGTTAGTCTCAGTGCTCAACTAGTACAGGAAGCAGAACTTACAACTTAAGAAAAGAATAAAAAATAGAACAGAAAACAGCATAAGGCCTCTATTAATCTGTGGGACCACACACATGTCGAATACTGCAGTACAGCTCTGGTCATCTGTTCTGTAGTCCGTGAGATGAAAGATGACTAAAACTGGAAAAGATACAGAGGAGATGGCCAGGATAACTGAGGTTATGAAGCTTTTTCCCATAAGAGATGATTGAATAACCTGGGACCCTTCAGGTCTGGAAAAGGCAGCTGAGGAGGGACTTATGATGTCAGTGACCTTCATTATGAATGCCACAAAAGGTGAAGTAACAGGTGTTCCATTTTTTCTGATAGAAAAACTGGTGACATTGAATGCTACTCACTGCTGGTGTGTCCAAAGCAAGAAAAAGGATTAAACTCTGCACACAGCACCTAATTAAATATTTAAGCAATATGATGTTAAAAAAAAATTGTCAGAGAGTTGTCAAAAGTGAAGTTATTAGAATGCTTCAGAATTAGAAAGTCCTTGGGTTGCATACTGCTGGAAACTAGTTGCACTTTGGAGGAAGCATTACTAGGTGCTTGCTCTGGCCTCTTTCTTAAGCGTGTACTACTATAAGATAATAAACAGGATGAGGCAGACCTTTGGTTTGATCCCATAAGGTATTCTTGTACCTTATATGAACATATCAGTCTTAATAGGTCAACCTGTTAGTGACTTTGACTGCCTTATTTTTTGCTGTCTGCAGGGATTTGGACAAAAAAGTGGATGTACCTTTTTTTGCAACTAGTGTTTTTGAAGGAGTGTCAGGTGGAATTAATGTAGAAAGGCTTAACAGACTGACTAGGAAGATTATTAATAGAAGAAAAGGAGGGGAAAAAGCTTAAAGCCAAGGCTTAATTTAGTGATTAGTATTAGCTCTGTTAATAAATTGTTTGGGAAAAAGCTCCTGTTGATGAATGCAGGCTGGGAGGGCACTCTCAAGAGAAACAATGATGACCAGATATTTGGGCATGACAGCCTTCGTTGACTAGGTGGTCCTGTGGGTGTGTTGTGGATGGAATCATGCACTTCACTCTCAGAGAAGCAACAATATACTGTATTGATATAACAAATGGTAAATGTGACTGGTTTAACAAGAGTCAGTGGCAAGGTACGCTGGATTATTTACTGCATAGAGGACAATGTCAGCCAAAACTGTGAGGGACACCCTTCTGTCAAGTCATGAGCTTCAGAAAGGACCTCCTTGTGTAATCCAAAAAGTGGGATTGTTCATCCAGTCTGCAAGAGCCAATTGACACACATAGTCAAGGTATTTCTTTATTACAGATTTGTGCAAAGCTGGGGGCTAGATAGTATTCCACAAAACAAGCCCAAAACTCAGAAGAACAAGAATAATATTTATACATTCTAGTTATACATATGTATTTTCCAAACTCTACCTAAAAGATAGTACTAGTAATTAGTTATGCATAGTAGCTTTCTATCGGTCTATATATCTCTCATTTTGGTTTAAAGTTACAGTGTATTTTTAATTTACTGCACATGTCTGAGGGAGGTGGGGAGTGAGTCTTTTAGTCCTGAACTGAGTTCAGTGGTTGTGATCTCCTCTAGCTACAGTCTTGTTATGATGATTTCTTGTCTTTGTAACAATTAACTGGCTCTTGGCCCCTCCTGGAGTAGAATGTTCCCCTTATCAGGCTTGCAGTTGTCCTTCAAGGGCACAGTCACTAATACAGTTACAGATGCATCACTAACCTAACTTCACTAGAAGTGAATCATTTTATGTTGACTACAATGAGATAATGGGGATTGAATGCATAGCTAGACATTGCTTACTTTCTAAACTCCTTCGCAGAGAGGAGTCTAGGTGCAGCTGGATCCATTCCTAGTCCCAGACTTGGTCAACGGTTTATGTCTAAAGGATTATATATGCACAATCTATCCTTTACGTCACTTAGTTAAGATTTCAAAGTTTAGCATGCTGTTATTCACTTACTGAGAATCTGTTGCAGCAAGGAATCTCCCAACCTGGAAGAGCAACCCTGAGAGCTGTCCCTACTCAAGGGGAGATCTCGCCTGGCAGGCAGCCCACTGCCCTGCCAGAGAGTTCAATGGGCCCAGGGATGTCCACTTTTTATGAAGTTAGATGATTGTCTTACAGTTATATTTGCATACCAGCAAGACATCTGGGTCACTGTTCCAGACAGCCCGTGGCTACCATGTTGCCATCCATCCCCCAAGCTCCAGAGTAAGTTGGGTGCAGCCATTACAACCCCCACTGGTGGTTATGGCTTAGGCAGGGGTGGCGTGGGGGAGGAGGGGTGGCACACCGCCACAGGGTTTTATACTGGGCTGTGGCTGCAATGTAATCTACTTAATTTTGCAGACACCTTTGCAGAGTAAGAACCAATTTAGTGCTAGTCAGTGAATTTGAATCGAGAGTTTTCATGGGCAACAGCTCTTAACTGAAAAGTCAAGAGTTTATGAAAACAAATTCTGCATGTTTTCACTTCTTCATCTGAAGCCAGTGAATGTGGATTATGTAATCCACATCTACACTTGAAGAAATTGTGGGCATCATGAGACTTGTTCTAATTAGTCTTTTAAGCTTGAAAGAGATGATTGATACTGCAGTGAGACAGATTTGTCAGTAGTCTTAAATGTGGAGAAAACCGTCTGGTCCTCCTTAAAAAGCAGTCTAGTTGACTGGCAACTGCTTAACGACAGGAAGGTTTGAAAAGGTCATCTTGAGACTGTGAGGAAAGAGGCTAACAGCATAAAAATGGATGTTTTAAGTATGTTCTCTTACTCCACAAGGTGAGCTATTCTATTTTCTTGAATTGTTGAGGCTAACAGTTAAGAAGGTCTGGGCTTCTGAGGGGAAAGATAATAGCTAAAAACGTTGGTTTATTCGTATTTTAGCTAGGCAGTACCAATGTTCAGCTAGCTCTGCTGCTGTTGCTTCCGTACACGTTAGAAAAATTGGGTAACATAAGGTATTTGGATGGTCCTGAACTTAGTTGGCTGTTTCTTGTGATGTGTATATCCTTACGTCATGCGTCAAGAGAAAGGAAAGAAATGGCAGTTGGGTGCCTCTGTCAGCTGCTGGAGATTGCTTCTATTTTTAGTATTTAGTTGAAACTGTTCATCTTGCAGCTGTGCTGTAAGTTGTATCTCTTGTCAGCATTTTTATATTACTGGGAGGAACATAGTCAACTTCCTCATGAGTTGCTGCAAACTGATTTAATTGCAGTTCTCAACATTTTTATGTGCATGTTATGAAAGAACTATCAAATTAATGCTAAACACATTTACAGTGAGATCTGAATTACTTGCACTAATTCCAAGGGCTTGTTTTTCTCTATTTCAGAAGAAATGGTGATGGCCTTCTGTACTTTTTTTTCTTCTTATCTACTCTAAATGTCTGTAGGGAATTGACTAGAGGCAACTACAAGGATCAGGGAATTGTAGGTCTTCAGGTTAACTTGACTATTGCAGATTCTGAACGTTTCTTGTACTGATGACATTTGTGGGGTTTTCCCCACCTGTTTCATTGTGTGTGAGCACTTACAGGCACTGAATCATATTCAAAGTTTTTGTTGGTTGGTTGGGTTGTGGTTTTTTTTTAAAGTACATTGTTCCAAAAAGTCTTGGACTTTACAGTCTTTCATGGAAGCTTATAGTTGTTGTCTGCTACACTGAAAGTCCTGTGGAAGGCCTTTTATGTCTAGTAACTGCAAGGGGGCGGGGAATGAATAATTTCTGGTGTTGGATTTTTTTTTCCCCATATGTCAGGAAGGCTTTTATGTTTTCCTTTTACTTTCTGATTATATAATACCTCCCTTCCCACTGATAATTCAGACAATGTCAGTATGTCAGCTGAATTCCAATGTGAAGTTAATGACAAATATTTTGACTGACAGCTTGCTTTGGTTAATTGCAAAACAGGAGAGGCGTTCTTCAGTTTGAAAGTGAACATTCCTAATGAGAGCTTAAAGGGTCATCTAAGCAATCTACTTCTTTCAACTTATTTTAAATACCTTAATGGATGGTTTTAACTCTGTATATTTCAATTTATTTTCAATAGGAAAAGCAGTATTTCTGGTTTGGAATGTGAATAACTCATTTATATTACTTGAACCACCTCAAGAGTCAGTTGATATACCAAAAAGTAAATTAGGTGACTTTAGTAGATGTTTTAAATGTCTGATCTGTTCGGTAGCTCAAGTGATCTACAAACAGTTCCTGGAACAAGCATTGGTGAGCATGTAGTGTATTTAGTCATCTGGAGTTAGAGAGTTACTTCTGCAGGACTTTTATTCAGAAGTAAAATTAGAAAAACAAAACAAAACAAAAACAAAAAACCAAACAAACAAAAGAGATTTCTAGATAGCAGGGTATTTTAGATGACATTTCTTCCAGTTATCTTTTTTCTTTCCATTGTTTGGTATACATACTTCATATTAATTCCTCAAAATTTACTTACACATGAAAACTGAGAACAGGAAACAAACTTTTGAAAGTTTATAAAGCACCTGCAAAGCTTTTCATGAGTAACTGTATGACAGTAAGAATGACCGTTACTATGGCCATTGTGTGAATTCCAGATACCTAACTAGTCCTTAGAAAACAGAAAAGAGTAAATGCCACTAAGGTGTATGAAGTTCAGCCAGTATCCTGTTAAAAGACTTCTAGTAGCTGTAGGAGTGTCTTGTACTCTGTGCCCGTACAAAAAATAGTCCACCATTATGGATGTGGTCAAAGCTTAAGTTTCAACAGTGGCCAGGTTCCTATATAGAAGCAACAGGCCTTGGCAGCCAATGCGGCATGTGTTCCGCAGGGGCATCGTGAGGATCCAGAATTGGAATCATCTGTGAGGGTTAGCTGATTTGCAAAGACCAACAGCACAGCAAATGACAAATGCTGACCTTTAGTATTTCCCCAGACTTGCGTGTTCCTGTTTACAGTATGTCTTGGTAACTTTGCAACATCTTCCTTCCTTGCCTTTGCGGTGGCTGGCAGCATGATTAACTTCGGAGGTAACTACTAAATGCCAGTTACTGGTCAGCTATTTAGATTTGCATAATAGTATCAAAGCATGGTCAGAAAGTCATGCAAACTCTGCTTACCACTCTCCCTTGTTCTCAGTAGCACATAGGTTGTTTCAGGGCAGGTATTTTCAAGTGCTGCTGTTAAATAGCTTGCAGTGTTATGTAGGTGAACGTCCATTGCCCTGTATGATGTCACTGATTGCCTACAGAATCATGATTTTAAAACAAAGCTAAAGTCTAGATAAAAGTAAGCTGAGTTATACAGATGAGTTTGTGTTAAAAATATATAACTAAAACATCAATTGATCACACTGTAGATATCCACTCTGATTTAGTATGTAGTTCATCCCCTGGTTTATGTGGTACAAGAACTATCCTGAACGCAAGACCATTACTTCTGAATTGTAACTGGTCATCACAAGATTTGAAGTCTTCATCATTGGAGATACTCAAAACCAGAGCAGACAAGGTCCTGGGCAGTCTGTTCTAATTTACTGCTCAGAGTTGGACTGAAGTTAACCAGTCTCTTCCAGACTTAGTTATTCTGTGATTCTATGTTTTATTCCCACAGTCAGCTCTGTACATAAATGTTTCTGTGGTTCGTAGTAGGTCTGGTATGTCACTGATGACTTAATATCGAAAAACAGTGACCTGAGGATATGTTTGTCCTCCCCTGTAGGGCTTTACAATAACAGAGTCATGAGAGAGAAGAAACTGGCTTAGAAGCTGTTGATCTACCATAGAACCTAAGTTATTGCCAGAAAAAGTTTCCATACCTTAAGTCAGTCCCAGAGCAACAGTTCTGAATTCATGCAGGGATGATTTGGCCTGCCTTTCCTAGGAAACTATGAGTTGTTTTAAGTGTTAGATACCTCTTAAGTTCTGCAAATTGAAGAGTGCAGCAGAGGTAGCTAAAAAAGTTGCAGCAGTTTCTGGGCATCTTCTTCAGGGGTCATCTGGGAACTTCTGGTGGCTTGCTGGTGAGGATAACCTTTTGGGGACTTACCTGGTAGCTTCTTTGACATTTAGCAATTAAAAATTGCACTAGTGACAAGCAACATGTATTGACTGTCATTCGGGCACTCAGTCTACGTTGTAGCCGAGAACAGTTTTTGCTTTCCTTGTGAATGTAAGGAGCTGGCAAATAATGTTGCGTTCATCAAGTTAGTATTAAGCCTTCAGTTATTGTTGAGATATTTTTCCTCAGTAAACTGATAGTTTCCTCTTATTTCTGAAGAGAACTGTCCAAAACTATTTAATAGACAGGGAGTTACTTCTTGCTTAAAATAGTTCCACTGTTTCTGCTCTATTTTTCAGGCATGCAGAAGTCATGAAGAAAATAATTGAGACTGTTGCAGAAGGTGGTGGAGAACTTGGAGTTCACATGTATCCTTTTTTGTTACTACACGGTATTATTAGAAATGTCTTTCAGTGTAAGAAGCCGTTACCTCAAGGTTCCTGAACTGGAGTGCAGTTGTGTGTGAAGGCAGTAAACAGCTGCTTGTGGTGGCACTTACTACAGTTCCAGGATGAGCTCCTTTGTGCAAACAAACTTTGTTAATCAGTTGTTAGGGGCAGAGGAGGGAGGCTGACAAGAGCAACGGGGGGGCGGGGTGGGGGGGAAGCAGGTAGGATTGAAGGGACAGGATTTGAGCCCTTGTTTGTAGGGCTGTGAAGGAGGTAACTGTGAGTGTGAAACAGATCCCAGTGCAGGAGAATGAAGCTGGAGGTTCGTAGATTCTCCAGAGTGTAATCCCTCCTTTAGGTACAGCAGTTTCTGTATTAGATTTGAAACTGAGATTAATTTTGAAAGGTATAGAGGTCCCATTATTCTCTACTCTGCATGTGAGCAACTAACAAAAAAAGCAATGAAAATGACTGAACTTATTCTGAACATCAATATCAAATGCCTCACGATTAGAATTTTCTTTTTGCAAGGTGACTGATCTTAGTTATGCTTTGTAGTAATTGATGGTATGCTTTCTGACTGAAGTAACCTCCATCTTAGAAGCAAGTGCGTCCTTTGAAAATGGTGTTCTTTTGCTGCTGTAAGGCGAGCAAGGGGGGATTACTGAGCAGCTGTAGGCCCTGAATCAGTAAAATTCTCATTCACTGTATGAGTTGGGAATTGCTCAATTTGTACAGCAAGCAACTGAAACCAAACTGGAGAATAACTTTTCTGGCAAGGTAGTTCAAGTCTTCTACTCTGCAATAGTTAGAAGAAGCTTATTTTCAAGATTTTGGTTACTTTTTTTGCTATTACTTAACAAATTGAGATTATTTTTTTAACAGGCATTTTCTTCCCTTATCATTATGTAGTTTGTGTTTGTCAAGAAATGACCCATGAGACTGACGTGTCAAAATAGTTGGGTTTACTTATATCCAGTACCGATGTAACTTAATTGTCAGTTGAAAACAGTGATTTATTTTAATTTTTCAGTTTGCTGTCTGCCTCAGTCCCAGGTGGACAGACGCTTTAGTTTATAATTGTCCAATATACTCCAGCCTGCAGATTCAGGCCCATTAGCAAAGCTAATCTCTCTACTTCCCTCACCAACAGGAAGGAGCTCTTTCAAAGGATGGTTCAGAACAGGAACCTGTTTCTTCTTCTGAGCCACTGAAACACTGAGGAGGAGCCTGCTTTCCCTGCAGCCACAGGAAGGTAGCTAGGGATTAGCCTTGCTAGGTGCAATTTAACTTGGCATTTGTTAGTAACAAATATTAAGTATGTAAATGGGATTGTAAAGTGAGGCGGGGGGCAGGGCGGGGGAAGCAGAGAGGGAGTTGTAAGATTTATTGAAAAACAAATTCCCTGGTTCCCTGCATGAACTTAAACCAGAACGGTCTGTATGTTTGGGCAAGCATCAGCTGTCATTACCAGAGTTCTGCTGTATTAATTTCCCAGTCTCTCAATTGCATAATTGCTAGGTGTTATTTTCCTGTTAGCAAGATATACTATTGAGTGGACCGTTGAATGCGACTTCTGATTAGTTTTACAGGATTTCTAGCTATTCGACATTTTCCTTAACGAAAAACTCAGGTACCTTCTTATTTTCTTGAAATTTGTACAGGCGGTCATTCCAACGATAGAATATGACTATACGAGGCACTTTACAATGTAACTAAAATAAGAGATGTCCTTCTCTAATTATCAAATCTTTTTTTAAATAACCCATCCATGTGACTTATACAACATTATACACAATTTCTGTAATTAACCTTGTATCAAGTTGATGCATTAAAATAAAATGTTCCATTACCAGCCTTTTTAATAAAAATCTTTGTGTGTAATATAAATAAATCACTTTCATTCTGATACAGACACTGCACTAAGAGGTGGGATTTCTTTCTCCATAATTGCTTCGATTTCCTTTCAACAGAAGACTTTTTTTTCTATATTGGAAGCAATAATCTACTTTCCTAGTAGAAGCCTAATGCTTTTGGCTTCATTATTGATTCCTGAAAATGTCAATTTTTGGCTATTTTTTTCCTCCCATTTAAACTCACTTGAGAGTTATGTGGGTATTTCCCTACTTATGAATGATTGTTTCCTCTAGCTGGAGGAAGATTTTGAAAGCTGAAAGGAAATAACTGATCATCTTACTAGGGAAGTTTTACTCCATCTTAAACTAAAATAGCTGTAACTAACCAGGTGATTTAGATTTATATTTGAGAAAGCCTAGTGTTTTGATGGAATTTTTGGGGAGACAAAGGAGGAATATTAGTATGTAGTCTGTTCATCTTGTAATGAAGGCAAGAACAGTCTTATATTGACAGAATTAGAGCTTGAGCATAAAGGGAGAAGATTGCTATGCTAGAGCAAGGTTCAATCTTGGCTACTTGTCTGCCTCAACTACACTAGCTGGTAGTCTAATAGCAAGGTTTCCTTTTCGGGGTAAACATACATGGAGTTGTTTATGAATTCAAATATTGTAGGCACATCCAGGCTTTAGCATCCACTTTCTGCCCTGTAGAAACTAAGATTTTTATTAATGAAAATGAGAGGAAAGGACTATCGTATTTGTGTGTGTGTATATACATATAGATATATTTATATTTACTAGGTTCATTTAACCTCTGTTCAGCTTTCAGGGTAGCATCCTTGTCTCCCAAATGTCCCACTTGCATTCTGCAAGGTAATCTGAAGTTGGATGTCTGCAACTGACTGAATTTTCTGTTGAGTAGGAAGGTTGGTCCCTTTCCTGGCACAACTAGTCTCTGTCTTGGCTGTCCTCAGTACCATGCTTGTACATGACAGCCTGTAATGAAGTTCTGTGTACTATTCTTAAATTGGCTTTCCTCTTTTGATATCTATCTTCACTTCCTCTTTCTTGAACAATATCTTAAGCAATGTCTATATAAGTGAGTATTGCAAGCTGAAACCTGTTAAATTTTAACCACACCCACTGAGTCATGCCATAGGATTTTCCCTATCAGACCAATCTCAAAAATGTTTTGAGCTTTTGGGTAACAAAGGAAGTAGCTGTCCTCCACCCAACAAATAAGGGGATTTGGGGGGGAGCAGAGAGGGAGTATGTCTTAAAATAACCAGCAGGGATGTATATTTTTTTTCCTTTGCTCTGTCGGAATCTTTTGAAACATCCCTCTCCCTAAAAGGTGTCTGTTCTTCTCCTTTAGGAAATTGAATTAGTCTTTCACTGCTCTCCAGTATGCTGAGTTAATATCACATTCTTCTTTGTCAGGCTGTTGATGGAAGTAAGTGGCATGACTTTATTTATTTAATTTTTTTTAGAAGTATAAACTGATGAAGGCCTTTTGCTCTGACCCTAGCAGGAAAACAGAGGAGCAGCAGAACTGGAAGCTATTGGCAAGTTCGCTCCATCAGCACCATTGATATTTAATGTCTTACGGCATTTGTAGCACAGAAATATCTAGTATCACAAACCCCAATGCTTGGCAACTAATGTGGTGCTTTGCTTGGCTGGATATCAAAGTGGTTGTACCTGAGCAAGCAAATTTGACCTGGGTACGCTTGCAGCAGTTATACTGTATGTGTTAATCCTTTTCTTCTTTTGTGACTGGTATTAAAAATTCATGTTAGAAGTAAAGATTGCTGCTGTAGGAACTGCTCTAAACATAGGCAAGGATAGTAACCTCAGTTACAGCTTCTGGCAAATCCAGCGTGGTCATTGACTGCCTGAATTTTGCCTCTACATCAAAATAGCTCCTGAGAAGTTCTGCTTTTCGGGAGTCCCTTTCCTACTGCACATCTTAGAGTCCTTGTGGCTCTTTACTTGCCTTCTAGATCTCTCTCTCTTGTTCTTGGACTTTAAGTACGTTCTAGTTTACAGGTGCTGCATGCAGTGAAGATATGGGTGAAATTTTGATTCCACTGAATCTGAATCAAAGTTATGCACAGGGAACAGGTTATGATGCAAAGGGAAT
The DNA here is from genome assembly GCF_023634155.1 of Falco peregrinus. Taxonomy (NCBI): domain Eukaryota; kingdom Metazoa; phylum Chordata; class Aves; order Falconiformes; family Falconidae; genus Falco; species Falco peregrinus. Next base: position 86,504,297 of record NC_073726.1, on the reverse strand, counting down.
AACCTTACAGAAATTTAAAATAATGACCATCACAAGTTCTGTCATCAAACTTAATATACCTAGTCCTTAATTTACATGAAATACTTTTAAAATACAAAAAAAAAAAAAAGTTTCCAATAAAAAATATAGAAGAAAAACCAAGCAATACATGGGAAGCACACTTCCGTATTTAGTCTTCTAAAAGTCTAATCCAAGTCTAAACTATAATGAAGGGTGGAAATAGTGTTTAAAGAATTAGGGTAATTTCCACTTTGTCGTTCTGTGGCTGCATTTTTAGGTGTGGAAAAGTGGAGCTTTTAAACCAGCTTGCTATCAAACAGCCCGCTCCTCTGCTAGAGAACTAGAGTGCCTTGAATTTGTCTGGGTGTTGTAAAGTCTGTAGGGACAGATGTAATTTAGTGTTTTATTATGCTATAAGCTTACTGATTTCATGTTTCTTCCTGAAACATACCTATCTGTTTTCCTATTGGAAAATAACCTTCTCTGTTAATAACTTGTAAGAATTGTTCCAAGTCTACTTTTTTAAAAAAATCATACCTTGATGTAGAAAATGCAACCATATGGAAGAAGAAAAAGTTAACACATATGAAGTCTCATACCGATTGTTTGAAGTAGGTATGTATACAACTTGGTAAGAGACTGTCTTGGTTCCAACAAGGATTTATGATAAAAAGATGCAAACTCTTGCGATCATGTACCAGCTGGTTAACATTGTGTTGTGGGCACTGATACTCTTACCGTTATTCTCTACAGGAAGAAAGCTGATTGAATAAACGGCTAGACTGACTTAGCCTGAGGGCAGCTGGTCTGATTTAGCATACCAGTTGTAAGCGTGGGCAAATAAAGAAATCTCTTGGTAAAGAAGACAAACTGGAACACAGAGAACACAAACATGGATTACAGCAGGAGCAAAATTCTTTGTGCGGCCAAACTGAAATTTTTCTGGCAAAAATTAAATAGAGTGGGGGAAAAAGGCTTCTTTGGGATCAGTCAAAAATTTTGAGCCAGACGTGATATTTGAAGAGAGGAAGCTAGTGTATCCTCTCTTTTTGTTCCTTGAAATGATTTTTTTTCCGACCAAAAGCCAGTGGTCTTGGACAAATTTGTTAAAACACTTAAATTAGACTTCACAATATTTACAAGAATCAGATATTTCTTTTTATCTGAAACTGTTTATTGGATTCAGCATTGCCGTGCAAAGTTTTTGGTCCTGCTAAATAACTGGGTTTGGCAAACATATTGGCTGGAGAAACACCCAATTGTAATCAAGGACACTTGCTTTCTCCTAAGGAAAAATACAGGTTTTAAAGATGTGGATGTATTTAGGTTTAAATCAACATGATTTTGTATCTTCTGAAGTCTTTAGCACCAGAGCAATCTGAAATGCTGCTCTGTCTTCTTACTGCCTTGTAGTGTACACACACGAGTTACACAGCCTGCCGCCTTTTAACAGTTATGCAGAATGGGGTTTTATATGAGCTGCCATCAAATACAAAACATGTATACGTATTCCTTTTGAATAAGTTGTCTGAAAGAAAGCCTAAGTTTCTCTGCCATCTGTTCTTTTTGCCTGCTTGTGTAGTTTTCAACATAGTACCTTTACTTTAAACTTCTAAAATGAGCCATTTCACAGATTAACCTCTCTTGGCTTCGGTGCCTTGCGGAAGTGAAGATGTTTAGCTGATGGCTTCTGTTCCGGGTAGTGGCTATAAGGTTTGGTAAGTGCCCTATCTGTTTTTCACCTACTTCAGAACCATGTGTTCACTGCTGATCAATAATTAACTCCTTGTTTGCCTATGAAATCCTTTCACCTAAACAAAGTACACTTGCTGGACCATTGTGCATCGATTTGTGTGTTTGAGAGAGAGGGCCTATGTTAAGGCAATTATTAGCAGCAAATTCAATAATTGTTTTACAACATTTTCTTCTCTATACTAGCTCCCTTTTAGTCATGTCTAGGATAACATTTGTGATGAAGTAGATACAAGCTTGTTGTGGGTCCTAATCTTTAATTCACAGAAAGTTGCAAATCACCATTTTACAGCTCTTGAAGAGTTATCTGTTCTTGATTGCTCAGACTCAGCCTAGGCTATTCTGGGTAAAAAAACTGGTGATGCCAGTTAGTTATAAATGTCAGCCTTAGAGCAGTACTGTGAGTACACTATTTCAGTATGTTTTCATATGTAACATAAGAAGAATCAGGGCCATAATTACTGGGTGTCAGAAGAGACAGTAATCTTCGCCAGTTAAAAGATGCAGACCTGCTTTTAGTGTTAAAGTGTATTGCTTGTGCTTCTCTTTCCATGCTTTGTTTTAATTTGGCATTTCAGTGTCAGGACATCCCAAAGGTACTGCTTCTTTTTGGGAATAGCATTGGTCATTGTGCTGCAGAGGCTGTTTTGCCAGTACGGACTAGACCTGTGCTCCTCCGTGCATGGCTTTTTCCCACAAGATGTTTTGATGTTGCTGGTGACCAAATGCAAATTATATTTGCACATGTGGGTAAGCAATGAGGATAAAATATGAAGTCTGCAGCATGTGCAGTGTTGTGAAGTAGAAGAAGCTAACATCATGGCTATATATATGAATAGATAATAAAGTTGTGTTGTCTTGGAAGACTTCAGCCTGAAAAATGTATTCTGTAGTCATTTGTCATATGACTAATAGTAATAGCTTGCAAGTAACCAATGCTAACTAGAACAATTACATGTATATATTAGACTTTCACAGAGGATAGAGGTTATAATTGCAGATACTAGAAATTAATGGTAAGGTGGAAGGGAGCAAGGTCTTTGGATTACTAATAATGATTTTCCGAACACTGTGGAACTTCCCAAAGCCTAGAGGAGACGATGTGATGCAATAGCTTAAAGAAAAAAAAACCACCAGGCTGACCCAGATAATTTCAGGCAGCTCAATCTTACATTGATCCCAAGAGGTGCGGGAAGAGGAGAAAAGGAGGGAGTAGCCAATATTGGACTTCTGGTTCTTAAAGAGTTAAGGAAAGGTGATACATGCTAATCAGTGTAGTTTAGACAGGAAAGTCTATCTGGCCTAATTTGATACTGTTCTTTAAAACTGTCAATATTACCAGCCACCCTTATAAAAGTAATTTCACTGATAGAATGCATTTTGTTTCCTTCTACCATTAGATTTGTACTGCATGAATCATTAAGAAATTTCAAAAATACAACCCCCAAATTCATCAAAACGGATAAAAGATAAGTAACTAATTGATGTCAGCTTTGATGATTCCTAGCTCACAGTCACAAGCCACAAAGCAAGGGATTTTAAGCAGGTATTCTGGGTATTAATTTTTAGCCTGCAATGTTTTAGCTTTTTATTACAGGGAAGCATGAAGTATTAGAAACCTACCTATAATGGAAAATTTGAATACTTAATTCATTAGACGGAATCACAGGAAGACTTGCTTCATGTGTATTTTAGTTTCATCTCTTCAGCCAGTCCCATAAGAATACATGAAGGTGTTCAAATCCCTGCACAGGAAGGAGCTTTAGGAACAGCGTTGTAAAGCCTCAAGGATAGAGATTGGAAATGACAGAAGCTAACCTAAAAGTCAAGATCATTTAGGTTTAACAGAACATGCCAGGCACTTCAGCATCATCTGCTTCACATCAGTTCCGGATCAAAGGAAGGAATCGTCCATTTGACCAGAGATTTCTTTTGTAAAAACTAAATTACAGGCATTTTCACACCAGCTATCAAACTCTTAAGCACCAGCATTTAAATGGATCCTGAGCCAGAGATGAGGTTAGGACCAGAGCAGAAACGAGACAAAGATAACTTTTAACAAAAAAGTTATTGAAGTAGTTTACTAAGTCTTATGGTGAGTTCTTTACTCAAAACAGCGATTAATTAGTAATGAAATAATATTGGACTGTGTTTAGTTAAGATTTGTTCTTCAATATCAGCGCACACATTCTGGTCCAATTTAATTGTTGCTTGGATTCTGGGTTTTGAATTAATTTCGTACTTGATGTATGTGTCAAAGTGACTCATGGAAACAAGGGATTAACTCCATGCAAATGGAGTAGGAGGTATTTTAACTTGAAGTTCAGTGTGCTGCCTTGAAACTGTTTCAAGATGTCTGTAGTCTTACACTGTCCAAGTGATCATGATTGTTACCAGTTTTAGGCGGGGAGCATTTAGCTATTGGTCTTCATCAATGTTTGTCCAGCCATCTTCCCTGTGTCTTCAAAGGCCATATGGTCCCATATAGTTTGCATGGTATTAACCAAGCTGCCAGTTAGACCATTCTGCTGTTGAACAATATATCAAACCTAGATTTGATCAGGTTTTATTTTGAAGTAGTCTGAGGAAATGTTGTTCTTATTTCTGTCTGGATCTGGAGTGGAATTATTCTGATTTGGGGGTTTAGGTAATTTTTTTCATGAAAATATTAGCAAAACTTTATTGAAAAAGTTGTTGTGAACTTCTATCCATGAGAAAAATAGGTAGAGATTTTTTTGCTTTCCAATAATCCCAGTGTACGGGAAACATGCTCAATAATTTTCTTGTTTAGTCAAATTTCTCATTGCTGGCAAAAGCCAGGAAACATTTTTTATATGGTTGATATAGTTGACGTTGGTAATTATCTTATCAAAAGGTATTTTCCTAATCATTGCTCTTTAGATAAATGTCAACAGAACCTAATCAAGACTAGATCAGAAGGATTTTGACTACAGGCAAGTCTTCAGGGTGACCTGTTAGCTGCCACTGAGAAGCCTGTTCGTTACCCATTACCTGAGGTACTTGGGAGTTAGTGGGAACCAAACTGAAGCTGACGACATGTTTGGAAGGGTTACTGACTTGCTGTTACGAGTATGCGGTGTATGGTGATCTGAACTAGATTTAGCTCTGCATTCGCTTCTAGTCCCCACACCTAATCCCTCAGCATTTTGCTTCCTAACTAGGAATGATCTTTTAGGAGATGTAGCATCTAACTGGGAAATTTCCATGAATGCCAGACACATGCTGGGTGTCTTTTCTGGGAAGACAAAAATATGCCCCCCTTCTTTCTAATCACGCAGGTCAAACATCCTGTAATTGTAAGTAATTTGAGTAATTGTTTTCTGCCTCTGGTACCCTGCTGCTTCAGTAGACAATGACCCAATCACAGTCTGTAGCGGGGCTGAAGCTGCTTCTCCTTGCTGCTTGTATCTTACTGAAGGTGGTGTGGAGGAGGGGAAGGAAGGTAGTTTAAACAGTTTTTTATCTCTATTGGATCCCTGTCAGTAAGGGGAGGAGGAGGTGAGGAGCAATGACCTGAGCGTAGCAAATGCTGTTACCCTCTTGCATCACAATTATTTCATTTCTGAGGGGAAGTTAAAAGCAGCAACAGCAATAAAAGCAGCAGTTTCTGCCTTGTCTTCCAGAGCAGCATCAACAGGCAGCTGTACCATGAGGCTCCGCTGCCTGCATCTTTTTTTCTTGCTTCTGCTTGGTGCATGGTGGCCAGACTCAGAGAAGCATTTGGTGGGAGCTATGAAGGTCAGGGAGCACTATATAGCTGCTCAGATCACTAGCTGGACCTACAGACTGAAATCCGAGGAAAAGTCCAGGTAACAAAGTACTGGATAAGAAGGATGAAACTTGTCCTGTCTTGTGACCGAAAGTGTTTTCTGCCTCCCACCTCCTGTGGAATTTTAGAGCCCAGGAGGACTTTAGAGCCTGATCTGTTGACTTCAGAGGAACTTGTGTGACTTTAAATGGCATGATCTGAACTGGAGCCAGTGAAGTATTCAAAGCTCCTTTTTATTTACTTCATTAGTGGATAGAATTATTTTTATGTTTTCATAGCACTTTTGTTAAGTATGTTCCAGGGCTTGCTTATATAATCTTCTGTCTGGGTTGATGTTTGTTGTTTGGGTTTTTTTGGTTGTTTTTTTTTTTTAATGTAATGATTTTAGGTTTGTGGAATTTAATCAATGTTAAGGAGCTGCGGTTTCATAAGATTTCGAAAACTTGCAGACTTTAGAATTTGCTGAAGGAAAAAATATGTTCCAATTTGTATACTATCACTTTCATTTAAATCAGAGCCAGATGACCTTTGGAACTAGCTTTGTTGTTTCTGAGTTGTTCAGTAGTTTTTGTGAAACGAACATTCTGAATTCTGCCAAGTAAAGGTTGTAGGATCAAGCATTGCGGTATTTCATTAAATAAAAATACTAATTTCATGGTTTCTTTCAGATAGCATTGCAGAATGGCTAGCGAACATGCATATGCCAATCAAGCATATAAAATACTATGTTGTATTACCACTGTTATCAGGTTTATAAACACTGCAAGTGCAATGCTACAGATGACAGAACTTGGACATAATTTAGAATACTGTTTAAAACAGACTTCAGTCTTGTGCTGTGCTCTCTATAGTCACCATACACAGCTTTTATTTGCTCATGAAGTGGCATGAAATGGTATGAATTACTTGTTCTCCTACACTGAAGGGTGTATTTCAATACTACTCCATTTTTTTTTTATATTGGTGGATGGCTTGTTTTCTTTACTTTTTAGTTTGTGATTATTTTTTTTAAAAAAAATGTGTATTGCATTTCTGGATGTTACAGAAAGGACATTTCCAGTTCAGATTTAGACTTTCTAACTATTCATTTTTAAAGACTTAATTAGAACAGAGTTTCTATGATTTCTATAACTCCTCTTGGAAGTTTAATACAACTGGTATAATAAGCATAATGTCAAACTGGCAAGACAGACAAGTTGTAGGAATATGAAGATATATGGAGGAATATGAAGATAAATGTTATTTAAGTATTGACCTGGACATGTGAATTTAGTAGTTAGAACTTCATTCTCATCTGCACTGGATGGATCAGTATAAGAATGAACTGCTGTTTTGTTAAATTTGACATTGTGGATAGACTGTTTTCATGCAGCAGAGACCCACAAGACTGCCTCAAATCTCAGGTGAAATACTCTGTGATTAACTAATTTTTCATACACAGTGCCTATTGAGATATGTCACATAAGTATTTAGAGCAAGTCACATCCTGGATAAGTCTGATGAATTTTGTAGAACTTAAAGAAATGTAACTTAAAAAAAAACCACACAAAAAACCCAATAACCAAACAACAAAAAAACTAACCAGAACTTACAAAGATACTCACTAAGAAAGAGTTAATGGCTTGGATCCCAAAGGCATTTGGGTATGTAACTTACTGTGATTTCAGTGGAAGCTGAATGCCTAAATACAGTGTAAGAATCTGATACTTTGCTGCTTTTGGTTCTAAATAATTGAAAAGAGGCTGAAAAGAAAATGAACTTCCTGAACTATTTCCTTAATTTTCCGGTCATACAGGCTAGAAAAGGACACAACTTCTTTGAGTGTCAGTAGACTTATCTTTGTAGAGATTTTTTACCATGTACAAGTGGTATTTGTAAGACACTTCAGAACAAAATGAAAACGTGCTATTTGTGCGTGCAGCGTTGCTGCTGCCGTTCCCGAAAGTTACGTAACTAGACCTGCTGGCATCGTCTGAGGTCTCTGAAGTGTTAGTAAGCTGTGTATTTTGTTCCTTCTAGCTGTACAATTGGCGCTGATAAATTCCCTCTTCCTCCCCATAGTCTTATGTGTGCATATCCCAGTGGACATTGCCACATTAGGGCAGCGCTCGTCAACGAATGTTATGGACTGGGTCTTTCCCCTTAAAGACTGAAGCAAAATTTTATCAGTGACTTTAAAGACGGAAATGAATTGAAACATGAATTGCTTCTGTCTGAGTCTTCTGCTGTGAGAGAGCATCACAGAGGGATGTATGAGAGATACCTACAGAAAGAGATCTCCCCCTTATGGGCCCTGGATGTCACTGGAGCGAGCTCACTGTGCTACCTCTGCCCAGCCACTCTGTGCTTGAGCAGCCTGAAAGGGCATTATAAAAAAAAATCACATGGAATTACCGTTGGATCCAGTCATCATACATACTATAAGAAACCAACCAACAAATATAAATCTAAATACAGGCTATTATCCCTCCAGTCCTCATCGTTACTTCCATTCCAGAAGTGTTGCGTGCTGGTTTCCTTCTGCTTGCCTAAATATTTGCTAAGAAAACATTGTGTGGTCTACTGGGTGCCTGAATCATTTGCAAAACTAAGGACACTTGCCGTGTTTCTCAGAAAGCAATTTTCTGACTTGCTGAGAGATCCTTAGTTGTTGTCAGGGAACAGTTTTGTGCTTGCCTCCCCAAGGTCATTGCTGCTTCAGGAGCTTGCTGTTAACGCTGTTGTACAATCCTTGTGGTGAGTCTTGAAGTTCAAGCATGGAGCTGAGTAAAGAGAAATTTAGGTTTCTTTCAATGTGTTTTGTCAGGTGCTTTCTTGGGTAAGCATGGTCAAAGCATCTTCCTCTGTGTCGTAAACAGAGTCAAAAGGACCTATAGAAACCACCAGGAAAATCAGGGGTAAACTGTGCTAGGTACCATAACTGAATGTCTGGTACGAAGTGGCCTAGCTCAGGAATGTCATAGATTCAGTAGAGGTAGAGGAGAAGACACTGCAAAGAGTTGGACTGTGTGCCTTGCCTTCAGCAAAATGTGCACGTGGTTGAGTGTAGTTCCAGGAGTCATTTTCTGAAATATCCATTAAACAGCAAGGGCATCTCTGGGAATCTTTGTCCTTCTGATTTATTTGTTTATAACTCTTTTGGTTTCAGATTGGAACATTCAGATCCTGTGTTTAAGAAAATTTCTTACAGAGAATATGAAGTGGATTTTAAAAAAGAAAAGCCAGCAAATATATTTGCAGGTAAGCAGGAAGGAAATACTCTTGAGTATTTGGGGGTTTGCTTGTTATAAAGCCAGTAACAAGCTAAGCAAGCTTGTATTTTTGTGTCCGTTTGTGCTTATTTGTTTTGCACATAAACCAAATAAGCATGGGGGTTGAGGTATCTGCTGTGCACTGGGCTTTCAGAGTCCGTAGAGTGGTTGGATTTTCAGAGGCTGGGGCTCAGTGCTATCTGCAAATGAATTGCACGGTGCAAAGTTGTTCTCTTTGGTTTTAGCATCTGATGAGACTTCGCATACACATTTAGACTTGTATGGTAACAGTTGTAGTGGTGACGCTATAAATTCGTGTGGAAGGAGCCTAAGGCCTGAGGCTAGATATGTTTCTGATAGAACTGTGGAAAGGAAAAGAAAACCTGTGAGGTTGGGTGGAAAGATGGAACTGATTATTTCTTTAGATAATATTTTGGGATTGAAAGCTCTTTTTGTTCTGTAACTTCTGGCATTGAGAGTGCCACTCAAAGAAATGCCTTTCTTTAAACTCTTACTCTATAAAGTATCTGCCTTCCTAAAACAGTTTAATTAAATCATATGTGAAGGATTCCTAGAAATTCCCAAGGAACCTCAACATGAACCTTTTGATATATTTTCTGTATCTAGAAATAACTTTTTGTTTTGTAAATCTACAATTTTCCTGTGATTTTTCTTAGTTGCCAGATAATACAATTTATAACATTTCCCACTGTGAGCTGCAGGTTTTAAATTTCCACATGCCTTTTTACAGGTAAATCTTCATTGAAGTGGTATTACATTCTCTGCCTGTATTAAATTTGCAACTTGTACTTTGAGAGCTCTTATTCCCTAATGGGGAGGGAGAACTCTTCATTTCACTAAACATACTGTTTTGCTCACATTTTCCTCTTTCTTTATCTTAAATAACTACAGGACTTCTGGGACCAACTCTGCGTGCTGAAGTGGGAGATACTTTAGTAGTTCACCTTAAGAATATGGCTGACAAGCCAGTCAGTATTCATCCCCAAGGCATAGTTTACAACAAAAATGCAGAAGGTAAATGTCATGTGTTTTGTTCATTTACTTGTAGGCTATTGCATGAAATATTGAGAGGGGCCCAGACCAATGTTTAAGGAGATGTATAACACAAATACCTGTTGATTCTGGATTGAAACTTCACACCCTTTGTTAGCTCCTTCCTTCTTCACCAGTGTAACACTAGGAATGTCATCCGACCTGCACAGTCTCCTGTGTGCTACTACTGTTTCACAGAATCACGGAATGGTTGAGGTAGGAAGGCAGCTCTGGAGGTTTCCTGGTCCAACTATCATGTAATTGCAAAATATTCTATTTCAGGAATGTAAACTCTTAAATATAGGTCTTAAAAAACTTTTTCAAATCCCTTGCAATCGTGTGCATCAAGGAGTTATTGGTAAGGCAGTTAACAGTGCTGATCAAGTTGTTCTGATAGTCAGCATTTCATGCTCAGCTACGTGGTGTTCTGCTCCTAGATCCCTCATAAGACTAGCAAAAAGAGATTGTATACTGTGACCAAATTGACAGTTAAATGTCTGCACTAGCACAGAGTGAGTTTGATTTCCCTGCCCTGGCTGCTGAGCCTGAGCTGTGACCTGCAGTTTACAAACTGACTCGAGGCTTTGTTTGTTGTGTTTGTACAAAGGGTTTTGCAACCCCATCTCATGGAGTTGAACAGAACATGTTGTTGGAAGTGACAGGCTGTTCAGATTGACTATCTTATGAATGTGCCTTTTACACCTGGGATTTTGATTCTCTGGCTCCCCTTTGTCACATTGCAGATTTGTTGGATATGGTAGGCATAGATATGAGCCTTTACTGCTATCTGGATATGCAGTGCACAAAAGATCTCAGGCAGCAAGGCAGTGCTAGCCCACGCAATGGCTTTATGAGAGATAATTAGGATGTTGACAGAGTGGTCAGTATTCCTCCACAGAGTATCAGCGAGCAGAGGCTGAAGCTTCACACTATCCTGTTAACCCTAGTCAGACTGATGAAGAGCCCCCACCTTTTGGCAGTGAGGGCAGTTCTAGGAAATCTTTATAATCTGTAAGAAACAGGATGGTGGAATAGCTGCTCTCCACAGTGTGAGTGGGATCATGAGCTATCTGTTTGGAGCTGAAGTATCATATTGGCAAGAAACAAACCAAGCTTTTGCAATTGATTGTAGGAAGATATTCCAGATGCTTTAATTGCTCTTTGTCTTCATGGCACTCTACTGACTCTTTTCTTGGCAGGGTCCCTGTATGATGACAGAACGTCGTCTGCAGAAAAACGAGATGATGCTGTACTTCCAGGCCATGTCCACACATATGTGTGGGATATAACAGAAGAAGTTGGTCCAAGAGAAGCTGACCTTCCTTGTCTTACTTATGCATATTATTCTCATGAGAACATGGCAACAGATTTTAACTCTGGTCTGATTGGAGCGCTGCTTATCTGTAAGAAAGGTAATTAAATACTTTGAGACTACTATAATGTAATATGGTTTCATTTCTTAATAAAGTTAAAGTTGTATGATAATGAGGGAAGATACATTCTTTTCACATCTTTACATGCAGTGTAAAGTAAAAGAAAGATGTTGAAAACCATGTAGATGTTAAGGGTTTTAAATGCCAGCTTTCATGCAAATCCTTCCTATAATTTATAGGATGGTCAGAGAGCGCTATTAATAAATACATTTGCCTGTACTGGTTGCATATTCAGTTGCTTAACTGCTGAATATATGACCTTAGATTTTCTGCCTTAGAATAAATATTTTTGAAGCTTCATTCAAAATGGTTTAGCCATTCCGGAGAATAAGGCAGGCAATAATTGTTTTACCCATGCTTTTTAAAGTCTGACTGATTAAGAGGCTGTAGCCCACTCTCCTCTGTAACAAGGGTTTGAAATTGCAGAGCAGTATGTGCCTTTTGCTAGTCATTTGAAAATATGGCCAAATATGAACAGATTAAAAGTCTTCAAAAATTGCTTTGCATGTGATTAGGGACTTGAGATTTTAGCAGTTTGAGTCATTGAATTCCATCTCCACTAATATGAACTGGTGTCTTGTTGGACTTGCAAATGTGCTGCTAGGTACATAACCACTAATGCAAGGAAGACTGAAACAGCATGCCACTGTGTAAGCTACTTAAACTGCTTCCTGGTCCCTTAAATCCTAAATTTTTCCAAGTTAAATATCCTTCTTTTAAGCTTTAAGAAAGCTCTGTGAGTTATTTAGCTTCATCCTCTTTCCCTGCAGTTTGATTCAAACATTTTGTATAGACTGCATGGACTTGGACCTTGAAGCTTTCCTGAAAGTAAACATAAAACTGGTTCAGTGTGGGTTGTGCAAGGGAGGAACTCTTCTCACCGATAGGTATCCACTTAATTGCAGAACACACTCATATCACTGTGAAGGAGTAGCATTAATATTAATTATGTTCCTCCTGAAGTTTTTTGAGAATTAGGGCTTTTAGTATTATATAGGACTTGTTCTTTTCCTAATTTGCTTGGGTTTTCTCTGTCTGTGTTCATGTGTATGTGTGTGCATTTTATGGTGTACTGTTGGAGTTAATCTGGACAAATGCTTTGGAATTACTTGCTTTCCTTCCTTCTCAGGCTTCTCAAATTCACGCATATATTGTGGACTTGAGTTGAATGTGAGTTTGAGATGGATTGGTCTGACCGCTACCTTCAAGACAATTTGAACATATATTTCTAGCTACAGCAAAGACAAATGGCTAACTATTCACATTTTTAAGAATTCTGAACAGGGTTTCTTTGGCTGGGCACTGCATGTGGTAGGCGTGCAGCATGCTGTGTGTTTGGTCTGGCTGGTATGGAGTTACATTTCTTCACAGCAGCTCATTGCAGTGTTGTGTTTTGGCTTTGTGGCTGAATAGCATTGGTAATACACTCATGTTTTAGCTATTGCTGAACAGTGCTTGCATAGTGTCAAGGCTTTCTCTTTTTCCTGTTCAGACCTCCCTAGCTAACATGCTGGGGGTAGGTGAGAGACTGGGAGGGAACACAGCTGGAAAGATGAACCAAAGTGGCCAAAGGGATATTTCATACCATGTAATGTCATTCTTGGCAATAAATACTGGAGGCAGAGGAAGAAGCAGCAGTGCGGGGGGAATGAGGGGTGTTGACTTCCAGGGTGGCTGTTCCTGAGAGACTGGCTGGGCATCAGTCTGCTTGTGGGAGATGATGAGTGATTGCTTTCGTGTTGCTTGGGTTTTTTCCCCTCTTTCCTTCACCTGTTGAGCCACCTTCATCAACGCAGAAGTCTTCTCACTTCTGTTCCTCCTGTTCTCTCCCCTGTCCTGCTGGGGGCAGGGAGGCATTGAAGTGGCTGTGTGGGTGCTTGGCTGCCGGCTGGGGCTGACCCACCACTGCTTGACACATTAAAGCAGTGTAGGTGGTATAACCTGGGAAGGTTATAAAAAGTGGGCTGTTGAGTTAAAGCACTGACTGAATGTTCTTTGTGTGACAAGCAGATCAATTCCTCTGTTGATCTGAGACTTCCTTTGTGCACGAAAACAGGACTTTGTAGCCTCTCATAAATAAAAAGGAGTGCATTAAAGATAACTGCTTCCACCGCCAGTGTCTCACCCTAAGTAGAATAATCAGCAAGTTCCCAAATTTTGGGTTTTGCAGTCCAGAGGGACATCTATTTTAGCCCTGATTATGTATTGAAGGTAGCAAATGGAAGTTTTTGATGTGAGAAATCTACAGAAAGAATCAGTAAAATCACACCAGTTCTTTGTGGCATGTCCAGAATGATTTCTACATGTTGATAGAAATCACACCTGTATTACAATCTCAGCTAGATGGTTTCTTATAGCCAATCCCATTCAGCAGTATTTGCCAAAGTCTTTTGTATGTAAAGGTTGTTTGCTGCGTGGTTGGTTTTATGCTTTTTAAAGGAGCTGATAACCTCTGCAGGGTTCTTGAAAAGGCAGTGTTCATGCTGCAGGTGACTGCCGTCATTCTTCTTGCCTCACAGTCTCAAAACAGAGGCCAGTGTCTGACTGTGGATGGAAGGCTGTTTGGCGATCCCTACAACATATTGCCAGAATTGTCTGAGACAATTAATTACATGTTATTTAATCTCCTCTAGGATATTACAGACCTTTGATTTCGTGGTTACCCAACCAAAAAGTACTTTCAGAAATAAAATAACTTCATGAGCATTCCTAAGGTCTTGTTTTGGTCAGGCTTAGCCAGTACATGTTAACAGCTGAAGCAAGCTTATTAAATACATATTAATGCCACTTCATTGATGTGAAAATTGCTTTACTACTACTTCAAATTAAGACTTGTTCTTTCTTCTTCATAGGAAGCCTAAATGAGGATGGGTCACAGAAACTTTTTGACAAGGAATATGTACTGATGTTTGGTGTGTTTGACGAAAACCAGAGTTGGCAAAGATCGGCATCACTCAAGTACACAATTAATGGCTATGCTGATGGAACGTTACCAGGTACTGTTCAGGCTTATGTGAAATGAAATTAACATTGGTGAAGACTCTGTGTGCTTTTTATGCTAGAGAACAGGAATGCAGAGGGATGTGATACAGCCTTTTTTTAGAGCAAATCTATGAGCATCTAAATTCTAGAAGAGAACCTATGTGCTGGAAGGAAGTCGTGCCATATTGCTGAAATTACAAAATTACTTCTTGGAATAGTTTTGCTCGAAGAACAGGGTTGCTAACTTTAAAAGAATAATAAATCCTTCAATTTTTTTTTACTCAGCTGATGGGAGTGATGTTAAGTGAACTGCTGGTTTTACAGGATATAGAACATACTAGGTGAAGAACTTCCTGCATGTAGAAAATCCGTTTCCATTAAATTAGACAATTAAGTGGGAAGACTAGGAAGGTAGTAATGGGCTATTCTATTGCTAGTGTTTTCCCCTTGTTCTCCTAAGTAACTACTTTCATATCTCTGTCCAGTCCATTCAACAAATACAAAAGACTGTCTTAGGTGGGTTTTTTTAAACAAGTATTAGATAAGGCAGTTACTGTCATTAGATACAACCTTATTATTTAGCTTTGATCCTTGCCTTTTTCTCTTGTCTCTCCTCTTTTTTCTCCTTTTTCCTCCAAACAAAGACAGATCAGCTTTCCAAAAGAGGCTGCTGGTTTTCTTGCTTCTTCCCCAGCTCACTTAAGTCAGGCTGTCACTTGCATGTGAGATTTAAACACCTGGCTTCCACTGGCTTCCACAGGATTTTGGTATCTGTTCCATTTACAAGCTTCTGAAACTTGCTCTTGTTGCAAACACTGATCACAGGAGTGATTATTTTTTTAAATGTTTTGATCAAAGATTCATTTCAGACCTAGTGGGCATAGGGAACTTGCATTATTGGCCTGTATTCTGAACCCTGCTGTCATTTCTCTTTCAGATCTAGAGGCTTGTGCATATGACAACATTAGCTGGCATTTGATAGGAATGAGTTCCAAGCCAGAAATCTTCTCCATTCACATCAATGGCCAGTCCATGGAGCAAAGACATCACCGAGTTTCCACCATTAACCTAGTGGGAGGAGCATCAACCACAGTAAACATGACAGTGAGTGAGGAAGGAAGGTGGCTGATATCTTCTCTTGTCCAAAAGCATCTGCAAGGCAAGGAAACTATTTATTAGGCAACTGTAGAGTTGTCCTTCTCTTCTTTATGTCCCAAATGTCTTATACTGTTTTGCAATTGGTACAGTTACTGTGTTTCAGATGGTTGTCAGTTCACTAAGAAACCACTGCAGAACAGGGCGTTCTGTTGGGATGAGAAGCACGTGCTAAGCTAAAAGGCATTCTTATCTGCAGCTTTACTGCTGTGTGCAGATCACAGAGCAACAGCGAATCTGTACTCCAGTGCCTAAGTCTGTGAGCTGTTCAGATAAGCACCGTTATAAAATGAGTAAAGAACCACCCGTTTCCTGAGAAAGTGAGCACTTTCAGCTAAGAGTTACTCAATCTGATTAAAATATTTGCTGTTCCTGATTTGAAAGTGAGTATCTCTCAGCAGTGATCAGAATTCTGTTTTAAAGAATGAGAGAAATGTCTCTCCTACAAGAGCTGGACGATATGTTTTGGAAAAAAAAAAAAACCAGCAGGAAAGTAAAAAGCTTTTTATCTGTTCAGCTGGTATCCTCAAAGAGGGCCAGCTGAGAGAGCCTTTGTATTCCGTTGGGTTAATGTGGGCTCCTTGGAAGGCTCCTGGCCTATATATAGTCTACATGGATTCAGGCTTTTCAAGCCTGAAAAGATGGCAATCCGAGGAGCAAACACTTGCTGGCAGCCTAGCTAAAGAAGTGTGAAATGCAGCTGAAGTGGTAAGGGTGCATAAAATGGAAAATCACTATAGTACTGTTTCTTCTCAATTAGCTGGAATGCATGGTTACCTCACTGTAAGAGACTGTGGGGACAAGGAGGTGAAGAAGAGTCGTCTCTCCTATAAAGAACGTCTTATGATCAAAAGCTGGGAATATTTCATTGCTGCAGAAGAAATTACTTGGGATTATGCCCCAAATATTCCAGACAGCCTTGATAGGTAAAATAATATTTGTCAACATAATATAGAATGTTAACATGAAATGACAAAATAATTCAGGTTGGAGAGGACCTCTGGGGATCCAACGGCAAAGTTGGATCCACTTGCACAGGAGGACCTTATCCACTTGAGTTTTTACTGTCCATAAGGATGAGGACTCCTCAACTTCTCTGGGCGCCTTTGCAACATCAGAGTGAAAATTTTTTTCCTTATATATAATCAGACTTTCTCATGTTGCGCTTTGTGTCCATTGTGTCTCATTTCTTCACTGTGCATCTCTGAGAAGAGTCTGGTTCTGTTTTCTCTGATGTCCTATTTGATAGTTGAAGATAAGATGTTCCCTTAGCCGTGTCTCCACACAACTGAATAAACCAAGACTTTGCTTCTGTCATGTGCTCTAGCTCCCTAATAACCATGGTGACCCTCCACTGGACTGGAAAGTATTAATAACTGTCTTGCTGAGGAGCCCCAAAGTGGACACCTCCTTTCGCCTCTGATGGGGAGCCCAAAATATGAAAAGGACTTAGGAAATGCCTGAAGTAGCATACAAGCCTATTTTCTAAATTACTTTTCAACCTGAGTTCTGCTGAAATAAACAGTCCTTAAGAGGAAGGGAGGGAATATTTCTGGAGAATAAAAGTTTTTAAAAAGTCCAGTACAATAAATTGTTTAGGGAATGGGAGAAAGAGAAGCGTCTCTATAAATGACCTTTGCATGGCACCATTGTAGATGTAGTAAAAATCATAACAAGTAAGCATATTGGGCTATTTTGCTCAACTTAAGATAAATAGAAGGAATTCTCTAACATACATGAGGTCATAGTACGCAGCGCTGCCCGGCACTGTAACGTTAAATTTGCAGTGTCAGTTCCCCACTGCTAGAGTACTGGTGACTCTACAAGCTGATGTTCGTAAGAACCTTTAAGGATTTCAGCAGAACAAGACAAATTTCATACCCTCTATGGGGTTCCGGTTTCATATACTTAGAATTTAGTGTTCACACAACTCTCTGATTATTTCTCCTTCTTTGGTATGACTTCCTTCTCTTCTTATTTGCTCTTGTACTGCGTGGAGCAAACTTCTGTATCTTTCCTAGCTAGTTACATGGCATTACTTAACTGCCTCTGTGCTCTGATTTTTCCTCCTTTGTTCAAAATTACAGAGTTTATTCAGTAACCTTTTTTGAAGTGCAGGTGACCAGGACGAATATGTTACTCTGTGTTACTTCCCAGTATTTATCCTAGTTTTGCTCTCCCGATTAACAATCCTAATGTTTTTAAACCTGTGTGTAACACTGTATGGTGCTTGACTGGGATTTTCTGTTCTTGTCTCTCCTAGAGTCCTAGACTCTAAGCAAATTGTTTATTTTTTTCTATCCTCAACTATGCCTTTGTAAAAGAAGACTGTTTTCTGCTATCTTATCTTGAAAATGTAGCTGCTGCTTCAGTTTGTTTCTTTCTTGCATGTATACTCTATTAAATGAAACGTAAACTTTGATAGCAATTGGTCAAATGTGATACTAAAACACAGATAATGTTCCAAGCTTCTTCTTACCTAATTTAGGTTAGAATTTGAGGGGACAAGCATTAGGTTAGTTTAGGGTTTGGATTTTTTTTTCAAGAAGTGAGGTTTCTACCAGTTGCTTGAGTACTAATCCTTTATTCTGATAGACATCACTATTCAAGTTTTGTTGATCATTTGCCTTTTCCTTTATTTTTAAGACACTATAAAACACAGCACTTGGACAACTTCTCAAACCTCATAGGTAAAAAGTATAAAAAGGCTATTTTTAGGCAATATACTGATGCCAGCTTCACTAAACGTCTGGACAATCCTCGTCCCAAGGAAACTGGAATCTTGGGCCCTATTATCAGAGCTCAACTCAATGACAAAGTCAAAGTAAGTAACATAAATTCAGAGATTTATGCTACAACATAGTTTTCTCTTGGCCAAGGACACAAAAGAACTAGTTTGATATGTGCTTTTTGTCAAAAAATATAGCTAATGTTATAAATACTGGCCCTATTGAAAGGTATCATCACAAGTGACAGTGTTTAGCTGAAATTTTTCAGCATTCCCTCTATAGTTTCCATGATTGTGCTTTATTTTACAACATAAACACACTTCATTCACACTCTTTGTAAAATTCATGTTGACACTGGTCCAAAATGGAAGAAAGCTAGACCCAGTTGGACTTCTGGATGGATTTGGATGTGAGGCCAAACTCATGAGCCCCTCATTCCTTACGTTGTTATTTTTTCTGGCTGTTTTAGACAATGGTACTCAGTTCTCATAGTTAAATGTTCTTTCATGGTATTATGAAATGAAACTACAATGTATTTGCATCACAGGCGTATACTACTGTCTCCACTTGTCCTTCTGTTGTCATTTACCGATGCATTACAATGTTTCATGACCTTTAATTGCCACCATGACTCTGTGACTCGGAATTTGAATTTATCATATTCCTTCTTTTTTTCTGGTTTTGACATTTTTGTCTTTTCCTCCTGTATCCTCTATGGGTCTTGGAATCTGGGACAAAATTTGGTTTAAAATCTGTTTAGATTTGGTTTCTCCCATATTGAAGTTTCATAAGAACTTTAGTCGGCAACCTCATATTCCCTGAGGTAGTGTGTACCTAGTAGCTGGAAGAACAAGTGTTCTTTTTGGATTTTTTTCAGATACCAGGTTTAAGAAGCTGAACTTCACTCAATGGGCTCTACAAAGCCCAGCAGCAGGGTACCAGCTGCATTTAGACTGTGGGTTTACATTATCAGACAATCTTTAAGATATCCTTTTGCTTTTCCAACGCTTCCCAGGCTGAAACCAGGCAAATTTTACTGTAGTCGAAACTCCGATATGTATTCAGACAAGGATTTGCTGAATACTAGATTTATCTTTTTTCATTTGCCTATCAATATAGATTGTATTCAAAAATAAGGCCAGTCGACCCTACAGCATTTACTTCCATGGAGTGACACTTTCCAAGAATGCAGAAGGAGCTGATTATCATCTGGGTCCCACAGGTAAGAAATTTGTGAATTAGATTTTGCATACCTCTTACTGTTGTGGAGGGTTTGATTGCTTTGAAGGAGATGCTGTGGCTTGGAACGTGCATGGCTGGGAGACCTCCGTTCTATGCACTGCCTCTGCTGACCTGTTGTGTTGCCTTGTAGAGAAACCAAGGTATTATCTGCAAAGTGTGAGCAAACACTCTTTTTTGGTGTCTTAATTTTCTGTTCTTGTTTGTGATTTTAGAGAGAGAGAGAAGTTCGTGCTGAACTTATCTCAGTGGTAGCTTGAAATGGCATAACTGCACCAATTTCATTGCAAGGTGCTCCTATATATATATAAAGAGAGAGAGAGATGTGTGTACAGAGAGAGAGCCTGCAGATCTATATAAAGATCTGGTTCTGAGTTTGTGTCATTACTGTTCTCCTTTATTTTTAATTAGGCAATGACACCCAGAGTAAAGGAATTGAACCAGGGAAGACGTACACTTACGAATGGAAAATTACTAAAACGGACCAACCTACGGCACAGGATGCACAGTGTATTACAAGGCTCTATCACAGCGCTGTAGATGTTGAGAGGGATATAGCCTCTGGACTGATTGGCCCACTTCTGATTTGTAAAAGTGAAGCACTGACGCAGAAGGGTGTGCAGGTAACATGTTTGACAACCTCTTAGAGAGAGGTTTTGCTTAGATAATATGATTTGATCTACAGTGAATTTGGTTTTGCTCCCCTTCAAGAACGGTTGTGTAGGCAGCAATTAAGCCAACAGCCTTCTGAAGAAATGACTTGAAGAAAAAGTCCTTTAACTGTCCGCAGCCGGAGAGGAATTGTATTCTGATTTTCTTAGCAAGAGCAGCATTTCAACAGAAGGTCAGCCTGACTTGAAAGTCTGTTTCTAGACTTGATAGTAAACTTCCCTGCTGCCATTATATCTTCACACTCTAAAGACATTCAGATCTGAGCTAGTCCCTTTCTGTAACAGATAAAACTCAACAGGGTCTTACGGTCTCAGACATCACTGAATCCAGAACAATGCAAACAGCAAAGGAGAGTTCTGAGAGATCTGTTGAAATCTTGCTTGGCAAAGACTTGAGCTTCACTTGGGAGAAAAAAATGTCAAAAGCTTGTCCTCTGTTCAAACCAGGAGGCTGGTCCTTTTACAGAGAGCCCACTTGTACACCATCTGTGTATCAGCAGTGCTAGTGGTTTGCTCAGTGCTCCACCACAGCTTGGTTGCAGTAGTAGGACTGTGACCTTGAAGGCTTGACCCCCTACTCCCTTTAACTTAGCCCTTGGATCACGCCTACGGCAGCTCTGGTGAAGCTCATGTTGCTTACATAGTAAGAAAGACAGTAGGATTGTGTCCTTAATACGTGTCTCTGCTCATAAAATGTAACTGCTGTATCGATTGTCTTTCAGAAAAAGGCAGATGGGGAGCAGCATGCAATGTTTGCTGTGTTTGATGAAAATAAGAGCTGGTACATAGAGGATAACATCAAGGACTACTGCAGCAACCCTGCCAGTGTTAAAAGGGATGATCCCAAGTTCTATAACTCGAACATAATGCACAGTGAGTGGGATATCAAGCTGAATATTGCCAAAGCTCCTGTGAACCTGAGTGTTCAGTGACTGCTTTTTCTCAGCTATAATGCAATCAAGGAGTTCTCTAGAGAGTCAGTGAACTTCTAACCATGCCGGGTGGCACCATACAGAAATATGCAATATTTTAGGGACCAGGCTGACTCTGGAACCTGAAGCAAAGGCAGGGGTTATTTGGCTTTGATGTAGCAGCCTGCTGCCTTAGAAATGCTATTTCCAGAGCTGGAATCTCCTTCAAGGCTATTGTGGTTTCAGTCCTGTGCCAGTCTCTTTCTAGGTGCAAATGTGAATCTAGTTCAAGTGGACTGACATCAGAACAGGAGGTTTTAAAAGTCTTGCTCTGAAAATATTGAGACCGCTTTTATTTTGCTTTCCTTTTAGCGATAAATGGCTATGTGTCTGACAGCAGTGAAATCCTGGGATTTTGCCAAGACAATGTGGTTCAGTGGCACTTTTCCAGTGTTGGCACTCACGATGATATTGTGTCTCTTCGCCTTTCTGGGCACTCTTTTTTGTATCAAGGGAAATATGAAGATGTGTTGAACCTTTTCCCAATGAGTGGAGAATCAGTCACAGTGGAAATGGACAATGTTGGTAAGTGGTAAAACTATGGTGTTTGACAGCTCTTCTAGGACTTATTTTTTCTTTTTTTTTTTTCTTTTTATCCAGTCTGTAAGAACTTACCTAAATAGGAAGGAAAGCTTTTTAGCTAAACATGGTGCTGGAAAATGTTGAATTGTTCCCCAGTGCAACTCTTGTGTATGGAGTTTTGTTGGCTACACAGACTTAGCCCATAGCATAATTGTATGCTATACTGAGGCTCTTTTTGTTTGTTTGTTTTCAATGAACAAATAGTATTGGGGTTAGCAATGATCACTTTAAAATAATTCTAAGGTAGTCCTTGGAAATAATCCAGTGTCAACTCCAATTTTGCCACATACTTGTCCACCCTGAGCTAGCTAAAATGGGCCAAGACTGTCAAAGTGGCTACACCTCCTCACCTTAGGCTTGTGGCCATTTAGCAATGGTAAAGTCTGCCTGACTGAATTGGATTACTGGTCCATCAGTCTCGATGTCTAATTAGGATTGATACCATATCTTGAAAAGGTGATGTTAGAAACCATGTAGTCCGCACTTACGGAATCATCTGCAAAAGGACAGAGATTCTTCTCGATTGAAGGCTGGGAGTGTTTAGTGATCATCCTAAAATCCCATAAGGTTTAGATATCCTTATCCTATTTAAAATACCAAGGGTTTTTGTATCTTTTATCTATTTAAATAGCAAATTCTTTACAACCTCAAAGCTTGTTTTCAGTGCTTGCACAGCATCAAGACCTTATAAATTAAAAATATGTTGGATGTTAAGTGTGTTTAATTGTTCAGGACTAGGGAATCATAAAAACTCCATCAGACTTTATGGAAACCTCCCCAGTAATGAAGTTGTACTTTCGCTTGATTTTGGTATGTGATCTGTTCTTTCCATCTCTAGGGCATGTTTTCTTTTGTGAATTGGCTGTTGTTAATAATCAGAAAATCTATGCAGGTCACTTCAAACTCCTATAAATACAGAAAAATTGTATGTGACGTATTTAATAAAAAAGGCTGGTTTTCTGATGATTAATTCTGTCTATTCCATCATTTCTGCTAGTTCCAAAACCAAGCTGTAACAAGCAAAGAACTTGATGCTGTTTAGGGAAACATTGTATTTTGTACTCTGCAGAGTCTAGTTTCAGATAAAGAACTTTACTTTCTGATTAAGTTTTGGAGCAATTATTAAAACCTTTAGGTTAATCTGAGATTCCTCAGATTGGCAGTTTAATGTTTTGTGTCCAGATGGGAAATGCAAATTACTTTATTCTTTTAAAGATCATTCTTTATGCATTCAGAAGCTTTTAAAATACTACACTTGTCAGATGTTTCTCAACATTGCCTCAGAATGTATTTGTTCTGTTCAGAATGTTCTATCTGGGTGGCAATGTATACAATACTAAGGACAGGACAAAATTAAAACTTTATCTCGAAAGATCCCAGTCTTAGATCCAGGTCTAAACATAGGATCCTTTATATTGTTTCTTTCTTTCTTTTTGATGTCCATCTCTTTCATGGATTATGTTTGGACTTGGGTCCTAGGTACAGCCTAGTCTGTGGAGAAGACCTCCAGCTCTTAGATATATTGATTCATGTGTGCTTTTAATTATTTACATTAATTATTTTTCATATCAATGAGAGCTCGTGGAAATCCCAGATGAGGATTAGCACTCTGCAGGTGCTGTAGAAACAAACCCAGCAACTTGTCCTGACCACTTGCATGATAGGCAACGTTCACTCTGGTAACTACTGCACATTAGAAAACCACTTTTATTTCGATTGCAGGTACTTGGCTTTTAGCATCCTGGGGTACCCCAGAGATGAGTCACGGCATGAGGCTGAGATTCAGAGATGCCAGATGTGACTATGAGGAAGATTACATGTTTGATGTTGTGGATTTCAGTCCCACCAAGACTGATAAAAAGGCAGTTTCTGCCTCAGCTGAAGAAGATGTGCAAGAAGAAGGAGACAAGGAGGATATGGATTATCAGGATTACCTGGCGTCTTTTTACTCCATCCGAAGCTTAAGGCAGGCATCAGGCAATGAAGAAAACCAAAATCTCACAGTGCTGGCCTGGGAACAGTATGAAGGCACTGATGACACGAGGTCTGAGGTGGCAGCTGGCTCAGGTCTGACAGCTGTAAATAGCAGTGAATCCACAAACACCTCCAAGTTCTTAGAAACTCATGTCACTACTCTTCCCCCAGTCAAGGCTGAAACATTCCAGTCAAACCACACATCAGTCACAGCAGAAGAGGACTTATTTTTAGCTGGCACAGGCGATGGAAAGGCTGACTTGGTATTTGAGACGAGAAGCCAAAGCAATTATGAAACAGATCATGGTAACGTGTCTGCAGGTGAACACTTGCTGAGCAGTGGGGAAGGCCAAATGAATGTTGCAGAGGAGCTTCCAGCAGATGGAAAGGACAGTAAATCTGTTTCAGAAAAGAAGCAAGAGGAAAGCACAGGAAGAGGAAATTATAACATTAACAGGAAAAGGAAAAAGCGAGCCTCACTGGCTATTAAGTTTTACGCTGTCCAACAGATGAATGCCCTTCTAAATCACGTCAGAAATAAAAATGTCTCATTTTCTGACAAGACAAGTGCACCTCATCCAGTGCATCGTGCAGAGAACACATCCGATATAGCCATGGTGGGAGCTGGCCAGCTGCCGAGTGATTATGATGATGAACTGGAAGAGGAGGAAACCAAAATGGAAAATGCCATGCGTGCAGTTAACTTGACACTTGCTTTGGACCTCATTGTACAGGATGGGTCTAATGCATCCAGCCTCTCTGAACCCAAGCTATCCAAAGATAAACAAGCAGACACTTTTTCTTTAGATCATACGTTAGGCAATATAAGCCCTAATTCCAGCCCTGCACTAGTGAAGAACTTACTAGAAGAGGCATCGTTGCCCAGGGCTGGGAAATACTCATCTAAAATGACAAATGAGGAATGGAATTTGGTGTCTGCAAAAGAGAGTCAGGGGTTAGAGGCAAATTTAGATAAATCTGTTCATGGTAAGTTAAATCATCGTGGCAGAAATGGTACAGCGCTCATAAATAAGAAGCATATGAAGAAGTATCAAGGGTTCTCACATGTAATGGGAGAAAAACAGAAAGGGAGCCACATGCACCCAACTCTGAAAGGAAAGGAGGGGAACAAGAATGATACTTTGAGTACATCTGGAACTTTCATCAAGATCCGAAGGAAAAAAAAGGAATACCCCAAAATGACCCACTTGCTGAGCCCAAGGAGTAAAAAGCCCCCAAAAGTCACGAATCCCATGGCAGGGTTTGGCCGTACGTTGTTTCCAGGCGAGGCCAACAATACGGCACTACCGTGTTGCACTAACGCCACGGGGGCACCCGGTGAGGCCAACCGCACAGTGGATCCTAGTAGAGCCGGGCACGGGGAGTCACTGAATTACACGCTCACCCCTCGACAGCTTAAGCCATCGATCTTGATTGGGCTTCCCCAAGAAAATGGAGACTACGAATATGTTACGGAAGGATCTTACGGCGAGGAGACATCTGGTGGTGAATACGAATACCATTACGTGAGCTTTGATGACCCATACACGACAGATCCAAAAGTGAATATCAACGAACAACGTAACCCAGAAAACATCGCTGAACATTACCTGCGTAGCAGAGGGAATGAGAGGAGATACTATATTGCAGCTAAAGAGGTCTGCTGGAACTATGCAGGATCTAAAAAAAGGTTTGGCTAAATAATTTGCTTTAATTTTGTACACCATCCTGTGACAGACTAGCAGAATGTTGATTCACATGCTGATAAACGTAGAAGTATCTGTAATGTGCGATGTGATTCCCAGCATCTCAAGTCACAGAAACCTAAGCATTTTCCATGGAGGCTGGCACCCCCCTAGAATGTCACAGAGAGATTACAGTAATCAAGAGCAACACAAATAATAACTTCTTTTCCTTTTTTTTTTTTCTTCCTTAACCCCCTTTTGTAGACTCACTAGAAATACTCATTGAAACAGAATTTTACAAACCCACTGTAAGAGGTCGAGGGAAACTTCCAGTTGGTTTCGTTGTACTTGAATGGCCTGTTTTCCTTCCTCCTTGAGTTCTCGGATTCTGTAGTAGAGACAGGATAGAGACTTCCTTGTACAAAGTCTTCCCGGGAATTTCATGGACTGGCTGATCTAATATAGACAGGATGTGCTTATAGGCAGGATGAATTCACAGTTTCCAGCCCTAACAAGAAGTGGTTCTGGTGTCTCAGTTCTGTATCGTGAAATGGGATAATAGCACTTTCCAACTTCACAAGGCTTCAGTACTAAAAAATATATGAAAGGTGCAAAGTGATTAACCACACTGGTGACTGACTACCTTATACTTAAAGTAAAAATAAAGCTGCATGAATTACTGCATTGTTGTTCCTACTGTTTAGAGAACTCAGAAGGTGACTGGATCACAAACCATAAAGGTGAATGGGTTTCTTACATTTTGACAGGGAAGACTGGCCACTATGCCACAGAAAAGAGTATGTGACTTGAGAAAAACTGTACTAAAAATTCATTATCTTAATTCATACAAATTAGGATCAGTTCTCACCCTACAATGTGTAGAATTCCTAGTCGCTCTTCATCAAAAAGCTGATGAACAAGACCAAAACTGCCGCAGCTTCAGGTTTTTATCAAAAGCAGCAAAAATAGGAGCCAAGAAGGCTTTCATTATACAAAATTCAGCTCCAAACATATATTATTTCTCAAATTTAATTTCTATTTTATTTGATTGATATTTTTCCCTCCACCTTTTCAGCATTCTTCAAGTTTACTCCTGCCTCATCTGTGTCTGTGTAAATGACACTTTTTGCAAAAACAGCAGAAGCCACAGACAGTTTCTATGCGCACTTGCAAAATAAAGGAATCCCAGTGCTCAGAACTCTGTACAGATCTCCCCAGTGAGGTTTATCCTCAGCTGGTGGGAGGTGAATAGTTCCAGTGAAAGTAAGAGCCCGTGGCACATACTGTGTCAGTGTGTTGAAGAGCCGAAAACCACCCTTTCTTCCTACCAGATGACTTTGGTTCAGATTCTGCTTTTTGTAGACTTGACAACAAGGCAAGGTTTATAGGAAATGATAATACGTTTTATCAGAATAATAGCATTTTGGTGCTTCTATTTAAGATCTGAAGAATGGTGCAAATGCCTGAAAGTTGGTGGTTGTTTTTTTTCTTACCAGCTCTGTGTTGCAAAATGCAGATATAATCGAATGTAAAATGTGTTTCTGTTGGCTTTCCAGAGAAGGTACAACTGTGAGATAGTGAGCCCACCACCTATGCTTTATTACGCTCTGAGCTAAGCTCCGATTCAGATTATTAAGTTTAATGCTAAAGAAGGAAAATAGATCTCAGGTGGGTTTCCAGAGATTAGTTGGAATTTTCCAGTGAAAGCTGACCAAATCTTTGAAGGATCTCATGTACAACTGTAGAACTAGAATTGCTTAAACATTGCAAGTCATGATTTTCAGAATCATCTGACATTTATTGGTGGTTTATTCTTTATATTTTAAAATGCTTCTGCCATATGAGTTCTCGGATTTCATCAAAGCTGTTATTTCTGATTCAGTGTGTGGGTTTTTAATTGGGGATTTCCTTTCAGTACAATGATGGATGACAAAACCTGTAAAGATGGCACCACGTATAAGGTGATCTTCCAAAGCTATACAGACAGTACCTTTACGACTCTTCAGGATGAAGATGAATATAAAGAACACCTTGGCATCCTGGGGCCAGTTATCCGAGCTGAAGTAGACGATGTTATTCTGGTAGGTCCATGTTTTGAATATGTGTACAGGGTAGGGTTCTTATGGTGATCTTAGTGGGACATAGTATTTAATATTGGGACCCATTCTGACATATCAATCTAATGTAAAATGAGATTTAAGTTTAACTTTTTTAAAAAAACTACTTTTTTTTTTTAAACCCAGATTGCACTGAAAATACCACTTTATATATGTAAAGAGAGCATCTTATTTCTTTTAAAACAAATTAGTAAATTTGTATTCAAGATGAATGTATATATATTTGTCCAAAAAGTGTGGGGGTTTTTTCTCTGAAAACTTTTGCTTTAATGGGTTGGTCAGTTCTAATACAAACAAGGATGGAGAGGAACTGTATCCCTGGCAATACAGTGGTATATTTGCATTAGGAAGCACATTGCTGTAGAGTTTCTCTTCTCTCATCCTTCTTCATCCAGTCTCCAACACACAGGGATGGAATTAGGTGGGAAGAGTAGATCTCACTTGCAGATCTCACTGCTTTCTGCTTATTTCACTGGGAGTAGTGCACAACAGGAACACACTGAGCTACATTTAAAAACATGAGTAAAAGAAAGCGGCTGTTTTAGCTTGGGGAGTGAGTGTCGTTCCCTAATGAGAGGTAAGTAGATCATCACCCTACCTACATACTTCTCTGGGATAAGTGAGAAGCACTGATTTCAGTAAGAGTGGTACATACAGAGGTCTAGTTGTACGGGTTTGTGCCTTCCTTCAGTGCAACTGCAGCAAAGCATGAGGCAGAAACTCCCCAGTTCCCTGCCTGCTGTAACTAAGCATATCCAGGTGTGAAGGGCAGCAGTACAATTCCTAGGAACCCAGTTTCAGTGGAAGACAGGGAGTTAGGCTCATGCTTTCTACTTCTTAATTAACTACCTGCATCAAAGAGGGTGACTGCATGGAGATACCAAAAGCTGTCCCTGCAGCTTCACCATGCACAACATAACCTATAATCACATGCAAATCTTGACCCTGGTTTGAGGTCATGGGAATGTATTGTGTTGGGATTTTGGTTTAGGCCTGAATGTGCTGAATAGAATCTACTTATATATATATATAAATATTTTTTTTAGGTTCATTTTAAGAATCTGGCATCCAGACCATATTCCCTCCATGCTCATGGACTCTTCTATGAAAAGTCCTCTGAGGGAAGCATTTATGATGATGAATCTACTGCTTGGTTTAAGGAAGATGATGAGGTTCAGCCAAATAACAGCTATATTTACGTGTGGTATGCAAACAGGCGATCAGGACCTGTGCAGTCAGGAGCAACTTGTCGGTCCTGGATCTACTACTCTGATTTAAACCTGGTAAGAAAATCATAGTAGAAGTGGTAGTGTTGCTGGGGTTGATTACAGAATCACAGAAACATTTACTTTGGAAGGGATCACTAGAAATCACCTAATCTGGCACCACCACCACCACCACCACTCAGGCAGGGTCAACTAGAGTAGGTTGTCCAGGACCGTATCCAGTTGGGTTTTTAATATCTCCAAATGATGTTACTCTGTGGCTGTAGAAATGTACGCTGCAGGCCATGTTTTGGATAGTGATCCTGTCTTTTGGGCCTGATGTTCCCATCTGACATTTAATAAGATGTTGAAGAATTCAAACTGGGGGAACCCTTTGGTAGCCTGAGCAGGGGAAAGTAAAGGTATAAGGCAACAGCAATTCTGGCATCTGCTTTTAAATTTTTAGGACCTGAAGCATTTCTACAGAATGCTATGGGGTTTTGGTGTATTTTGGAAAATCCACTTTTACATCTAATATGAATTTATTATCTCCTAGGAGAAAGATATTCACTCTGGTTTGATTGGGCCAATACTGATCTGTCAGAAAGGAACCTTCAGCAAGTCAAACAATGGCAGCACAGCCACCCGAGACTTTTTCTTGCTTTTTATGGTCTTTGATGAAGAGAAAAGCTGGTACTTTGACAAACGTTCTAGAAGACCTTGTACTGAGAAGGCCCAGGAAATGCAGCAGTGCCACAAATTCTATGGTACTTAATTCACTTTACCAAATATTCAGTTTATTGGGGTAAAGGGAAAGGTGTTTGAGGAGGTATCTCAGCTCACAGTGCCTTTGAACATCCATAAATCCTACACGCTAATTATGTAAACAGTTTTTCTTTTCCTTTTCTTTCTGTCTCCCTCCCTCTGCTCCTCCCCTGCCATCTCCCCTTCCCATAATAGTCATAGTTTTATATGTAAAGATTAGCATTGACTAGAAATTAGTTATTAAAATGAAGAAAGGACATATTAAGCTGAAATTTTCAACAGAAAACTTGTCTCTCACACTTACATATATCTATGCCCCACATTAAAAAAAAAAAAAACAAAACAGCACACCACCAAACACAAAAAAACAAACTCTTTCCAGTAAGAAGGTAATACCCTGGAAAGGTTTTGAAATTTTAAAATATTGTAATAATTTGATAAATCAACTAGTTCTACTGAGGAATTCGAAGCAGCTGTAGCACAGCCCTTCATAGACCTCTCTGTGGATACAGAGGTTTTAGTCATGTACGGTGAAGTAAGTGGCTGCCTGTTCAAAGGTCGCCCTTTGTTCTCTTTGAAATAATGGTCAGTAACGAAACTCTTGTGTTTCTGTCTCTGCAAAGATGATGCTTGTGTGCTGTAAGTGATCATGTTTGTTCTCTTTGAAATAATGGTCAGTAACGAAACTCTGTGTTTCTGTCTCTGCAAAGATGATGCTTGTGTGCTGTAAGTGATCATGTTTGTTCTCTTTGAAATAATGGTCAGTAACGAAACTCTGTGTTTCTGTCTCTGCAAAGATGATGCTTGTGTGCTGTAAGTGATCATGTTTGAAAAAGGCACGTTGAGAAGTGGAATCTGCCTTTTGAAAACGTCATCTATAGAATCAGTTATTAATTGAATATTCAGTTGTGACTATACAGCTGTGGAAATGTACGCTGCAGAGCACGTTTCGGATAGCTGTCCTTTCTTTTGGGCTTCATGTTCCCATCTGGCATTTTATTTCTTACATCTTCTTGTTTTCCTGGCTGCCACGTGTTGCAAGCGAACTGCTCAGATTCTCTGGTGAGGTCCCTGGGTTTTCTGAATTGACGTACATAGACCATAAAATGTGTAGCACTCAGAATTGGAAAAAGTGGTGTTTTTCCCAAATGCGTCCCTTCAGTAAAAGTTTTACTCATTTTAGTAATTGCATTCTAGCAATTTAAAAGACCAGCTTTGTGAGTGGTTTTCCTCACAGTAATTTTTTTTTTCAGCCATTAATGGGATTACCTACAATTTGCAAGGCTTGAGGATGTATGAAGGTGAACTGGTCCGATGGCATTTGCTGAATATGGGTGGACCGAAAGACATTCATGTTGTTCATTTTCATGGACAGACCTTCACAGAACAAGGAGAGCCAAAGCACCAGCTTGGTACATACACACTCCTTCCAGGTACGTATCAGAGCAAAGTTCTAAGGGGTGACCGTTGCAGTCTGTTGCCATTGAACCAATGTAAAGGTGAACACAAGTTGGTTTTGAGCACAGTAAGAAAAAGTTTGAGAGCACTTAGAGTTCATTTGGCTATGATGGTCAGAAGGAAAATCATCACTTTGAACCTCCCTCGGTGCTGTGGGAGGGGGGAAATAAAGGTGTCATGGCTGTCTTTTAAAACTGGAAATATGAGTAGTTATAGACAAAACTTAAATGCTTGGACAATTGTCTTCCTCTCCGATGAGAAGGGATATATATGGAAAATGAGTAGCAGTAAGGTTCTGTAGCACTGCCTTCTGTTTTCCACTTTCCTTGGCACTCAAAGAATACGTGAGCAGGAGCGAGTTTCTCTCCTTTATTGCATCTCTCTTTTCCTGTCTGCAGAGTAGGTCATCGTGCTGGGCTTGGCTTTGGAAGGTGTCCGGCAGTAAAGGTCAGAGTACTGGAAAAGGGAGTCAGTAGGATAGTGTCAGCACCGATCCCTTGTGAAATGACGGATGTACAAGAGCGCAGCAATCCTGTTGCTGTGTCCCCAGGCTGCAGTACCACTGCAGTCTCACTGACAGCTGCTGCAAAATACTATTGGTATTTGGCTCAGTATGGTGGGGGTTTATTTTGTAATGTCAAGATGAGTGCAGTATAGAAGAGGAATAACCAATGTGAGCCCTAGGAGAATTCTTATGTCCAGGGAGGAAGGAAATAGGTTAAAAGCATTCATTAGGCCACAGGATATACTCCTTTGCCCATCACTGTCAGCAGTGAACGTGTCCAATAACAGCACTTACAAAGCCTGTATTGCTAGCCACAGGTGTTTAAAAAAATAAAATAAAAACCAGCAGAATAGGCAACAAGGAGATCAAAATAATGGGATTGGCTTAGAATGATAGGAGTTTATTTTAATGAACATTTATTCACTAAGCTTTTTAAGGCGATGTTTTTCACTGTAACATCTATTATGTTTTTGTTTAAATGGGAACCAGAATTTTCATGTCTGTACTAACTAGGAATATAAGAAAAGCAATGAGGGTATGTACTGTGCTTTCTAAAAAGTGCAGCAAACAGCCTCAACCATATCTGCTTCCTGCTCAATCCTGGGCACTCCTGGCGCACACGGAAAGTGAGAGGAAGGGCCCGTACATTCTCACACACCGCTTTTGGCTTCTTTATGTTACTTAACAAAACACCGGGGCAGCAGGAGTAAGAACTATAATCAGCACCACAGAATTAACATCCTTACATTATGTAATAAACTTAGTAGCACTGTTCAAACACCGTTCATTACACGGCTCAGCACTGTACTTAATGTGTATACATCTGTTGTTACAGACATGCATCCAAGGTTTTGTACTTTGCACCAGCAGTGAAGGTTAGGTTTTGATCTGGTCACGTAATTCCAATCTCAGTCTCCAGCTGGAACTTCCTTGCTAGGAAAAAAAATGATTGAGATGATGCTCTCTCTGTAACATGTAGCAGGTTATTTATTTTTTCTGGATTAAGGCATAGGTTATCTTTGGTTTAGCCTCCAGCCTCACTAACATCAACCTTATCATTCATGCTCATGTTTCTGATACATTTCTCTTCCATTTTTTTCAAGGCTCGTTTAGAACAATTGAAATGAAACCACAGAGACCTGGCTGGTGGCTTTTAGACACTGAAGTGGGGGAATATCAGCAAGCAGGAATGCAGGCATCCTATTTGGTTATAGAGAAAGGTACTGAACAAAGGTGGTTTTTGGCTGGGGGAGTCAAGCTATAAAGTCATCTCTACCCTTTCAGGATCACTAAAGAAAAATTTGGGAGATTGTTCTGCAAAAAACCAAAGCAGATTTTCTGTGCATTCAAGGAGGGGGTGGAGTAGTTACTGTAATTTTTTTCTAGAACAAAAGATGTTTAGCCTCTAGCATACTAGCTTTGAATTACTTAGAATACTGCCTTTATTCCTTTAGTGTACTAGCTTTGAGGTTTCCTCACTGTGATCAGTGGATTAATTTGTTGAGAGGAATTGCAGAGATTAACTTGGCCTTCTCTGAGAAGTTGATGTCACTGTATTACTGAGAATTCTTCTGAGTGATGTTGTCTTAGAAGATTCCACCAGAATATATATTGGATTAGCACTCCTTTTCTTTAACAACCAACTTACTGTGCTCTCTTTAGAGTGCAGAATTCCAATGGGTCTAGCAAGTGGAGTTATACTCGACTCACAAATCACCGCTTCAGATCACGTAGGTAAGTTAATACTTGAAAAGGTCCATGCTCCTGAATATCCCCAACAAAGTGTTCCAGTTCCATATTCTTTTGTCATCTCATGATACGTCTTACAAGATCAGCTCAGCAGTGAGTCAACTGTCAGGCTAAGAAGCTCTCCAACGTTTTTGCAAGCTGTATTAGGTAGGCCCTCATCATTGTATTTTAACAAGGTCACAGGTCTGCTGTCAGTATCACAAGCCTGAGAGTCGGGAAGTCCTCTGGATGGCCTACTGGATGAACTGGAACAGATCCAGCTTTATCTTTTTGTCCTTTGGGTTCCCTGCTCGAAAATGAACACCAAAGTGTTCAAAAAGCTTTTGAGATTTGCATGTGGTATGAGATGTGAAAGGACCAAATAGATGTGTTATGAGAGATTTGGGAATCTGGCGTCCAGAGCAATGACAGAGTCTTTAATTTACCAAGTTTATTCCTGGTATAAAAGTAGGATCATTTGGTAGAGAAAGTGATAGAATATTACATGGGCAGTGGCAAGCCAAGGCATATAGGTTACACATATGTGCAGGCACACACATCCTCTCCCTTGAAATAACAAATTATTTATTTTGGAAAACTGATTTTTCTGTGGATTTAATTTTTTCTTCATTCCTTGCCGCAGTGTTACGAAGGCTTGAAAGCTGCCTTGTCATATATGTTCCATATCAGTTGTTAACATTATGCAGAAAGGAGCTCTCTTCCATGAATGTAAGCACATTCTGTGTCTCATCCTGCTGGCATCCAAAGCTTGTTTAGCAAACTCTAAACCCTGGTTCCAAAGCAGCAGACAGTGCATTACAAAAAAGGCCATTATTTTTAAAGTCATCCTGCCAACTACAATACTTTGCAGGGTAACAGCTGACTTTCAGTTGCTGACCATGTCCAAATTATACTAGATTATGGATTTTAAAGTCTGATTATGGATTTTAGAGTCTCTTGGTGGGTTTTTTTCCCTCAAGACAGGCCAGAAAAGAACTGAAGCATTCAGCATCACTAACAAGTTACAGCCCTCTTTTTTTTTTTTTCTTCTCTTTTTTTTTTTTTTTTGTTTTTCCTCCCAGTATCTCATCTTAAATTCTTGCTTTATTCATATTTTCTATCTAGATTATTGGGAACCTAAGTTAGCCCGATTACACAATTCTGGAACATACAACGCTTGGAGCACTACAGTGAAAACAGAAGGATTCCCTTGGATCCAGGTATAGTTGGTACAACACGTGCTTGACCATCATTGAGTTGTGGTTTTCATATGGTTTGTTTTAGAACATCAAGCTACTCTTCTTCTCACTGAGAAGACTGATGGGGAAAACCGAAAAGATGTAGCAAGTTTGATTGTGGTGACGCAAACTTTCCACCTCCCCTGGAGCAGCCCATTGACTGGACAGTTACCCTCACAATTTAGATGTAACCATTTTGTAGGCAAAAGGATTTTTTTTTTTCTTTTTTCATTATTTCTACTACTTCCCCCCACCCCCCGACATCTACCCAACAATACATACTTATATGTATGTGTTGGGTGATCATTTAAAGCATAACACTGTCAAGCATTGCTTCAGATAGTTTTGGGGGTTTTTTTGGTTGGTTTGGATGCTTCTGTGTCCAGCTTGACACAGCACAGTGTGGCTTAACAGGGAAACCAAGCTTGTAATTATG
This sequence comes from Falco peregrinus, assembly GCF_023634155.1. NCBI lineage: Eukaryota > Metazoa > Chordata > Aves > Falconiformes > Falconidae > Falco > Falco peregrinus. The sequence goes on along the minus strand of NC_073726.1, from coordinate 86,469,578 downwards.
GCTGCAAGCACTATATCATTCAGTCACCTAATTTCTTCCATCTTTTTCTTCCATCCCAATCACTGTTGCACCAGAGAGCCAATTTGCACCCACACTTAGGGAGGATAGTTGATTTTTTTACAAATTTCATTAAAATAGGCAGTTAGGAGAAAAGAAATTATCAAATTAGTGTTGCAGTTTAAATTCAACAGGTAGGTGTTTTGTTTGGCTCGCTAACACTTGCTAGCAAGTTAGTGGAGGTGAAGTAGGGGGAGAAGGTTGGGAGATCTGATGTGGAACTGGAAATAATGTTGGGAGGAAGAAGAATTTGATAAGGGGGCATGGCAGTGAGAAGCTGAGGTTGCTGCAGTAAAGTATGCAGAGACGTGGAGTGCGCATCCTGAAGAATGAGTTTCACTGCCGATAGGAATATCTTGCCGATTTGTTTTTATGTGCTAGGGGCTTGGGTAGGATATTAGCAGGAATGGTGGCTTTTCTTCAGAATGTCATATGCCTTTTCTCAGCCTGGGTGTCCCAAACTAGAGGCAGATTATGAAAATGTGAGCCTTTAATTTCTCCACACTCCTTTTGCCTACTTGTGAGACGGGGTAGCGGAGTTCTGCCTACCATGGGGACACAGGTATTTTTGAGGTGTCTTTGTGGCGCTGTGCTGAACGCTGAACACTGTAAAGTGGCCTCTGAAGTTAAACGCACACACAAATACACAGGTGAAAGGAGAGCGAGACAGCAGTAATTTGGCCTCCGGCACCTGGTTGTTTTTTCTCCGGAGAGTGTTAGTGTCAGAAGGCAGGGCTTAAAGCTATTGTGTAGATGCTAAAGAATGAAATTGATTTTGCTGTGCATTACTGGCTCTATAAACACTGTTTGCTGTTCCTAGGTGGACTTTCAAAGACAAGTTCTGCTAACTGGGATACAGACGCAGGGAGCCAAGCAGTTTTTAAAGTCCTTGTACGTCCAGAAGTACTTTATTGTCTACAGCAAAGACAAACGAAAGTGGAACACCTTCAGAGGAGACAGCTCATCAGCACAAAAGGTCTGTACGTGCCATAGGGGTTGCAGCAACCTAGGCAGTGTCACTGGGTGATGCAGGGAGGTGACAGTTTTATGTTAAGAGATAGCAGAAAAAATTATGGCCTTCAGAGACCTAATAATACCGCTTGACACCCCAAAGGGTGTTTACCAATACAATAAAATTCAGACCAGTAGAGGGATTTTAAGGTGAGAAATCTCCTAGACTGGAGTTTAGATTGGTCCTGTGACCTTGACTGTATAGAGTATGGCTTTCTCACGAGCATCTCTCCCTGCTATTATTTCCTAAGACCGTGTCACCCTTTTTGAAGCAAGCAGGAAGGAGAACTAAAACTTGGATCTTACCTTGTTTGGGATTAGGTCCTCCCTCCTGTCCTTCCTTTTCTGCTGTCACAACAATTGAAAGTTAAAACTGCCTGAATTGCCTGCAGAAGGCCTGTGTAGTAAGCGTGGTTGTACCCTGAAAAAGGTTCATTTGACGCCCAGCTGCTCCAGCCCTGCCTCTTACAGCTTCAGTTTACCCTGAGGTTTCTGTGGTACAACTCCCAAACCGAAAACCTGGTGTCTCTTACCTGTCCTTTTGCCTCTTTACTAGTGTCTTCTTACAGGCTTATGCAGCGTGTAGAAAGGGGTTGCTTATTTGGATTGAGGCCTTCAGGCGCTTCCAAATATGCTAAGATGGGACCGTGAAATATTTCAAATTGCTCTGCAGTGTGGGGTGTTTCATCACCACGGCTGGGGCTAATGGTGTAAAAAAGACTACTTTTGTAACGGAGCAGGCTTTCAGCATGCAAGCTTGTGTTTGAATTTCATTAACTATATGTGGATATTTTTTTTCTTTTAATAGATTTTTGAAGGTAATTCCAATGCCTATGGAGTAAAAGAGAACATCATTGATCCCCCTATTATTGCTAGGTACATCAGAGTGTACCCAACCGAGGCCTACAACAGACCTACTCTTCGCATGGAGCTTCTGGGCTGTGAAGTAGATGGTAAGAATGGGTCACGTGCTGGTGCTTCCTTTCTGGCAAATTTTTTACCTAATACATTAAATGAAGCTAAAATTGCGGGTGTTCTCAATTCCAGCATGTTGTTTTGGCTGTGGCTACTTGGATGAACTGGAGATAACATGGCACTTCTCTTAACAGGCTGCTCTTTGCCACTTGGAATGGAAAATGGAGAGATCAAGAATACCCAGATAACAGCCTCATCTGTTAAGACATCTTGGTTTAACACGTGGGACGCTTCGCTTGCTCGTCTCAATCAGAAAGGGAAGGTGAATGCCTGGCGAGCCAAGGTAACAAGTGAAAACCAGGGACAGCAGTTAATAAATCTGTGCTGCCTGTGTGCTCGTGCACGCCCTGTACGCTGTGTTCAGCGCCAGGTGTAGCTAAGGTTACTTCACAGCCATCCTTTGGGAAGAAGCCCCCAGTAGGAAACTTGTTGAACTTCTGGCAACAGCAATGAAATCGTGTTTTGAGATGGGTGGTGTCCTCTGGGCCAGAGCCTGCAGCACTTGCCTGCAGAGGCAGCCCTTTTAATTTCAGGAGGTGAATACGACTTGAATATTTGTCTCAAAGGGGTTAAAGAAACCCATCCTGGGCTGGCTTATAGGCGGTGCAGCTTAATGGGTCTGGGGGTGGATGACCCAGAGCAAGGAATGTGAGCTTCTGTGTCTTCAAAACGGAGGTGCATTTCTTTACAGAGCACCTTGAGGTTTGCTCCTGGTTTGTATGAGCATTTGGTATTAGTATTATGTATTATATTTTAATACTGGAGATGAATCTGTGTTATTTTTTATGTATTGAAAATTAATGTGGACATCTTAAGGCACCAAATACACCACCTGCAGGGAAGAAGTTAATTGTATGGACCACCAAGAACACTTGTGACTTTTGCCTCAGCTTTACTCTTCTGCGCTTCTCTGATACAGCTTTGATGCAGTTTTAACTGTCTCTAAACAGGATTTTTCACTTAAGCAAATACAGACAGGCATATGTTTGCTAATAGACAACTTTTTTTATCAATTGTAGCTCAACAACAAGGAACAGTGGCTGCAAATTGATCTCCTCACAGTTAAGAAGATAACTGCTATCGCTACCCAGGGGCTCAAGTCCATATCTGCTGAAAACTTTGTGAAAACCTATGTTATCCTCTACAGCGACCAAGGCTCAGAGTGGAGGTCCTATATGGATGGTTCAAGCTCCGTGGCAAAGGTATCACCCTCGGCTCAGGCAGTCGTGTTCGTTGCTTGGTTTTAGACGCTGAGCACAGTCAAGGCACAAGGGCAGAATACCCAGCCACAGAGAGGGCCTCACAGGACTTTAAAATACTAGGGAGCTGGGGTTACTACAGGTAACGTCCTAATATCCATCTGATTTTGGTCATAGTAATTAACATTAATAGAAGGAAAGAATGCCAAATCTGTAGAGAATGCAGTCAACATTGTGATAAAAGGAGCTGATGTTATTTGTAAAGGAGGACATTTAATTTGAATGAACAATGGGTTTGCCAGGGCCTCTCTTCAGCTTTTTCATTTCTGCCTTGATTTTATAAGTGAAACTAATGTTAGCGAGCAGTTCTGCTGTCACGGAGCTGGAAAACTCCAGATGCCCACAGAGCAGACACAATACTTCACATTGTTCCCATATCACCTTACACCAACCTAACCCACAAGGGCTTTTAGCAGCAGTAAAATAAGGGAAGTTTGGGGTTTTTAGTCCATCCAGATTAGAAAGACAAATTTTGTGGTGTGGATGGAAACGGAGGCTGTTTAATTCATTCAGACTCGGGTATTGCTGGCCTGAACTACCTTTGACCCAGCATTTTAGAAAGAGACTGGATGTGGTCCTGCCTAAAATTGGAAGTGACAGTCCATCTACCCTGGATGGGTAATGCAACAGCTTGGAACCATTTGAAAAAGAAAACGCGGGGTGGGGGTTTAAGCGCTGCCTTTTAACTAATTGTGTGATTGTGTATTTGCAGGTTTTCTCGGGTAATGAAAACAGCAACGGGCACGTCAAGCATTTTTTTAACCCACCCATTCTGTCCAGGTTTATCCGCATTGTTCCAAGAACATGGTATCATGGTATTGGCCTTCGGGTAGAACTCTATGGCTGTGATTTTGGTGAGGGTCTTGCTGTGAAGAGGACTGACAAGTCTGGGAGCTCTTAACGTTTCAGCAATCATCATGCAGAACAACAATTTTTAAAAAAAAAACTTAAACCAATCATACTTAGTAGCTTGCGTATGTGCTTCCTCAAAGGACCTTAATGTTTGCCAGCAAGAACCGAGAGAGATTTCTCTGGCAGATGCTTCATTCCGACAAATACACACTTTAGAAAACAGCTTCTCTTCTCTGGGAAGAAATAGCAGTCCCTTCTGATTTGTATTAGCATTTCTTCATCCTAACAAGTATTCTGTCTTTTTACATAATTTTAAGTTCTAAATCTCTAGGGATGGAGACTCTGGCCTTAATCCTGAGCCCTGATTATCCCCATCTTGTAATGCTTCTGCAGCACGGGGTTGGGAGTAGAAAGCTACAGCAGGTGGATGTTCTCCAGACATAGGGCCGAGAGGGAAAACCGGTGCAGATATGGAGCTGTGGTGCTGCATTCCAGCAATGTCTGGGTAAGAAATGACTGTAGAGGTGGCCTCGCCTCCATGCGTCGCTGCGCCCAAGGTGTAGAGCGATGCCAGCGCTGAGGTGTGTGCAACCCCTTCTCTGAGAAGGTGGGTTTGCGTTGTTGGCTCGGTTCTTACATACCCAGCACGTCTGAAATGCTGTGGGTTCCACAGAATTAATCTTCGCTGCCCTGGCAAGGGAAGGCGGAGTCAGCAATCTCTTTCTTTCCCAGAAATGAGAAGGGAGGTGATTTAACCTGGCAGGTCATGGAACGGCAATGGCAGAACCAAAGTGAGAATCCAGAACTGACACTCAGTCCCATACAGACGTTTAGACCGTGGGAAGGGGAAGGAGGAGCTCCCTCGAGCAGGAAGGCATTGAGAACTGTAGCTGTTCAGTGAGAATACACAGTGGTGGTGGCAGAGAAGGTTAGATGAAACTGGGTTATAGAAACATCTGCATCTTCTTTACCATTTAGCTCTAACGATGTTTTCACTAATGGAACTACTCTTGTGCATGGAACGTACATGGATTTTTCCCAGGATGACTACATCTAGTGAAAATATATACACAGTCCATGAACCGATTACTCCAGCAGAGTTTTAAGCTAAGCTTTCAGTAGTGTTTTTGTCTTCCGTCCTGTAAATACTTTAATTACAGAACTTCCACTTACCACACTAGGTACAGTTCAGCAGAGTGGGTTTTTCAAAGTAGTTTATCTTTGAACCTCGTATGGTGTTATCCAGGTTATTTCGGTAGTTTCTCAATTCTTGTATCTTACAGACCATGCATTTCAAAACGAAGGTACAGAACAGAAGTGGAAAAAAAATATAAAAACTAAACAAATATTTTCTCTGCCTTTTTTTTAATGTCACAAACGTATTACTTTTTATTGGAAAATAAAGATAATATTGTAGCATGAAAAACATCATCAACATTTTATTGTGTATATTTGTCTCGACAGTATTAGTTCTTTGGCAATAATCAGTGAAATTTTGTATCACAAGTAAAACCAGCTTGATGGGAATTTTCAGTATTAATTAGAATCAATTTCAGATGGTGAAATTGTATGAACAATTGCTTCATCTTAGAAAATCAGTTTCTTAATATTTTGTAATGATGCTTAATTTATTTTTGTTTGATACAGTCATGAAATAGCAATGCAAGCCATATTCACTAAAAAAAGAAAATGTAAATTTCAGAGTCAGGTTTTACCCTAGAAAACAGGTAATTAATGCTTGCTAACTTCAGCAGAACCAGGATTTTGTGTGCTTAAGTGCCAAACCATTTACGTTTTAGGAGGCCATGATCTTAAAGGTTCTAAATAAATAATTAGTTCTTTAACTTCACACAGACTCATACATATATAGACAAATGCAAAACTGATTGCAGGAGCGTGACTCAATACGCCTGCATCAGTTTCACAAGTTGGAGATTTTGCTTCTACTTGCTGATGGATAGGACTTCAGTTAGCTCGGGTCAGCTGTCCCAGGGCTGTCCCCTCCCCAACCTCTCACCTACCCCCAGCCTACTCGCTGGCAGGACAGAGGGGGAAAAAGAAAGACCTTGATGCTGTGCAAATGCTCTTCAGTAACAGCTAAACCATTCGTGTATTGTCAACGCTGGTTTAGTCGAAAATCCAAAATGCAACACCCTGTGGGCTGCTATGATGAAAATTAACCCTGTAACACATGTTCCAGTATATCCAGTATAGCAGCACAGGAGCAGCAGCAGTGCCTGGGCCCTTTGCCTGTTGCTGATAACAAAATGTTCCCTGGCACAGCCTGGTAAGATGATAAGTGCTACAATAAACAGCGAAAGTCCAAAGCAGCCACTAACAAGCACCAGATTCCAATATACATTAAAGCAAGCAAGCACAGGACCCTGCTAATTAACAGCTATAAATTCTACCTACCGCGCTCCGATCAGATGTTGTTGTCTCAAAGTCCTCTTACCGCATGCTGGACACCAAAAAGGACTGTGGTGGGTTGACCGCAGCTGGCAGCCAGGCCCCCAGTCAGTCACTCACTCACCCCCCGCCCCCAAGGTGGGGGGGAGGACTGGAAGGGCAAAAGCAAAAAAAAAAAAAACCAACTTGTGGGTTGATGCAAAAGCAGTTTAATAAGTGAAGCAAGGGTACATGTGTAAGCAAAGCAAAATAAGGAATTAATTTGCTGCTTCCCATCAGCAGGCAGGTGTTCAGCCACTTCCTGGCAAGCAGGGCCTCGACACACCAAACAGTTACTTGGGAAGACAAACACCATGACTCTGAACATCCCCTCCTTCCTTTTCCTCCTTTCCCCCCAGTTTTTCTCGCTGAACATGGTGTCATATGGTGTGGGATATCCCTTGGGTCTGCTGACCCACCTGTGTCCTCTCCCAGCCTCTGGTCACCCCCAGCCTGCTCGCTGCTGGGGCAGGGTGTGAAAAAGAAAAGGCCTTGACGCTGTGCAATCACTGTTCAGCAACAGCCCAAACGTCGGTGTGTTACCAGCCCGGTTTTAGTCACAAGCATGGCGCTACACGGGCTGCTGCAAAGAAAAGTAACTCTACCCCAGCCAGAGCAGGTGCATGAAAGTATTTCCAAAAGCAAATGAGGGGGGGCAAATTCTTGGTCCGTGTTCACAGCAAGGAAGATGTGAAAACACACCTGTACCAGATCTGCCAAACCAAAGGTAAGCGATGTTGAGTGAGCCCACAGATGACTGGAAAACAAAGAACTATCAATTTTATGAAGCAACCAACTTAGATTTAATCTGCCAAGGCTTTTGCAAATTGATAGTTATGTCAGTCAGTCTTGCACAGCCTTTTACACGCTGTGGCATGAAGTCCTGCATACACTGAAATTATTTGCAAATAACACACAAGAAGAGAAAGAAATCCTGCAGTTTTCTCAAACTAAGGAATGAAGATGCATATCACAGCGTGGCAGCTGGCAAACACAAGCTCTTTCAGACTGAGGGAGAAATGTGGTGCCAGGGTTCAGAGTATTCCCATCTGGCCAGTAATTTCTTCACTCGCAAACCCGGGTGGCTGCTTTCAGCTAGCCTTTCGATCGAAAGGTCCACAGTTAACCACCTTAGTCTCCTTATAACGGAGCTGCTGCCCTCCAAAGCTTGTTCCAGCTTCCAGGAGGCCTCAGAGTGCCCAAAGCTGACCATCTGCAGATGACAACAGTGCAGACGGCTGTGCATGGTCTCATGCTTTACTCAGTAGAAACCTGCTTCCTTTTGCTTTCCAGAGGTGGTAGCTGTACTCCTTCACACAGAAGTTGTGAAACTGGTTGTGTCTGCGCTTGGACTGGAAGGGAGGTGAAAGGAAGTGGAAGTAGACAGCTGAGCAGCTCTGAAGTTGTTGCTGACAGCAGCACCACCGTACTTTCTTCAGACCCTGATGTATTCGGCCAGCATTCAGACAGGTTTGTACAGGCTGCCCTGTGAGGTCTCAAGCTGATGCAGGCAGGCGTATATGAATCAGCAAGCACGCCTCTTGCTTGTAGAGTAGATGTAACCTCTGCTTTTGCCAGTTTTTCTGCTGGTAATTCCGACCGTAACACCTGTACTGCAGGGGTAGCCGGACTGAAGCTGAGCCAGCCTGCCTTCACCAAGATTGCCAGGCGTTTGCAAACTGGGAGGTTCCCTCCACGCCACTGGCACAGCAAAGCGTAATGAAGACATAAAGCTGAATATTACCCATGGGTTAAAGTCAATGCAGATGGTGTTTCTGTGTTTGCTCTCTCAGAGACCTCCTGAGCTGGCTATCGACATAGATGCAAAGGTGAATGTGGGCGTTGGGGCACTTCAGAGCCGTCAGTGAGCGTGCATGACAAAGGTATGCCCGTGTGAAGTGCCAGGAGAACACTACAGAAAAAGTATCAAGTGGGAATCTGGTCAAGACTCCAGACAAATACCCAACCTTTTATGCACCCTCCAGCCCGCCCTGAAATGGCCACGAACACCGGTGGGTTGATCAAAATTTTAGGACTGTGCTAAGAAGGATAAAGAGGGCTTGCAACTTCACAAGCACTGATGCTCATGAGGTATCTTTCAGGATGGGAAAAGATTTTTTGGACATGTACCTGAGGGAGGAAGGTAAAGGCTGTGCCCATGCCCACATACGGGAAGGCTGTTTATTAATATGTTACTATTTAGCACCATAGAAATGAGATGCAACACTGCGCTGGGGTGGCCTATTGCCGTTTCATATGAGTCACTCATTCCACTTGATCAGCATTAAATATTCCTCTTCTTGCTCTCACTCCTACATTTTGTTTTGTTATGTTTATTCGCGCTAGCTGTACATCATAACGAGTTTATCCACCTACACTTTCCTATCATTACTGCACCCCGTTCTCCGTTTGTTTGTTACACCCAGTACTTGCCTCATGCTCTAATTACAATAATCTCCTCCAGGTAGGGACTCCATCTTCTTGAATGTTTGTACAGCACTCTCCAAAACAGGCCATGGGATCATTCTCAGGGTTCCTGGGCACATCTGTAACACCATTCCTAATGGGAGCAACACTCGTTAAGCCCACTGTGACCTAGATATGTCTAAAAGCACCAAGTAATTCAGGCCAACCCATGTGCTTCTACATTTAATAAAAGTATAGGGTATGTTTCTTCTAAGTCTACTTGATCCACTGCTTGCTTTTCTTTGTAACACCACTGTTGTACTCTCTTTTGGCACTTCCCATGAAAATTTGTCCACCAGTGTCCCCATTTGTAGCAGACTTAAGTGACTTTTCCATTTTTTTCCCCATGTAGCTGACTGCAAAACATTTTTTAATTGCTATGTCCGTAATGTAAATGTGTCATGCCGTACAACGTGATCCATCTTAGACCGAGAGATAATCTGATACTCTGTGGCAAGGGATTCCACAAATTCAGCCATAAATGCCTTATTTCCAACAGCTATGTGCTTCAGCCTGCATTGTGCCAAGTGCAGAGCCTGCCGTGGTGTGCGGGACGTAAGGGAAGTTCTCTGCCAGAGCCTTTTGGTAGCAACTCGCCTGCTAACAACTCCTGTGCTTTGCAGAGATGGCTGCTGTTTGTCCTAAGGCTCCCGCAGGAGGCAGATAGCTTGGATTTTACACTGACTTCTGTATCAGCTGTGTTCCAGCAAACCGCAGTGCTGCTTTCTTTCCCCCAGTGCACAGCCTTCAGGACATACCTGGTTTACCAGTCTTGTGGAACGCAAGATCTAGCATGTATGGAACTAGAGGTAACGAAGGCAGCAGTGGGGGAGATGTGGTGGAATGGGTGGGTGTCAAGGTGTGAACTATAGGTGAAAACAGTGAAGTCTGACAAAAATGGAAAAGGTGAATTTGTGTTGAACTAGAGCAGGGGTCCTCAAACGGCCCCCCAGGGTCCTGAGTCTGGGCCCCGGGTATTTACAGAACACACACACACATACACACCCCGCCGGGGGTTGGCGGGGAAACCAAGCAGCCGCAGATGGCTGCCTGCCACTTCATCCGCGCGCCGGCCCCCCGGTTAAAAAGTTTGAGGACCCCCAAACTAGAGTATGAAAATACCTTGGACTTCCAAATTGTGTATAGTAAAAGAGAAGCAGAAAATACGCTCTGTCCGTGCTACAGAGAAGAGCCGTTGCATTCCTTTAGCAAGGGACCTTTTCTCACAGGGCGAGGACAGTTGATCAGATTATAGCAATGTATTTATGACAATGACTGTCAATGACCTTCCCTTCACCTCTCTAAAAGACAGTTACAACGTACCCCTGAGTGTTTTCTTGCTCTCAGAAAACAGGAATGGCTGCAGAATAGCTCCAAAAAAAAAGTCATGCCATTCAAAGAATATCCTAGCAGAATTTATACATCTTTATTTTTATGAGGGGAAGGAATTTTAAGGGAATTAAGAAGAAGGGATCAAGAAGCTGAGTCAATTCTGTTGTCTGTCTTAAGGCTTTTTTAAAAACAGTAATTTGCTATGCGAGGTCCCGATATGGGAAAACACTGTATTCTTCCCTCCAGAGCAATTGCCTTGTTCCACTGGTTTTGATGCCAGGGAGACACATGCTCTGTGCTTGCAGGACAGGGCTGTCATCTTGAACCTGGGCTCATACTTACTCAGTGGGTGACATCTTTAAAGTCTGGAACTAACAAGCCCTTGGAGAATAAGAAGTAACAGAAGTGAAGGCATACTAGCTAAATAAAATAATCAGTGCCAAAGCTTCTAAATTAACCCTACATGGCTGCATAATACTTCTAAGTGTCCTGTTCAGAGCCCCAAATTGTCAAAGGATCGGGGCAGGGGAACTAGGAGACACAGACCTTCAGGGCTGTATCCAGTCTTCCATTCTTACACATAGCTACAATCTATAGGCTTTGTTCTAAACCAATCAAGCCTCGTTTCAGAAATAATTTGGCTTCTTTGTTCTCACTGCTTCTGTTTCTTTCCTACATATATACTAGTTAATAGAGTCTATTTCCCCAAATCAATTGCAAAGGCCAAAACCATAAAAACAAAGAAATCAGTTGCTGCCTTTTCTCACATTGATGTGCCTTTGTTTCTTCCACGCTCAGCAAAAGAGAAATCTGTTTTATTCCCTCCTTCTGGAGAGTTTCTGAAATATTTGTACTGCCTTAGTGCTCTTGCATACTGAGAAATGATTCTGAAGAATGGCTTCACCAGAGCACAGAAAGTTTTTAACTTGCAGAAACTTTTCTCCAAACGACTTGGCAAGACTTTAAAAGAACTTTTCTTGCACATAGATTTTATAAATTCCTCCACATTAAACTGCAGGCCAAAACTGGCTAACAATACCCCCCTCTGGTGCATTTGTGGGTGAAACCAGTCAGAGTTTATGGTGTGGTGTACTGGGTTTGGCTGAGCCCCATCACAGCCCTCACAGCGCTGTGCTTGTATCGGTAGTAGAAAGGTGGTGATCACACCCCAGTGTTTTGGCTGCTGCTGAGCATCGCGCGCGCAGCACCAAGGCTGTATCTCCAACCTCCCCCCGCCCCCCTCACCCGTGGGCTGGGGGTGGGCAAGTTGGCCAGGACAGCTGACCCAAAGTGCCCAATGGAATATTCCCTACCAGTTGACGTCTGCTCAGGTACAAAAGCTAAGAGAAAGGAGGAGGAGCCGGGGACATTCTTTATTTACGTTTGTCTTCCAGAGCAACCGCTATGCGTACCAAAGCCCTGCTTCCCGGGAAGTGGCTGACCATTGCCTGCTGATGGGAAGCAGAGAATAACATCTTCTGTTTTCCTTTGCTTCCATGCACACAACTTTTGCTATTGCTTCATTAAACTGCCTTGAATCTTGACCCACAAGGCTTTGTTCCATCTTTTCTGCCCCCCATTCTGTTGAGGAGGGGACTGATAGAGTGGCTTGGTGGGCACGTGGCATTCAGCCATGACCAACCCACCACACGTGGATAAGCTGTGACCTTAAAAGTTGTTGCCTCTGAGACGGACATGCATTCACATGAGTTGCTTGGATCTCATGCTGAATCAAGCATCCCCAGCCACAAGGGCTTGGTGTGATCCTTTTCTTCCAAAGTGCCAGCAGCAATTTCTGAGATTGATCTGAAAATCTGAAGAGTTCTGGGTAAGTACAGACAGGTTTCAAGCTTCCCTTGTGCAACAGAGGAGCAGGAAAACACAGCCAGCAAGACAGCCTTCTAGTGTACAACGACCCTTTGTATGAAGGTGAGGCTTCTGATAAAGAGGTTGTTTGAGGAAACTCATAAGCTCCGAAGGCAGTTCTGAGTGAAACCCAGCACAGAAGGGTTATGTCCAATACTACTGCATGAGCTACGTGGCGGCATAAAACATGTTACTCACTGGGAACTGTTCAGATGTAGAAGCCAGAGTTCTGTCTGTAAAGGGCAGCCATCACACCGTGCATCCAAGCTGCAACTATCACTTAGTCGGGTTGGATGACACGTGCAGGTGGTACCTCTCTGTCACACTTGCCACTAACTGTTACGGTCTTGAAAGATTTTATAATTCTTTTCATGTAATATTATTTACGTGGAAGTGTTCAGAATAATAGCAATCACTCAAATTGGTCAAATCTTTCTGGTAAGAGAATGATTTTCTCTGGAAAATGGTTTTATCCTGTGTGTAATGTGGTGATTTTCAAAACAGTCTTCACATTACCCACCTGGGAAGCTAGAAATGAACAAGCACATAGCTTAGGGATTAAACCAGACATTGTTTAATGCTAACATATATTATAAGGTTATTTTGCTTTTGGAATTAAAAAAAATACAGTTGAAGGGTAGGAATTTTTCCCCATTCCTATAAATTTATTTTTAAGCTTCCTATTTCTCCTTTTTTCCACTGAAAAAGGTGTGTGTTTGTTGAGAAAGGAAGGTAAGCTTAAGTAAGGAAACCATACCTTCAACAGCTTATGTCTTCCCTCTTGGAAAAAATACTGGAAGTTTTCAGGTTTTTCTTTGCTACCAAACATCTTTAACCTTGCCTTACTTTTTTTAGTAGAATGGCAAGATGGAAAGAGAAAATAGTGAGGAAGTCTAGGGAATGAAAGACAGAAGTTAAAATTCAGGGAATAAAATTTTATCTTGTATCCAAAGGCTGAAAATATTCTGTGAAAACAAACAAGGCAAGCTCTTTTGAGAACAAAAGAAACCCTGAGAAAACCTGGAGTATTTAAATCAGAACTTTTCAAGTTCTTTTTCTTATGCAGTTTTTGGAAAAGAAATCTAGGTTGCCTGACTCTACTGCTTCAAGGAGACAGGTTGAGCTGACGTAACTCCCTCTACCCCTGCCAATTCCCTGGAAACAGCAGCTGAGCTCCAGTGGTACAGCTCTAGGGACTGCTGCTTTGGAAAGGACCGAAGCCACCCACCAGATCCTATGAGCAGCCTGGAAGTTGTGGGAGCTGCTGCCCCTAGGCAGGGCGCACCATGGGAACTCCAAGGTTCTATTTTTTCCTCCCACCTCTGCTTGGCATGAAGCGATAACCCAGATTGGAAAGAGGATGCACTACACCTCATGCTATCAGGCCATATCTTTTATTACCTGCTACTGAGCCACATGCCAGCAGAACAGAGGGGCTGCTAAGAGCTAAGTGAGAGGGAACTGTGCGTTTCTGTTCACTTCCCCATGGCAACTTGCTCATCACTCATTGTTCCAGCTCATTTCACTCTAACCGTGTTATTTTAAGAGATCAGCAATGCCTTGCAAATGGTTGAGATGGATGGCAGTATTAACAGGAGCTGAATCTTTCTATTTAGAGTTTTGCTTCAAGCTAAATTGTGGTGGAATGGCAATTCTTCTATTTTTTTTTCTTTTTTTTCTTTTTTTTTTAATAAACCTGCAAACAAAACAGAACATGGAGATGCTGAGGAGCAACGGCTTGAGAACAACTGAAAGGAAATTTTGCTAGACCCAGAAGATAGCCAGAAAGCAGCAAACCACCAATGCCAGATGATACAGGACCTAAATGTTTAGCTGCACTTTACCTTTTGTAGCTGTGTTTATTAAACTATGATAATGGTGATAATAATAAAATTCTGAAGTTCAAGGAATTGGTTCTGGGGCTGAGAGGAACCTGTTCTTGCCCACTGTTTTGCTGGTTGACTGGATACCAAGCAAAAATGAACTCCAAATCAAATATAAGAATAAATGCAATTTATTATATTACAGTATAATAAAGGAAAATAGCATGCAATATGATAAAAGTGCTAGTTATTATGCACAATATGATAAAAAAGCAATAGGAGCAAAGCATCAAATCATTACTGCAAAGCATTACAGAGACTAAGAAAAGGATACATTACCAATTACCACCTTAACATCATCCAGGCCCACACTTGGGCTGGGAAGCCCCGTTGCAGCCAGCGGCAGGAGTCTCTCAGTAACTGGGACAATTCCTACGCAGCGCATCCACCCGTAGGTGAGGCTTCTGGCCAAGCCCAGAGCTTGCCTGCCTTTATACTCAGTGAAAAACAAAAATAGTTTACATACCTAGTGTATGTCAACTTTGGCATGCATTGTCTCACAATCCATAAGCTCCACACAGGCCAGGGATGTTGGCCAGATGCCCGAGCGTGGTGGAGTTACTGTCATGACACAGCTGCACACAGTATTTATTGTCTGATGGTCCTGCTCACAGCCTGCCTGTTCAGGGGGCTCAGGACCAACACCAGCTGTTCATTAATGTTGTCCTTGAGCTCCCTGAGCTCCCCGTCTAAGTTAAACAATTCCTAATTAAAGGCAAAGGCTTTATCATAAGCAGTAATCAATTTAATAATTTTCACTACACCCGGCCAACTGTGTATAGCCAGATGCCTTCGGAGGGTTTCGTTTTACTGCCTGGAGCAGCGACCCCAGCTAGGAGGCAGGACGGACCATCGCACAGGTGGGGGGCCTGACCCCCGGTATGAACCTTCGATGGCATCAGCCAGTTTGGAGACGCAAGGGTAGGGACGGCGTAGGAAGCCCTGGCAGTGGAGATCGAGGGAGCAGGGCACAGGGAGAGGCAAGGCAGGTCCATGGAAAGACAATGTGGGATAGACCGAGTAGCAGAACAGCAAATAGCTTAGAGGAGGATTGCCAAAGCTTTAAGAATAGTAGTTCTGGGCGAAGCCGTAGGTAATTATTCTGAACGTAATGACGCCGTAGGGAACTATTCTGAATGTAACAGTTTTATTTTCCCCTCTTGTCTAACATTTCTTTTGGCTGGACGACACGGTGAAGCTTGTGTCAAAGCCCAGGAGCGGATCCAGCTCTTACCTGGCTGCAGGGAAGAAGCGGCGGAGCGGCAGGCCGTTGGGCCGGGGAGGAGCGACCCGCACAGCACAGCGGGCAGGGGTCTCCTCCGTGAGACGGATTCCAGGAAAGGCTCGTCCCTGCCTCGGGGAACCGGGCGATGAGGGGCTCTGCGGGGAGACTGACCCGCGGGGGGCTCAGCAGTGCCCAAGGCTCGGCCAGCTGCCCGCCTCCTCCTGCGCCCACACGCGCGGTGCCAGCCCCGCTCTCCGCGGCCCCGCTGAACGCCTGTCGCAACCCGCCGAACACGCCGCCCCTTCCCCCGCGGCCTCCCGGCGCCCCCGGTGCCCCCCGCCGCCGGCTCCCCTCACAGGCCCGCGGCACCGCCGGGGCGGCGGGGGGCGGGCGGGCCACGGCCCCGCCCTCCGCGCACGTGGGCCCCTCTCCCGCCCCGCAGCTCCCCATTGGCCGGCCTCGCCGAGCGAGGGGGTGGCGCCCAGTCAGAGAGCAGCACAGAGCCCCGCCTCCCCCCCGCCGGCGAATGGCGCTTAAGCGCAGCGGTGCCTTTGGGGGGAGGCGGCGCGAGGTGACCCGGGCCGTGCCCGCGGCCGCCGCTGCGCTCCGGGCCGGCCCCTGCCTGGCATGGCGGGGCCGCGTGGGGACCGGCTGGCGCGGCGCTCTGCCCGGGCCGGCGGCGGCGGCGGCGGGTGCTGCTGGGCGCTGCCTACGGCGCTGCTGTGCGCCTACGGCTTCTTCTGCAGCGTGCGGCCCTCGGAGCCCTTCCTCACCCGGTACCTGCTGGGGCCGCCCAAAAACCTCACCGAGAGCCAGGTACCGCGGCCCGGCCCCCGCCCCCCCCGGCCCCGCCTGGGTGCCTGTGTCCGCGCTTTGCTCGCGGTGCGCGGGTGCTGGGGGTTACCGCCGTCTTTTCCTCCCCTTCCCAGGTGTTCAATGAGATTTACCCGGTGTGGACGTACTCCTACCTGGCGCTGCTGTTCCCGGTGTTCCTGGCCACCGACTACCTGCGGTACAAGCCCGTGGTCCTGCTGCAGGGCCTGAGCCTCATCGTCACCTGGTTCATGCTGCTGTACGCCGAGGGGCTGCGGCCCATCCAGTTCCTCGAGTTTTTCTACGGGATGGGGACTGCCGCCGACATTGCCTATTACTCCTACATCTACAGCGTCGTCGATGTCAATCTGTACCAGAAGGTCACCAGCTACTGCCGGAGTGCCACCCTGGTGGGCTATACGGTGGGCTCAGTGTCCGGGCAGATCCTTGTGTCAGTGGCAGGATGGTCCCTCTTCAGCTTGAATGTTATTTCCTTAACCAGCATATCCATTGCCTTTGGTACAGCGTGGTTTCTGCCGATGCCACAGAAAAGTCTTTTCTTCCACCATGTCCCAAGTCAGCAGCTCGGTTGGGAAATGAAGGTCATGGACTGTAAAAATGGATCGGCTGTCCAAGATCAACCTGATGTGCAGAGGGCACCTGGCTGGGAGGATGAGACCGAAGTTCCCTTGAACAGGGAGGGTCATTCAGCAGAGAAACAGGTGAGTTGTGCCCTGGGTTTACAGCAGGGGAAGATGCAATACTGATGTTGTCATGCATGCATAATATCTACGCAGCGGTGGAGATGTACTATTCAATGGCAAATAGTATCCCTTTGCTTATCCCACTTCCTTATTCACAGCACAGGAAAATTTATTCCTGGCTTCCTTTTGCTGATGGAGCGTGGTAAGCTGCTCTTTAGTTTCTCCGAAGTTATTCCATGTGTCTTGCAAGGCAGTGATTAAAGTTCTCTGGGCATCAAATTGCTGTTCAATGGTACAAAGCGAGGGACATCTCTCGAGCACTAAAAATTGTGTCTGTCCAAATTCTGTGTGTGCTTCTGGATGCACTCTGTGACTTACAGAAAAGAGGTAGTTCTTCCTGCACTTGCGTTTTGAAAATACTTGTTACTTCAACTGTTGTGTAAGCTGTGCAGTAATAAGCAATGTAGTAACTGGGTTTTATCTTATGATCCTGGAAGGAAACTGATCAATCAAGGAAACTGCAGTAGTCCTTCAGAGCACTTACAGGCTGATATTGATTAGTTACAGATAGGCAGAATAGAAGTGAATTGCAGGAAGTACCTGTGTGTAATAACAGCTTAATCCAGCTCCGAGAGCACCAAGGTCGTACCCTGACTGGTGGCTTCTGTGGGCTGTGTAACCTCTGACAAAGTCACTTCTATGGAAACAAGCGTGCAGGTGCCTTTGTCTGGTGGCAGGATGTGCTGAGTCCCGTGAGGTGGCGAGCAAGCAGCCTCTAGTTTTGAGGCCTGATGCGTGTGTGTAGTTGCCTGTCGGGTGAGTTTCTGTTGTGCTGCTCCAGGTAAAGCATGCGTACGGAGAGCCTGTCATGGCAGGGGGATGTGAAGCCCTGGGGAAGAGCTCAGCCTTTCTCCTCGGTCAGGAGGAGGTTGTGCTCGTTCTGAGAACGAGCCAAAAGGTAAGCATGGCTGTTGGTCTAGTCAGCTAATGGGTATTTCACTTAGCAAGTAGAGGCAGCATCCAGGGCCACTTTCAGCTGCTTCTAGCTACAGCTGGGAATTAAAGGTATTAACATTCCAGGGACTTAATCCTGCCCCATCCAGCACGATCTTGTGTGAGCAAAAGTATTTTTATGCATGCTATACTTGCATGCTGAAGGGTTTTATTAAACAAGACAAATTCTGTACAATAATGACTACAGTATTACTATAACTTACCGTCCCTCTTGCTTATCTTACTCCCATCCTGCGAGAGCAAGGGTGGTTACAAACTAATGGCGACAGCTTTAAAAAAGGAGCAAGTACACTTGCATAACTCTCCAGAGTTTAGTTTTACCAGATGCTAAAAGCTGTTAAGCACTGGTGTGTGGGGGTAGTCCGTCTTACTAAGGTAACGGCAACCACATTTCACGAGCATCAACAAAAGGCTGTACAGAAGGTACTGAGGAAGCACTGCCAGGTGCTGGGAGGGCAGATGGGCCATTCTTGCTTATCAAGCACATGCTTGGGTTAAATGTTCCAAATCAGTTTTTGCAGTGTATGTAACTGTTCCCTTCCCTAGTTTTCCTGTGCCTAAACTTGAGCTCCGTGTGAAACCTTCTGTGTGGGATTTATGTTGCCAAGGTCTCGTTGCCACGAGCATACCTCTTCCCAGGCAGTTCTCTTGGGCTTAGGAGGAATTGCAATCACATGTAGAGCAAGCGTTTTGGCAAAGCACCAGCAGGACTGTGTGGTGTTTAATAATGACGCTTAGAAATCAGTGAGACTTTGAGGGGTGGAAAAAAAAGGTGTTCAGGACAGAGCTAGGCTGTGGTCTTTAGGGGGTTTTAGTAGAAACACCTTAAAATGAGTTTTATTGAGCATGGAGAATAGTCTTTCCGAGGCATGCACTGCATGATTCTCCCAGGGAAAGGGCGTACTGCCAAGAGCCCAAAGTTGCTGCTGCTGTCCAGAAACTGCTCCGAAATATCTGTACCTCACTTCAGTGACAGTGCTGCTGTATGTTACCCAGCAGGGGATCCAAGTTCACAGGGGCTAGAGATGCTGGGTGGGCCTTGGGGGCCCTGCCCAGTCTCACATGAAGTAACTGCTGCTCTGACTTACTCAAGAAGGGTCTTGTCTGTCTAGAAAGACTGTGTGTGTTTGCATGCAGCAAATGTAATCAGTAGCTCTGTCTACAAAGTAAAGACATGCTTGTTTCCTCCGCTGCTGTTGGCATAAAGTGGTTAGGAACAGGACTGTAACAGCCTGTACGTAAAAACTTCCATTTGTTGTCATGCCCTGTTGCTGGAACCGATTAACTTTTTTTTTTCACACCACTTCATGCGTCTGCCCCTTTCATGCTCTTTCTAGAAAGATTTCGAGGGGAAAGCTTCATTTTTATCTCATGCCACTCTTCAGAGCACTTGTATATACAGGAGCTGTCATTTGCAATAGCAGCGTCTGGTGGAAGTAGCTTCTGTTTCTCTTAAGATCTGCAGGCAACATCTCATCTTCTCAGAGCCTTGGTGAACATTAGCAGGCATAGTGTGTGGCGTAATGAGATTGCTTCTTTGAATATTTATAATCCCTGAATGCTAGTACTAAAGAAAATTGACTTATTTGTGGGGACTATACTAATCTGGTGGCTTTCACGTTCACTGCACTAGCAAATTTGGTTGTTTGGATCAGAACTTAAAAGTGGCAGTGATGCTTTTTGCCTGTGTGATTTGAGGGACCGGCTTCTGATCCTGTCTTGTCACAGTGGGTATTGTGTTCTGTTCTGTGTCGCTTCTCTCTGGTACCCTTCAGTTGCTCACACAGTACTTATAACATCTAGTGGTTACTGCTTTCTGCTTGAGAGAGCCAGAGGTGGGTGCCTGGGACTGAACCCTTCCTCTGCATGTAAAGGGACAGCCTTGGTTTGGGCAGAGACCAGCCACTGAGACTGTGGGATGGAGAAGCTTTTTTTCATTACTCTGTGGAGGTTTGTGTCCGAGAGTGGTACTGTCACTCACCAGTGATCAGACCACTCGAAAGGGGTGATTTTTGTGGAGCAGTGTGAACTATTTATAAACAAAGCCTTAACATTACTTTCCTCTTCCTTCTCCAGTCTCTGCAGGAGCAGAAAGTAGACATCATAAAGGTGCTGAAAGATCTCTGGCAGGACTTCCTCCAGTGCTACTCCTCCCAGACCATGTTCTGCTGGTCAGTGTGGTGGGCACTGTCCACCTGCGGCTACTTCCAGGTCATCAACTATGCTCAGGGCCTGTGGGAGATGGTGCTGCCTTCTCATAGCACAGAGATCTACAATGGTGCTGTGGAGGCAGCCTCGACACTGCTAGGTAAGCTTCTGGCATAGCTCCTGGTCTGCTGTGAGAAATGCCTAGCGTCCCACAAGGTCACCAGAGCATGGTTTGGAAGTGTCTTGTGTTCCCCCAGGTATGCAGGAGACACAATCATGGCATTCAGGGTGACTCTTCCGTGACACGCACCGGTATGGTGCTCAGTGTTGAGTTAGTTGCTACACACAGCCCTAATTCTGGTAATCCAGTACATACGTGTTTAAAGGAGCCTCCCAAGTCAACCTTCATTATGAAAAATTTGGCAGAAGGTTCCAGGCATGTGGCTGACTCTGTGTCCTTGGCTGTCACTATGTCAGTGGAGTTATGCTTGTTTTAACCACTCAAAGTCAGGCTAAGGGTTCTGTGGGTTTGTCGCTTTTTTTTCTCTGGCAGAGATCGTAGGGAACATATGAAGGGTTCCTGTACACACGCAGCATGTAGTGAGCCACACGCAGTCATTTCAGCACTGTTAGGCAGAAAAGCTATTAAGGTGAAAGAAGGTGCTTGACTTGAAAGGGACAGGTAGGTCAGTCAACACAAACATTTGTTTGTTAAGTTGTTTAATACTAATTGCCAGAACTAGGACAATACCTTTTAATATAGCTAACATACCCTTACAGAGGCTTTCTAGGCGTTGCTGCAGTATGTTCCCTTTCTTTGATGGCGTTGTCATTCCACCATCTGCTGTGTACATCACTTGGGCACAAAAGAAACCAATGTACACAAACAAGGAAGGCCTAGTACTTCCTTGGGCATGCTCACCAGCCCCCTGTTGGAGTTCAGTGGGAAGCTGTGGCTGTTTTGTAGTTCTAACAGCTGGTCTACCACCTATTGTTAGCTGGGTTTGAAACTTGGCAACTTGGTTCTGAAGGCTTTCGCTATGAAATAATTTCTGTCATACACTGCTCCTCCACTCTAGCATGCTGCTGTGGCTCATATTTCTTGTTCAATTTGGTTTCCTCTACCATCCTGCCTTAGTCCCAGGAAAGAGAAAATTGCTACCAGGGGAAAGAATACCCATAGTGTGGCCAAACAGAAATACTCCCAGAAAAGTGTTCTTCAAATATTATGAACATCTTTGATATCAAGGTTCTTTTTTTATATATATTTTTAAAGGTCTGTGAACAATGGACCTACTTGAAGAAAAGATGTTTGACACTAAACTTATGTAAAACTGAATTTTTTTAGTTTCCCTTTTTCATTTTTTTTCCTCTGTCATTTTTATAAATGGTTGAATCATTTTGGGTGATGTTTTCTGAAAGCAAATTAAATTAGCCTCTGTCCCTGAACTGCTTGAAAGACAGAACCAAAAAATCCTTCTGGCTGACACAGATTCATTGCTTGGAATAAGTGAAATTCAGTGAAGTAATAATCTCAACTAAAAGCTTGAAGTGTGTAACAGGAATGGAAGGGACCTGTTAAGGATGAGCATCCAGTGACCTGACTTGCTAGGTGCTAGTGCAAATGCTTTAATTTCTGATTTCCAGTTTGAATTTATAAATGAGAGGTTTATTTATCTCCGATGTCATGCCAAGGTTGTATTTTAGCAAAACATCTTTGCTCTGGGCCAAAGAAGCCAAGTTTTTTCTAGTTGTTCTTTGGTAAAGTTAAGCTCTTTGTTCACTTTGCCATTTTACTAGCCCCTCTTTGCATAAAACCTAGTTTGAGTTGCAATCCTTTTTAAAGGTGGATGACTGAAGCTGCACTGAGCTTTATTCATTGGGGCCTCAGACTTGTAGAAGGATGTACTGTTCACTCTTCTCCCTTTACTAGAAATACCTTTTCTGGTGCATCCCAGATCAGTCCCTTAGGGTTGTACATGCTCCAAGTGGAGCCTTACCTGTAAGCCATAATCTCTTCAAGGGTATACCTGCTATGGTATAGACTTATCCACAGCCACAGTTGCTTTGTGGCACACTTGTTCCAGTGTGGCCTTTTCCATGGGGCACAACGCCTTCAGAGCTGTACCTGCTGCAGCACAAACATAACCATGGCCACAGACACTTTGAGCTGTACCTGCTCTGGCATGGGCTTATTCACGGCCACGGACGCTTCGGGGTGTCCTGCTCCTGCGTGGGCTCATCCACAGGTCACAGTCCCTTTGACTGGAGTTCCAGCCTGACCAGTACAGCAGCACAGAAGCAGCAGCCATGCCCTGGCCATCCGCCAGCCCCGGCACGTCACCGTGGCTGTTATCAGAATGTTCCCGGGCACAGCACAGGGAGATAAGCAGTGTGGCAGTACAGCGGGCAACAAATGCAACGAGCAGTCACTAATGAGCACTAGACTCTAGTATACACTAAGGCAAGTGAGCCCCATGCAAGCACAGGAGCCTGGTGATTAATAGCTAAACAGCAATAACAACTATAAACTCAGTCTAGCATATTCCAATCAAATTGGTTGTTATCTTGAACCCTTTGAGCCCCATGCTGGGTGCCAAAAAGGACTGTTGTGGTTTAACTCCAGCTGGAAACTAAACACCACCCAGCTGCTTGCTTGCTCCCCCCCAGTGGGATGGGGGAGAGAATCAGAAGAGTAAAAGTAAGAAAACTCATGGGTTGAGATAAAGACAGTTTAATAGGTAAAGCAAAAGTTAGGCACGCAACAAAGCAAAACGAGGAATTCATTCACTGCTTCCCATCGGCAGGCAGGTGCTCAGCCACCTCCAGGAAAGCAGGGCTGCATCATGTGCAACAATTATTGGGAAGACAAGTGCCATCATTCCTTCTTCCCCCAGCTTTATATGCTGAGCCTCGTATGGTGTGGGAGATCCCTTTGGGCAGTTGGGGTCAGCTGTCCCAGCCGTGTCCCCTCCCAGCTTCTTGTGCACCCCCAGCCTGCTCGCCGCCGGGGTGGGTGGGAAGCAGAAAGACTCTGTGTAAGCATGGCTCAGCAGTAACTGAAATATGCCAGTGTTACCGACCCTGTTTCCAGCTCAAATCCAAACCACAGCCCTGTACTAGCTACTATGAAGAAAAATTAGCTCTGCCCCAGTGAAAACCAGCACAGCATCCCAGATCTGATTTGCCATTTTCCTGGCTCTTGGTCATTTTGTGCTCAGTTACAAGCAATGTTTGGCAACCTTTGTGTAAGATGCTATTGCCATCCCTGCGTGTACCTGTGCTGTCCTGCAGAAGAGTAAGTTGACTGTTGTGACTCGTGACTGTCAGCTGCCTGTCCTGGGCAAGATAAATACTGTTCCTTCTAGTGAGGTCAACTGACTGCTGAGCTGCATCCCTGCACCTTCTTGGGAATGTGGCAATCCTTTATCAGGCTGGGTTGTGAAACCACTGGATCAGTGTAGGTGTCTAATTGCAGGGCATGGATTGTATATCTTGTCATAATCGGGTGTCAGGCTGATATAACCTTGAGACACAGGGGGAGTACAAACTCATGAGTTGCTATGAGATCCCCAGAGAGTCCTGTCTGTTCCCATGTTTCAGAATTGCTGAGACAGTAGAGAGAAGGCTCTAGGATTTGGCTGCTTTTTGCATCTCAGGGTTTTGCTACTGTGGGAGCCAGGCTTTCAAAGAGCAGAATGTCAGTTGGGTGGTGTCACAGCAGGCATTAGAAATAAGAGTTTAGTGGGGAGAAATAAATGCCTTTCCCTTGGCATAGCTACCTTCTTCACTAGCCTGCAAGGTTGATGCAAGGGTCTGACAGGGTTGCAAGCTTGTACACACTGATGGTACACAAGGAGTCTTCATGTGCTTGAAGGATTTCTAAGACAGCAGGCCAGCTAAAGGCTGCAAAGAGCTTAGATGCTGCACTGTAGCGCTACTGTACAGTGGTCAAATGCTGAAAACAATCCTGTTTCTCAGATCTCCAGTAAATCTCGCTTTGTCAGTACACTCTCTTGTTTGCTGCGTACAGCAGCGTTGTTATGCTGTTGGTTGCTATTTGGCTTGTTTGCAGAACAAGGCCTACTTCAAATGGGAATTTTCTTGTAATGCAATATGTATTTGAGCTTCTCAGTAGTTGCAGGTGTGATAGTGCATGAAACGCACTTCGTCTGCTCATTGAATTGCATGAAGTATCATGTACTTTACATCTTGTGATCCATTGTCTCTCCTCACTCCCGCTTCATAAAATCCAGCAGGAGTTACAAACCTGTTCTGGTTGTAAAGGATGGCTCTTGCACAATCAACAGTGCCTGATTGTAGCTTGCAATCAGGCTGCATCCTGGGAGACATGGATCGGGACCCTGCTCTTAATCTTACAGGCCAGCATGAAGATGACAGTAGATGTAGTTTTTTCTGCCTCCTGGGAAAGAGCTGTAGCAGCTGTGTTATCAAAGTGGGTAGTGTCTTCCTCCCTCCTACACCTGCTAAAGCACCACAAAATAATTAGCTGAGTGCTTTTGAGAACTGGGGTTTGCATTTCTCTGTAGTCCAACTAACAACACTGCTACAGTCAGGCACAGAGGACTGAGTGGCTGTGGTCAGGTCTGAGTCCTGGGGCTGTCGTTTGGACCTTTTGGTTTTCTTTTTTTTTTTTTTTTTTTTTTTTTTCTCCCCTGTTCCTGTAAAAGAGAATGGGAGTTTTCAGCAGGGTTCCAGGTGAGGGAGAGGTCGGGAAGGAGTGGTGCTGAGGTGTGCACATGAGTATCCTCCACTTCAGTTGTGTTTGGCTATTAGGGGCTATACAGCTCCTTTGCTCTAGTTCCAATTACTAACAGTTATGCTTTCATTCCCCTCACAGGAGCTGTTGCAGTGTTTGTTGTGGGTCACATAAAAACATCCTGGGCAATGTGGGGTGAAGTGGCACTTGCCCTGTTCTCCTTTCTTATTGCTGCTGCTGTATATATTATGGACACTGTTCGGAATATCTGGGTGTGCTATGCATCCTATGTTGTCTTCAGAATTATCTACATGCTGCTAATCACGATAGCAACGTGAGTATCCTTTTAATGTAAATTGCTCTCAAGGTTACAACTGGTATGAAAGCTGGCGTATTTTCCGTGTATCTAGTCTTGCCTGCCACAAATCTGTTGCAAAGTTATGTGTGGTGTGGTGATTCAGGTTGGAAACTGAGACATAGAGATATATTTGGCTGATAGTCTGCTCAAGCTTAAAAGTCTTATGACACTAAAGTGACTGCTTCCAAATATTAGACAGTGCTGCTTGCCAGGAGAATGTTTTTCATAAACATGGCTGGAGCAAAGTGTTAACAGATGAGAAGAGGACAACAATTTGCCTGTGTTGAAGTGTCAACTTCTCCTAACCTCTAAGGAGGAAAACTTCAATGTTGTTTCTCATTTTGGGGAGGAAAACACAGTTGTTGTTGAACCACATGTGCATAATCGCAACAAGACAGTCCAAGTACAATATGAGGGGTGATGCTGAAGCTGGTAACTGCAGAAGGAGCTCTGGTTAGAGGGATGTGGGAGGTTATGGACCACACTGCAGTAGGCTGACACTTTGAGATTACCAACAACTCTCTGGGATCAGAGCATGTTGTATCTTCTCTGTGTGACAAGACCCTTTAGCTACATCAGACAGGGGGGCTGCTTCAGTAAGACTGAAACTCACAGAGCTCCCAGAGTGGTGCTTTGGGGCTTGGTTGCTTTTTTTTTTTTTAAAGTTTTTTACATGTGTCTCGGGGTCTCTTTTAGATTCTATGCTAGTCTGTAATGATCCTATTTAGAAAAGTAAACTATCAGTGTAAAGTAATTTAACTGTGGAAAATACTGGACCAGTCTATGTAACTCTTCACGTTGCGTAGTCTTCTTGTCCAGAGCTTGTTCCTCCTATTCTCACATTTCCCAGCTCTTTCCCTGTCTTTAAGTTTCTGGTCATGCATTTCTTTCCAGGTTTCAGATTGCTACAAATCTCAGCGTGGAGCGGTATGCCCTGGTGTTTGGGGTCAATACTTTCATTGCCTTAGCACTTCAGACTCTGCTCACTTTGATTGTTGTGGATGCCAGTGGGCTTGGGCTGGACATCTTCACCCAGGTATGATAGCCTCTCTTAGCTCTACTGATGGGAGGGAGGAAAGTAAACCAAGCTGTAAAGCTCCTCAGCTACCTGTTTCTGGGTCAAGGGTTTGACAGAGGAATAATCACTGATTCCTGATATTTTAGAAGAGGAAAGGAGCTCTTGTATTAATTTTCTTATAAATTTGATAACTGCTTGATTTAACTTAACTGCTTCTTTTTTATTATTATTTTTATTCCCCTTCTCTGCAGTTCATGATTTATGCCTCTTACTTTGTGGTCATCTCACTGGTGTTCTTGGGCAGTGGCATATACAGTATTACAAGAGCTTATAGAAGACAAGAGCCGATGCAAAACAGATCTCCTGAAAGCCAGTAGTGCACCAAGTGAGGACTCTTGGTGGCTACATATGAAGATATAGGTCTGTTTTTTAATCTCTGCCTTTTTTTCCCAAGGCAGTCACCTTAATGGTATTTGGTCTGTATTTATACATTTTAGAAGGTAAATGTATTAGCTCTTACTTAAGTAAGAATGAATACCTTCTTTCTAAAACGCCTTTTGTTCTTCTGTTGCATATATGGGATATGCAGCAAAGAACAGTAAATTTTCTCAAAGAATGAAAGCCCTGGGATGGTTTAGTCTAAGGCTGTGCATCTGGAGGCTGCCATTGAAAAGGCAGCTTCGTGATTGTCTGGTCAACTGCTGCTGTCTCTGTCACTGAGGTGCTGCTGCGGGGCAGAAGTGAGGGCACACTAACAGACCTCTCTGGCGAGCTCCGGGCCTGGGACAGGAGGTGGCCTTAGGCTTGTGCTCTGCAGTGTGGCTCTCGCTGTGGCTGCCCCGTGATGCTGGATGCTCCATTTTGGGGACTAGTACGCTTAGGTTTCTGCATATGCATGTGCTTCCTTGAGCTGCTTGTACTGTTACTGTCATTCCTGTCTGTCACCCCTGCTGCCAGAATTTTACCATAGCTGATCATGGTGCTTCCCAAAAAACCTAACTGTGTCCTGGGGCAACTTGTGATGCTGGTGAATTGGCTATTGGCAGCACTACTTGTGCTGTGAAGGCCTGTGCCCAAGGGACTGTAAAGCTGGAGGGGAATGTTGCGACGGAGGGAAGACACAGTCACTCAATATGAGTGATCAGCAGACTTCGTTTATTGTCCCTTACAGTCACCTTTTATGCCTTCTTATAATTAGCTCATACATATTACAAAAGTTAAGCTCATTATTGGTTAGTTGCCTAAATACCAAGCCCGCCCCTAGTTTCTCTTCTGTAGTTATCTGTTCCCACCTGCAACATTCTTTTCCCACCAAAATCTTCCTGTTATTGTGTAACAAGGACAGCCAAAGACAGTGTATTTTGCTTTACTTCAGATAAGCTGAGAGCGATGTGCGTTTTTGTTCAGCCAGCTGGACTATGTTTATGTAAACTTTTTCAGCTAGCCAGTTATCCACAGGGGAAGCTTTAGAGGGAGTTTAAGTAGACAAAATACTAATCCAAGGGACCCTTGGACACATCTGCCTTTGTCCTTTAGGACTGCAAATTCCTGCAATTATCGGAGTCCTGCCTCACAATCCTGGGGGCTGGGCTATTTCAGTAGGGTGGTGGATGTTAGTATAGCACTGAGAAGGAAGGTGACTTGCAGGATTTTAAGCTGCTATTTGTGACCTTGGAGAATCACGACTCTGGTGACACCTTCAGGTATGGTAGTTACCAGGATGACTGCCTGAGGCTTTGAAAAATGCTGATTTCTGGTGTCAGTTTTTCCCCCTTATTTTAAAATGCCTTTATGCCTCTGGTGGGTCTCTGTCCACTAGTTCTACCTCTTCTTTCCACCTAAACAGGGCAATGAATGTTTGGAGTGGACAGTTCTTTTATTTTGTCCAGTCTAAGCAATTTGGGACTTGCCTTATGGCTGGTTTTTAAATTTATTTATTATTTTCCAAATTGCTTCAGTACTGGGAAGGAGTTGCCCAGAGTTGTCCTGGGCTTGGGCACCTGGATATTCAGGCACCATGACCAGCACAGCAACAGATACCTGTAGTATACTGTGGAAATAGCCTGGGGACTGTCCCCATTGCTGTGCAGGTTGTGGTGAGTCTAAGTGCAGGAGAACTGGCAAGGAAGAAGATGCAATGCCGTGTGCTTCCCTCCATGCCTTCTCTCTGCTGGTTAGAGCTGCTTCCCGTCAGACCCCGAAGCAGCAGCTTCGGTTCGTTGCTTGCTTTTAGTGCCATGGAGACTTCACAGCATCAGGGCTGGGAAGGTGTTTCTCTCCTGGCTGGGACAGGTGCAGCCTTTCTTATCGCTTCTGTGAGTCTCAACCTTTACCATGCTGCCAGGTGAAGGATCAGTGTGTTTGGGATGTGCTGCCTGCTCAGGGGACCACCCCCCAGAGCTCCTCTGTGCTTGCAGCCTGCCTCTTAAAACAACCCCCTAAAGAAGGGCTCAGCTGTACTGGCACTTACACATGTAAACCTAACTGCCTTATCCTGAAATGGAAACTTGAAGCCACCCATGTATATATTCCTTTCTTTACTGTTTTTTGTTTGATTGTTTGTTTTTAAACAAAAACTGAAGCTATGAAATGCCAGCTGATGAGCTGTGCCGGGAGAAGGATAGAAAGGGCATGTCCTGTCCTTTGGTCTGATGGCAGTTGCAGCAAGGCACAAGGAGTGGGTTTACAGCACTAGTGTCAAGTAACCAAAAGCAGCAGCTCAATTTTAATCACGTTTTTCATACAGAGAACAAAGCTTTGATGGGGAATAACCCAGTTATTTAAAAGCAAGTAAAAAAAAAA
Organism: Falco peregrinus; assembly: GCF_023634155.1. Classification (NCBI taxonomy): domain Eukaryota; kingdom Metazoa; phylum Chordata; class Aves; order Falconiformes; family Falconidae; genus Falco; species Falco peregrinus. The sequence continues at coordinate 86,440,627 of NC_073726.1, read as the reverse complement.
CCACAAATGAGTTATAGCAATAACAATGATTTTTCTACCAAAGCAATGAAACTGTGCCAACTGCAATAGAGGCGTGCTACACCACATCTGTCTTCAGGCCCATTAATTGTATGGAAGCCACACCTGGATGTTTTTCAGGTTCCTATGCTGTGCTGTTGTGATGAGGTTGACTGTAGAGCCTGACTGGAGCTGTACATATGGTTACTGATGCCTATGAAATTCTGTGAACATGTTGACATTGTTGGTTTCTATGAATAGCTATTTTTGTTAAATAAAAACACTCTGAGGCATCCTGTGTGGCCAATGTTTGTTTTGTATTTTGTTACCTTGCTAATCCACAGTGCTGCTGCTGCAGGTTGTTCTGAGCATCTTTGTTATGAAGAGGGAAAAATATACAGGACAAACCATGCAAAAAGAAACAAGTCTTCAAGAAGCTGATAGTTGCTGGCTTTTGGGTAGGTTTACAGAACTCTGCACAAGTGTCTTGCACTGAGGATCATCAATTGCTGAGCAGTTCAGAAATACTACTCTCTATTTCCAACACAGACTGGTCCAGTGAGGGAAAATATAACTCGCTGGTGCAGGGTAACCTGTTCAGGATGCATCAGTCTCACTGAGTGTTTGCCGTGCAGGAGAACCTTTCTATTGATGTTGACCTAATTACAAAATTGAGTCCTTAAGGAAGAAATGTTGTACGCTCCCCATCCTGGCACACCCACCTTTGACAGCCTTGGAAAGCTCTCCTTGTCTTGTGCTTCTAGGAGAGATGGCTCGTACCTGATAGTAAAGGCTGGGCTGGAGGGCGAAGTGGTCTCTGTATATCTGCTGCCACTTTGATGAGTTCAGTGTGGGTGGTAGCCTGACAAATCCTCTGCTCAACACCGCAAACAAGAGGGAAGGGGGAGCCTTTCTTAGGTGTGTGTCCTTGAGAGCCTTATGGCTGAGGCAGGAGGGGTAGGACTGCCATCACGTCAGGTTTGCTCAGGATTTCATTCATTTGCCTTCCCTCAGTGAATGCGGGAATCAGTGTGTGAGGAAGAGTTTCTCGGCAGTGTGGAGGATTAAAATCTCTGCATACAACAGGAAGGTAACTAGTACCTCATACAGGTACAGCATTACCCTTTAAGGTGGATTCCAGCATTTCATGTCTCTGGTGCTAGCGAAAGGTGCCAAGGACCCTGAGGCTGCTCTTGCCTGTGAGCGAAGCAGGTTTATGTGAACTGTGGCAATCCCCCTTGCTCCTCCCATTGCCTCCTGCCACACTGTGTACAGCCAAGAGATCTGAAAAGACACCCAGCTGCTGTCAGGGAGCTGAATTCCTGCATTAGCGGTACAGCACACGGTGCGGTTTGGTGGAGATGAGATAAATACTGCAGACGGCTGGGGTGTCTGCCTGGGATGCTGTGGCTGTTTCTTTGTTCCAGTCAATGCTGGGGGCTGCTGGAGGTGAGTGTTCCCACCAAATCTGTGTGCCCTGCGCTGGGCTTGCTATGATGCTGGTAAGATGTGGTATAGCTGCTGGGCTTTAGGATCGCTGTTAAGGGGAGAGGCCAGGTGCTGGGCTTGTTCAGTCCAAAAAGTGAGGAATAGTCCGAGTTGCCAGAGGCTGCTGTTTCAGGGGCAGCACCCACTGCTGTCCCCCCGGGCTAGCACTGGCGTGACAGGGTTACACTCAACTGTGCTGTGGCTGTGTGCCTGTGAAGCAGCCGGCTGCTCTGGCAGTGCTCTCAGGGAAAGGGGAGGGCTTTGCGTGAAAGTGATTGTATTTTCTTCTCTATCAGTGTGATCATAGCTGAGTGTGCTGGGAAGGAAAGAGGGACTTCGGTTATGGAAGGGGCAGGAGACTGGGAGCTCTGGACACTGCACCCAGCAGCTCTTGACAGTGTCAACTGTTTCCTACGCAAAGGTGCTTGTTTAACATAGCAATGTGGAGGTGTTATGCAGCCTTTCTCTGTCAAATATACTTGCTCTGCGCAAATCAGTGTTCCCTTAACACAGTGTCTGATGCATTAGGGACATGGAAAAGAGCAACCAACGTGTCGGGGCCTGACCTTGGAGACCTGCATTGCTTAGCTGTTGTTTCCATTGCATTTTTTCATAACCATGTTCTGTAGCTCCTTCACAGACGGGAACATGTGAAAAACTAAATCTAATGACATGCGAGTTAATAAATGTATGCATGAATTTAGATTGACCGTAAGGTATCATTAAATTATTGTTATCAAACATCACAGCTTGATCTTCCAACAATGGGGTCCAATCCTTGTCTTACAATCATGCTGATTTTTAACTAGTCGAATAAAGCGTCATCTGTTGTGAATGAAAGGGGTAGTACCGCCTTGTACGATGAAGGATAGATAGCCTTACGATAAAAGCAGAGCGAAAAGTTTTGATATTGTGCCCAGTTGTCTTTATTTCACTCTGCTATGAACTTGTCAAAGCCACCCGCGTGTGACATGTGGAAGAAGTTCGGCATATTGTTTTGAGTGGAACAACTGCATGACCCTGGGTGAGGTCAGTGGTTGAAGTTTTTCTAGGTACAGCAGGAACCATTGCCAAGCAGGTACCCGAGTGTTATCTCAGGTAGGTATCAGGAGCCCTTCCAGCCCACTGGAAACATTGTCAAAACCCATTTATCTTTCTTGCTGTATGATGTAGGATTAGCAGAAACCCCAAGGTCGTGAAGCCCAACCTCCTCCCGTGGCATGTGGCCTACAATGAGAGATGTCTTCAGAGATCTCCTGAACCCCACCTTGAAGCGGTTTATCTTTTCTACCCCACATGACTTTGAGTGAAAGTGTAACTCTACCTGCGTTACTTTGAGAGCTATCAAAGCCCTGGCTAAATTTATTCATGGCTGTTTTCTGCCTTTACTTTCCTTGATTAGCATTAACTTTTTAGTGCAGGGAGTGCGTTGCCCTCTGCGATGTGTGGCCTTCTGGTGCATTTGTGGAGTGTCATCCTTCACTTTGCTGGGCCAGTGTATTCCAAACTGGGGGCCACAGCTGTGTGGGGGACAGTGTGACAGGTGCCACGTCAGTGCTGCCAGCGAGGACAACTCGCTCCTTCCCTCCCTCCCTGCACCCTGGGAGGGCCATCCTGCCCAGGCCCATGTGCTGGCGGTGGGGCCAGGGAGGGTCATCCCCCAAAACACAGTGCTGGGAAGCACCACGTGGTGCTGCATGAGCCTCGGTCACCTCGGGGGGCTGCTGGCAGCGTGGGCCCCTTCCCCTTGCCTGGAGCTGCCCTCACCGGGCTGAGGGGACTGCAGAGGCATGTTGAACGCTGGGTGGTCTGTACCTTGGCCTTGCGCTGGTGCTGCGGGGTGGGAGTTGAAGCTGCGATATGAGCTGACATTTGGAAATGGTTTTTTTTCTAATGAGCAACTGTATCTGCTTCCTGTTGGACTACACCAAGCAGGGTCAAGCCAGTGGCTCTCTGCGGTAACTGGTGGCAACACCAACAACCATGTTTATTGGCAGCCTTTTCGAAGTCATCAGTGTGTTTAGCCAGCTGTTCAAATACCACTATTGCTTCTCTGGGGCCGGGCAGCACAGCACTGCCCTCTGCAAGACCCTGATGGGCTGCAGCAATGGGGCAGCCCCTGCCCAGTGCCACCACAGCCAGCGCCTTGCAGAAAGGCCTCTGCCCCATGGGGAGCCCCCTGTGCGCTCCATGGCAGCTCTGGTGGCCACACAGCTTGCCGTGGGGCCTGCTCATTGCAGGGGCACAGCATCCGCGGCCTCTGGGTTCGTCTGGGCCTCCATGGAGCAGGTTGCAATGTGCTGCCTCCTGCCACAGCTCTGCTGAGGCACCTGACCCCTCTGCCGGATGCCCCAGCCCAGGAGGTAACCTAAGGTGTGTTTTGGTGGCGTTTTTCCATAAGGGAATTCAATTATTGTGGGGTTTTCTTCCTTTTTTTTTTTTTTTTTTTATCCTTTTCTTTCTTCTTTTCACATTTCAGAGCTCTAGGCACAATGTGTGATTAATGCAGAGAGGTGTCTCTTTAGAGATGCGGCGTTGTCTCTATGAACAAAAGCTCGGATTTTGACGCTGCTACCTGTCGGTTTGATTAGACTGCTCATCACCAGCCGGAGCGTGAATAACACAAAGCCTGCCGACGCCGGGGCTGCTCCCAAACCAGTGCACAATTTAACGGCATCATCAGGCTTGTCGCTGGGCAGGGAAAGCCGCCCGCCGCGCTGCTGCCCCTCCCGGCTGGGGGCTTCCCCCCTCGCTCCGTTAATTTCCGAGCGTTAATTGGGATGGCGCGGCGGCAGCGCCCGCCGCCTCAGACCTGCGCCCTCACAGGGACAAAGGCGGGAAGCGCGGGGGGGGGTGAGGCGCCGGGCCCGTCTCCATGGCAACGGGGCGGTGCCGCCTCGCGAGCGCGCTCGCCGCTGCCTCGGCGCCGGCGGCAGGGCCAGGTGCGGGCGCGGCGGAGAGGAGTTTGGCCCTCGGGGGCCGCCGTCCGAGGCTGCGGGGAGGTGAGCGCGGAGGCGGCCGCTGCCGCGGCAACGGGCGCACCGGGGCGGGGGGGGGGCCGGTGAGCGGGGCAGCGGGGGAAGCAGGGACGGCCGGTGAGGCGAACGGCGGCTGCACCCGCCGGCCGATCCCGGGGCGGCCCCGTCGCGGGAGGCGCACGGCCGGCGTCGGTGCGTTACGGCGCGATCGCGGGTGCCGGTGGCCGTCGCCGCCGGGCGCTGCCGGGGGCTGGGCCGCGCCCGGGTACCGGCCCTGCAGCGTGGGACGGAACGTTCCGCACCGCAGCCGGGCTGTGCGGGTCTGGGTGTGCGTGGGGCTCGGTACGAACGGCCCCCCGTCGCTGTGCCCCCTTGTGCCCTGGCAGAACTGCACCGCGACCAGGCGGCCGTCGGCTTTGCACAGCTCGGTCCCAGCGCACCCCCAGTCAGACCAGCAGCAGGTGGAAATGAAGGCTGGAGATTTCCTGATTGCCTTTGGTCCCTGCTAAAGCTGAAGCGCTTGAATCTTTGCTTTGTAAAATACAATAGGCGCTGATGCAGGATTTTCTGGAACAAGGTCATTAAACTGAAATTAGCTGTTGACTCGTGGCTGCTTGGTGTTACAACAGAAGAGGCTGATTTTTATGCTGCTCCCGTTCATTACACGTATCCTAAATAATATGGAATAGTTTTCGGTATTTGTGTAGGGTATCACGGACTGACATGAATGTGTTCTGTTAAAGGCACAATTCAGCTCGGTCGCTTTTGTGTCCACTTACCACAAGGCTGAGTTTAAGAAATAGTTCTTTTGTGCTGAAAATGTACTACAGCAGCGTAACCTCCCTTAAGAACCCAGGTACATGTTGTCACCCAAACCAAGAATGTTTGTGAAGGAAGGGGCATTTCCCAGAAAAAATCATTGGGTGTTGTATGAGAAGAGGTGCAGGAGGAACATGGTGGAAATGGTGTGGAAAGCCAAGGCAACAGTCTGAACAAGCTTTGAAAATTTCAACTTAGAGGCATCTAGTGTGAATGATTGATTCTAGTGGTGACAGATAAAACGAAGTAAATTGGGAACAAAAAATTACCAGATTTTCTTGGACAAAATACGGATCAAACAAAAAAGATGAGCTTTTCTCAGAGTTTCTGTACAAACAATTCTGCAACAAAAGTGCCTGGCTTTATCACCATCTTTTCCTTTTAAACAAATCTTGACTAAATTTTGAAGTCTAAAAGAGTAGGACTCTTGTCAGTCGTGAAATGCAGCATTTTAAGAAGTGGAGCTGGTGTCCCTAAAATAACTGAGAACTTGGAGATGCTCATCAGAACTTAAACCAAATGTTTGAAGGAATTTAAGCAACATCTTCTGGATGGAACGGTTTTTACAAAATGCATTACAAAGTGCTTGGACAGATAGGGAAGTCCAGGACCAGGCAGGATGGTCACACAGCAGAGCTGTTTTGCTGTTCTAGGGCTATCCAGGGTCAGAGCTAACTTTCCCATTCCGTATTGTGCTGCCCTAGGCTAATGCTTGTGTCACGGTCTTTCAGTGTGTTGTATATGACACGGATTTGTCCTACTAGAGAGATGCTTAGAAGTGGCACCTTCCAGCCTACAGCAGAGAGTACAAAGAGAATAGGAACTTCTGAATAACCAAGTTCATTCTTTCATGTTGCTTTTGCAAGTCTTCTAGGACTTGTGCATCCTGCATTTTTTCAATGTAACTTTAAACAAGTTAAGATTTCTTTAAAGCAAAATGGGCCAGACAGATATAAAACAATGTAAACCACGCCTGGCAGCGATGAAAGCTTGTAGTACTTCTAACAAACATAAAATAGCCGTATCTTTGTCCAAGCATGAGACAAAAAGATCATGGGGACTAGTTTTAGCTCTGTCAGAGACTTACTGCAAGACATTAAGTCACCCTGGTTTGCTTCGACTCAGATCCTTCCCTAGTAGTCGGAGCTGGAAAAGCCAAAACCATTCATGTTTATAAACCACTGGTGATCTTTAGTCCTGAGGTGCTGTGGCATTGTCTAACATGGTTATATTGATGCTGCTCACAAGTTTGATGTGGATGTCACAAGAGACATATTTGTGTGTTGCTGTATTTGTGTGTCACTAGAGTTTTAAAACAATTTTTTTCCCCTCTACTTTTTGTAGTATTGCTCTAACACATCACCAAAATGAGTGAAAAGGAAGATCAAGGAGATCCAGCAGATATGGGTGATTTAGCAGAAAGCGGAGAATATGAAGATGATTTTGAAAAAGACCTCGAATGGCTAATTAATGAAGAAGAAAAAGAAAACCTTGGTGAAAGAGAGGTATTTGTTAAATTAAGTACTAGTTGTCTTATTTAGATTGGAATGATAAGCACAAAACTCAGTACGGTTTGATAGGCACATTCACTGAATTTTGACAAGGAAGGTTATTTGGAATTATAGTGAAAAACAGTTCAGTGAACTGGTTAGTTTCGTTGCAATTGCCTTAAAAACGGAAAAATCAGTGTTCACTGAAAATAATGTTTGCTTCAAAAGTACTTCTGGGTTACTTTCAGTGTTTGCAGCACACATTGTTCTGTTTGTATGCTGTCACTGATGACTTTACCGCGCAAGCCATGGTTAGTTAAACTTTGTGCAGATGTGAACATTGAGAAACTGCAAGAGTTGTTAGTGCCAAAAAAGCTGTTAGTTATGACATGCACTATTTGACAGCCTGTTTTAGATTTAGGGTAGTTGGTACTGCTCTTTTCTCTCACTGTTTCTTTTCTCTTTCTCTGATACTGTTCTTTGTTGGAGAATAGACTAGTTTATTTTAATTTTTTTTAGAATCCTGAAGAAAATGAAGAGCACGTTGAAGCACAAGTTGTTAAAGTTACAGACAAATTTGAGGAAGACAATGAGGAAATGGAAGAAAATCCAGAGCAGCTGTCAGAGGCAGATGTAGATGCAAAAGTGAGATCCTCCAGTGAAGAAAGTTTGGAATCCAGGTCTGATATTAAGCAGGGGGACCGTGTATCTGATACTGATAGTGAAAGCTCTGTCCAGGATTCCAAGCTGGAGAACCAGCAGGAACTAGATGAGGAAGAGGATGAAGAAATAAAGCGTTATATCTTGGAAAAGATTGAAGAAGCCAACAAACTGCTGGAGAACCAGGCTCCTGTGGATCAGAACAGAGAGCGAAAATTAAAATTTAAGGATAAGTTGGTGGATCTTGAAGTTCCTCCTCTAGAAGATGCTGAAGTTTGTAAAATTGACCTTGCAAGAGGAGATGATGTTTCAAATAGGCTCTCTCGGTTGCGTATTTCTAATGAAATGGGACAGGAAAGCACATCACTTTCACCACATGCTGGCAAGGATGAGGACAAGAAGGATGGCAAAATCCTAGTTGAAAAAGATGGGAAGTTTGAACTCTTAAGTTTACGTGATATTGAAAGCCAGGGCTTTTTGCCCCCAGTAAGTGTTTCTTTTACTGATGTTGAAACTCAACATACATCTCCAAAATCTTCACACTACAGTCCTTTTGGCACTGTCTCTCGAATGAAGGAAGTGCCTCCAGCAAGACCGGGAGCACATTCTTTTTCTCGTGGTGGTGAAGACTGTGTCTATTTCCCTAAGCCTCCATCTAACCCTAAGCGTCGTCCAAATTCTGCTATCAATGCTGCAAGAGGTCTGGGAAAACGGAAGACTCCACAAAGGGCACAGTCTGCAAATGTGCCTGTGAGAAGCACCACTTACTGTCTTTCTCCCAGACAAAAAGAATTGCGGAAGCAGCTAGAACAAAGGAAGGAAAAACTGAGGAAAGAGGTAAAGATACAGAGGCAACAAGTAGATCACAGTGACCATCCTGTTCCTCTGCTTCACAGAGACCACATGTTCAGGGCATTCACACCATTTTTCCATTACAAAAGAGGCAGCAATAACAATACTACTAATATTAATTCTCTGGAATTTGTACAGAATCTTTCAAAACTCCTTCCCTTAAAAGAAAAAAAAAAACTCACAGAGTGGTATAGGATCATGCCTTGCTTACAGGAGAAATTAAGTATTTAATATATCCTTCATAAATAGGCTGCCTTCTGCTGTATTGTGCTTACTGCTTTTGCTTATTGACTCTGTTTTTACCTAGGTGTCATTACAGGCCCACTGTTTACTGGAACGTAGCACATAGTGTCTCATCTCCACAGATTATACCGCAATGCAGGAAGTTAAATTAACCACAGTAATGCAGGTGCATGTTTGGGTGCTGATGAAGTCTGTAATAGGCAGTTATCATATGGGAGAGCGTTCAGTCATGAAGTAAGATTTACACAGGAGAATGACCACGAGAACTGTGAAAAGAGGGACGTGTTTAACGTGTATGGAAGATACAGCTCACTTCGAAAGTGCCATGCCTTGTTGCTTATATAACATGCGCGCAGGTGAATTCATGTTGACTGATAATATAACTGGATATTTTTTCCTGTAAAGGTTTTTCATGGGTGAGTTTGTAGTAAGTTTTCTCAGTCAGTTTTTTGCAAAGCAGGTTTTCTTTCCTCCTTTCTCTGTTAATCCATACTACGTTTCCTTCTTATTTGGTTTTACTTGGGCCCTCCACAGAGGACAAAAAGAAGAAAATATTCCCAGTACTGAGGTTATTTTTCTTATATCTATAAAGGGCAGTAATTGAGAGGGAAAAAAAACCTCACCCAAATTTTATTTTAGAAAATTAAATCAGTATCTTAAATATTACTGGGGAAAAAACCCTTTTCTTTCTCAGCTCCTTATTCAGCAAAAAATAATACTTAATAGTCAGCCTCTGACAGCTGTAACAGGAACTTCAGAAATCTTCAACAAAGATTTTAAAAACTTAAGATGTTTTTCTTCACTTTGCATTACGATAATACAGTTGCAAAAAGGTAACTTATGTTGGTCTGTAAAAAAGGCATGAAGCATCTACCATTCTTCTGTGCCACGATGTTCTAAGTAAGCTGGCTAAGTAGTTTCTAAGGTTGCTTTCTATCTGTGGAAATAGGTCTAGCCAGCTTTATTTCAAGAGTTTGCTGAGGCTTAGGCCAGTAACAAGGGGTACGAAAAGTGAAGAGTTACTGATGTGTTTTCCTTGTACACACACAACTAGATCTCTTGACACCATACTCTGCGTATTTAAAGTAAAAGGTAGTGTGGTGGAAGTGAGGAAGGTTATTTTCCTAACAGTGTGTGCTAAATCTCTTCTGTTGTTGGCTGACTTACGAAAAGGTAAGAATGTAACACCTTATTTCTTCATTCTTTAATTGAGTTCCATTCTGTCATGGATGCCACTGGCATGAAACTTTTCTTGACATTACTGGAATCTATCTGCTTCATCGTGGTAGGGTTTCTTTTAGTAAATTACAAATCATAAATTTGGAGGATAGTCTGAAAGTTGTGTGTAGGTGGGAGGAACATCATCTGTTCACAAGAAGAACAGATTTCTCTGAGCGTTGAAATGAGTGGGAATTGTAGCTTCCGCATCAGAGAGTCAAAACCTAGTAAAATGTCCTAATCAGCTTTCCAAAGCATTGTTTGAAAACCTTTCTCCCTCTTGTAGATACTGGTTGTTAGCTGAAAAGCAATCAAACGCTCCCCCCACCCTCCACTCCTTTCTTAATTTTGTAAAAATCAGTTCATTTTGTAAACCTGAAAAAAGTGTTAAGCTATTAATAATCCTTAAATAAATACATTACAACTTCTATGTCTAGGAAAAAAAATAATCTCTTATTTATAAGGTAGTGCCTGCAGTCCATAGGTAGTTAAATATCCTTGAAGGTTTAGTGGTCCATCAGGCCCGAGAGCTGCATTCTTTTTTAAAATGCACCAGTTTAAACCAATTTTAAGCCAGTCAGAGATGCTGGGCAGGCTTAATTTTAAATGTCTTTTCATCTGTTGCTACTGAAATGTCTGTAAGTTGTGATGTATCATGGAAACGGAGGTAATCACACAAAAAGGGTTAGACTGAAAGTATCTGAATGTCACATGAACCACAGAAGTGCTCAAACTCGTTTCTTCCTAAAAGTAGCATAAACTATGATGGACTCTTTGAATATTCCTTGTTTCATCAGTACTTTTGTGTCTAATTCAAATGGCTTGCTTATTGTCTATGAAGGCCTTACAGATTAGGATGGTTCTCTTAAAAGCTACGTTTATTCATTCTTCATTCCATTTAAGGAAGAAGAAAGGAAAAGGGAGCAAGAAGAACAGAAGAGAAGAGAGAATGAGATGGTTTTTAAAGCTTGGTTACAGAAGAAGAAAGAACAAGTGCAAGAAGAAAAGCGAATCCGTCGTGCAAAGGAGCTAGAAGACTTGAACAGCAAGGTAAGATCTTCATAATGTAGGACTGGGATCTGCAGCACTCTTGTTAAATAGGAAAGCAAATTCTGACCCTGTATTTTTAGCTAAGCATATGAAAATTTACAGTAATAGGAAATGTTTTTGTTACATTGTTTTCAGTGAAGAGTCAGATCGACTTGCATGCTTAGGATTGTTCTGCTTGGCAGGGTGGCTTGCAGTGCAGAAGCTGCATCTATGAACTTAATAGCTATAAAACCACAGGAGATACAGTGGTGTTCTTTTTTATCAGGAGAATGACTTGATTGAACCCTGCAGCAAACCCCCTTTGAAATGTATTCCTTACCATCAGAACGTGATGACAAACAGTTAATGCACGTGATCTGACCAAAACCTGAAGATTCAGATGCTGTGTTCTGAAGTTCCTCTGCCTTGTAGCAATAGGCTTGAAAAGCTAAATTCAGTATTTTTTAAAACATATGGCTTTGAATGCTTGCTCATGTGTATTCCATGCCAGATTAACATATGCTTGAGTTTGCTTATAAGGTATGTTTCATGGATGGGAGATGCCAGCAGAGTTGAAAAAATTAGTATAGTGTGATTAATATAAAGGTCATTTAATGATAAGCCTTGTGTGTATATATATGTGTCTTTTTTTTTTTTCTTTTTTTTTTTTAAATAGGAGAGGAGCAGGAATCCAGAAGAAGCCTTCAAGTTATGGCTTAAAAAAAAGCACCAAGAACACATGAAAGAAAAACAGATAGAAATTTTGAGACGCCAAGCTGAAGGAATTGCTTTTTTTCCAAGAACAGAGGAATGCAACAGAGCCTTTAAAGAGTGAGTAGGGTCATTCCTAGGGAATCATACTTGAAAATTTTGTAGTCTATCAGCTTAAGACTGTGGTTATTTTATGGTACATCTTTACTGCTGAAGTCCTTTTTGTTTTGGGCTTTTTTCTTCATGAATATGCCCTCATAAACTTACACCCTAGCAAAAATAAATTAATTCCTTGATGTTGGTGGTTCACTGTTACAAAACTGCTTGTCAGAACCTGAGCTGAAATAGTGACTGACTTCTGCTCAGAAAGGGAGATTCTACTCCCTTACCCCTTTTTGCCTGTTCTGGAACAGGCTTGGGTTGATTCAGTTCATTAAACAAGCAGAAAGTTCATCCTATAAAATTATTTTTTTCTCCTCAACAAAAGGGGGGAGGTAAGTGTGGGTGCAGAAACAGCAGAATTGGGATGGAAAAGTGGTGCTTCCTATCTTTAGGAATGGTGGGCTTTTAGACACGCTGAGCCATGACACCTAACTTGATCCTACAGGACAAGGTGACTAGTTAAATGGGGGCAAGCCTCCTTTGAACAGATGGCATAAAACTTGCAATTGCAACTGTCAGTAGTTCTAATCCTCTTTCTCTTTCCACAGATGGCTAAAAAGAAAGAGAGAAGAAAAACGAGCAGAGGAACTAGCTGCTAAAGAGCGAGCAAGGCAGCTTAGATTAGAAGCCAGAAGAGCAAAACAGATGCAGAACATCCACTGTATTAGTTCAGAGCCAAAATCTTTTCGCTTCACAGACCATTACAGTTGAAAGTTTGATGTAACCACAGAGTTCTTCGTGGCAACACTCTTAATTTTTATAGCTTGAGCTTTTGCTCTTTACAGCTACTGACTTTTTGTGGTGTTTTTAAAGCTTTCAAGCAAGTTTAATAATTAGTTTAATTGACAATGGTTTTACTATCTATTTATTTGTGATTTTGTTGAAAAGCCTGCTTTTATGTATAACTCAGGGATCCTCTTGGTTTGACCAAATCTAAATAAGTGTGAGATCTATGTATGAGGGTGGCAAATACACATTTCTGTCTTTAAAAGGCACTTTATACTCAACTCCACCATGAATTCCTGGATGCAGGCTATTATGTTGAATTTTTGCTGGATTTATATTGCTGTTTGTTGCTGCTTGTGATGAAGACTGTACAAGGTGTTACGTTGTTGGAAAATGTTGTTTCTTGTACCACTTTCTATTTAATTCTGGCTAGATCAGAGGACTGTTTTATTTTTGTTCAGGGAAAGAAGTCATTGAAGGCTAACATGTATGTGAACACGCAACAGTTTTTGAAACTTATGTCTGTGAGTCATATTCAGTAGTTTTCAGTTCCATGGAAAGGTTGTGAGAGTTATGACCTTTACTGATACAAAGGAAACTGGATTCCTTGTATACATGTTCATGTTTGCTAAACTAATTATAATAAACTACATCACCGTACCCAGCTAAATGGTCTCGTCAGAGAACATGCTGAGGCCACTAATGAAATCATAAAACTAGTGGAAGATGAGAAGCATTCTGTCCAGCTATGTGTCCACCATATTTCATGATCTGGCATCGTTCTTACATTTTTCCACATTCAAATAATTTGCTGCAAGTAGTGTCACAGAAGTGTAGTAGATACAAAGCAAATCTGTGATTAGTAGTTTTCCATTACCATTCTGGAGATAGTTATAGGCATATTGAGAGAGCACTGGTGTTTGACCAGAGGGTGCTGTGTTGCAGCTTTTGCCAGCACAGATGAAGGGCATGGATGTGAAATGAAAATTTCACATGCTACTGAGAAACACGAGTAACAGGTGCCTTCCTCCCTCCTCTACCTTCCCCTGACACCAAGGGAAAGATGCTTCTTTTGTCCAGCAAGCAAATGCAGGGAGAAGTTGGAAAAGGTTCACACTATCTCCCTAATTGCAGTAAGCCACAAATAAATGCTTCTTGGTTCATTACCTCAGACCAGAAGCGTGAAGGGGTTTACAGTTCAATGTCACAGTTTCTTTTATGCTGCAAAGAAAACACAAGGTCAGAGAGAGCTGTATAAAGTCCAAAATTGCAACCTGAAAGCAAGAAAAGAAAGTTTATTGTAGCTTTCTTCATGCAAACCAAAGCATGGCCAGCAACAGCAAGAACCTAACAACTTACATATTCTGATCATGGTATGAGATTCAAAGGAAAGCAACCATTTCAGAAAGGTTTCTCCAAACCAGACAGCTACTTATGACAAATCTGGAAGTGAAACTAAGAAATTAAAACATGTATTTGCATCCTCCTACCTTTCCTCTTTACCTTTGCAACTTAAATATGCTTCTTTGGATTTAGCAGATTAACCACTAAAAGTTCTCTTTGAACCCACATCAAGATTATAAAATCATGTAAGTAAAAAAATACTTTTTTTTTAATAGCACCTGTGCAAACTTAGTGCTTATCTTCAGCTTCCCATAACAGCTGGGAAGACCTTGGGCAAGGACAGAGTTCTAACGCTTGTCAGGTTTCAACACTGTGTGCTAAAGAAGGTGTATCAGTCTGTCTTTGCTGAGGATCAGCTATGAAACAGTTTCACGCCAGAAGCAGAAACAGATGGAAAAGCCATTATTTTAGCTTTACGGAAACACAAGAATAATCTTACCCTGCACAGTTTCCCAGAATCAATTTAAAATCAGTTACTATTTATATATTATAGCTAGAGTTCGTTCAGGTTCTCCCTTTCTTGCCAGGAGGGCTGCAACACTGCATATGCTCTTTACTTGCAGAACTTACAGCTATAAAGAATCATTGCACATATTCCTTTTTATTACTAAATTTAAAAGGCTCAACATAGACTTGGGGACAGTTTGTCGCCTTGGCTAAGATTAAAAAAATACACGGAACTGACTGTTTTCCATTGCCTTTTGTTTAAAATTTATTTTAAACATAACCTATCAGCACTTCATTTACTTTGGTATAGTTACACTTTTGTCTTCCTCTAAAAAGGAATTTGTTGGGATTTGCTTATAAGACTGTAAACCTTAAATAGTCAAGGGCATCTCTATGCTCTACAGCTTGGACCAGCATACATTTTTGGTCTTGCCTTTGTAGAAATAAGTAGCTTTTTACTGAAAAGTAGTAAAGTAGCCCAGAGGCTAAGGAATCCCAACTTCAAAAGGTAGAGAAGCAGAAACTGCGTAACTTCCAATGTTAAACCCACCCATTATGGAAAGAAATAGGAAAAAGGGAAGCCTGCTGAACATCAACTAGTGTAACTCTTCAGAAACTGTGCACGTGCAGTTGCATTGGTTGTGTTTTTAAAGGGCTATCAGCTCTCCTTGACAGTGATTGCAACAATTGAAAGTTACATCTTCGTATCTTGTATATGGGTGAAACCTTCCAATACTTTTCTTTGTGGAAAGGAAGGAGGATGGAGGAGTCTCAGAAAAAGAAACTTCTGTCGCTGTTTCTGTACGCGCAGCTGGATCCAGTACACGTAGCACCTAAGGATGGAAAAATTGAGACTGAAAAAAAAAATTATTCAGTTTAATGGGTTTTGTCCTTCCTTAACAGCTAGGAAGGATTTCTGCTCAAAAGCAATTTTTCAATTTTTTTCCCCAAGTTGAAAACTAAATCTATCCAGACCCTCAATATAAAGACACTGAGTACTGTTTATAAAGTATGTCCACCAGAAATCCAAGTTATGATTTTATTGAGAATAAAAAAAAATTCAATCTTTTTAGCAGAGTTGAGCAAACCCAGGCAAGAACACCACAGATCACTAAGCACTGTGAGCCTCCTGCTGCTCAACTATTGCTTCAACTCAACTGCTTCCAGACTAAACTGTCAGCCTAGTTTGCTATTTAAACATCAAGCTTCCTGCAGTGGAACCCTATCTTGAAAGATAATCATATAGCTTCTCTCTGCGTTTCCACCCACTTCCAACAGAACTTGTTTTTAGGGCAACAGAGACTACTGCTGAGGTGTTATGACTTATTCCTGCTTAAATTTCTTTTTCCACTCACATTTTAAATTCAGCTAAGTATTTTCAGTTGGCTTCCTCCTGACACACTAACTGTAAACAAATTTTGACCCTGTCACTTGTCATGCTAGGAACAGAGAAGGAAACAGTCAGTATGTATCATCTTATTTATGTTGTTCTGCTTATTCTTCCAGTTTTGTTTGTTTCTGAGGGGTTTTTTGGTTTGTGTTTTTTGGTGGTTTTTTGTTTTATTGTTGTTGTTAAATGAGGGAAACAGACAGCTCTATTCAGCATGTTTTCCCTGCATATAGTTTTTTTAAAAAGGCAATATATTAAATAGTTAACACAAAGTAAAGTATTTCTTTCTGGAAAGAAGACTACTGACACATTGAGGTGTACGACGAGTTCTTACCATTTCAGCCATTTTCTCAGCAGGGGTACTGCAAAACTCCACAGCCGTTGAAGTCTTTTTTGGACTGTTGGTGCCAACATTTCCAAGAAGATGTGAGCTTACAGCTTTGGCTAGCTTACAATTCACAGCTGCTAGCTCTGTTGTAGTGTAAGGCTGGGCACTAGGATAGTATGTCTGCTGTCTCCCCCACTGAAGAGAAACCATCAGCTCCTCCAGCAGCCTGTGCAGAAAGGAAAAAAGCACTATTAGCGCTTTTTGTACTCTATACTATCAGCATGCAGAATACTTCACAGGAATTGTCCCTTCCCAAGACTTACTGCACGAGCTGGATGTTAAACAACAACAACAAAAAAAAAAGGGCGGGGAGGGGAAAGGGATGCAAACAGACTATTCTCCTGGCCTCAGCAACACAGTATTTTAATACTGGTAAAACTTATTTGACATCTGGCAGGTTAATCACTAAAATGCAGGTAGAAGATGGTGTATATGTTTTGGAAGGCCACAGAGGAGACTTGCAGTCAAGAGAGTAAGTGATTACACAGAGAAAGCCTGAGGATATGAGGGATGTCAGTTCTACATTATATTACCCCTAAAACCTCACAGCTCCAGAGAATGAAGAAAGAATTAATGCTACTTTGGCTCTTTCAGCTCTGAGACTGAAAAGTGACCATACTATCCATCAGCATAACTGATTTTTGTGAATGTCACTGGAATGGAAGAAAGTTATTTGATTCTTTTCTGGCCTAGAATAAACTGACAGAAATGAAGTTTGCACAGAGCTAGGCTGGATTAGAAAAATCATACTTCTGTGTATCAATCATCTCTTGACGGAACTGGTCGCGTTCATTCAGCAAGTCCTGGATTGCACTTTGTGCATCCCTGGTTTGACGCTGAAGAATTGCTCTGGTATTGGTTAGCTCATCAGCCATAACCCTGCGAAAGAAACGTCCAATCAGTAGTGTGAGCAGTTTGAAAGTCACCTTTATTATACTACAGACCATAATTTGTCAGCTTAAACTAAGGGTTAAGCTGCTGTTCTTGCTTCCCTCCCCCAGGCAAAGCCTGTATTGACCTAATTACAAAGGACACATATTAAGAATAATTTCTGTGCAACTACAGTCAACACAAGTGCAAGATTACGTTTTGACTTGTTCACTTTAAACAATCTTATCACAACACAAATCTAGTAACAGGTATTTCAGAATACCTTGGGTAAGTGAACATAGTGGACAAGGATCCCAAGATAAAAAGCCAAATACACTTTGTTTTACTAACACAGTTCTCAAGTATGCTGTAGTCACATCTTTTCATACTCCTCTCTAAAAGATGACAGCTATGGCTACAGACTGGATTGATTCACCACTTCACTTTCCTCTGGGGCAATAACCAGACGCTACATGAACCAGAAAGAAGCATTTAAGAGCTACAAACGAGACAATTGTCACATTTTGCTATGCCACGAGGCTTGGCACTGACCCCTCAAGCAAGTATTTCAAATGTCTGCAATACTGCAAATGCAAAAACCAGAATGACATTTAAGCAACCACCAGTTAGAAATCTGAGACCTCAAGGAACCAGAATGTTACAATATGGAAGGGTGTGACTCAAACACATTGCTAGGGCCTCCCATCCCTCACCTCAGAACAATCTCCTATTAACGCTAAAACAAATTAAGTTAGGATAGTAACTCTTGCCTAGTGAGGACTATCACAAGTACTCACCATTCCCTCAATATGCTGCAACTTCTGAAGACCAGCAAATTGAAGGAAGGAAAGTGTATTCTATTATCATTTCCTTCAAGCAGTAAGGTCTTTTGTAATATGCATTAAGCATCATAATTAAAATTTAGTCAGTTATATCCGAGTACAATAGAAGATTAAAAATCCTAGAACGCTATTTACAGATCTGGTAAGACAACTACACTTAGCAAGTTAAAAGTCTAATCCATTGTCAAATGAGATTTTGACATTCACACCAGATTTTACAGTTACAGAAATAACAGTAGGATTCTTAGCAGTAACACAACCCGTGTTTTAATGAAGAGATCACCCCATTCTTTCTTCCATACTGAGCTGCTTTTCCCAGTAGATTCCTGAATCACTAGAAGCAGAGTTCTTAACCAAATCAGCTGCTTCACAAGCTGATGACTATATGATACTGGGGGGTGGGGATGAAAATCAAGCTAGTTAACTTTAAGACAAGACAGCTGTCCTGGAAGGCATTTGTAAACCCTAAACTGCACATAGTCTATCAAAATAAAGAGCTTTTCTTGCTACATTGACAAGAACTGTAGTTAAGGGTTTAGGAGTTTTAAGACCCGCTGTATTACCTTTGAAAAGCAGAACTGCTCAGAGTTACAAGGAACTTATTTTCTTTGCACCTTTTCTGTATACTCAAATTTCATAGCAGGTGTCAGTATAGCTGCATATATAAGCACATTGCCAGGCACTGCAACGGGCGTATGCAACAAGAGACTGAAGGAGAGTGCTCTTTTAACAGCTCTGTAAGAGGGAATACCTGCTTGCTAGGAATTTGCTTCGCCACACATCACATTGAATAGACATGCGCTCCAATTGTTCAGACAACTGAGACATATTCCGGCCCAGGACTTCATTTTCTAGGATTAGCTGATTTTTCTCACGAGCCATCCGTTCAAAGTGATACTGCAGATCATCCCCAACAGAAGCAACAAGTAATTTCTTCAGCTCCCGATTCACCTAGAATTAGACCAGACTGCCCTGTAATTATCAATATAGAATGAAACACCTCCTACTTCCAGAATGCAGTGCAAGTTATTGCAAATTGCTAACAATAAATTGCTTTTCTCTTTCCATAATGGGATGCATCCAACACAGACTATATTAAGCCTCACAATCCAGTCTAGTGAGGACAACCATTTGAGACTAATGCACATTTAACACATTCTTTAATTTAAATTCTAACAGTGGCCAAAGAGGAAGAAGCCTGCTACAAGAAACAAAGCTTCAGTAGTATTCAAGTCCTGAATCAGTAAGATAAAGGATTAGACAAGACATCCACAGATTACATTACGTAGAAAATTACAGTCACCCCTTCTATGGCAAAACAATTTTCACTTAGCAGTTGAGTTGAGGAGCAAAATCTTTCCTCATGAAACATCCATTTTCCTGCAGCCCTCTAATGTGTTTCTCCCAGGTTTAAGCCTTTGATTCTTTCCATCTGTTGTCAGAGAAGTAGTACCGGATTACTTAGATGTACTTCCACTCTGTATCTTAGCTGATAAGCTCAAAAGGGAAACTATTTGTTTCAAGGCTAGAGTGTCACAGTAGTTCTCTTTGGTCACATTCACAAACCGCTTATATAAACCAAAGCAGCTCAGCTCTGCAAGAGAAAATACCTTTTATTTCTTACCTCTGTCTGTATACGCAACTGATTAGAGAGACCTTCTTTATCCTGTAGCAACCGCTTTTCTGAATTCTTTAGCTTTTCAATTGCATTTTTCAGCTCTATTTGTTCTTTCTTGGGATCTGCAGCTCCATCTGACTGATGGAATGTGTCTCCTTTATGTCCCACTGATTTAGCTACCTTAGCATTTTTAGTTGGAACAACATGGGTGATAGCTGCTTTGGGGACTAATATACGAACAGCTTCAATCTCCACTGATTTATCAGCATGTATTTTCCCTAGCTGCAGAACGCCAGGACTCAGGGAAGAGACTGTCTTTTTATGTGGGCTGTGGTGGATGTGATGGTTCGTGATGTTGGCTCCAGTGATTACTTCCACAGGTTCAGCTGTCTGCTCTGTTTCCATGCCATCACCAGGTCCTCGGATGGGCGATGAGACATCATCAACTAAAATTCAGAAATAACGGAGGGAAAGTTTACCTCTTTCACTTTGTTATAGTTGCATTGTAACTCTTCACTTAATTTCTGTATTTCAAAGTTACAGACTTTAATTGCATGCTACATGTGTAAAATAGTCCTTTGCAGCAGCAATTATTAAGCACAAGTTAGACAAGTCCTTACTCAAGCGTGCATTGCTCATTAATATTAACAGTACAAGACAAACATTGATATGAATTGTATTGATTTTAATTTCCTGCTGCCATACAAAATTAAACGTAGACAGGAAAAAGAGCTAGTATGGAGAAAATTCTTGACAATATTACTTATAGGCTGAAAGAAAAACCAGGTTTTGGGAGCTGACAGAATCAGAGCAGTCTCATTTTAAAAACAAGAATTAAATGAAAAGCAGCTATCAGCTACATAGCTACTAAAGTTTAGCAGACTTTTAAGTACTGTCTACCGTGTGTTTTAGTTGCCATGTGAAGGTTTAAGAAAAGCCAACAAGCCAGTTCTGCTTGATTTCTAATCAACAGACCTCAGTATCCCCAGTAATGCTGCTGCCTTCTCTGAACTGCCCAGTATGTATGATAATGTACTGAAATTGATTTAAGTTTATAAGCTTTCAGCTGAATATTATTGTAATAGTTTCCTCACAATGGCTGAAAGAAAGAACCTTTCTTAGAACACAGCAACACATACTGCTTTTTTCCTCATACTGCAGGCAGTAAAGTGAGCCTGCATCCTCTATCCAAATGATGAATTTTAAAAATGCTGCAGTAACGCTATTATATTGCCCTACTTTCAAGTTGGCTGAATCAGTACCAACAGGTTTTAAATACTAGAGGAGGACTGACAGACCAGTGTACAGACAGATGACAGTACCAGCGACAAACTTGTTTTTCAACACAACATTGGATTAGAAAACTACATTAACTGTTGCATCCAGGCAGTTCTGGTTTTCACTGCAGTAATGAAGTCACATAACTACTTCCTAATACCTACAGCAAAGGAGTAAGTTCAGATGAATGGAGCTAGCACATAGCGTAACTCTAGTCTTCAGAGTTCAAGTTAAAGTACTTTTAATCCAGTCTGATTAGGTGTCATGTGAACCACTTACCTTTTTCTAGAGACGTCATTTTCTCTTTAGCAGTCAGCTCTTCCTAATTACATAAGTCTGAGGAGGAAACGAAGCGGGGATGGGGGGGGAGGGGAAGAAGGTCTTTAGCAAGGTAACAGTGACAGTTAATCTTTGATTACCCTATTTTCTAGTACAACCTCTAAACTCCATTCAGTAGCATAGTAAAAAAAACCCAACACCAAAACAAAAGAAAAAATCCCAACCCCAGAACGATAAAAGCCACACCAGGACCCAAACAGTTAAAAGGAAAAATTCTTCTGGCACGTGTTTCTTTTTTCACTAGGAGCTGGTCATCTTCACCTCTTGCTAGTCATCCAGTTCCAGTTTCCATTCCTCAAATTTCTCTTTCTGGTCTCCGTCTTTTCAGTGAGCCCTCATCTTGCCCTTTAAAACTCTAACACTCCCAGAGTACAACTGCACGACTATGCAGAGATAACCTAAGATCATCACAGGACCACAAGAAAGGGAAATCCCACACTGTGCTTAAAGCAGACCAAGAGGTGAGCAGGAAGCTATGCCAACTGCATGGTTGCACAATTTCTTTAGTCCTGCTTGCTAATACAACTTTTTTTCAGAGAGCCAATATCCAACCAAAGCAGAAGTCAGTGTCCTGACTGGCTGCACATGCTTAGTTTATCCTAACAGTAAAACCTTACCCCGAGTTTGGCCCAGATTGCCATCCTGGCCATTTTCTCCCTTATCCACCAATGCTGTTTGACCATTGCCTCCTTTATCCGCAGGTCCATCCAGTCTCACTTTTCCAGGTCATTCATCCCCCTTTTCCAGGGTCTGTCACTAACTACATTACTTGGAGATCAGCATACTCCTGGTTTTGGAGGTTTTTCCTTCAGTTCTCCTGCTATTCAAGGGAGATGACCCAAAGCCCTTACTTCCTTTGATTATACCGCTAACTGAAAAGGCTTAACTACAACTTTTTTGACTCACGTGGCTACAGCTCTCTGCCCTTAAAAGGTAACAGCAGCAGCACGCACACTACTTCCAGCTTTCTAGAGTCATGATTTGTTTTGCAGAACGCAGGTTTGTCTTTTGCAATGACCAGAAGACAAAAGAAACACCTTTCCCTCCTTTAACTTTCTCAAACTATACATATAGTAACATCTTGCTATCTGTTGCTTCTACAGCCAGTTATGGTTTTGCTCATTTAATACCACGATGTGTTAATCCCCACTACTGTTCATTCATTTTTGATTAAGGATCTCTACATGTTTGATGAGAACGAGGAGGATGAAAGCCTACCTGCTCAGCAAGAGGCAAGAATACTCAATAAACAACTGGTTACGAGCATTTGATCATAACCGACTTCATCCGAGACCACCTGGTGATGATCCTGCTCCTTCAGCGTTCGTGTTGTAATACTGTTCTGACTGTCCTGTTAGGTGCAGCCTCAGCACTTTTATTAATTCCCACAGGTAACACTCCTCCACTGGCCGAATCGTTAACGACTGCACTTCTGAGCAAACGCCGTGCCCTGAGACATCCCCCCCCCATGACACCGACGCAAGGAAATCCCGTATCCACCGAGTCACGGCCCACTAGAACCTGGGCAAATCCCCACCCGCCCAGCGCCGGACACCCGCGGCCCGGCTGCCGGGGCCCAGCGGGCGCCCCTCACCTCAGCCCCACAGCTCGCCGATAAGCGGCAGCTGGACGTTACCCACCACCCTGGAAATGAGGTTTCTCAGGCCACGGCGGTACCGGCCAACACGGACCGAGCCCTTCCACGCCCCTCGGGCGCCCCAGGGAGCCAGCTCCGGCCCTGCTACCACCAGGCCACCCCAACCCCCCTGCCCTGGTCCCGACAGGCCGCAACACCCTCGGGGTCGGGGACAGGGCCGCCCTTCGGGAGGGCGGCAGAACCCCCAGGCCTTTACCGGAGCCCACAGCAGCACCACAGCTCCGGACCCTGCAACTGCCACAACCGTCACCGCCTCCCACTTCCGCTTCCTGCGGCGGGCGGAGCGCTCCCGGGTGACGTCCTCTTTCTCAGCCAATCGCTGGGCCGCACGCGTGGGCGGGGCTTCGGTTGCCAGGGCGCGGCTTTGCGTGGCGTCACGTCGCGCTCGCGGCAGCAGGGTGAGGCGGGCTGCCCGCCGCCGCCATCGCCATGGTGAGCGCCGCTGCGGGGGCTGGGGCCGGGGCGGGATGGTGGGGGTCAGTGGCGGCGGCTCCGCGCCCTCACGCCGGTTCCCCCTCCGCAGGGCGGCTGCCGAGGCGGGCGGCGGGGCGAAGCTCTGCCCCGGGGCAGGCGGTGCTGGGGTAACGGCGGCGGGGCCCGCCCAGGGCTTCCTTCAGGGGCTCCCTGTGTGCAGGCGGCCTGAGCGGGGCGGGGGGGCGCCGCCGCTGCCCCCCACCTGCCCCACCGGGCGCCGGGTAGGTCTGTCCTGGCTCGAGGTTTGCCCTGGCCCGGCCTCTCGCTCTTTCCTGAGGGACTGTGTGAGGCGCGGTACGTGGGTCGTGCTGAGCTGCTATCAGGGCTCGTTGGTGGCCCGCTGGCCCCGCAGGTGGGGCAGGTTACTTCACAAACTCATGAGGGACCCCGCGGGAAGGCAGCTGGTGAATTTTAAGGAGGGAATATATTTCAGGGGTGACAGTTTTTATTCTTGCCAGGATCTGCTGTTTAGTAATGAAAGGAAGATGACATCATGTCGTTGCGGGGGCACTAATGAAAAAAAACCAAAACAGTCTGCACTGGTAACACAATTGATTGAGTACTCTTTGCCGAAGCTGCTATGCAGAAACCGGTGTTGCGAAGCTGATGAACAGTCAACAACTTGGAATCGAATTTTGTGCTCAAGTGCATATGCAAGATATGTGTAAGAGCCTAGCTGATGCACCTGCTGGTGTACTCAAGCTTTGAATACCTGTCTCAAGCAGCTCAGGTTTGCCCTACCTGCTCCAGCCTATACAGCAACTTTGTTTGCACCTTGCTTTCAGAACACAAGCTTGAGATCAGCATTTGCCACTTCAGTAGGAACGCTACTGTTAATTTCCAAATACAGGGCTTATAAATCTTTTGATTTATCCAAGCAGAACTGCAAAATATTCAATTCCCGTGTTTAATTTGTTCACATCAGTGGAAGTCTTGCTTTGTGAGTTTGCACAGATGCTACATAGGTAAAACATCGGCTTTGTTGTAGTTGACTGTCACTGTCAGTGTGATGTGGTTCTAACCTCCCTTAGTTTCTGAGGTGACACCAAGTTAACTGATTCATTAAAGTGGTGCCAAATCTCACAGCAACCTCTAACCAAATGTTTCATGGTGAATTTGTTTAATTTGTTTTGAAAAGCCTTCAGTGACAGGAATTGCATGATCTGTTGACATAATTCCATTACATGATGATTTTTATAGTTCACTGAGTTTCTGCAAACGATGCCAGTGATTACTTGTTCTGTCCTTGGCGGATATAAAGAGGTTCCATTTTTGTATTTAATGTGCAGAAGAACTTGAAGATAACTTCACCCTTTCCTCTTTCCACATTATTCCACACTAAACAAATTTTGTTCTCTCAGTATTTTCATACTGATCATGTGGTTTTGAAGTTTAGATTTTTTCCACTCTGCACTCTTTTCTCTAAATGTGGTGTTTCATCTGTAGGTTTTTTTGCCAACTGCTGTGTGTTTCACTGCTGCGGAACAGAGCAAAACACTTGTTTCTTGTGTCTTAGATCTTCATAGTGCCAAGATTGCTGTCCTTTTTTTTCCAACTGTACCTCTTTGCACTCTCACTGTCTAACTGCAACCCACTGTAACTTTCAGATTTTTCTCCTGTGTTGTCTGGCTAGTTTTTCCCCTTGTATTTGAATTTGTTTTCTTAATCATCATTGTGTAGTACTTTGTGTCTCTTTCTGTAGACTTTTCAGGTTATCATTTTGAGTTCTGCTTCCGTTTACTAAACTGCTTGCAATCTTTCCCACCTTTGTTATCGATCTAGATTCTGAAAGTACATTTTCTCAGTTTCATTGTCAGTGTAATAAGGAAAATATGAAATAAAGCTTGGTGCATGGCAGATCATTGTGGAACATTATTTGGCTCCCAGTTTGCTAGAGAAGTATTCCTAATGACTGCCTCATATAGGAGTCATAACTGCTCTTCAGTTTAGGCCATAATTCCCTACTCAGCTTGTTAGACTCACAAGTGACTTAGATTAAAAGCCCAATCAAAGCCAAATTTGTTACATCTGTAGCTTCTCCCTTGCTCACTGTGTTGGAAAAAATTTGTTCTTGACAAATGCACGTTATCTTCTTTTTATTATCATATTGTCTTACTAGGTGCTTAATGACTGAGTGCTTAATAGCTCATTCCATTATCTTCCCAAAGGCTGCTTTTAGGTTGGCTGCCTCCCTTGCCCATTTCCAGCACCCTGGGACCTCACTCCCTCTTGGTTTTCTCTGGTCTTTCAAGTGTTACAGAGTCCTGCTTATTTCTTTCATACTTAGAAAGGCACCAGTTTTCCCACTCATGTACCTTTCCTCCTGCCAGTTTTCTAAAATACAGTAAGAATAATTTGGTAGCTGGAGGATGATGGGAAAACAGATGTTTTGGAAATGTGTGCTGCCCAATTAGGTAGGGACACAGCATCTGGGAAGGGGTAAGTTATGTGACTGTTAGGCACCATGACTTTACACACCTGATCTATCTCAAATTTTCAAAACATCTCTTCTCAGGAGCAATAAATCAAAGAAGACTCTTCTGGTGGATTCAAATATTGATCTACAAGCTGGATTCTAGCCTCGGGAACTTAATTATGTTCTGAAAGTAATGAATTTCTGCTAGAAAGCTTGGCCAACCTTTGGTACTGTGTTGCTTCTAGTCAGTCATATAGATTGCATTAGTTTTAAAAGTATATACCTACCCAGAAAAAAACCTGTTACAAGTCATATTGTGGCCACAGGAAGAAAAATGTAGTAACTTTGAGTGGAATCAGTTTGGAGTGTTTTTGTGTTAGACTTCAGTCATATGGAAGCAGTGTGTTGAAAGTAGTTGTGTGTATTGTAAAACTGGACACATAACTGTAGTGAAAGCCAAGGTGAGGGGAGAAATGTTCTGAAATATTCTGCAGTGATTTGTCTTTCCATGACAGCACTTTGGCTTAAAGGTCTGTTAATCATTGGAAAACAGTTTTCATTGTCATCAGATGACAGTTTTTCAAATCAGATCTAATGGATTCTGGCATCTTGATTGTATGTGTGTGACACATGGCTGCTGTGGATGGTAAGCAGTAGATTCCCAAAGGGAAACATGCTTATCTTTGGAGATGTGCTGTCTCTCATGGCTGCTGGAACACATTCTTCTTTAAGGGTGCCTTTCATGTCATCACATGCAGAGACATACTGGACCATCATCCTAACAACCTTAGTTTCTTTTTATTGATGAGTTTAGTCCACTCTGACACTTGAAAGTGTTCCAGGCATAGAAATGCAGCATTTGCCAGAGAGCAATGGCTTCTGTACACGAGCAGCATGTCACACAGATATGGAGCTTTATTGCACTTGGAGAGGCTGTACATAGGTGCAGTTAAATGAATTCCTTTCCCTCCACTCTTTAACACAATGCACATCTGGCAACTGCAGTCTAACTTACAAAGACTCTTTGAACAAAAGGATAGACAAGTATTATTTCTGTCTTGCCCATAAAGAAATGGAGGCACATACAAGCCAGGTGACTTGTCTAATATGATGCCATCTGGCTTTGATTTTGTGGATGTAGAAGCACATGGTTAGTGGAATTTGAGTGTCTAGTCACCTTAGTTCTTTGTGCAAAGCTGGGGGAAAATATAATAAAGTAGACTCTTCTGAATTAGGTTGCCAGAGCTTGCAGCCTTGTAATTTTGACCACAATCTTGAATATATCTGAATGTGAGCAGTTCAGCTCACTTCAACAAGAAAATTTTACAACTTGTATATGTTTGTTGTTGTTATTATTATCATCAACTAATTGGTAAACTCCCCAGCTTAGAGAATATCAACATAGAAATCCTCAGTTTAGATAGGCAAGAAAAATATTTAATTTTTAAAAACACTTCATCAGTGGAAAAGACTTATTTCATGTTTTGGAAAATGTATCTTAGAAAATAGGATGTGAATCAGCCATTTCTAGAATTTTACAACAGTGAGTCTTGGTTTCCTCATGGTCTAGCATATTGTGATGTGATCAAATTTTCATCTAAGTCTTTATAAAGGCAATACAGTTCATGGGGCAGCTGTGGAATATACCTTGTTTTACAGGAGTTTCATTTGGGAATGGGTAATCTCAACCATACTGGATTAGCTGGTAAGATGGGCTAACTGGTGAAGAGCTGTCACTCAGAGCTGATCATAGACAAAACTCTTTCCTGCTAGTAGACTTTCCTGAGCCGGTTCATGTTTGTAAAATAATTTCTAATAATTTTCAAATTATGTACTTCTTTTTGCAAAATAGTTGCCATTAAAAAAAAAAGCATTTTTAACTCCTCTAGGAAAAGATGCAAGATCTCCCCAAAAGTCACTTTCCTAATGCTTGAGAAAATTTGCTTCTTTGGTCTTAAAACAAGACTCAGTTTTACTAGAAAGCCAGCTGGTGATTACATTGATTTTTTTTTTTTTTCAGCTTCCAAGCATCCTGACCCTTTCAGTTGTGATTTTGCATGACAGAACCAACAATAACAAAGACAAGTTTCCTTAATGGTTAACTGTCATTTGCAGCATTTCATCACAGGGAAAAATAAAACATTGTATGCAGCATGAGGAAAAAATAAACAAAATGCTAATGGGTAGCTTTTAAATGCTTATTGCATGGTGAGTCTTCCTGTGAGCATCAAAAATATGACATGGTGTCTTCTTGAACTAGTTTTTCCAAATTCTGCTGATTTACTTCTGGAGCAGACAGGCTATGTACATTACAGAAGATGTAGCTGATAACAGTCTTTGGCCCTCTGTCAGCCAAATGAAAACTGCTAAAAAATATAATTTTCTTTCATTCCAGGAGCTGATTTTGGGTTTGATGTTGCCATCTTTATGACATTATGTGCTATGTAAAATACCACCCTACAAATATAAAACTGACAGCTTCAGAATCCATGGGATAAATTACCTCCTACTCTAGCCAAGTCTTGGCTTTGGCTTGCAGAAATTGACATCTCTTGAAAAGTAATTTTAGGTGCATTGATGGCTTTTTTGATGTAGTGGCTCAAACAGTATGATAGTAAAAGTTATCTAGCATTACCTAATGATAAATTCGATACTAATCTGCCTTTATCACCCAGAGTTGTCTCTGTGGATCCTTAGGGTTGTAGGTGCAGTTCTGAAGAACTTTGACACATCTGTTCTAATTGTACATTGGGGTTTTTTTTACGTTGTCAGAAACTGAAGAAATTCAGGAATTACTCAGTGAACCATTGTCAGGAGTAAAGAAAAGTTACAAGTTACAAAAGTTACTTTTCTTTCAGGTGGCAGTAAAAAATAAGTAAAAAAATAAGCCAGTGCTTATTTAAAGAATTGTTCCAGGCAGATGTGATAAAATTTATAATTAAGAATGTTGTCAGAGTTCATAGTTTTTTGAAAGCACATCTGGACCATTGTTAATATATCAACCCAACAGATCTGTGTAGGCTCTGGAGAAGCTTGGAAGGATAGACATTACTTTTGGGCAAGGAGCCACCAAGCTATAATAAGAATCACAGAATCATCATTTAGGTTGGAAGGGACCTCCAGCCTACTCAAAACAGGTCTAATCAGACCACGCTGCTCCAGGCTGTGTTCCAAGCAGGGCCTGAACATCTCCAAAGATGGAGATTGCACACCTTTAGGCAGCCTGTGCCAGTGTCTGACCACACTCTTAGTAATTTTTTTCCCACCTAATATGTAACTGGAATGTCTCATGTTTCAGCTTGTGCCCGTCTCATTTCTTGGTAGCACTGTGCACCTTTGAGAAGAGTCTAGCTCTGTCTTTATGGTGTCTTTCATTTAGGTAGTTTTAGACAGCAGTAAGGTCACCCTCAACCTTCTCCAAGTTCAGCAGGCTCAGTTCGCCCAGGCTTATCTCATGTGTCATGTTCTCCAGCTCCTGACTGTCTTGGTGGCCAGTGGCTAAATACTAAAACCTGAACCTTTTCTTTTTCTGTTTGTTAGTGCCTGTTTCATTTAAGCCAAGGGAATAGTGTGCCTCTGAAAAGTGTTTTTGGCTGTTCAGTTGAGCATTTAAGTGTCAGTTCTGAGATACTATGGTGATCTAGTACATCCAGTTAGTATATCCAGGTGGGATACTCTGTTAATCAGTAACTGGCTGGTGAGAAACAGTGGTGGTAGGGGACCCCTATTGCTGTGAATCTCAAGAGGGCTTTTTCCATGAACATTGACCTTTAACTGTAATTGTGGCTAGCAGGAATAACCCAAAGTACTATTTCCTGGAAGTCAGCCAAGTGGGCCTGGCTTAATCCTCCCAAACTATTTTGTGTTCGCTTGTGTCCTTACATAGATTGAAACCGGAGGCACTGGTGCCTACGCAACGCACCAGGGTCAGTCAGTGGGGTTTTGTGGGTGGAAACCAGTAGTTCTCTCCCAGCCACCAAAATGGAAAGAAAAAACCAGTGTAAAGTTTGACAAAGGGAGTAGTATAGCTGGGCTTTGGAACACACTGCCGCAGCTTAATTCTAAGAGTGAGAATTTAGCAAGTAGTTGCAAGTGTAGCAAGAATGTCCCCTGATCAAATGAGCACATACAAAAGATAGAAATTCTTTCTTTTCTCACACTAATGCCTAGTGGAGAAGTATGTTCCCAGTACAAGAGAACTCTGAGAGGTGGCCCTTGCAAGTTGTCCTGGAGTGAACAGCTCTGGTGTGCATTTGAAACACATGGCATTGGCATTTTTGGAGCCTGGGTATTGAAGAAGGCCATGTGTGCATGTCAGCAGCTTTCCTCTGTGAAAGAACTTCATCACTCAGGCTGTGGTGATCTGTGCTTTATAATTTAGTCATTTCTACCTCCTCTTACAAGGTTACTAATTGTGAGGCATAGTGCACTAGAAGAGATGGCAGGGGCAGCTTCTTACTGATCATTTCAGAATTCCCGAGGTTTAAATCCTGTCTTTGAGCACCAGAGGGTGCTCCTGTATTTGTGAAGAAGTGGCTCTCTCAGAGCCAGTTGCCTGTTGTTATGGGATTCTTCAATAACTTTAACTACCTTAATTATTTTTTAAAATCACATTTTTTATGCAGAAGAGGGGAGATGTGGGCATGCATGCTTGAGACTGGATACCTGTTCTTCCACATGAAAATATGCGTTTTTAAGTATGATCCTTCACTAAACTTAGTATCCCTCCTATTTTATCCTTGCTACTTATTCTCTTACTGGAGTATGGGGGAGCAGGACTGAACTATGCTGAATATTTTCTAGTTACATAATAGCAATGCTGTCCTCACCCTGTCTGATGGTCTCTGCTAGGGTACACTCTTTGATAACTGAACCATGGCCTGTAAGTCTGAAGATCCCCACATCACTGTCGGGGCGGGGGGGGGAGGAGGGGAACTGTCGTCTGGATCCAATCCTTGCACCTACTGACGTTCTGGACTAGCAGTGGTTCCTGGTGCCAGCTGCAGAGACAGTGGGCTGGGCAGCTTTAGCAGCCCTTTCTAACTTTTTCCACAAATTCCTGGTTCCTGTGCTGTAATGCAGCGTCTGCAGAAACAGAAAATTAGGATGAACTCGGTGAGCTGCCTCTGCCATGCTTTTGGGAGAACCAAGGGAGACTTACAATGCCTAAATAGTATGGATATTTTAACTGTTAAACCTTGGTATCCTTCTGTGAAAGGAAGGATGATGATTATTCCCATTTTACAAATGGATAAAGTGGGAAATGTAACCTCCTGTTTTTTAAAAAAATGCTGAACATCAAATGCACTAATGCAGGGGGCAGCTGTGAGGGTGGAAGTAAGCAGCCTGACCAAAACTGTGTTATGGGATTGGAATCTCTTAGTCACTGTCTGCATCCAGCAGAGACCTTTGCATCTTTGGGGAATAACATAGTCTGCTCAAACTGTGATGACGGAAGTGTTACGCTCTGGGAGAGAAGTAAATCTGTGGATTGTAGAACAAATCTTCAGAAGATGAACCTGTAAAAGCCCATTAGGATTGGCAGTTTAAGAACATGATTTACTTACCGACTTTGCTTCCTCTGCCCAACAGAAGTTTTTAATTTTTGAGAGCTTTACTAATGGGAAGTTGCTGAACAGCTTTTATCATGAGAACTTCTGTTCACATGTAATTTGTCATTAGTCTGACTTTAGAATAAAGGATATACACATCTGTACTAGCTGAAAACAATTTAGTCCAACTACCTTAGAATTAATATTTGACACAATCTGAGAAAAAATTGTATTTTAATGTCAACATTTGGTTAAACAGCAGTGTAGAAAAAATGTTTGCCTGAAGTGCCCACAGTAGTGAATAACAAATGTGTCAGCAGAGTTGTTTGCTTCAGAGGATCATAAATAGTTATTTGACTGTTATAACCTCTGACTGTTCAAGGTAGATGCAGCATGTGTGGTCTTAGGAGCATTCTCACAAAGTCCTTGGTGCTAACGCTCACAGTATCTGCTGGCTTCTCTCTTAGCTGTGATTCCAAGGCAACCAATGGGTTCTTGTTAAAAATGCTTTTCGGAAGATTATTATGAGGTGAAGTAATCTGAAGATGCTGTAGGCATTATATTCCTTTGAAGTGCTGTTGACAGCTTTGGTTCAGGATTTGTAGGTGTTTCCTTTCAAACCTCTGCTTCCAGCTTCTTGTAACTTTCTGAAATTTAAGCATTCTGCTTGAAATTTTCCAGATTGATTCTACTGGAGATTGAAAATTTAATGGAAGACCTGAATAAGAATGTGTGTGGGGAAAAAATTGAAAACATTTCAGAATCTTAATAAAAGAAAAAAAATATTCAGTGTTCCTCTGAAGAGCTTTAATTCTGAAAAATTGGAAATTGAAAGCTGAAAGTTTGCTGGAGGAATGGTCTCTATAAAAGAAGACTTATCTTTGAGTATTACCATCACCTTTAATGTTGGGCCAAGTTTTTGAGTCTTTCAAAAATGTGTTTTCTGTAAGTACAATATAGGTTGAATGTTGTAATGGGGTGTGCACAGATAGAGCGATGTATGTATGCGTAGCTTTGTGGGATCACATGCAGACACTAAACTTATAGTTCGAAGTCTGAGACCCAGCATTCAGCAGCTGACCATGGCAGCATTAGTTCTGCCACTAGTGACTGAGTAGGCGCAAAGCACCTAAACTTTATGCTCAGATATTATTATGTGAGGTGACTTGTGTTACAAATGCTGTTCTGAGTCAGGGAACAGCTTTGCTTTCGCTAAAATCACTGTCAGACTCCTCTTGAGTTACTGGAGGCAGATAGGCACGTGCTGAGCACTACTGACTGCTCTTAGAGGAATTAACCTGTGATCATGTAATTAAGAGTACAATAATATAATTTATGATCTGCATCTTTATAAACATGCATTAAATGAGGATATATTCCCCTAAAGACAAAATTTAGCTGGTCTTCTAAAGCTAAACCTGTCTTCACAGAGCAGGGAACAGCACTACAGCATCCTTCATGTGTTTTAGAGAAATTGTGTTCCATAATTAGAAAAATAACATGAATACTGTAACTAAGTACTTAACCATAACATGTAATTGTAGAGGATTGGAATTAATGGTTGAGGATTTAAATTCTTGATTCTCTTATATGAGAGACTGGGAAAAAAGGAGAATATGTTACACTGATCATGCCTGCATGCTTCATAGGAAGCTTATAGAATTTACATAATTTAATGGTAAAAGAAGATTTCTTGCTTGGTAAATTGACAGAACAGCAAGATAATTTCACTGATGTGAGTGGGGTTGCAGATTCCTAAGTCCGAGAAGAAAATCTGGGGCCTTCAGCCTTCTAGAGCTGTGTTCATCACAACCCCTGAGTATAGGGAGATGATTTACTGAACTGAGATCCCAGCTGAAGAGGAAGATTCACTTGGTTAGTGCTACAGAGGCAGAAGTATCCCCATGTTACTTGGCAACAGATGGTCCAGGCACCAATAGCTGTATGAACATGTATACAGCATACATACAGCAATAGCTGTATGAACTCAGTCCAAAAGGCATCTGAAAAGCCTAGGTACCAGTAATACTGGGAGTCAGATAACCATGGATCTAAAAGATGTAGAACTTATTTGCAGGAGGCTAAATGGAAATGCAGTCGAGCATTTGATTCACTTAATAGATTTCCAAAGATTATTAAGAATTTTAATAATTTAACTCATACTTAATTAGTTTGGATTTGTTTTCTACAAGGGGGGTGGGGGGATAAAAAGGGATAACACAAAATTCACCAGTGAGCTTCTGAATATGAGGTTTAGATTGAGAGTCATCTGTAGTCAAGACATTGTCATGGAAATTGAAGTTGCCAGATGTTTCTCCATTTGAAAAGTGATCTTTTGGTTTTACTTTTTGACTACAGAAAAGCCTGTTGAGAGAGTGGTGGGAGGTCCAACAGCAGCAAGGGGGCTGCAGAATTTAAGTTCTAAAAATTATACCAGCTCGTGTGTCAGAAACATGAATAGGAGAGTAGGAGGAAAATGAGTTTTAAGAGACAGAGCTAATTGAGCGTTCTATCTACACAGTGTTGTGGATTTAAGTTTTGCCTGGAAAATATCCTGTGTTACAGGAACTGTGAAGGTAGAAGATGGGTTGAATAACACAGCTTAATAAGCATGCACTGATGAGGATTCATTTCAAGATTTAAGGTGCATTAAAGTGCTGAGAATGAGAGCATTTTCTGCCATTCAGGATGTTGTTTTAATAAATACCATCAGTATGTCTGAAATCTCTTGTTTCTGTCTTGCAAAATTGTTGTTAACATTTAATGGCTTAACTAGTTCTGCATTTTTTGCCTTTTCCTTTTCTTTCACAAATGGAAGTTTTTCTTTTAAAGAATTGATGATGGAAAATTATTTGTAGTGTGCAAACAGAGTTTTTCATACAGCTGCTTTCAGCCTGTTTGCCTCAGAAAACCAAAGTTTTGTTGGTGTGTATCTGACCACTAAGTTTTCACCTTGTGAAGTTTGAAATTTACTGGCAGATTTCGATCAGATTTGGTGGAGGGATAATGATGTTCCTCCAGGTTTCCTAAAAATGGGGAGGGGGAAGAAGCCCTCTAAGGCATCTTTAAAGAGAGGCTTCGGTGTGAGATCAACCCTAGTTAGACATCAGAGAATCCAGGTGGGTATGAGCCTTTATTGAATGCCTGGGCTGAAGAGAGGCTGTGGTCAAAACAGTCAGGAATGAGAAACATGAGTATAGAGAACCAGGC
Organism: Falco peregrinus; assembly: GCF_023634155.1. Classification (NCBI taxonomy): domain Eukaryota; kingdom Metazoa; phylum Chordata; class Aves; order Falconiformes; family Falconidae; genus Falco; species Falco peregrinus. The sequence goes on along the minus strand of NC_073726.1, from coordinate 86,406,369 downwards.
CTCGTTATTTCTTGTGCTTGCAGAAGTACTTGTCATTCAGTAATGACAGGTAGTCCTAAAGAAAGGCAGAGAATAGCGATTTGGAAGTGTATTTGCTTAAGGTTGTTTTCTGTTGTAGTTAAATATTCTGTCCTTGTTCAGTCAGACTGAAGGGCATATAGTGCCTGGAAACTATGAAGATGAACACGTTTGATGAAGAAGCAAGTGCTTTGCACTGTGATGAACCGCCACCATCCGTTCTGCTAACCATTCCTTTGCTCTCAGGCTCATCGCACTGCAGCAGTCCAGACACAGATTGTGTAAGAAGTTGCTAAGGTGTTTTTTATAAGCTAGAATTGTTCTACAGCTTTTATAGTAAAAGTATCCCTTTTATTTACTAGTGCCCAGAGTGGCAAGCCCTCATGGAATAAGGATTTTGTTACAGCTGGAGAAAAGGATGCACAAAAGTTTAAGTTGACTTTTCTGAGATTGCTCAGAAGTCCGTGAAGAGCTTGATGTGCCCCATTTGATGTCCTGACTTTAAGTTACATTTTTGTGGAGATTCCAGTTGTTTTAGATGTTTTTTATTTTCCTTTTTCAGCTTTATAGATTTATCTGCAGGGGACTATCACATTTAACATGTCCATACATGAAAGAAAAGCATTCCTAACCCACTGGTTGAGACCATCTTTAAAGCTACTTGAAGTTACTTTTTTTTGTTTTGTGTTCTGAATTTCAAGTGCTACTTGAAAAGCTGGGCATACTGCCGGGTCTGCAGTTCTCTAGACAGATGCACCTAAAAGCATTCAGCTGAAAATAAAGAAAAGCGAGCTGGATGTTAGAACGGGAGAACAGAAAAACTAGTAAGTGAGCCGTTTAAAGCAATCAAAGTGTTTCTGGGGCTCTTAAGCAAGCAGGTAACGCTGTGACAGTGCTTCTATCTGCAGCCTGCTGGGGGAGTGTAAGACTGTGAGTAGCTGCCTTGGAGGAAGGTGGAAATAGAGCTGGCTGAAAATTCATGACTGGCTCCTCAGACTAGTTTATCAGTGACTTAGTTTTTATTTGTGCTGAACTCCCCTTCAGGACTGGGAAGTAGAGTTAAATCTGAAGCGGTGATTGGTCTGGAGGGTGAGTGAGTGGTGATATGTGAGATTTGAGGAACTGTTTCAAATAATTCATAATGGGACTTAGATACCTGCTGTTAGAAGTTGATCATACATCTACAACAGTAACTTCTGGACCCAGTTCTGAGAATAATGTTCTTGATGAAGGCAGCTGGTTAGGTCCCCCACTTCAGCCCACTGTCTGAAGAGCAGGAGGCCAACATCTGTCTAAGGACTCTACCAACAGCTATGGCAATAATTAGTTTTTTGTAGAACCTACAAAGAGGAAAGACAAGGAGAAAGATAACTGTTGAGTGGCCATTTCAACAAATTCTATATTTTGCCAAAGAGCATAGTTGGCAAACTCACATACATTTGTGATTTTCTTCTTTTTTTCTAGAAACATAAGTACATGTTAATGCATAACCAGACTACCTGATGTTGGAGTCAGTCAGCCTCAAGGTATCTTCACCTGAAAAGTTTAATAATTTGTATCCTTGTCCTTTGATGCCATCTCATTTTTTATAAAAATATCCTTTCTCTCCTAAAATATTTTTGAGAGTGCCACCAGCCTGGCTGTGGGGGGCACATTGTGAAAGAAATGTTTCTCTTAAAATTATTGCCAGGATTTTAGGAAGTTTCAGGGCAATCTTTCCAGAACACGTACACGTGCATGCGTGTGTGCGTCTCTGTCTTGTTTGTCAGTTCATCCTGTTCCCGGTGATTTTCATAGAAACATCTTGATTCTTAAGATCTTAAGAATCTTGATTCTAAGATTCTTAAGACCTGGCTGCAGGTTTTCTCTGTGACAACACGGAGTTTTATCAAATATAGAATACAGATATCAAGATGGATCCTTTTGGCTCTGATTCAGCTTTTGCTGAGGTTTGTGCGGTCTTTTTATTGCTTTCTCAGGAGTTGATTCAGGTCCTTAGATTCTTTTTCTTTCTGGTCTGATTTCAGAGTCACTGAGTCACTGAGAATATCAAAGGAGCAACAGACACGAAGCTGCCCACTTAAAACATAGCAATACTCTTCATGACGCCTAAACTTGTGAATATGTGGGCAACAGGCTGTGAGCCTGTGTCAAATATGTCATGTGTGTTGAAGTTCCTAGTGTGTATAAGCCTCATAGAGACCAGATTGCTAATAACGTGTAAAGATGCACTTTCTAGCTACCTCAGATTTTTGATTTTAAGAAATATTTTGATACTATTTCCTGGAAAGTTTTCTTCAGTAGTAAGCTAAAGGGGTTATGATGCATTGCAGGCTGGTAACTAGTTTAAGCATGGGTAGTTGTTTCCACTTAAATATAGATCACAGAGATCGCAGCTCAAAAGCGTGAAGTGACAAACTGGTAGAAAGAAACGAACTTCAAGCTTACAGATGAGACAGAATTAACAGTATAATGGAAAAAGGAAGTAATGCGAAAGGCAGGATCTCAATAGAAATATACTGCCCATATAATAGCGAGGGGAAGCATCTAAACAGCCCTTCCCTTAGACTGTGAGAAGTGTGTGTATGACCAGCAGAAAAAAAATTCCGTAGCTCCTGATTTCCTGGGACAGAAGTACTCACCTCAGAATAGTAAAATAGTGTGGCAGTCAGGAGGCATCTTCAAGCTGGGAAAAACAAACCTAAATGTATGTTCTCCATGGTTCACAGTAGAGGGATAAAATTGTTTCTCCACCTTCCCATTCAAGTTCCTTAGTCCCTGAGCTGCTGTTCTACCACTGTTGCTTCTCATGAAAACCTTTGGAAGATCTGCTTTTGTTTTACTGCAGAACAGAAGCTCTTTGGAAGTCCAAGAGTTTTACAGGACAGGAGATCATTTCCTGTCCAGCTTGCTAACCGTTCCGCTTTCTGGTTATGAGCTTCCTTGGCAGCTATGTTCCAGACAAACTATTTCCCTCTGCAGCGGAGTGTTTTTGTGAGCTTGGATTTAGATTCTAGAACTTAGTCCCATGCTGGCTAAGAATGATTGCTTCCCCCATCACTTTCAGAACCAAGTACAAAATTTATTCTTTTTTTTAATTTGACTGTACTTCAATAAATGTTTTTCATGTGCACAGAGCCATCCTACTGCATATTCACACATACTAATATAAACAAAAAAGTGTAAGCTAGCAAAACCTACACATGCATCCAAATGTTTTTCCATGCAGCTTGTAAAAGGAGGAAGAAAGAAAAAGATTATTCTTTGCATATTCACAGTAGGTGAACTCTTGATGTCACTGAGTTTGGTGGCCCTAGATTTTACCATGGAAAGGGGCTGTAAAAGTTGGGCTAAAGACAGCTACTCTAAAACTGTCAATATGTAAATATAAAGTGCACAGTAACTGCTGGCGTTTTTAATGATGGTAATTTTTCCACTGATGTGAAAAGTTACAAAAAATTATTTCTCCCTCATTAGGTATTGCTTGGTTAATCGCATAGTCATGAGAGCAGAGACTATGTGATTTTAATGAGGATACAGTACAGAATGAATGGAAACTAATGCTTTAAAGCCAGAATTTTCTGAGTTATAATGTATTTATAGATTCACTTGATTTTTTATTACTTGAGATGTTCACAGGGATGTGATTTCACTGGTGACTGTTTCAGCCATTTCCTGGGCCAATGAGCTGCTGGGGCTCTCTGGTCAAGGGCTGTGAAGTCTTCCCTTTTCAAGACTGTGTTGGTCCAGAGCAGTGTGGTGCATTGAAGACGATACCACCTGACAGGTTATCGCTGGTGTCTAGTCACTGCTCAGGGCAATTACTTTCTCTCTGTTTCCTTTGTTAGGAGCATGAACAGAAGCCAAGGATGAAACTTAGCATGTCTCCTATAGTGCTTCCTCATCTTTGAGACTCCTTCTCACATTGCAGTCTAGGGCACACTAGTGAAAGAAAGGGTATGTAAGAAAGTTGTTTGCCATACTGGTTCTTTTGATTGAGCAGTAATTTGATTGAAAGTAAGTGTTTAGGAAAGAGAATTTCAGGCCTGTGAAGACTTAAAATTTTATTGCAATCCTTACAATGTGTGATGGGAAGTAGGCAGATTTTTAGGTTTTTGTGTCTGGTTTTTGCCTGCAAAATCCTACTCATGCATTTAATAAGTAAAAAAAAGTCTCTATTCTCATTTTTGAAAGAGGTATTATGAGCTTAATATGTACTCACTTTTTAAAACTTGGGATTTTAAATTGGTTGGTGTTTTTGATGACTTGGAGTGGCAGTTTTACAGTGATGCCTGGCAAGAGCTCACCAGAATATGTTCACATTATTCCATGTGATGATTGTATTCAGATTGTCTTCTGTCTGTGTTAAGACTATTTGCTGGAATCTGCAATAGTAAAAATGCAGACCTACTGTGTTTTACGTTATATTTGTTTGGCAGGGTCTTCAGTTTGCTTCTAAGAATGAATTTCTTCACTTTGCAGTATATGCCTCTGAAACAGTCTACCTGTTCACAAACATGATCTGTTTCCAATTATTTTTACAGTGTTTCCCATAAGCTCTGACATTTTCTTCTATTATTCTCCACGTTTAGAAATACTTATTGTGATCATTTTATATCCATAAAGCAGAGGAAATTCTAGTTATGGCCCAGGAGGAGCTTTACAGACTTTGTTTTGGTCATTTTAGAAAACTGTTAGCTCTCTGTATTTTCCAGACACAAAATAGTAATTGATTAATTATTTTTCTGCTTACTGATAACATTACTGGGCATTTGGGGATTAGCTCTGCAGTGATTTTCAAGTCTAAGTAGCATTTGTTACCTTGCCTTTGCTTACAATGCTAAAAGAAGATAATACAGAATGGTAATTTCTGCCATTCAGCTGAATAAGAAGCAGTTGCCAGCAGAGCTTGCTGAATAACACATGTGAATAGCTCAGACATTGAGTGAGATCTTACAAAATGAATTTCAAATGGATCTTAAAACCAACGTTGTGTTAAAAGAAAAAAAGCAGGCCAATTCCTCACAAGACAAGGCACATAGTTTCTCACTGTAATCATGAAGGTGCTGATGACTGATACTGGTGACTAAGTGAAAAATCTAATGGTGTTTTCTTTGCATGTTCACGTAAATACATTACTTTCCTGGAAAAAGTAAGCATTTGGAAATTTTGGAAGTTTTGCTTAAACAGAAATTAGTAGCTTCTCTGGCAACTGCTACCTAGAAAATCTATTTGAGAGTGGTGCTGTAGTATGAAATAAGTAGCATGAAGTAATGCAGTTATATATGTCTGCATGTTACGAGGAGGCATTGATTAAGGATGGTACATATTTTTTTATTTCACACATCACTAGTCAACTTCTGGAGATAGTACTCTAGAAACAGAACTGGTTTTCTTTTTAGACAACCTCTTTGGTAGAGAACTGCTTCTCTATTAAATCCATGCTTGATGAGATAATGGTCAAATGAATTGATCAAATGTTTTGTCTTGTCTTCTAGCAGTATGAGTATATTTAAGATCAAGGTTGCAATCAGTCATTTATTATTGTCTACCAACCTTTATTATTGCTAATTGCCAACAACAGGCCTATATATAAAAATTAAGGTGTGAGTTTTGACATAAGGAAGAGTTTGTTCAGGCCTTATATCTCTAGAATGACAGCAGTAGCAATAAAGACGTGAATGAGTCTAGCTTAAGTAAGGGCCAGAAACCAGGCTAAGTCCCTAGGGAGTTTTTGTGCTGGATACTGCACCAGAAACATGAGTATTATCAAAGACTGCAGCATGTAGTAGAGAGATAACACAGAAGTAGCTCATGTAAATAAGGCTTTCAGTGCTGTATAGACTTCTACAGTTAGAAATTAAAGCTTTGCATCCTTCCACAGAGCTCTGTGCTGCCCCATCTGTGTAAGTCTTTCTGTGATATAATCTTACCTTGTTTTGCAGTGTAGGGATATCATAAGGGCTGACAGGAGGGTGGGGCACTTGCTGTGATGCTTTTAACTGAACAGGTACAAGTATTCATCACATTGTAAAATTTTGAAATTGTTCTACATTATCGCGTTCTTTCCTGCTGCTGCTTGTGTTAGGACTTCAGACTGCAGAAGCACTTAGTCCTATGTCAGTTTTAAGCTGAAGATACTGAAAGAAAAAAATGTGCTGACACAAAAGGCAAGTTCAGTGGTGGTGTTTTGGGTGGTGTGGTTTGGTTTGGGGTTCAGTTTTGTGTCTTTTTTTTTTTTTAAGTGTTTATCTGTCTATAGGCTTGCACTCACTAGGACAATGATTATGATTCTTCCCCTGCTGGTGTTCCAGAATAGTCATGGAATCCCACAGGAACATTTTCTATCCTGTTGCTTATTGAGTAGTCTTTGAAACAACTGAAATGCCGCTGTCTTCTAAAATCTGAAGGACTGAAAAGGCCTACATGGCTTCAACTTGGACACCCAGTGGTAGCTAAACGTTTAAGATATATAAGAATACAGATACATCTAAAGAGTAGAAGCCTGTGACAAGACCTTCCTTACTTTTAGGAGTAGCAGTCAGATCTGGAGGAGTTGTGGAAAATAAAAATTTAGAGCTCCATTCAATAGCTATCAAATAACTTAATATTGGAGTATCAATAGCTAACAAACATATACCACTAAGAGGTGTTAGAACTCCACATCCACATCACCTTCGTGCTTACTTTCCCGTAGGGGATTATCCTATGAAGGATGAGGAGTGGAGAAACTACGCAGGTAACTACAGTTTTAGAATTACTGCAATCTAGCTTTCTTGCCGCACTCCTTAGGGGCAGAAAATGAGTTGTAAATGAGATTGGGCCATTTATGCTTTATGTAAATTTCAGAAGGTTAAATAGTGAGTCAAACTAATGTCCTTAACTTGAATATGTTTATCTCATCATTAACAGGAGTTCAGATATGACTGCTCAGGAAGATGATGGTGTTTTCTTGTAGGATGTGTAGAAAATGTATTAAGGGTCTATAACGTGATTGTGAGCTAACATAAACTTTTTAATAAATGGAAGTAAATCAAATACTTTCAAAAAATTAAGAAGTCTAACAGCAACTTCTACAACAGTCCATGTTTCATGACTGATGAAATCAGAATAAGTTTTGAGATTGCCTGCAAAACTGCCATGCTGTTTCCACCATACTTGTTAGTTAACAAGTGAGAATATGTCACCAGCTGTGGTAAGCAGAAGATGATACGCAGAGTGTGCAAGTGCATTTACTAGTGATTTTTTTTTCTTTTCTGATAACAAATAGAAGGAATTCTTTTATTTGTGTGTTTTTACATATAAAACATGTATGCTTTCTGTAATAGCCCTTTCCCTCCTTTTCTTTTTTCCAGAGTCAAGATGACAGATTTGCTTTCACTGCTGAATGGTATGACCCAAATGCTTCGCTCTTTCGGCGTTATGAACTTCTGTATTATCCAAAAGATGGATCAGTTGAAATGGTAAGAATAAAAGAAAAAAATTCTATTGCTGTAAGTGTAATATGCAATTAAACAGTTTGTAAAATGACAAGCCACTGCCTATGCCTACTAATTTTCCATGTAAGGAAAATGTAATTTAAGACGTATCTTGCTCAGTTTCTAAAACTAAAAGAAAAGCAAAAATACAAGTTCACAGTGAGGCATGTGGAAGAGCTTCCATGTTTATTTTTTTTTCTTCTTCTTAAGGCTTGCTTTGGCGTAGAGAGATTCATTTTCACAAATCTGTTTTCATTCAATCTCTACTTCAGTTTCAGAATTGAAACTCTGCAACACAGACCTACTGCTTGAGAAATATAAATTGAAGCTGATTCCAAACAGGGAAATAAGCTTCAGCAAGAACTCCAGAAGTCTCTGAAGAGTAAAATTTAAAGAGTCTTATCAAATTAGAGGAAAGGGTAAATTGCTGTTAATCTGGTTTTAATGAAAGGAAGGACATTCCAGACAATGCATCTAAATTTTTCCATCAGTGGTGCTTACACAGCCTTTCTTACTTGCAGTTTATTCAACTAATCCCCATTGTTTATTGACAGCAGGTTAAAGCAAGCATTTTGGAGTAGCAGGCATGTATAAGAAAGGTAATATGTACTGTACAGATAATCTTAATAAACCAACCAATGCTTTGTGCCTCCTTTTAGGAATGAGTGAATGGTTTGGACTAGTCCTTTCCAATTTTTAATGAAGACTTAAGGGTCTTGAGAATAGCCTAGATCTGGTTAATCACATTTGGTAATTTCATTATCAAATTCTAGTTTTTCTGCTATAAATATCAAATGCAGAAATAAGAAAGCTAGTGTAGTGTGCCTTTTCTTACCCAAACTACTGCTCACTGAAACCATGGTACCCAATGATGTGAGGAGATGTACTTTGCACTTTTTACTGATAGTCTCTTTAAACAAACTCTTTCATGATGTTGTCTCTTTTAAATTACTTCTCTGTATGATGTCTGTGTGTGCACAGTTGTCAAAATGTGAGGATTTTTATTTTTTATTTCTCAGAGACAGTTTAGCTAATCAGTCAGGAGCCGTAATAATCTTCCTACACATCTGTGTGTAGGCTGGCAAAATTGTTCATTTCACCTAAATGTCTCAAAACCAAGAGTGTTCAAGGTGTTCTTGAGCTTCTTAATGCATTCAGCATCAAACATGTATGGCTTGGTAGACTTTTGCATTTTGCTAATCTGCTCTTAAGATAGTATGGTGTGTATACAGTCATGAGTCTGTATGGACTGTGAGTGATCATGATAGGAGTTAAAAAAGCGAAAATGCATGTAACACCTCCATAGAAAGCATATCTCAAAATCACTTTTGGGGGTGAGTTTTTAGACAGAGAATAAATGTAGAATTCTCTTCTGGATTTTTTTTTTTTATCTGCACAATTTGGTGATTCTTTCTTTATTACTGCTTAATTCTTCTATATCTTTTGGTATCTTCCTAAGGAGATGACAGCCCTCTCTTACCTGTAATGTATCTGAGGAGAAGGGAGGTAATGAATATGAACCAGCTTCTCCCTGCTTATGAGAAAGATGTTTCATCCTCTTTCCCACCTCCCTGACAATAGATGTCCTTTATCATGCAGCTCAGCTCAGTGTAGAGCAGAGCTGCTGAAGGCTTGTGTTATGCGAAGTCCTCAGCTTTCCTTTTCTTTCTTAGTCCTTCATGTCTTGATTCCTGTGAAAAAAAATGACAGTGGGAATAACGAGACAAGTTTCTGGCTTCCTTTGCAGCTGGAAGAAGACAGCATAGTTTTTTGTCCAAGAACAGCAAGCAGCTTTTACGATCAAGCTGGATCTCTTGACAGAGGTGTCCCATTCTCTGAATTTTCCACTGTTAATAACTTTCATGGGGAATTTTTAAAGCCTGAACAACTTTTCTTTCCACAGGAGATATCCTAAAAAGAGAGAAGAAATCTTTATAGAGGGTAGATTCTTAGCAGAGAACTGTTTTGTTTTGTGTAATTTATTTCTATGTGTACACGGGCAGGAGGGGAACAGTCCAAACAGTCTTACATTTCTTCTGCTGTGGCTTATCATTGGCTTTATAAAAAGGTCTTTTAAACAGATCAAAAATTACAGTCTAAAGAAGAATTCTTTAACACAGGTTGATGCCTTCCCCCCCCACACACACACACACTTACCTTTTGCCTGAGAAAAGAGAAACAGCTCAGGGTGCCTTTCTAGCAACTGTTATGAAATAACCAAGGAAATGTTCAGATTCTTAGTCAAGATACTGAAGAATTTGTATATGGTCAAGACAGTTAATAGGCTTTCTGGCAGAGTCTAGGAAAAAACAAGTAGCTGAATTCAAGTGATTTTTAAAAATTTTTTTTCCAGCATGTTGTCATTTCATTCCCCACTGCGCTTGAATAGGGGACACTTAGTAGGAGCATGTATGAGGGACTGAAGACATTTCAGCAGGGAACGATTCTTCCTTATAATCCTGCCTCAGCAGAAGGAATCATCAAAATAATTTATAATCTCTGATCTGCAAAGTTTTGGCTATTCTGGAAAAACTTACAATTCTTCTAGCTTTCTAACAGGACAGAAACGTAGTCACACATTTCAGAACATGGAGGAGTATGTACTTTTGGTCTTAATTTTTTTTTCCCTCCATAATTTGTGGGAATGATGTCTGTTCTTTTAATGCTATTCTAGTCTATATGCCATTGCAATGGAGGACCATACATGTAATTCAAGACAGAGAAGAGAAAGTCTGGCCTGAGGAGGAAAAAACTCTTCCTTTCATAGGATTCCACTTCCCCAGGAAACTGAAAGCTTCTGTAGTATCTGCATGCAGTGAAGAAACCGTTGAGCAGGTTGCCTTTTGTGCTTTGCCAGCCCACCCAGAATACTACACATTTATGTCTTGCTTCTTGCTTGGAATAATGATATATAGCTGAATTGTCTTGACAGGTTTTTGAGCTTGCAGCTCTAGGCAGTGAGAACGTCTCAACCTAGTGTTGCAATCATCCATCCGTCCCTAATTCTGAGTCTCATGCAGTCAAATAAAGCGTAGTATCACTGGAACGATGCCCTGAAGAGGAGACCTGCCGCAGTGTGTATCTTGATCATTCCTGGTGTGAGCCATTGGTCTGTGAAACAGCGTAGATCTGCTAGGTGGAACTCTCAGTGAGACTGGGCAGAGGTATCCGCTAGGCACCTGACCCGTTTATCACAGCTTGAATTACCACAAGCAAATGATAAAATAAAAAATGCAAAGATAGCTGTCAGCCTCAGACTATTTAAATGGAATAAATTTGTAATTGCGGTTTAGTCTGCTGAGCTTTCCTGGTACACCTGTAAGTTCAAAGGGTTAGGAATTAAATGAATTTAGTGATCAGATTCAATCCCCACAGTGTTATGGACATTTCTGAAAGTAGAGTAAAAATTATATTGAGTTTTCCTACAGCTTAAAACTCTTGCTATGGTAGATTTTGATCTTCTTTTCTCTGCAGTATGATGTGAAGAACCGTCGCACCTTTCTGAAGCGCACCAAATATGAGAGCTTACATCTTGAGGATTTATTTGTGGGCAACAAAATTACTGTTTTTTCCCGTCATCTATCCTTAGTGGACTATGGGGATCAATATACAGCCCGCAAGCTGGGGAGCCGCAAAGAGAGGTAAGAAAGCACATTTTTTTTAAATCTCCCTTTGTGGCTGGGGTTTCAAAGCAGTTGTTCTTTGCTGGAAATGAGGTAAGTTTTCTGTACTATGGGAGAGGAGGAGATAGTGACAAGTTTGTGTGCAATCTGAAGTCCCTTGGCCTACTGATGTCTGGTCGGAAGCTAAGTGGCCCCTGCTTGTGGGCAAACCCATGACTGCTGTTGTTAGCTGATAAATCTTCAGGGCCAGCTTCTCCATGGTGTCAGCCGCTGCCTCCTCTAGTTTTCTTGGGAGAGAAGAGAGGGAGGAAGAAAGCAGGGGGTCCTGTTACTCCCTGGGGGCAGGCAGCAGTAGGATTCTTGTGATTTGTGGATTCTTTTTGGGATGGAATTGATATGGTAACCCTGATGTCTGCTGGGCTCAAAAGGCTTGGATCCTGTGAAACTAGCACCTGTCTCTCTGGGATTTGTGCAGAAACCTAGTGCCTTACCAGTCAGATCTACTCTGTGTTAGTAACTGAAAACAGTAGGAACAGGAGTCAGAGAGGCCCATTCCCACTCTACATTGTTTATCCCATTGTGGAGGATTTTTTCTGAGGATTTTTTCAGCACCTCCTAAATTCTGTGTGCGTGAGGACAGGAAGTATAGAGTGAAAATATCCATAAAACCTATAAGCTTGTTTGTTAAGACAAGTTTCATTTATAATGAAGATAAGACTCATTATCTCTGTTTGATTGAAAGGCTTGCTTTGGAAAAGACTTTGAGCCCATCCAAGAGCAAAAATATCAGGACAGACTTAATAAAATGACAATAATATTAATATACAAGGAATTCACTTCCTCCAAGCTCAAGATCAGTGCATCCCCATGAGTAGGAAATCAAGCAAAGGGGGCAGGAGGCCTGCATGGATGAGCCACAAGCTTCTGGCAAACCCCAAACAGAAGAAGGAAATTTATGGAATGTGGAAAAAGGGACAGGCCACTTGAGAGGAATAAAGGGATGTTGTCAGAAAGTGCAGGGATGCAATGAGGAAGGCCAAGGTCTGTTTGGAATTACATGTGATGAGGGAGGTCAGGGGCAACAAGAAGGGCTTCTTCAAGTACATCAGCAGGAAAAGGATGACTAGAGAAAATGTGGGCCTGTTACTGAATGAGGTGGGTGCCCTGGTGATGAAGGACACAGAGAAGATGGAGTTACTGAATGCCTTCTTTGCTTCAGTCTTTACTGCTATGGCCGCCCTCTGGTTTCCCAGACCTTGTAGGCAAGAGAGGACGTCTGGAGAAGGGAAGACTTTCCCTTGGTGAAGGAGGATCACATTAGAGATCACTTAAGCAAATCCAGAAATCCGTGGGCCCCGATGGGATGCACCCCCAAGTGCTGAGTGAGCTGGCAGATGTTATTGCCAAACCACTCTCCATCATCTTTGAAAGGTCATGGAGAACAGGAGAGATGCCTGAGGACTGCAAAAGGCAGTGTTACTCCAGTCTTCAAAAACAGCAAGAAGGACCCAGGAAACTACAGGCCAGTCAGCCTCACCTCCATCCCTGGAAAGGTGATGGAACAGCTCATCCTGGAGGTCATCTCTAAGCATGTGGAGGACAAGAAGGTTATCAGGAGTAGTCAACATGGATTCACCAAGGGGAAATCACGCTTGACCAACCTGATAGCCTTCTATGATGGAGTGACTGGCTGGGTAGATGAGGAGAGAGCAGTGGATGTTGTATACCATGACCTCAGCGAGGCTTCTGACACTGTCTCCCGTAACACCCCCACAGGTAAGCGCAGGCAGCGTGGGGTAGATGGGCAGACAGTGAGGTGGGCTGAGAACTGGCTGAATGGCAGAGCTCAGAGGGTTGTGATCAACAGCGCAGTCTGGCTGGGGGCCGGCAGCTACTGGTGTTCCCCAGGGGTCAGTACTGGGTCCAGTCCTGTTCAACTTCTTCATCAGTGTCCTGGATGAAGGGACTGGGCGCACCCTCAGCAAGTTTGCAGATGATGCCAAGCTGGGAGGAGTGGCTGACACACCAGGAGGCTGCGCTGCCTTCAGTGAGACCTGGGCAGGCTGGAGGGCTGGGCACAGAGGAACCTGATGAAGCTCAACAGAGGTCCTGCCCCTGGGGGGAAACAACCCCACGCACCAGGACAGGCTGGGGCTGGCCTGCTGGGGGGCGGCTCTGCGGAGAAGGACCTGGGAGTCCTGGTGGGCAGCAAGTTGCCCATGGCCCAGCAGTGTGTGCTGGTGGCCAGGGAGGGCAATGGGATCCCAGGGTGCGTTAGGAGGAACGTGGCCAGCAGGTCAGGGCAGGTGATCCTGCCCCTCTGCTCTGCCCTGGTGAGGCTGCATCTGGAGTGCCGTGTCCAGCGCTGGGCTCCCCAGTTCGAGAGAGACAGGGAACTACTGGAGAGGGTCCAGCGGAGGGCTACAAAGCTGACTTAGGGGACTGGAACATCTCCCTTGGGAGGAAAGGCTGAGATCGCTGGGCCTGTTCAGCCTGGCAAAGAGATGACAGAGGGGATCTTCCCAATGTCTACAAATACTTGGACCTTCAGGTGAGTGTCAAGAGGATGGGGCCAGGCCACTTTCAGTAGTGCCTAGTGACAGAAGGAGCAACGGGCACAAACTAAACCACAAGAAGTTCCATCTGCATATGAGGAAGAACTTTACTTTGAGGGTGACAGAGCACGGAACAGGCTGCCCGGAGAGGCTGTGGAGTCTCCTCTGGAGACATTCAAAACCTGCCTGGATGTGATTCTGTGCAACCTGCTGTAGGTGACCTTGCTTTAGCAGGGGGCTGGACTAGATGATCTCCAGAGGTGTATTCCAGCCCTGACCGTTCTGTCATTCTGTGTGAATTTAATTCTGTATTGACTGCAGTGCAGGTAATCTCTGAATTTGCAGATGAATAAATTTTGATAATTTACTTTGCTTTTTTTGAAAAGAACACAGAATATTTTCTTAGGTATGATGTCTTAGTGAGTCCTATTCATCTACTTCCTTGCTCCCTCCTGCTAACTGGGCTTATTTTCAAGTTTTTTTGGAGAATGCATAACCAGACATACTGGAAGAGTTGCAAGCTTTAGCACACATCTTTATCTTAACCTCATGAAAGTGTTGCTGTGGAAATAACTGCCAGAATCTTTTCAGAAGTAGTGCTCCTGGTACTTCTTCTCCAAGGTAGGGTTGGGCGTGGTGGAAGAGTAGCAAAAGAAGTGGAGAACAGCAGAGCATGGCTTCTGTATCTGTGGCTGTTTCTCTCCGTTCCTCAGTGGAGCCTTGGTTGGATTACATCTGTCTTGGTTATGGGTTTTGTATCAATTGAACTTTTTATAGTTGTGTATTTCATGCTCTGCCTAAGCTAGCATAAGCCTTGGTGCTGATGCAGTTATACCAAGAAAAGGCAGTGTATGATAAAATTACATTTTCTCCTTCTTGTAACCATAGCTGCTGTCTATAGAGCAGCACCATGGTTGTGTTAACGATGTGGTCTTGGGAGGGGGTGAATTTTTGTGCTGCTCTACAAAAGGAAGGAAGGGAATTTATGACATCAGCTGTTTGGAAAACATTTTAGGAATGTCAGCTCAAAGATAACATAGATATGCAAGTGGTGTTGCATATTCAGAATATTCAGAATAGAAAGGAACACAGTGAAAGGTGTCTTAAACAGGCAAGAGATCCTCCAAATACAGTTTCTTCACAGAAGCTTTCACTGGGTAAACAGGGTCATATTAGAAGAGTCCTTGGGCAAAACAGTTGCAGATGAGGTATTTGTCTTTTTGGCCTCTTCCTAGCAGGTTTTACAGCAGTTATTAGTTTAATAGATACATATTGCAGAAATCTTACTGTGATAATTCCTAAAATAATCTGTTGTTGGGATTCTATTAATAATAATATAAGGATGCTGTACAGGGCAGAATGTTTCTCCGTCTTTTTCTTGCCTTTGTGCTATCAGCACAGGACTATCAGCAGTTCAGTTTCACTTTGGAAATACATTCTTTGGTCACTGAATATGTATGCAGACAGGCTCAGCAAAGGCCTCTGAGGAAGACTGAGAAATGTATATAAAAAATCTTGGATGTTTTGAATTAGGGATCTTTGTTTTTGTCAGTAAAACAAGTGGATGTGACTCTAGATACATGAGGTACAAAATAGATGTGTAAAAAGAGGCTAGATTTGCACAAGCCCTTTCTAGAATTAGGCTAAAATTACTAAGACATTTCTATGGAGTTTCATTTTCTATACATACTTTTCTTAAGTCTTGGGTCAATTTTTAGAGACAGCCATATTTGAGAGTTCTTCCCTCCTCCCCTCCCAGCGTATCATAAGGAAACTGTCACAGTGACTAAATGGTAAAGTAAGCATGTGCTTACTTAAGAGTGTACCACTTAAGGAATCACTGGCATGAGATGGATTTCTGTGTCACTAGTCTTTCATTTATGATCCTGGGTGATTGTAACCTAAGGGAAACATTTGTCTGACTAGGTTGTCCAGTCTAAATAGGCTATACTTAAAAGTTGGTCAGTGTCACTGGTTTTGAAAATGGTAATAGAATGCTTGTGTCTCAACCAGAAA
The DNA here is from genome assembly GCF_023634155.1 of Falco peregrinus. Classification (NCBI taxonomy): domain Eukaryota; kingdom Metazoa; phylum Chordata; class Aves; order Falconiformes; family Falconidae; genus Falco; species Falco peregrinus. The sequence continues at coordinate 86,390,679 of NC_073726.1, read as the reverse complement.
TACTTGAATTCTTTTTTGATTAGGGTATGGTATTCTTACGCTTCTGGTCATTGATATAATCGGTGTTTCTTCCCCTGCAAGACATAAGCTGCTGTACATGCAACAGTCCTATTATTAGAAGTAAGTAGATTTCAAAAGCATAGCCACAGCATAGTTTGTGCACCGCTCCTTTGATCAGTTCCCATCTTGTATTGTTTCAGTATTCATTGCAGTACTGTTGTACAGTCCCTCTGAAAATGTAAGCAAATGAGCTTAATTTTCATATTCTCCTTTGTTCCTAGACATAAAACCATTTCAAAATGTACTTTGCAGACTGTATCGTGTCAAACCACAAAAAACATAATCCTCATTAAAACTAAAAATGGAGCACATGAATCAAAATGCAATTTCAGAAAGTCTTCAGCATCCTGAATTATACTTTTCTTATCCTGCATACCTCTGAGAAGCTAACACTGAAATGTTAAAGTTTATATATCGATGTTACAGAAATGATGCTATAAGAGTTGCTCATTGTATTTGTACATTTGTATTAGTGTCTTTTGGATAAATTGCTTCGCAATGCAGTATTTCATCACATGTTGGTAGGAATTACAGTTTTACTAGAAAGCTTGAAATTAGAAGAGTAAGGGACAACATTTCTAGCATTAGTGGTCTGCTTCAAGTAGCCTGTGTAATTACATAGATTCAAAAAAGTATTCCCCAAGGAAATGCAAACGGCACTGGAGATCTCATTCCAGTGGTTTGATCCTTACTGTTCATGGTAAATGACAGTTGAGGACCTCTTATGCCAGGATGCAGGTCATGCATTGTGTGACAAGGTGGGTACATGTCAGTGGTCAAGCACGTGGCTGCTCCCCCTCATGTGCCTTGATGCACATGGCACACCCTGTCATATGATAAATAATAATCACAAAATGAGGTGGAGCTGTGAAATCCTTGGGGAAGAGGGGAAGAGGCTGTGGGTCATAGGCTGCATGGAGTATGTGGCAAACACTGTGAATGTTGGCCAGAGGTCAGCCTTTCCTGATCTGAAGATAGAGCTCAATCAACTTCAGTTTGCACTGCAGTGGACTGAAGCATAGGCTTGGTTGACTACTCTCATGCAGTTTCTGGCTACACCCTTAGTCCATCAGTCTTTTTGTTGTATTTCCCAATGGATCTAGGCCTAAGCTGGCCTGTGTATATGAGCTTCCTGACATTTGAGTAAATCTGTTTCTGAGCTCTGAAGGCCATCTATGTTTCTCCCTTAGTTTCAGATGAAATGTCACATATGTTCAAATCTTCCTCTTTACATTTCCTGGTCCCAACACCTCCCTTCCTTTAGATTTGCTGTGAAATAGATAGTCTGTCTGTTCCCAAAGCGTCTGTCAATCTGGGGTCACTTAAGGTTCAAAGTAAATGTAGTGGAAGTTCATCCATCTCCTGTAACCTGAGCATATTTGCCCTGGCTAGAATATATCTCTGCTAACCTACAGGCTGCTTTCCATGCTCTGCTGGTATATAAAATGAGAATTTTGCAATTATTTGCCCTTCATTTAGGGAAGTAGTGCAATAAAAAATTCTATCTTGGGTAGCCTTCACTATTGGAAACAGTGTAAAAGATGGAAAGAGCTCTTTAGGTTTGTCAGAGACGTGGAGTTTCTGAGATACAGGGTTGAATAATTCTGTTGATTTGTAAGCTGAGCAAATTTGAAGTTGACTCACCACAAGATGAATGCAAATAGAAAATGCCATTTTACAGACCTTTTTGTGCTTGTTATTTTTGATTAATAATACGTTTAGTGCTGATGGTGTACTTGGTGCTATGCAAAGCCTACTAATAAAACAGTCCTGGCCTTGGGGATGTGCAGTATAAAAAGATAATTATTGAGAAGACAGGATGTAGTTAGAAACAAAGATGTGGGGAAGAGTGTAGAGATTTTTGGATTGGTCTCACTTAGAATATAGCTGTCAGTATAAGAGACATAATACCTCCTCTGCCAACCTTTTATTGTGTCTATTAACAATGTCAGCTATTTGGCATGCAAATTGTATACCATAAAGTGTTTGTACTATACCAAGCGCAAGGACTTTCTTCTCACTGAGGCCCCCAAGTATTTTAAAAGTAATAATAAAACAATTATTTCATTTTGACTTTTGTGGAAGAGGCACGTGTTTAAGTAGTATTTCTAAATAGGGAATTTTAACAGCTTCATTTTTATGTATATAATGATGAACCTTAGGAAAAAAAGGAACTGAGCAAGCATAGGGAGACATTGACAAATCAGTTGTGTTATAACCCAGAGCAGTGAGTGAGGAGCTGTAGAGATATACACTAGCTGAGGAAGAAGTGGTCAAATTATTTGCTTTGAGAGTGAAGGGAGAAGCCAGTGAATAATGACTGCTGGTGGAACACTGTGGGCTGACTTGGGTTAGAAACTGAGGAAATTGTAATGTGCAAAGCTCATTCTTATCAGAATAATGTCTTGTGCAGGCATTCAAGACCAGCATGGAAATTGATGAGACACTGGGATTTGGATGTTTGACTGTGGCAGAATTTCTCTCTTTGATGTGATGTTTTTTTGTCTGAATATAAACTCAACATGCATGCCCAATCCTCTAAGGAAAGTAGTGTTGGCTGTATCTCTCTACTTTTTTTTTTTTTGTTTCCCCAGAACTCTGGCTTTGATTAAACCTGATGCAGTGCCCAAGATTGGAGAATTAATTGATATCATTATTAATGAAGGATTTACAATAACTAAGGCCAAAATGATGGTGCTTTCAAGGTAAGGAATTTTTAAGGTTAGCTCTGTTGTATCTGAATGTTATTTTTGCAGTCAAGAACATTCTCTAAAGCTATCCCGTGTTGTTCCACACATCAAATCCATTCCAGTGAGTAATATAGGGAAGACTCATCAGTTTCATAATCATGTAGGTTTCTGAAAGCATGTAGAGAATTAAGCTAAGTATTAAAAAGTTCTGTGCAAATGAGTACGGGTGATTATAATCTAATGTCTCTGTATGAATTCAAGGTGACTACCATACCTTTAGCAATTCAGAAGTGTTTACTACTGACATGCCTTTATGTTTTCATCTCATAGCTTCCTGATACAAACTATATTGCTGACTGTAACAGTGTTGCCTTTAAAGTAGTTGATTTGTTTGCCCTCAGTAAACCTGTTTTCTTAATCTGTGCTCTCGGAACCCAAACTTGTTTGCTTTTTAATCACTGGAAGGCCCAGCCAAAGCAAGTGATCTGATGTTGTTGCAGGGTTGGACAGGTTTTACTCATGCATCTTCCTAATCTCCCCCAGCCTTTACTGTTCTCCACTTACGAGCCACAAGATTTTAAATAAAGGCATGATGCTGCAGAGGAAAGAAAACAATTAATTTACTCTAGAAGACTCCCCTCAAAGTTACTGCACTATTTCTCCATTGCTGCTTTGCCAAACCTGTTCATATAGAAATGTCTTTGAAAAGAAAAGCTATCTGTCTACATATTACTATTTTTATGTGTTCTTATGGTTTCTGTGTGAGGTCAAGAACAATTTTTCCCTACCTCAAAACCTTTTTGGCTTTCTGACATATTGTAAAACAACTATGTGACTTCTTCCTCTCGTCTGTGCATTCATCTGCTGCAGTGTTTAATGATACCCGTCCCAGTTGCTCCCTCAAACAACTCCAGTTCGTGAGTTCACTCAGGTTTCTAATGCTGATTTATAATTCACAACATCTTTCAAGCCAGCTTTTTTTGGCTTGCTGCCCTGTAGTCTGATAGATTTGATCCTGAAGTGTTTGGTTGGGTGGTTCTTTATTTCAGTGTCTGTCTGAGAACTTGAAGAACTGTTGGGCCAAGTCACATACTACTTTAGAGTTGACTCGCACTGAAGGGAAGAAGCTTTGAGATTTGAACTTTTGTTGCATATTATTACATAAAAATTGCTGCGTGTCTTGTATAATTGAAAATCATTATTAATAAGCACAAGATTGCACTGTGATACTGAATATATTTAAAATCATGTATTGAATATTTGTGGTTTCTCTGCATACTATATAATCTGTTTCTTGGGACTGTGCCATTTTAAAATGATAGAAATATGGCTTTGCCAACATCTTCTACCCTTAGATCTCTGCAGGCACATGTGTTCAAACCAGCATCATCATCTACTGCTTCCCTTAAAGGCATTATTACTGACATTTGTCTGGCAGTCACTGTTCAGTAGATTCATGCCTTCTGTAAAATTGTAGCCAAGATACAGAAGTGAGGGCAGGCACCTGCTTTGATAGGTTAGCTCTCTAGTCTCTTCATTTAATCTTATATCAGTTCAGTTTGTTATTCCCAGATGAACACTGTTTTCCATTCTTTAAAAGCAGAGAACTAATGAGAAAGTTGCAATGAAAGAGGAACTAAGTTGTACAGCACAACTGCAGTTTTATATTTATTGCAATAGGAATTCTTAACTGAATAGTAGAGCTCAATTTACCTCAGAAATGCATCCCTCAAATATTTGCATTCAGAAATTACAATACTTAATCTGTTTGCATACCTTTTTCATAATTGCTTTTCAGAATTATTTGGTGAATTAGTTTCACAACAGGATTTTCTGATGAGATAGTGAATTGTAAGCAAAAACTTAAGGCTGTTTGTAGAGTGTCGGTTTGAAGCTTGAGATTGCAAGAGTTCCTGTGACTAGGATGATTTTTTAAATCATGTTTTTCCCTTCATTATGAAATGGAAGGAAAGCATATTAGCTGTATGGTCAATGAAAATCTTTTGAATTTTGAATGGCTCATACTTACACTGGACTGAAAGCAACAAACCAGGAATTATTCAGTTCCAATGAGCAGATGGTCATTTTGATAAAAAAAGCTGGAGAAAGCTGTGACTGCTCAAATATTTGTCAAGCTTAGAAAAATTAAATTCTTCTGAGGTTCTTCTTGAGGTTATTGCTTTCCTCTGGCAGTATTTGGCTTACATCTGGACTGCAAATAGAAGAGAGATGTGAAAACTTCCATTGCAGAGGACAGAACTGTGCCTTTGTTCATTCTTGGAATCTGTAATTTAAAAAACATGCAGGTAATTTCTTTCAGTAAAGAGAGCTGCTCAAAGTGAGCAGAATTATGGAGACCAGAAAAAATCAGAAGGCTTTCTGCAGGTAAAAACACTTTTCCTTGTGGGAATCTTTTAGTCTCCCTGCAGCTCTGCTTTGATTATAAACTTTGTAGCCAGACTGGGGTGAGCTATATTGCTTCCTTTCACCTGTCAGTCATCCTGAAGAGCTTCTTCTCTACAAATTCCAGCTTCAGAAAGTGGTACACACCAGGATTTGGAGCAAGCCAGGATCAAGCCTGCGCTTCTGAACTGGAATTTCAAAGCTGCAAATTAACAGGGATAGGCTTGAAAATCTCCATGGATTTTTCTAGTTGTTGCCATGCAGAAAAAGCAGTGCAGTCAGCAAAAGTTACACATGAGAAGCAGCCTGAGAAAAAGCAGAGAGTGGGTTGACTGGCTGCAGGAGGTGAAAAGCCCACAGAATGGTATACCTACCAGTGGGTGGATGGTGAGTCTGCACCATGGTCCCTGGAACTGGTCTAGCTGGGTTGCTGAGCCCTGTGCTGCTAGCAGCGTGGCTTTAGCAATGCAGAGCTTGGAGAGGGCCACTGCCCTGTCTGAAAAGGCTGTCTTTTTGCTTCCAGTCGTTGAGTAAAGGTTAAGTAACAGCTGTGGTACAGACATGCTGTGTATGCCTGGTGGCTTTTATTTGCCTGGCAATGTAAGGAGTCCCCCTCATTGCAGAAATCCCATTGCTTTGGGAGAAAGCAGTGTATAGTAACTGCTGTGTTCCCCGAGGGAAAGTGCAAGACCAAATTGAGTTTTCAAGTGGGAAAGTGTGGAAGAAAGCAAGTTTTAATTTGGAGGGCATTGTGGTGCCTGTGTGACTCGAAACATTTGAGGATACTGAATAGAAACCAGGTTATGCAATATTCTGTTGCGCACCAGTTTAATCAAACATAAGCCTTGATAAGGAAATAAGTCCCAGTGAAGCAGATAAATTTTTCATTTATGCTTTTAAACCAAACTTCATTAACCAGTATACACACTCAAACTGAGATGAAGGATGAAAACAGTGTAACAGTGAATGGCTCAGCAAGAAGGTGACTGCTACATTTATTTCTCAGCTTGAGAACGTGGGGACCATCAATGACCCTGAAAGTCCATGCTACCTACAGGTTTCAGTAATTACCTCCTTCCCAGAGCAGGAGCCTAAGGAGGAGTCCAGCTACAAGTTACGCATGTAACCACACAAAATATGACAGAAAGTTAAATGTAGTTTCTGTTATTGGTCATGAACACCCCACAAGCTGTCCAGCTTGGGAAGACATTACCTGTAGAATCATGTTGATGAATGACGGTTTGTGGTTTTCAGGAGAGTTTTGTATATATACGTATGTATACCTATATATTTATATCTATGTCTTTTTGCTTTTCCAGAAAAGAAGCAGCTGACTTTTATGTAGACCATCAATCAAAACCTTTTTATAAGTAGGTATATCAATTTCAGCTTGACATGTAATAAACTTATTTATTGAATGCACAGCATTTATTTACCATATTTGGTACTGCAGGACCATGGGAAAATCAGAACTTAGCTGTGTGGAGCCCTTTGCACAGTATGCACCCTGTTCGTCTTTCTCCAGGGACAGATCTTTATTGCAGCCCTTCAGGGTTTTAACTTGCACTCTTTACAGCCTGATGATATCAGGGCAATTTCTTTGGTCTTTCTGAAGTGAAAATGCTCCTAGTAAGGTGAAACTTCAAAGCCAAGGGAAGGAGCATCTTCAGGATCAGGGTGGAGCTTGCAGGTAGTGAGAATTAGGGGGGAACACTTAGCTGTGAGAATTGATTTGGTAGCAAGTACCCCAAATCCTAAGTAACTGAAAGGATAGTGCATGGAGCAGTTGTTTACTGTACTGCTACCCTTGGGCAAATTGTCAAACTTCCCTGATGCTGGATTGCTCCACCTAACATGAAAAACTTTTGTCTTTCTGTAACTGACCAGATTGATGGTTATGACCCACAGGTAGTGTCATTTCTACTTTGTCTGAAGATGTCAACAAACAACTTACTTTTCCTCCCTCTGGATTTGGTGGTCTGCCTCTTTTAGGAAGAGGGTGCAGATCTCCCTTGTATTTTTCAGCCATGTTGGAACTTCAGTTTGCACTGACTTGGTTGAAAGACCTGTTTTTAGTACTGTCACAAAGTGCTTGAGTATTAGGATCTGCCAGCTGCTCTCCTGCAACAGCAACTGATTTATTGTGGGTCCAAACTGAAGCCTTTCACGGAGACGTGGCCCCAGGCTATGTCTGGCCACGGAGATCAGAGGATGATTTAGAATTGCCTTTTCTTTGCTGAGTAAGCCTGCTTGATTATGTTGATAAATAAGCAAGAATTTTACCTGTAGTGTTATTTCACAGATGTCTATCTACACCAATGGTAATTGTCTGAGGAACTGTAGCTTTTGTCCATTGTGATGTGCCTGTCTCACATCCTACAGTCCTATTGGCCCCACCTTCTGTATGGGATTTTTCTCTAAATTAGAAGCAAATAGTTATGAAGCATTACAAACCAAATAGAACAAGAATCTTCAAGGCAGTGAAATGTAAAAACTCTGACTCATTGATATTTAGCATTGTAATACTAGTCTTTAAGTTCAAATTTAGTTTGCAAATTCATTAGTCAACGTAAGTCTACTGAATAGTAGGGAAAAATAGCAATTCTACTTTTTTGGAGAAGAATGTTTTTCTTATTAAAGAATTTATTTTTTAAAATGTATTTAAGATTCAGGAATAGTCTGCACAGTAAGCAGTGTTGTAGAAATTCCTTTTTTCTTGGGTATAGGTATGTGTAAGCCATTTAACTGTATTCTAAAGAAGCAGTCTCTGACCAACAGAACCTAAGTTCCAATAGCTTCTCCCTACGTAGTTTCTTTATGTAACTTTTCATAATTTTAATATTGTTCCTTTAGCTAAAAGCTAGTAGGATTTCTCTTCTCTTCTTGTCCATTGATCATTGTGTAAATGATCATTAGGAGCAAGGTGGCTGGAGAAGCATACACATCCACAATTATAATTGCGTAAAGCTTTTTTTTAAAGAAAGAAGTACAAAAAGTATTGAGTCAACTTTTTCCTTTGTTGGTTCTGTCCAGACTACACAGTGAAAAGGCAGGCTTGTTTGTATACATGTTCTGTAAAGATACAGAAGTATAGTGATGTTGTTTTGTTTAGTTTTTAAATAGAACTTCTGGGTTCCCAGTTTTGGGTCATTGTTTTCCGAGCGATTGAAGTGGTCAGGACAGGAGGCAGGCTGCTCCTGACAGTCTTTTCTCCTTACTCAGATTCATCCCATTAAAATCAGTTGAGTTCTGCCTATGCCAGGATGTGGTAAGTCACTTGGTGGTTACATCCCCTCTCCCCTGCAAACTTTCCAAATCTTGCTTCTCCCTTCTCTGCTACTTTGGATTTTGGCTGGGCAAAATCCACGGGAGAGATCCACGGGGCAGTGGAGAAATCCATCCTGACAGCAGTGCTGAAGTTGTGTCAATGGGGAGCACACACAGGTCATCTGTGGACAATCGTGAAATCCTGCTATGCAGAAGAGACATTCTTAGGAATCATTCCTGTCAGAAAAATGGTTAGCAGGGTCTCATCCTGTTTCCAGTACTGATCTTTTAAAAATTAGTTTGAAATTTTAACATACAACACAGTAGCTTGAGTGAGTTTTTATTATCTGGTTCTTTTTCTGCAACCATAATAAGAAGGGAACGTCCGCACGTGACCTAGTCCAACCTCCTAGTCAAAACAGAGCCAACTTCGAAGTTAGATCAGGTTGCTCAAGGCCTTGCCGAGTTGAGTTCTGAGCATCTCCACTGGATCATATGTATTTGTTGATTTTTATTTGTAGTGTTGATCACCATGTGCTGTTTCCGTTTTGCAGTGAGCTTCTCCAGTTTATAACGAGTGGTCCCATTGTTGCTATGGAAATCTTAGGAGATGATGCAGTTTGTAAATGGAAAACATTACTGGGGCCAGCAAACTCTGCAGTGGCTCAGAGTGATGCACCAGACAGCATTAGAGTGAACTTTGGACACGATGGCCTAAGAAATGCAGCTCATGGCCCAGATTCGGTAGCTTCAGCTGCTCAAGTAAGTTTTTGACTGTTTGTTGACTGAAGTTTATTTTTACTTTATCTGGTAACAGCTGGGTCAGAAATTCCTCATATTTTTCCCTGCTTGAGTTCAGAACTACTTGAGGTATTCTTCATAGATCGTTTTTACAATGGAAAAATAAACTGAAAACAGAAATCTTGTTTATCTCTGTCACAAAGGGGAGCCTTGGGCGCTTTGATCAAGAGAGCATGCCTGGTCATTTTTAATGTCTTCTGTACATCACAAGCATTGAGATAATTGCATAGTCTGTGTAATCTACCTGTAGCCTACCAATGTTGGTCATAAAAACAAAGGGATTAAACAATTAAATCCTTTTGTGCCCCCCTGCATTTCACTTATCTCTTCTCCTCTACAGTCCTTGCTAGTCCTCTGCCTGGAGCCTGCTTTCCTCTGCTGTTATTGTTCAGAACGAATAAATATGAAAACAGGCCACTTTGTAATGCTTTGTGGTTTAAGAGGTAGTACAGTGGGCTTGGCTTTGAGGAGTTTGGTTCTCTTTTGCTTTGTTTGTAGTGTGCCTTTCCTTGGTGTAGTGCTAAGAAAAAGCCCTGGGACTGGGTGATAGATATTACCAGCATTTCTACAGAATTGAGGTGACTATTTGCATTGTGGGGTATTGTTGTGGGGTAAATGTGCTGATAAATGATGGCAAGAATAAAGATTACCTCATGATTGATTGGTATTGTGCTGTGGGATCTTAGCTCTAGACAGCAAGAAAAAAGATACCAGTTGTTGCTTCCTTGATCCTAGTCTTTCCTCTCTTTAAATTGGAACAGCTGGAGGGAGACCTGCCCTGGAATACCTAATAAACTGCCAAGTACTGTATCCTAGAAAATATATGTAGACATGATTATACCCTGGTGGTGAGGGCAGGGCTGGCCAGCCTCTTCTTCGAGCTGGCCGTTAGGCTGTGTGGCATAGCAAGCTACTTGCAAAGTGTGCGTGGTTTTCTGGTGGTCAAGCACTCATCTCCCTGATCTGCCCCGTGCCTGGGCTGCTGGATCCTCTCCCTGTGCCTCTAGTTTTGACGAGAAATCATATGCTGGACCTGAAGTACTACTTCTGCTGGCAGACTGGATGAAGATGGTACAGAGTTAGGAAGAGTTTGGAAATTGATCTTTTCTGATGAAGGAGAATTATAATCAGAAACATCATTGTAGTTCTGGTTAAATAGCTAGATATCCTCATATATGAGGGTGAAAATTTCCCTTTGTTCCTGCATACTGCCACGACAACTGTGACAGCTTTTGAACTGAGTGTGGGAAAGCATATCTGTTCGCATAAAATGTTGATTAGAAGCATAAGTATGTGCTTTGGCTTAAGTTTGTTGTTCTTTTTACATGTCATTATTTTTGAAATGCTGTTTGAAGGCCTGAGTCATCTGCAGCATTTTTGTGTCTGCGGGATTATTTTGCTGAACTTTTGCAGGTGCGTGCATCTTTGGGGTGTTACTGATACCAATCTTCAATAAATCAAACAAAATTGTAAATTTAATACCCCTGTGCCTATTTTAATTCTAGTAGGCCCAGTTATATGGCTGTATAGCAATTGCCATGGAAACTAGTTGACTGCACCTTGCAGAAGCTTTGCTGAAAAGATAGAAATATGTGATAAAGGGACCTAAATGAACTCTTCTGAAGGAAGACTGAAGTCTCAACACATTCAATGAATGTGTTGTAAACTGAACAGTTAGAATGGAAGACTGCATCGCTCTTTTGGGGGCTAAATGACAAAAGAAATTATGCCTCTGGTATACTCTAAGCTGGTGTCTCTCTGCAGTCCAGATTTTGGAATTCCTTTAGATTAGGAATAAAGGGAAAGGAAAAAAAATTAAGGCTCCACTTGGTTATAGTTTGGCATTTCATTATCCTAGTCCTTCAGCATTACCTAGTTACTTTTCTTTTATGTCTTTTAATGGATAAAACAAAGTGTTAAATATTGTAAATATTTTGCTGCCTTTTCCTGGCTGCTTCTTTTAGAGTAAACATTAATTAACAGTGGGACAAGGTCTTTGAAGCATGCAGCGTTTTATCAGTAGAAGGATGTAGGAAATAAACCCTTTTATCTCAGATATGCCCACTTAAAATGTGGATTTTTTTGCTAGGAGAAAAACAAAAGCCATTTTCCCTTCTATTGAAAGATCCACTAGTTTGAGCTGTATAAGTGTTCAAGCACAGATTATAGGGATCGTCAGAGTGCCATGAGCTAAAGGCTGGGATATAGCTAAGTATTGAGCTAGTAAATTAAATGGGACAATTTCAGAAACTGGTCTTTAGCATTGCTACTGTTACACAGGGAGAAATCAGATTTGGTAGTAGTATTTCCAGGATATTATTATTTCCCTTAAATGCAAATTTATCAATTCTTTTACTGAACTTGACCAATAGGTCTGAAATGCAATATTCTGTTTTGAGCATTTGACTAATGCTAATTGGCAGATGGTGTAACATATGTGAATAAACGGTATGGAACAAGCATGAAGCTGGCAGTGAACAGTGAAAACATATCACTGAAGAAGGAAACCTGGCTGCCAGGCTCACCCCAGTATGATCTAAGACCCAAGCTATATGATACCTGGAATAGTGATGGTGGGAAGAAAAGAAGTGATCAGAGGCAAAGAGGTTCTTCTGATTCATCCCAGAAATCAGAGCAGTTGAGTACATCAGCTTCAATTCAGTAAGATTAAAAAAAAAACCCCAAACAACAGTCAATAAGGCATGAGGATAAGTCAGCAATTTTAGACAAAGTTTAGTTGCTTATAACAAGAGGAAAAACATATAAACAAATGGGATAGAGGTCAGTTTTGTATATGGAAAGAAAACGTACTGAGAAATGGATGGTAGTTGCATTTTTGCTCATATAGTGGAAAAGACCATGTGAAAAGAGGGAAGATAAAATACATGTATATGGGAGTGGATTTTGGAAAGATACTCAGGAAAGAGAGAGAAAGAATTCAGAAAACTGGTAACACCTCTACCAAGTGATTGCGGCAGCAGCATTTTGAATGCTCTGAATGGAAATGGATTGTGTGCAGAAGTGAAAAGAGGGGAAGAAATATTCAAATAATTTTTTTATGATTGTAGCAATGCTACCAGAGAGGGAAAGGTATTAAGGTTTACCTTCTGTGACTATGAATACTTCAGATGTTATTTATGATAAAAACTTATGTATGCAGCTAGATCAATCTAAAATGTATTCAATTACAATTGTTTTCAGGAGCTGGAATTGTTCTTTCCCTCCAGTGGAGGTCGTGGACCAGCCAACAGTGCAAAATTCGCAAATTGTACTTGTTGCATTATTAAGCCTCATGCAGTTAATGAAGGTAAGCAGTGCAGACAGTGGAGGTGAAAGCTATGTGCTTCATTTGTATCCATGTTCACTCCTGTGCCCTTTTCTGGGAGAATGAGTGCAAGAGCACAGGGCATATTTCATAGTACATGCCAAAGTGTGCAGATACATTGCCTTTCATAAACTTTTAGTACTTCTGCAGTTCAGTTCCATGAAGAGTGGGTCACGTGCTTTCCATGTGGATACTTGTTAATTTCAGAGTAAGAAGGGAAAGGTGAAAAGAAAGAAGGACAAAAAAATACATGAGATTTGGTGACTCTTACTATGACAGTTTACCATGTCCTTCCTCCTGTCTGCCCACCAGACTCATCTGCTGGAGGTTACTATCCTCACAGCAGAGTAAAAGCAGGACACGTGGCCATATTGCAGGGCCTTCCACTCATGCAGTAACACATTACATTAAAACTACTTACAAAGGGAAATTTGTGTTGATATGGATCTTGTTCTGCTGAATGAAGTGGGGATGGAAAGTAGAAAAGGCTTGTTCACTGTATGAAAGTGAGCCAAAGACTTAAACCATTTGTTGAACTCTGTGATGCTTTCTGTGCTGGAGAATGCCCTGTGAGCTCACCATATGAGTATTGGAAATGTTTAATGCCCAACTGTTACCATGCAAAAAAATTCTCACTTTTGTGTCCTGTACATAGATACAGGAGCATGTGTAGGAGCAGTGAATGCAGTAAAATATTTTGGCTCAGGCACTGCAACAGTATTTTTGAGTGCAGAATAAATATTGCCATGTAAGAGCACTGAGATTTTTCTTAGCCAGATGCAGAGCACACTGCAATGTTTTAATCGCTTCTCCATGGACAGCTGAAATGGCAACAGCAGAAGTGGCCGTAGCAGTTTCCAGGCCTTTCACACCTCAAGTGGGATGTCTGGAGAGCCTGCAGAAAAAAAATGGCTTTCACAAGAAAGAGTCTCGCACTCACTGCTGATAATGTGCCTGTTATCTCTTTGAGGCCTTACATGGTATCTGCTACTGATAAGGCTGCCATGCAGCAAAGACAGAGTGATGTTCCTTTTACAGAAATATGGGCAGCAGCTGGGACTGTGAACTTACCTAGTAAATGTGTGCAGAAGATAAACTTTTCTGTGGCAGGATTGTTGGAGTCCTCACATTTGATTGTGAAAACAGCAAAGTGGATGGCTTGGGCTGTGCTTTTTTATACGTGAGATATAGTTTCTGTTATATATAGGGGCTCAGACTTTCTCTTTGAGAGTTCAGGTTCTCTCAGCTTTTAATCTTCTTAATTTCTGTAGATTTCATAGTGCCTTGTCTGTTACTTTTTTTTCCTGTTTTCTTGAACATCTCAATATTTTTCTGAATCATCAAAGGACAAATTCTGGGCCTGTTTGCACTGCCCTCTGGGAGTGTGAGTGTCTGGAGGAGAATGGGGGTGGTGACAGAGAGAGAAAGAGGTACAGATAAACAGAAAATGTAAGTGCATGCCCAGCCTTGCAGTGTGAGCACTAGAAAGACTGGACTGAAGTTGAGCTTCATATGCCACTATTAAATGTGGCACATATATGCCACATAAAAAAAATGACTAAAAGTATTTTTTCTTACACCCAAAGGGCTGGAGGGGCAGACCATAGCTGCCAAACAGCAAATAAAATTTGAAAGCCAAGGTGTACTTTGTGTGAGCATTCTCTGTCCATACAGCTTTGATTACTACTCTCAACAGAATGAAGAAATCAAAACTGAATTTTCTTTTCTAAATCAGTAAAATGTTTTATCGATTTCTCATGGTTTAACTCCAGTTAACAACTAAGCACCATACAATCTCTCACACGCTCCCCCCAGTGGGATGGGGGAGAAAATTAGAAGGGTAGAAGTGAGAAAACTTGTGGGTTGAGATAAAGACAGTTTAATAAGTAAAGCAAAAGCTGTGCATGCAAGCAAAGCAAAACAAGGAATTCATTCACTGCTTCCCATCGGCAGGCAGGTGTTGAGCCACCTCAAGGAAGGGACTCCAGCACATGTGACAGTTATTGGGAAGACCAGGGCCATCACTCCAAATGTCTCCCCCTTCCTTCTTCTTCCCCCAGCTTTATATGCTGAGCCTCGTATGGTGTGGGAGATCCCTTTGGGCAGTTGGGGTCAGCTGTCCCAGCCGTGTCGCCTCCCAGCTTCTTGTGCTTCCCCAACCTGCTCGCTGCCGGGGTGAGTGGGAAGCAGAAGAGGCCTTGACTCTGTGTAAGCACTGCATGGTGGTAACTGAAACATCCCTGTGATACCAACACTGTTGTCAGCACAGATCCAAAACACAGCCCCATACTAGCTGCTGTGAAGAAAATTAACTCTACTCCAGCCAAAAGTAGCACTCAAGTTTAAATTATTATAAAGAATGATGGAATTCAGAGACTGGCTGTGCTTTTATCTTACTAAACTGTTCTTCCTGCCTTTTTTCTCCAATGTTATTTTGAATGTTTCAAAAACCACAGGTGCTGCATCTCTTAAAGAGATTATGAGACTGGGGAGGTCTTGTAAAACTTTCCAGAAGTCTGGCTTCTGACAGGGAGATGGGTTTAAGGAAAGGAAGTGTCGCTGTGTCTGGGTGGTGGACTACCTCTTTGGCTGAGAGCACTGGTTTGGCTTCATATTGCAACTGGACTGGTTCCAGTCTGCAGTTTGAGGTGAGACATCCTTTCCAAGGACTGCAGGAACTCTCCAACATCAGCCCAGTGGCCCAGGAGCATTGCAGGAAAGAGGATTTGGCTTTCTTAGCCGGTTCTCTTCTGTCTTCCTTTGTCTTTCTCATATTCTTCTTCAGACTATTTTTTTGAGTAACAACAAAAATATCAATGAGTGACATCTTTTTTAGTATGCTTGGTCTTCTGTAAAGCACTTTCCATAGTCACAGAAGAGTCATGCTTAACAGAGTAAAGAGCTGTGCACTAGATTTCCAACAGTTTTTGGAAGTCTTAATTCTGAAATTACTCTTTTATGATTAAAATGCCAGTTTGAAAGTTGAAGGAACATACCCTTTGCTTCCTGTGGATTTTTAGGCTTTTAAAGTTTTGAGCATGATGTGTGGCATCATATGCTGTGTCTACAGAAATGCCACCATTCCTTCTTCCCTGTGCGGACTGTTTTGGAGTCAGGGAATAGCATGCTAAAAGGGTTTGGGGGGATCAAACAATCTGCTCAGAACTCCCAGCTGCCTGTCTGAAACAGGCAGACAAGAAGGGAGAAGCCCGGCTTTAGGGATTAGAGAACAGAGACATGGCAGTGGAGCAGGTTGGCCCCATGGGTTGCGCACCTGTGGGCAGAATGTTTGAGAAAGGAAGGCTGAGCTGTTTGGGCTGTTTGGGCTCTGTGATCCATGACAGAGCTGGGAAACTCTGCTCATCTCATCTCCCTTTCAAGGGCTGTTAACAACTGTGTTCAGTGATACCCAAGACATTCTGGTTATATTAGCAACATCTTCTGTATCTCAGTTGAAGTAGGTGCTATAGCAACTACTGAGCTGCCCTGTTGGCAAAATTGCATATAGGAGACTGCGTGGTCTTAAAAATAAGCAACTTGTTTACCCCCAGCAGCAGTGGCTCTAGCTGTGGCTGTCCACCCTGCTGTTTCACGTGGGGAGAATGTTAAGTGCAAACACAGCAGCTGGAGAGGACAAGAAATCCCATGCAGCCATCAGTGTGGTGAAAAGGTGGTTTAGCAGAAGCATGGAGAGGAATTTATATGGGTCAAAGCAGCAGAACCTCTTATGCATTGCAGATTTGGTTTGTGCTCCACAAATTTTCAGTATTGAGTATCTAAAAATAAACCTTTTTGCTATTTCCTATGTGCTGCTGAGGCTTTGAACTTGATTATCTAATTACCATGAATATAATCTGCTCATTAAACATTTACAATTACGTGAAGTTTCACTTACGTACTTGAGCTCATACAGAGCTTTAGTCTTTATTTCTGCAGAAACATTTGACTGAATTCATAATTTGAATTTTGCTTCCCAGTCTTTTTTCCCAACGTGTCTTTTTCCTCTGGAGTCCCTTGCATAACTGATTCTTAGAAGGAAAAATCTTTCGGTTTTCCACCCTGGAAGTTGGTTTGCTTTAACCACAGCTGTAAACTGGGAGGCTTTTCAGCAAGTTTACCTTCCTGTCAAAAGGCTGGATCTAATCTCTAGTTTACTCTGGTTAAATCTTGGACAGAGTTCGTTCTTAGAAACTGACTTTGATCGCCATAGAGGGTTTGTGGGGTTCCTATCCAGTGACAGAGCAGTGGAAAATCTCTGGTGGTTTTATCTCTGGCCTTGCTGACCCTCTCCTGACAGAAACATCTGCCGCCAGGCACTTCCCTGACTGACTGGCAAGTTAGCAGCAAGCAAAGTCATTGTATTTTAACTCTGAAGATGGCTGGGAAGAGCAGTTCAACTCCTCTTTCTTGGGTGCTGGCAGAATGCGAAAGCAACCTGATGGTATTCCATGAGGACTTGTTCTGAGCAGGGGTGTGTCAGGGAGACATGGTGTGGTTTGACCCCTCTAGAATGTGCCACACTTTTCAGTGTCTCTTAGCCCCCTCCTCCTCCTTAGTCAAGGAGCATGGTAACTAATAAGCACAGCTCTGGGATTGTATGCCTTAATTGTTTAATAATTTGAAAGTTTTAGTGTAGATCTGTGTTCTGTAATCCACTTCTTGTCCTTGAAGCTTCAGTTAATTCAGATACAATCTCACAGTTGCAATCACTTAGACATTCTGGTTTTGTAATTCCCCTCATGTTATTACATCTGGAGTTATTAGCAGTAGTGCTTAGAAGCCAAAATTGTAAATGCACCAAAATGGGTGAACTTCAGTTTTGCGCCCTGAGGACAGCTATGACTCGACTGTTTTGTTGGCAGAAATAGCACCTTGCAGATTACTGGATGGGATTAATTTTAATGTATTTATGTGTAACAGTTTAGTCATGTTTACCGTAGGAATTGGAATTTGATATTTTATGACTGGTTTAAAGTTTCTTTGATGTGGTCTTTACTTAATCCCTTTGAAAAATGAACAGGGAAAAAATAGGAAAATAGCGATGATCAGGCTCTAAAGGCTGCGGTCAGAAGTGTGTTATATTTCACATTTTGTACTTGCGATACAGCACAGAGCTCAAGAGGTGAAATCCTGCCTTCCTTTTCTGCACTCCCAAGCTGAGATATGGGTTCTCTTCATGTCAGAGTTTTGCCAAAACACATTTGGAGCTAGAACTATGCCATGAACTCGAAAACAAAAACTGCTAGTCAGGAATTCATTGGACATAATGCAAACTGAAAGGCCTGCCTAGAGGTAAGGAAGCCTCTATAGTCTGGAGGGCTTCTGAGTGTGAGACTGGCTACCACAACAGGTTTGTTCTCCTAGTATGTGTTAAGCTTGAGATTTTGTTCTAATATTTCTGTAAGTTAAACCCTTGTTCCTCTTACGGAATTAAAAAAAAAAATTACAGCACTGTCTTCCACAGTATTCTTCAACTAAAATTTAAGTCTCATAGAAAACAAAAGGGTTCTTTTCAAGTGGAAAAGATATTCTGTGGAAATATGATTTTAGACCTGTTCTAAGTGGATGATAAATCTTATAGAGTTCTATCTTAACTTATTAGTTACTGGACAGCTTTAGAAAATCATAGAGATTTATACTGAGCAACAAAATGCTGCATGACAGGTACGATAAGGATGGTATTTCCTTATTTATGCAAAGACTTAAACAATTTTTTATTGAGGGAGTAGTTCCTTGCTCCAAAGACCAAACTTTGACAAAAAGAATACCAAGGACAGTAGTTCAGTCTCAAGCAGGTACAGAAACAGGGTTTACTTATGTAGAATCTCAAGTGAAGTTACTTCATAAGAGAGAGTGGGGAGAGAAGGATTGTACCGAGTGGGAATCCAGCATTGTAGTAGATTATACATCTGACTGCAGACACCTGAAGAACTGTTTCTGACATGCTGATATACTTGTTGCTCATTGAAAGGGAGAAGGCATTGCTGTGAAAATGTCCAATTCACCTGTATAGTATGCTGAGTATAGTTAGATGTATGTAGTTACCAAAGGAAATAAGCTGAAAGAGAAAAAGAGGATGTGATAGAAGAGGTGCAAATCTGTCATCATTCTCAGGACTAGGTATCTGTATCATTGTTTTTATCATACTGATGAGTATTCATTAGATAAGATTAAAAAAAATTGTAAACAAACTGGAAATGGTTTCCTTTTTCACCCTGGGTTTTTAGACATAAGTTTGAGTAACTCATTACTTTTATGTTTAGGAAACTTGAGTAGAACAAGGTTTTTGAAAAGCTGTTTTCTCATGCTTGAGAAAAAATGAGGAATGCAATTTTCTCGTAAGTAATCTGAAAGTATATCTTCTGTCTGTGATAAGTATGCATAATAGAAAGGTGAAGTGCAGATGCTCAGGACTTCACCTCATTGTAGGCATATTTCTTTCTGTATATCTTGTCTACAAGGTTGAGTGCAAAAAAGCATCAGTTATAGCCTTGATACACTTAACAATTAAAAGTCTGGAAGGAACTGTTTGAAGATAGAATCTGGAAATAGAAAAAAAAGTGGGCTGCACATGTGTCTTTGCAGATGCTTCAAAGAAGTACAGTGGATTATTTGAGGTGTGACCTCTGGATATTCCCATATGCAATATGGCAGTCTTAGTGCTGCAGTCATGCGAGAACTATGCTTTCAGATGCAAGCGTTTTCTTGCATGTGGATTTGCCCAGGCAGAAAACATGTTTATGCAAAATTAAATGCACTTTGTTTCTTACATTTTCCATAAATGTATTATGTATAGGGTGTTGTGTTTGGTGATGTCCGGTGGTGCTGTTTTGTTCGTTTGTTTTCTTTTTGGAGAAGCTAGGAAAAAGTGATTTAAATAAAAGCAACCTACTTTACCACTTCATCACTGCTTTTTCAGAAAAAGAATTTAGTTTCCATGAGAACAGGAGTCCATCCGCTTCTGTGTTTTAATTTCTTTGCTGTAGTTGTAATGATGGATATTCCTTGCTCAGGTTGCTTGTTTTTGAAACCAAGTCTATGTTGTTTCTTGATTATTTCCTGCATAAAGTTTTAGCAGCTTGGCATTGGCTTCCTAACTTAGACTGACTTCAGATTCCAGTGGCTATTGCAAAGTGATATTCATTTTTTCAAAGTATGAAAAATTTATTTTACATTTCAATTGATAGAAGTAGAGAGGGAAGTGCACTGAACCTGGAAATCCTTTCTGACAGTTTGAGGCTGGAAGGAAGAGGATGAGGTATACTTCAAAGAACCCCCCCCCCAGTTCAAATGGCACAGTCAATCCTTGCTGAAGCTTATAAGTATCCTACTACTACTGGAAAGAGTGTTTGGTGGACTTATATTAGTGGTGCTCATGTAGCTGAAAATCATCTCTGTGCTGGGATGATGGTGTTAACATAAAAAGAAAATAAAAAGATGCTAGGAATGGGGTTTTATTATTGCATTTTGGAATTTTCGTTCTTAAAGGGGTAGAGAAAAGTTAATCCTAAGAGTGGTCCAGGGAATTTCAGGCTAATGAAAATTCTTTCATACCAATGGAATTGATACATCAAGTGTCTATAATTTCATTTAAATCACTCAGTGATGATATGGTGGATGTTTACCAGCATGTCTTTTTTGAAGGAAAACCTGCTTTGCTGATCTCTGAATTCTCTAAGTATGCTTTCCATAAAGGAAGGTAACACAGAGCCAGATAATCTAATTTACTTGAATATCAGTGCCTTCCTCAAAGTCCCTTGCTGTGAGAAAAACAAAATTTTCCTTTAGTAAATCAATTCATACATTTAGGTCTGTTCAGCATAGGTATCTGCATAGCTTTAGATGTTTTCTTGAACATAAGCATATCCAATTAAAAGGGGCTTATGAGTGAAGTCTTGTCACCCATCCTTGCGCCTGTTCTTGTCAATATTGGCATTAATGACTCGGATGGGGAAGGACAGGGCATGCTTGCAGTGTTTGCAGATGCTACCAAGTGTCTGCTACAGTTTTGGAGGGTGTAATTGGAATTCAGAACGTTCATGATGAACTGCATAAATGAAACAATGTGAGAAAATGAAACTGAATATAAACAATGGCATAACATTACCATGGAGGAGGGAAAAGAAATGCACAAATACAAAACAGAGAACAACTGACAGGGTATCAGTGAAAAGTCTGTAGAGAAATGGTTGGAACAGTGATATATCATAAGCACAAGCAGTGTTCACGATGTTGGACACACTTCGTTTAGGGTGTTTTTTTCAGTAACTCATTCTGCTCAGTGCTGGTGAGAACCCAGCTTGTGTACCATATCCAGTTTCTGTCCAGTTTCAAAAATAACATAATCAACTGAGAGCAGAAAGAATAAGAGATTTAGCCAATGAAAATGTGATGGTTTTCATTTATTTAACCTGAGATGGAGGAGATGGGAATATACAGCTTTCTGTAAGTAAATTTGGAAAATGTGCATATTTACTAATTTAGATGAAAGAACATTTAATCTAATCATTAAGGAAAACTTCAAAGTATGTCACTGGCCTGACATCTGGGGATGTAATGGAACCTTTGTTGCTAGAAGTTTTTGAGAACATTTTAGAAAAATTTTAAAAATGCAGCCATGCATAGTCTAACTTAACTGTACCTTGGAGCAAAAGAGAAGTATCTTGAAGTCTCTTTTCCTACTGCCCTATTCAAATCAGAGTGTAAGTAGAAAGACAAGGTATTGAGTCTGAAAAGAGCCAAGACACAGACTGTAGGACTTTGTGATAGTCTTTTGCCAAGTTGAAAATAAATGATAGAGCTCACAGTATATTTACTATTGATCTATGACAGTGAGTTGGCAAACCTTCCACAGGAAGTGGAATATAAAATTAGTAGAGGCTGGAGCAGATTATAGGGCATCTCATGAGGTTTTTAACCTCTAGAGTTAAGTTAATTGACAATGCACTAGTAAATTAAAATTACTGTTTATAATTATGGGCTAATGCACACTACAAGGCATAATTTTAACCACTTCCTTACTGTAACTGATCATGAAAAGTCCCGTGCATAGTGTTCAGTAGGGATAACCAGAAAAAAGAAAGAAAGAAATACTAGTAAGGATATGAATAGTTTGAATTATAATACTGAATGCCATCATAAAATCCAGTGGTACAGCCTCAACTAAAATATCATGTTTAGTTTTGTTCACACTCAATAAATGAGCAGAAGTAAATGGAAATCATTAGAGCCATAGAAACATTCTCTTAACTGGAGTGATTGACCATAATCTTCTCAAATGAAAGAAAAATCAAAGTGGATGTACTAAAGGGGTACAAAATAATGAACATCTCGAAAGAAAGACATAAAAAGGAAAACAAACTACATATTTCTTTTTAAGCTTTCTCTTGACATAAGAACAAGAAAGACAGAAAGACACAAACCTAAGCCTTTCTGTTTTTTGGTAAATATACAACCATCAGTTTGAGTTCAGCAAAACTGTTGCAGATGTATTGATCTTTCCTTCTTACTCTTTCTTCTTCAGATTCCCTTCTCAAATGGCACACACTGCACAGCCACATCGCTGCTGGATACTTTCTGTAGCCTGGCTGTGATCCTTGACTTGAATTTCCGTATTCTCAATTTGGGTTTTTGTATCTCAATTTCCAGTGTGACTCTTCCCACCTGTCCCCATGCAAGAATTCCCAGAATACCTTATTTTCCTACAGATTCTCATCATTTTGTGTCTTAATGCCCTGTCTGGCATTCACAAGTGTGGTCTTGCCTTGTTCATAGTGGTTCAGAAGGTTGTAGCTGGGATTAAGCCTTTGAACCTTTCACCCCCTTTACATCTATTGGTTCCCATTCTCAGCTGCATCAAACGCTCGTCTGTTTTGGTGTCAAAGTCCCCTAAGATTTACTGCCTGTATGTCAAATTATATTTTTGTTGTGCTAGCAAAATACTGACTTCTGTTCTCCAGTCAAGCAGTGGTGGTAACTTTTGTCTTTACCCTCTTAATATTTTCAAATGAATATTGTTTGTAAAGATTTTCATCAGTGCTGCAGTGTTGGTAGAGTTCTTCGTGAAAATTTGTAAAGCTGTCCTTCAAATGTCCTGAGGTTCTCCTGTAATACAGTGCCTAGACAGAAATGAGGAATGATTGAAAATCTTGGATTCTATCACTATGAACAATATTCTCTCATCATTTCGTCACATGTTCCTCTTTATCTTCTGCCTGTACCCACTTGCCTTTTCTTTTCCTCCTCATGTTGAGCCTGGGTTGCTTTTGAGCTCCCCTTCTCCTCTCTGTTGGCCCAATGTGTGTCACTCAGGAGACCCTCTGTCCTTCCGTGACTTGCTTCTTGGTGCTCCAGAGTACAAATACAAAAATGATTGGAACACCTTTTTCAAACAGAGAGGCTAGGAGCTCGATAGCTGCAGATTATCACTCTGGCCAAATTTTTGGGGAGTCTAGAAATGGTGTATATATGTTGCATAGTAAGAATGCTTGGAGTTGTATTATTTCTGTGTAGTCAGAGCAGAAGAGGAAGAGAGATAAACCTTGTTCCTCAGGGGATAGGTTGACCAACTGGTAGGAAGAAGCACTTTTTGAGAAGGACATCTGTCAGCTTCTTACTGCAGTGTTTTACGATGTTGTCTGAAACAAAGTTTAGTGAGTACTTTAGCTGAAATACATTGCAAGAGGGCCCAGCTCTGAGTCCCACTTTTTCCCCTTCTGGAATTCAAAAAGGACTTTGCTTGGAGTCAAGCCTGATCATGATTCTCTGGAGTTTGGGGACAAGACCTTAACACCTGGCAATAAGGAACCGGAGAATTTCATCATACTGTGAAGCAGAATTGCATTTTAAAATGTCAAAAATAGACATGAATTGAAATTGCTACTTATAGTTAGTGCTACTTTAAGCATCTGATACAGTTACTTCTAGAAATATGTTACTGAATTAGGTAGATCATTGATCTGATCAGTCGCAGCAGTTTGTGTGTCCCTATCAAAAATACTGTTGTTGTTCCAGAGGGATTATTTTTGATTATTGGAAGGGTATTAAAAAAATGACATATAGAGGTTGAGATGAGGAAGCTAGTTCTTGACTTGCTTTGAAGGCAGTCTGCTGTCTTTGCCTAATGAGCTTTTTATGGTGGAGTGGTTAAATTGGGAAACAGGCCAAGATCAAAGGGAAGGGAATGTAACATCCCTAGTCATATGGCTGGCTGGTGGTTCGTAGTGTGCTGGGACTGGCAGGTCCCAGTGACACAGCTGTTACATCCTATTAATTAAAGTGATGTTAGGTTAAAAGTGACTTTCATGAACTGTTTTATTTTATTCCAATCCATAATTATGCATACGGTTGTAACATTTTTCAGTCTGATGTCTTCCCTGCTACTTTCTGCTGCTTAATGAAGGACGATTTTCAAATACTGTGTATTGTAAAACAACAAACTGTAGAAGATCAATGTAACTGAGGGGGTCTTAATGCCTTATCATTTTAGCTGATTAAAATAAGTTGGAAGGTTATCTGTCCTGTATTAGGTGTGTAGAAACATAATGCTGCCTAGGAGATATAAAGCACGTGCACCTTTTTTTCTCTCTCACTCTCATATTTGTTAGGATTAGTATTAAATTCCCCCAACTGTATTTAGTAATGCTTGTGATTCTTTTGTGCTTTGTGACTGAAAATTCATCATAACTGGTGCCTAATCTGCAGCTTTGATTTGGGTTCTTACTGTAATCACATTTTAAACATGCACTGGCCCTGTTTGAAGGGTCCTTAAAAAGTTGTTTTTTCACTACAGATCTGGATTTTAAAGTTGAAAACATTGTTGAAAGCTGCTGAAATGGCACTCTATCTAATTAGTTCTTCTTTTCCTCAGCCTTATCTGCCCACAAAGGAGAGGGCACGTCCCAATTCAGTCATGCAACTGGCTGAAAGCCTGAAAGAAATCCCAAGCCAGGCCTTGAGCTTCCAGTGTTCTGTTGCTCAGGGATTGTCTCTGTGCTTTTTGTTTCTATTTTGGTTCAGGTAGAATTTGAAAGGAAGGTGTCCCTAGGAAAAGTGATACATGTATTGCTTAAACTGGGACAAGGGAGGCCAAGTCACTAGGTGTGTACATCTGTACCACCTCTGGCAACTTGTTTATCCTCCTGTGCCTCAGTTCCCACATCTGGAAATCAGAGCTAACATCCTGCTCTGCAACTATAAATGAAATCTCATGCCTCTTCCTCAAGGCACTTTGAAATTTTTTGGCAAGGCATCTGTCTGTACAATGGTGACAAGAATTCCTTTGGATAAGCCTTTTGGATGTTGAAGTTGTGGGCGATCTGTCTGGAGCAACAAGGTGCTCTGTTGTTCTGATGAGTGAAACTGAATGTAGGAATACAGTGCAGAGGAAAATCTTGATAGGTTTATCACAGTTGATTATTAAAGGAACCTTGTATTAAAGACCTTTATGCAAAGTACCTGCCTACTTTGTTTTCTGTCATTAAAGGAGCCTGTCTGCTCTCTAAGAAAAATCTTAACAATTTCAGTACAGAAACAGCCCAGAAAGCTGAATTTTTGAGACCCCCTTTGTTTTTCTAAAACGTAGATTTTGCTTAAAGCTTGTAAAACTGCTGAGGGCAAAAGTTCTGTAAAAAGCAAATCTCCATAGTACCTGATACCTGATGTATTTTCATTAGATGCATTCCAGCTGTGAAGGCCTGTGTGAGTGACCCGTTCTTGACTGATAAAGTGTAAAATGGCGATCTGTTGGGCAAAGCAGCTTTCTCATACCCTTCTCATCACCGTGTCCCTGCAGGCAGTAGTTGCCATATGTCTACCAGTGCCCATTCTTCATCTTTATTGGTTTCTGGTGGAGCAGTGGCTGTTGGCTGGAGTATTCACACTGAAGATCAGGAATGAGGAAATGTTTATGCTCTGTCACAGATTATTTATCAATTTATGCATTTTCTGAATGATGCCCAGCCAGTTACTTCGTCTCTTTATAAACTGGCCGTTCATCTCTGACATCAAGACTGTAGGCTCGCTGCCTCACTGGAAACTGCGTGGAAGCATCTGAGCTGCTCAGCCTTTCTAGCAGCATGGACAAAAAGAAACTGGAGGTCTAATTTCTCTCTCTGATATGGTCTTGCATTTCCTGGGCAGACCTGTCCAAGTCCCTTCATTTTGCTGCTGGAATTATTTTTTTTCACCTGGAAAAAAAAAGGGGATTTTCCCCCCCACACACACCCCCCCTTTCACAGGAGCGTTAGAAAGAAACTTGCAATCTGTGCTAGTGAGTCATGGTGTAACAGTATAGCAGGACAGGAGCTGCACCTGCCTCCACTTGTTGCTATGTTCTGTAAACCCAGAGAGCCGCATGGACTGAATGTATACCAAAATGTCAAGTTTTCCCTTTAGTTGTTTGAAGGTTTTTGGAAGAAGTATGTGCTGTTTTGTCTGGGGAATTTTTTTTTACATAAAACTTAATGTGAAAATACAGTGGGAGGTACTTCAGGGACAAGTTTTTTCATTTTAATTTGTAAATACAATTTTTATAGCTGTCCAACTATGCAACTCATTTACTCAGAGGTTCCACTGACCTTTTAACATGGTAGGAAGCTCACCCATCCTATGTCACAGGTATTAGCAGACTGTGTACAATTCAGGTCTTGAGCATGCTAGAACCTAGATATTAGCTTTGTTTTATTCTCATCTACCAAATCTATACATTGCTAAAAAATCCTACAATTTAAAGACTAGATTATAAAAGAATTTAATGACTAGAGTCAAATCCTGCTGTTGTCATTCATTACAGGGTGTTCTTCTGTGGTTAATTCTGTTCTGAATAAATGTCCAGAAGTTTGTAGTTTCTCACAAATTGTACTAGAGGACAGGCATTTATGTTCTACAAAAACAGTGATTCTATGAAATTCACTCACACAGGGTACTGTGGTTGGCTGACATAATCTTTAGATTTGCCTGATCTTGTAAACACAGCTAAAATACACATTTAGTGAAAAATCGGTGGTTCTTGTTCTCTGAAGTTTAGTGTTTTGTTTTACAGTGTCATTCAGTCTTTGAGGATGCATTTTGGAGAGAATAAAGTAAGCAGTACAATCAGCAATAAGATATTTGTGAGTTATAACCTCAGAAGCAGTAGGTTATTTGGCACTGATGTATTTTTCCCATAGAAGGCATAAACTTCTGTGCTGGTTTATTGGCAATGTTTATTATCCTACATTGTTTCTAGCTTAAAGTAGGACCCCCACTCTGGTGAACACTGTATAAAAAACAAAACAAGCAGCCTGTGCCCTGAATTGATTACTGTTTAAGCATCAGTATTGCCAGTGGAGCTTAATTAAAAATATAAATCCTGATCTTGCAGCAACTGGGTGTTTTGCAGTTGATCTGAGTAAAGCAAAAGCTTCACTAATTACCTTTTTTTGGGTAGAGATTCTTTTCAGCAGCTGCATGGAGTTTAGTTGTTTGAGACCATCAGCTCATCACTTTAGATAGAACATAGAGTGTGTGAACTCAGTTCTGCTCTCTGCTTCCTCTCACAGCATTACAAAAACACTGTTTTTTTTGGTTTGAAAGTGAGTGGTATATTGTCATAAGTACCTTCCAATTGTAAATTCTCCTTTTTTGAATTGAATACTGTCTTTTCTGTGTTTCTTCAGGTCTAGCTGGAAAGATTATAAAAGCCATCGTCAATGAAGGATTTCAGATTTCCGCTTTGCAGATGGTATGTTTTCTTTTGTGTATGTTTTTCTGATAAACAGAAGGTGGAGAAGTGCTGCATGTGCTTCACAGCAATGCACAGGTGTCTCCCTGCAATATAAAACCCTTGCACAGACTGTGTAGCAATGTTTTGGGATCAGCCTTGTCCTTAGGATATTTGTGGTTTATTATTTGATTGATCAGCTGATCTGTTTCTCTTTGCTGGGTGACCTTGAGCCAAGACACTTTACCTCTCTGTATCTCAGGTGCCCTATAGTTAGAAGGGAGATAATTATATGTTTCTTCTGGATCAATTTGAGATATCTTTACAAAATTTACTAGCTAAGATTAGAAAAACAATTGTTAATATCCTTGATTTTTTTAAAATATATATTTAGTATTAATTTAGGGGAAGGTTTTTAAAGATACTGAAAGGATTTTGGCACCCTGGTCACCCTTGACAGTTAAAGGAAGTTGGCACAGAGATTGTTCCCAAGAGTAGTCCTGTAAGTACTGCCCTTTGATTTTTTTAATGAAAGTCTCGAGATCTGGAATCAATGATTCAAATCCTCATGACAAATGAAGAATAGCCCCTTTACTGTGCAAAAACCAGATCCTCTTGCATGTCTTAGTGGCATCAGCCAGCACTACATTGTCTGCTTATGTGGAAGAAGATACTGTGTGCTGTATTGCCTGTGACATCATTGTTGAAGTTTTTGACAAATTTCATATTGCAGCTATAAAGCCATTCCTTTTACCTAGCAAAAATTAAAAGTATTCTGAATGTTTACTGTTTAAGAAGGGTGTCTTGTCTATTTTTTTGTTGCTGTTGTCATTTAAGGCACGCTGGCTGACATTTTTGCTTTCTTAGTTCAACATGGAGCGTACAAATGTGGAAGAATTTTATGAGATTTACAAAGGTGTCGTTGCTGAATATGTGGTAAGTATAAGTATGAGAAGAATCTGTTTAAAAATAGAATGTGCTTAAACAAGAAAATGGTCACATATTTCCTTTTGGGGGTTTGTGATAGGATTTCTTTTAGGAACCTGATATTGACCAATTGTAGTTTGTTCTCAAATAAACTAACTCATCTTGAAAAGTGTTCTAACTATGTTGTAAGAAAGGAAGTCTTTTGTGAAAATTATTCAGCCAAGCAATTTGTAAAATACAGCACTGTGACACACACCCCAACACCCACACACAGCCAGATAATTTATTTTATTGTGGTAGAGCTACGAGAATGTGTCACATATGTATCTTTGATTTGATATTGCAATAGTGGCTGGGACCAGAATATATATCTATTATTTTGTTTACGATGGGGCTTCTGTATTTGAATACTTCCCTAATGACATTTTTAGCTATTCCTAAATTTATTGATCTGACTCTTGTGGATTGTCAGAAAATTTAAGAAGTTTAAGATACATTGTAATCCCAGTGCACATCTAAGACTTAGACACTTATATATATATTAGGCATTGTTATACTGTCACATAAAACTTCCTGACTGTAGACAGAACAATGGGAATACAAGAAGACAAGCTTGCATTTCTGTATTGCCTTCTGTTAGAGGATTTTGGTTCATGTTAGAAACAGTAATGAGTTTAGCATCACTGCCATGCTATATACTGTGCAAATTTTCCTTAATTTTTAAATGGTTAAATTACTGAAAGTTTTCTACATTGTTAGCAATATTATGCCAGACAGTTACTCCTATTACTCTAATAATGACATTTTTGTTTTCTCCCCCCCCGTATGATTGTTCAGTCTAACTTAATTCAACAAGGTTTGTAGATTTGTCTTCAAATAGGAGTACTGTTAGTTCACTCTCAGATTGGGGAATACTCTTAAAGTCTCCACTGGTAATACTATTTTTGACAAGGACCAAAGGAAGATTGGACAGACAGACTTGTAGGTACATGGCAGAATTCAAATATGGTAATATCTGACCAGTTTTTCAGGACCTGAAGAATCCTGTGGTACTGTAAAAGTCTCTGCTTTGAGACAAAT
This sequence comes from Falco peregrinus, assembly GCF_023634155.1. Taxonomy (NCBI): domain Eukaryota; kingdom Metazoa; phylum Chordata; class Aves; order Falconiformes; family Falconidae; genus Falco; species Falco peregrinus. Next base: position 86,361,425 of record NC_073726.1, on the reverse strand, counting down.
TGGAAATTCTCTACCATCTTCTGCAGCAATTTTGTACAATCTTTGACTCCCTAATTTGCAAATTTTAGTTATATAATTTAATTGGAGAGTTACTCAGAAGGGAATGTGACATTTAAACAGGGTAAGTCAATAAAGAAGATATGTTTTAGACGGGATTTGAAGAAAAGTGAGGATCTAGGGCTCTGTCCTGCAAGCCATATGTGCTGGATGCACTCAGCTGAAATAAAATGAAATTAATATCTCTGTGCACTCAGGATATCTGTAGAACAGGAAAACATGGGAAAGCTAATCATCATGGTAAAAGGATCCAGATAAAGCACATATGGGAGCAGCAATAGATACTGTCAGTGCAGGCCAAACAGGAAGAATTAAGTTGCAAAACAAGATACCGAAAGAAGAATATGACCTCTTACATCTATGACTCAGAAATGTCTGTTTTGATCTGAATTTTATTTATCACTCCAGAATAACTCAGCACAGAATATGCTTGGCATCCAGAAACCCTTTTCAAAAACTGCACTCCCCTTTCTTCTGGTTACCCCTTGTCAGCTAAAGGCTTGACTTTGTATGTAAACCGCTTCTCTGTGAAAAGAGAAAGCTGGACAATTACCCAAAATTTTAGCTACATGGGATTTTGCATACTATTGATTAGTTTTTGTGCTGTTTTGCTTTGGATTTCCTACTGTAGCCAGAATAGAAAAGAGGGAAAAAAGAAGGGAGATTATTTTGGGTCAGCTCAGAATCCACTTTGCTAATCAAAAATGCTTGAGCTTGATCCAGCTCCAGGAATGGTTCTGCTTGACCACAAACAATGTTACTTGATGAATAAACTATTTTCTAAAGAAAAATTGATTTAGCTGTAACTGGGAGTCTTACCAGAGAAATAGTGTCTGCTATTTAATTTCAACTCCGGATTTGATGAGCCTGTGTAAGGCAGACCAAGCTTGTCTCACATAGTACCACCTGTCTTTGTGCTGTAGTTGGTGGCAGCTGGTCTTCAGTCCTCAGCTTTGTATTGTAATGAAGGAGGCGGGAGTAACTTTGTTCGCATTGTTTGCCATTGCTGGTGGGATGTCGGTGCTGGTACAGAAGCAATAGAAAAGGGAGGAACAAGAAAAACCACAGTTTGCAGGGAGGAATGCAATTGATTCAACGCAAGTTAAAAGCCTGTTTTTTCTCTGCTTTCCTGTTAAAAGTTACTTAGATGATGGAATTCGATGAAATTTTAAAGAGGAGTGACTTTGTGGCAATTGGCTGCTTCTTAGCCTTTGACCTGCTCTTAACAGAGGATCTGTTGGTGACAAGTTTTTGGAATCAAAATATTTATTCATGTTGTAGAGCATGAAACTAGGCTATAGTCTTTTCATGTCCTCTCAGGAATACTTCTACCTACATTTCCTAGGATCAGGTGGATGATAGAGGCATGTGGCTAAAATTCTGTGCCATTGACTTCAGAGCAAGGAGATTAACCACATGCTCTCAGCATGGAATCTGTTACGAAGATAGCAGCTCTTTGGGACAGTGCTGCTTGATTTGGAGTCTGTGTATTTAGTTTCCATCACAGTTCATAAAAGATAGAGAAAGACTGAATCCTTCTTTTCCTACTGCTTTTTTGCCCACGCTGTGTGCTCATCCTTGACCTGCCTGTGGCTCGTGGGATTGATTGCAGTACCTTACTTGTCCTTCCCTGGCCTCCCTTATTTCCTGTAAATGTTTTCTCCTATCCATTTTCCTCATTGGTTTTGATTCTTTTAATTGTCCTGATTTGTTTAAAACTTGTCTGCCCAGACTTCCAGGCAAGTATGTGACTATAAGGGCATGATTTAAAAAAGGAAGCCAGACTAGAACATCAAAAATTATTTCTGCTTGTGAAACCTATACCTCTAATTAACAAACTCCAAATTGGCACTAATGCCCAGAGTTAATTTAAGCTTGTGAAAACTAAGACCCATCTTCATCACCCACTCAGAACTCACAGTGTCTCTTTACTCTCCAGGAGGCTCCAGGGAAACATGATTTTGGTGTAACTGAGATTCTGGTAACAGTACACCACAGGAATGTTGCCAGATCAAGGACCCTTTCCCTAAGAGGTTGTCCCACAAGCACAGGTTCTCTTGGCTTCTGTGTTTCAGCTTCTGTAGTCATACAGAAAAGAAAAGACAGCGAGAACCAAAAGCCCAAAGACATTTTAATGACTTAAAGCCATCACACGGGTATATATTTGGAAACAAATATAGACTGTGTATTCCTGTAGGGAACACTGCAAGTACATTGCTGCCTGTGGAACTGGCTGAACATAGTGTGATTTTTCAGGCTTACACCCAGCAAAGCGTGTTCCAATGATTCAGTCTAGTTTGAGAAGTTAGGGGATACTGCTGTGAAATCCAGGTCCAGATCAATACGGATATACCCACAAAAGAATGTGAGGTATTGTGGGTGTTGTTGCGTGCTCTTCAGTGTCCTGTTGAAGCTGAATATCCAATTTACCTCAATCTCCACCTTCTAAACCAAGGAGCAAAATGGAAAAAGTTTCTTTTGTTGTGAATACTACTAATATATTTGTTTCATGTCTTTGCTTTCCTAAATGCACCGATATTTCTTATCTATTCCTGTCCTGTAAGTTTGGGTCTAGTTTTGGGGAGGAATACAACCCTTGCTAATGCCCAAAGAAGCTCAGATTTGTTTCTGTCTATTTTTTTCTCTTCCAGGAGATGGTTACAGAGCTGTGTTCAGGCCCTTGCATAGCAATGGAGATTATACAACCTGAGCCTCCAAAAGTGTTCAGAGACTTCTGTGGTCCTTCTGACCCTGTAAGTACTTGCTTGAGTGATAAGGGATGCTTAAAAAGTTGGTGTGCTGGCTATGTGAATTAAAACATCAAAGTGAGGTATAGCTGCCACATACCTGCTGCATTCATTGGAAACATGTAAGCATTACCTTATTATGGAGGACAAATGCTAGTAGTCTTATTGGCCCAACTTGCAAATTTTCTAGCAACTCTTCTGATCTTACTTAAACCAGTTGATAAAATAGTGTGATGATGTTTATGTGAAAGGAAAGCTATCTAGGCAAAAATCTCGGTTAAAGGTTCATAAATATTCTAACACAGAGCCCTGGAACAAATAGATATTGCTTGTGCATGCCAGTGTAAATCCAACGTTGGTCCACTGCAGTCTCTGGCATTCTCCTAGGTTGAAACTATAGAAGCAGAATTGGTTCCTTCGATTTGCAAAAGGAATAAAACAAAAAATGGGTGTAAACGTTCTTGTACCTGTTTGCTATGCTAATGCTTCTAGCTTTTATTTTTCATTTCTTGAGGTGACTAATTGGATAAGCGTGATACTGTATGCAATTTGCAGGCAAATTTTGCTGCCTCAAAAATTGTGCAGTTTTTTGTTAAACAATGAAGGCTACTGTACCATGCAGGAGCCATGAGGTGAAACAGCAAGATGGAAGCAATGAGGTCAGGGTTTGTATGTTTTTTTGGTTATGATTTGATGTTTTAATTGCACACTTGAGTGGGCTTACCAGTTTCCATGGAGGAAAATCACAGAGATTAATATGTGAAGGGGAGAACAAGTTGTTCAGGTTATATTTTTTTTCAAATCCAGAGTTTCCATTACAGAAAGCACAAGTTAAAGGCATTATCCAAACTTTTTGTTCCCCTTCTGTTTAGTAACATTCTAATGTTTCTCTGCAGGGTTAGCATCTTGTAAGCACAGCATAACCTGTTTATCTGACTTAGTTTTAACTTTAGAATGATATATCAGTAGTAATGTACACAATATGATGGTTTTAAATTTTGTTTCAAATTCCGTGCTTAAGGTTTCTGGTCTTTAAAACTTTCAAAGATGCAGTTGTTCTAGTTGGGCCTGTTATAGCCTTTTCACATTTCTGCTTGTTTAATGGTTGATACGTTAAAATCAAAATATGGTTGCAAACATCACAGCTCCTTTAGGTTATTAAAGACAAGTGTACCTCTTCAAGGGGAATTTCTCTATTTTCCCCTACTACATCACATGAAAAGCTCTCTTGTAGCCATACAACATGCGTGTGGCCGAAGGAACTGTTGATGAGCTGAGGAACTGAGGGATGTATAAAGTGACAGCTTCTCTGGGTAGCACAAGAAAACAGCAGAGGAGGGAACTAAATTCCTGTCTCTCAGATCTCTTGCTAGGGACCTACCTATGCTGTTTGTGTTTCCATTTTAGTGGTTAACGGTGTGACTTGTGCAGTGAAAATGAGTGCCCACCTGCTTCTAGTGGAAGCAGACAGCTGTAACTTTTGGACACTGATTTCATAGCAGTTACGCTAATTGTATGTTTGGAAGACAGGCAGCTGTATTTCCGTCTACTGTTTTCTATAAGAATTGCAAATTAATTGATTCTTCAGGCACATAAAGCATAGGTACAGTAATTACAGCTGCTCTCAAGAGTGATCTTTGCCTGAAATTTATCTGTCTCTTCAGACAGCTTTTGTAGCTTGTCCTTGAGGAAGAAGGGACTAAGACATCCCAGTGGTCTTGCATCATTCCCAACTGGAATCATCAGAGAAGCTCACAACTGAACTTTGTGGTTATAATATCTGTCTCAAACCGAAGCAGCAAAAAACATAACAGCAGTTTCATTTTCCAGTAAGGTTATACGAAGATACCATGGACTTGATGTTCTACTGGTTAAAGTAAATCAGTGTCGTGCAAATAGTCCATTATCATTGACAGATGTGGATATCTCTATAACTTTTTCGTTTGTTTATATATGCTAGATCCTGATGTGTGTACAGCCTGTTTATAAACACAGGTAAAGACCAAGCTCACAAAAAAATGTACCTGATTGGGTCACTTTGGCTCCTGTTAGAGTGCCCTATTTTGGCAAGTAATGCCATTGAAATCACTGTGACTACTCTCAAAGCAGAGTGCTGTTTTGAAGTGAGTAAAGGTGTTGGAATTTGACTTACATAATTAATCTCTCCCAGTCATATCTGCTGTTAATTGTATGTTAGATACATAGCAAATGTAGTAATTACTTTGTGGCAAGTCAGATATCTAAACTGGATGTGAATGTTAACAGCCCTTTCAGACTCTTCCTGGTTTTGCAGGGAGATAGTTGGGCTATGCTTCAATGAAAGGCATCCATAAAGAGGTGATACAAATTTTCCCAGCTCAAACTGAGATGTCATTTGGAAATGGGTCTGGTTTTGTCCAAGTCCCTGATGTTTAGGACTGAAGAAAGAATTAGAGTTGTTACATTTTGAGGATTATACTTTAATAAGCTAGCAATTTATACCAAGTGCTAAAAATTAAATGGAACTTTGTGGTATTTCTGTAACAGGGTAATATTTTGTTAACATGACAGGTCAGTAAAGCTCTCTGCCAAAACATCCTTCATTATAAACCTCTCATATGGTAGCAGGGAAGACTACTAACCAAAAACCTGTTTTGAGCCTGTTTGTAGTAGTGTGTGAAAGGCCTATCAAATCTGGAAAGTGGGTGGTGGGGTAAAGATACCTGTTTGTAAGGAGCTGTGCTGTCCATGGTCACCCTCAGAATTACTGTGACCTGATTGAAGGACTCGGTGTCATAGATTGCACAGTTGTGGAGCATTTGTCTCTGTTCGATGATGTATGCACTAGTCTGGCTGCATTCTTGTTGTACGCTGGCACTTTTGTAGTGAGTGCCGGGCTGGCTCACTGCACTCTTGGTGAACTGTCAGCATCTTTAATTGCACTTGGCTTAAGCTCCTGGAGTGCAGCTGGATTTTTTTGTGTTATTGGTGGTCTCATCAGAGGCCTTTCTGTAATCTTTCAGATCAGCTGTGATGTTTGTTTTTTTTTTCTTATTTTCTGACTGCAGCCTCTAGCTTAGCTGTTTCTCACAGCCAGGTCCAAGACTACTAGTGTGACTTGTCCTTTTTTTTGTCCTTGAATGCCTCGGTGGTTATGCGTAAGGCTTAGGAATGGAAGGCTCTTTCCACATCTACTGTAATAAACAGATATTTACTCTTTACTTACTGTTGCAGCACCTCTATAAAATGCCAGCAGCCATTCTGATGCCCATCTTAAAAATAATGTTTCTTTAAAGAGTTCATAAGGGCCGTTAAAAAAGACCTTTGAATTCCACACAAGACTGTAGCTTTTCAAGGAGGGGAAGCACCGACAGCCTCTGCTATGCACCCAACACTAGGAGGTTTGAGATGTTGAGATCCTATGAGCAGCTGAGCACTTTTACTTAGCTATTTAAATTTCAGATAGGAATAGGATTTCTGAAATGACTTTGATTTCCACTGATTTTTCCATAGTGTGTCTGAATCATTTAAGCCCTTTTTCAAAACATACTATCAAAACTTGTTATGTAGGTTGTTAAATTACATTTTTTTGTGCTGGGTGCTATTTCACTCTGTTTCTATTGGTGCAGTTCTGACATTGAGAGAAAAAAGATTTACACCTATGGCAAAGTGGTAACTGCTCTAGAAAGCTAGGAAGAGGAGTTAAAAAGTTGATTAAATCAGATTACTACAGAACACAAACCTTTTGAACTTTTGATACACACTGTCACTTACAAATGGTAGTTGCTACCTGCAACCAAAGTTCAGCACAAAAGAAGCTATGTTTCTTCTTCACTGTAAAGAAATGAAAGTGCTTGGAGCACAGTAAGGATAAATGCAGCAGAGTTTGCATTAGCAAGAAAGCTGTTTCATTTAAGTGCAGTAAGAAGGGGGGAAAAAAGCAACCTATTCTGCCTTGATTTGACATTGTTTCACATGGATCAGGAAGCAAAGGTGGTTACAGGAAACCTTGGAACAAGGGGATGGTGGCCAGGGAATCTTGTCGCTGCTTGAGCTTCCTTGAATTTTGGCCTCTGGGGCACTTGGAGGCCTTTTGTTATTACTTAGGTCTGAAGCTACAGCTTCAATTTTCATGTCTTCTTTGTGTAGCCTCTATATTGATATAGCTGCTGGTAACATTTTGTCATGGAATTGTTGAGGCGATTGCTTAGTATTCATAAGACACTTTTTAAATGCTCTGGAAAATAGACATATTACTTTTATTTTTACCTTTCTTTTGAACTTTCTTCATACACAAATGAAAAGCTTGGTTATAACATGTGATTCCAGGAGTCTGCATCAGCTACATGTTCCTGGGTGATTGCATAATTTTTAGTAGTCTTAAAAGCTTTTAGTTAGGATTGGCAGTACACTAAAAGTGACTCAAGTACCTTCTGCTGTGAGATATTATTAAAGTGATGGGACGTGCTGCAATATTTCTGCATCCAGTGGGCTGAAAAGGGATTTTTGTATACTTGCTTTAGAACCTAACCTGCATTCCTTTTACGTTGGAGATTTGTGATTTTAAGGCTAACAGTGTATTAACAGTCTTCTGTACTTTTGTATGAACACCAAAGAGCTAAAAAGGAGATTAGATGGTTTAAAACAAAGTGGTGAAGTGAAAGGGCTGGAGTCTGCTTTAGCTCCATTCCTGACTTCACTGTGTGACCTTGGACAAAAAGTTCAATGTGTTTCTGCCTCAGTTATCACATCAGTTAAACAGGGATAATGATAAGAGCCAAAGAGCACTGTTGCTGTAAGATTTTTGTTTGTATAGACCTCCTGCAAATCCAGCGGGGAAAAAGTATCTACATGTGAGGCCGAAAATGTTCATGTTCATTCCTAGAACTACATTAGCAGCATGATTTTTTATATTACATCACATGAAAAAAATAGTTCAGTGGAAGATATAAAGAAATATAAAGGCTATTTTTGAGCTCCCAAGTATTCTTTTTCCGGTAATACCTTCATAACTGTTTCGATGTGGGTTCTCCCTGTAGCTTAGTGAGCCTCAGTAAGTGTTGACAGTGAAGTACATGATGTGTTTCAAGAGAAATAAGGTTTATTAATCTAATTCTTTGAAGAAGATTTTCATATAATTGATTATCTTGTCAGATAGCCTGAGTCATGTAATAATACTAAAAATTTTCATTCAGCGCCAGACCATTGTCAGCTACAGTAGCAAACAGATTGATCGATACCAGTTACAATATCCTGCTCTCTAAGCCTGCAGTGGGAAAGACATGATTGAATTGCTTGGATGTTATTTAGGGTCAGTCATCTGACTCTGTCCTTTCAGTTTTTAATTTCCACATCAGCCTCTGCAGGTTTAACAAAAATGTATTCTAGACAAGTGCTAAGGCCTCTCAGTTGGAGGGCATGGGTTTTGACTGAGTAAGTGTCTGTGGAGGGAGATTCTTCCCTCTAGTGCAGCCCTCTTTTGCTGAGCTGACACTGCTGGTTCATGGAGCCCAAAGTCCTGGTGAGTTCAGGACTTCTCCTGCCTTGGTTCTGTCAACCCTCTGTGCGTGGGGAGGGGGCTTGTTAAGGCTGGACCTAGAAGGAAGGAAGGGTTAAGGCAGCTGTGCTTTAATGACCTACAGCTGTAATGGGACTGTAATCACGAGTTGCCACCATTGCTTTAGACTGTCAATATATTGGTGTATGGTTTGAAATTTACCTCCAAAAGTGTTACAGCTTGTTGTCACAGACAAGCCTGTATCTGTGTGGATGCCAAACACCACACCTGTGGCAACGAGTTGCTTCCCCTGGTTTAAAATGAATGGAGTCTGTACTGGCTGCACCAGAAATAAGGCTGATACATAAATGTCGTATTTGTTCTTCCTGTCAAAGCTGTTTGTAGCTCTGGGAGCAGCTGCAAGTCAAGAATCCAATAAATTTTTAGAGGCATAAATTCAGTGTTCATAGTAAGTTGTCCTGATGTATTTCTTTTGCTTCTGCATGGGTATTGCAGAGGTCTACCAGCCCCTGACACTGCTCCCCACCCCCACCCCCACCGCCCCGTTTGCTTTAATCACATCTGTGTGTATGTGTGTGTATGCGCTTTGTAGTGGCATGTATGCATGATTTGCTTACAGTCTTGAGGTGACCTGCTTTCAGCTCTGCTTCTTGCATACTGTCTTCTCCAATCCACCCTTTGCAGGTGATGGGAAGTCCTTTGATAGGAAGAGGGACTTCAGCATCACATAAATATGTCTTTGTGCAGATGTTAGAACAAGAATCAGAGCACTAGTAGTGGAGGAGGAGCCTTTTGCTTGCAAGTGGCTTGTCTTAAATGTGGCTGGTCCTTGCTGGAAGGTTGCTGTCATATGATGGCTGTTCAGCGTCATGTGAGGCTGGAGTTTGTAGGCTCGCTTTGATTCTTGATGGGTGGGTGCATATTTGTTGAAAATTGATGTTGTTAGTGGTGACTGGCAGTCTCCATCAAAAGACTAAATACTGACAGAGCCCTCAAGGCTGAACTTTGCTTTAAATCCAATGTGATTGAGGCATGTTGGCAAGGTTACAGTTTGAAAAAAACTTCTATCTGCCACTCCTTGTCAGAGGCTCCAGAGCTACCAGACTTGAACACATGAGCAGTGCTACATTTTCTGCCTAAATAAATCCTGGATGCAAGGTCATTGGACTTGGATTCAGTGATGGCAAATTACAGTTATTTGGTAAAGTAGAAAATAAACGATTGTCTGATATCAAGCCCACTACCACCACAGAGGCGTGATATTGGAGGAGTCTGCTGCTTTCATCCTCTGGAAGGAAGGTGCTGGGCACCTCTGGGAGAGGACTGAAACTGGAGTACATGTGTGTCTTGTTTCCACTTGTTGCAATGCAATGGCTTTTTTTCCTCAGTTATCTACCAAAGCCCCTCTAGCCTACGTAGGTGGGGTTTTTGTTTGTTTGGTTGGTTTTTTTTAGTTTCCTCTGCTACCTGTCACTATGCTATTTTAGTATCCCCTGATGACAAGGCACCTTCTTAACTGCAATTTCTGGACATTTTCAGGAAGTTGTTAACATTTTGTCAAAGGCACTGTATGCCCTCCTGGAAAGTAGCATCAACTTAGAAGCCTCAGGGTTCCCATCTGCACGCTCGTCTTTCCCTTATGTTGGGCTGTCTCTGGCTTTGAAGTGGTTCTTCCTGGATTCCTTGTGCCTGGTTCCAGGCTGGAATAGCTTACCCTATTTTAGCAAGAGGAAAGAAGCTGAACATGAGCCCAGAGACTGAAGGAAAGCAGGGATGTGCCACAAGGCATTAACAGCACTGGTTACTGATCTTTCTTGACTTGCTGTGCTGCCAGAGACCTCCTAGCTTCTCCCCAGAACGGGTAACATGCCAGGATATCCTGGAGCTAGGTTTTTAGGCCTCTCCCTGCAAAGCATCACAGGGTTAGCCATTTTTAGGAGGGTTTAAGCCACACTTAGAATATTTACTTTTTAAGAAAACTCAATTTCTTGGTCAAGGACTTTGTATACTGTTCAGCTCTGCAGACACATGAAGACATTTAGCCTAATCTGAAATCACAGAGACTAATTGTATCTATAGGTAGATGTGAAAGAAGCCTGAAAGGTTAGTTTAGGGATCATAAAGGCTCCCTTTGCACTCAGACCGAGTGCATCCCAAAGTAGTAGGTAGATGTTATTAAAAAAAGTGGTATTTTAAGCATCTGTGATGAACACAACATTCTTATAAATGCTGTGGTTTACATAAATTTGTCTATTCAGCCTTGAGGAGGTGGGGTTTTTCAGATTGTGCAGGGTTTTGGTTATAACTGTCCATGTGCAGGTCTTGGTTTGCAGAATGAATGTCTCCGTATCCTGTTTGGATTGCATCTTCCTGTTTAGGTTCTCTTCAAGCTTTGGATATATGCCATGTTTTAAAGAATGGTGTTACACATTTCCTATCTTACATAGATGGATCATATTTTATTTAAAAAGTGACCACACAAAGTTTTAAAAATGCTTGCTTGCCTAGTTTCCTTTAGCATTTGCTTAGTTTGTTTTTAAAATAGTGCTAGCTAATGCATTTCAAAATACCATATCTTTATTGTTTCTCTCCTTACATATCTTGGATGGATAAAGGAGAAAATTTTGTTTCTCACTACTGTAGAAAGAGAGGTAGGCTTCTAACATATTAGCTGATCGTATGATACCAGCCTGGTATAGATAAATACACAACGTAATTTTACATGGGTAGGGTGATCAAAGGTGATCTGCAGGGTTCTCTCTAGGGCTTGTTTCTCCCAGCTACACTGGATTAAAATGCAAGTTACTTGCCTGTGGGAGGGTTTTAATACTTTTTTAAAATAAAAGCATTCTTTCCCCTTGTGAAAATGCAGTCCTGGTCCGTAAAACACGGAGCTGGTCATCAGAATTCCTAGGTTGTAGTCTCCTCCTGCAGTCAGTCTACCTTCCTTGGTGATAGCATTTCTTTTTATTTTGTTGGGCTTTTTTTTTTTCCCTGCTTCCTTCTTTGGACTGTTCTGTTATGGTTCTGCTGTAGCTGCTGAGGTTTCTGAGAACAGATTCATTAATATATTCAGTCCATAAAGGCACAAGGTAAGAGCCTTTTAGAGAACATTATGGTTCTGAGTTAATTTCAGTCTATGTGGTTGTTTTCTTTGCTTTCCTTGTGTTCTGTTTGCTTACAGCAGACAGCAAATTGCTCTTGTGCATCAGACAGCAATGTTATTGAATGTATAAAAGTGAATCCCTGAAAAGAAGCATTCAGCAAAAAGCAAATTCTCTATAGCCTCAGTCCTTCCTTGGAAAAAGGGAGCAGTGTTTCCAGGAGATAGGGGAAGTGCTGAGGTCACTCTGTCTGGGAAAGAAAATGGTACTGTTACTGCAGTAAACAACTATTTTCTCCTTCTCCAGTTTCTCAGCATCTTGGTCACAGTGACCTTGTGTGTTTGCAGAATCTTTGATTTGAATAGATTAAAAGCATTTGCTTACATGCCTGACTTGGGTTTTTTGTTGTTCATAGGTAGCCTTGTCCTTCACTTGAATTCATCCTGACTTCTGGTTGGAACATAGTAGTTTTGTAGAGCTGTTACATGCACTTCAGGTTATGAAGAAATGCAAATGATAGCTCAGTAAATAATATTAAGAAAATAATAAGCCAAAGTAGAACTTCATAGAGCAGACTGCAAGGGCTTTTTCTAGAGTGCTGTAGAAGGTAGTTAGCAAGAGTCAGCACACAAAGGTGCTTGTTGAAAATGTGCAATAGAGGAAATTATAAATGTGTAGAAGGGCAGTAGAGCACTTACTTTTCCATATAACCATGATGATGTGATCTTGAGTATCCTGAAGTTGACTGTAGCTGTCCCAAAAGGTTTCATGTCTTTCAGCTGGCAGCTTATGAATAGTCAATGCTTAGATGTGCATGACTTTTTTTTTTTTTTTTCTTATCCTAGAGGACTGCTTATTTGGGCTCTGCTTGCTTAATAGATTGGTGGCAGAGCTAATAATAACCAAACAGAAAAGGAGCTGCAGATCACAGTGTATCTTATGTACTTTGATGATAAATTGGTACACAAAAGAGATTGATCTGAGGGGAACTGATTGCTGCTGGAAGGATATCTATCAGTTTCTCAGAGGGGTTTCCTTTATGAGGGATCCATTGGCTTTCTAGGTGGCATAGGTGGTATTCTTGTACTGTACATTGCGACAGGGTGTTTATGGACTGAAATTCCTGAGGTGCTTTGCATGACATTGTGGTAATGCAAGAAATAGATGCTATGGCCAGAGCATATCTGCAGTTATTTTCTGCTTGAGCTACATTATTGAAGGCTTTAAAGTAGGTGAAAACAAATTCCATGGCCTTAAACCGTCCCTTCTGTAGCCAAAAGGAAGTAAGTAGTCTGGTTCTGCATTTCTGAGGATGATAGGTATTATTATTGTTATTAAAATTCTCCTCTCTGCAATTGCTGGCAGCCATGAGAACAGCTGCAGTAATAGTCTTTATTCTATACTACTGGTCTCATTGTTTGTGAACACTATTAACTAAACAAAGGCATTTAAAAAACTGGATATAAAATTACTTATTCAAATGCTGAGAACCTGCTGAATAATTTGGGGTGCTGCTTGCTGGTCTGTTTGGTTTCAGCTGACATTCTCTGTTCTACTGCAGGGCCACCTGAGCAGAATTTTTAGCAGCTTCTTTTGCTGATAGACTGCATCCAATGTGCTCTTGGGACTTCCCTTGGATAATCTTGCTAAGAAATTTTCCCTTCCTCTGTGTTCCTTGACTTCCCAGATCAAGGGACTAGAACAAGGTCAAGGTGGAAGATGAGTGAACAGCAGTTCTTCATGTTCCCGTGGCAGCCCTCAGGTTCCCATAGGTGACCTGGCATGGCCTGAGTTTTGCAGACTGTGGCTTATCATCAGAGTGCTACACAGGAATTAAAGCAGCATTAAATCAGAGAGAGAGAATAGCTGAGGAACCAGTCTGGGATTCAAAAAATCTGAGCTGAAAGTTAAGACATAGAACTTGTGATCCTTGTGAAATGTATATTTCTTTGTGCCCCTGGGAAATTACTGTCTCCCTGTCTTGGTTTCCCACTCCAAAAAGGGGGTCCATTCTGCCTCCTGTTTTCTGTTCTTTGTGTCTCTTCATGTAAGAACCATCTATTAGTATGTATAAGAACACTGACTAGTACAGCTAGTCATGAACGCAGCAGTGGCTTTTAAAAAACAGTTGTAACACAGATAATGAGCAATTCCTTCCATCAGAACCGGGCTGTTCACAACTGTGTGGGAAGAGATGGCAGCACTGCTGCTTCCAAGGAAAAGCTTGCTGATGGATTGGAGAGGCTTGAGGGCACAGAGTGGAAGGGAAAGCTCTCTCCCATGCTAAGCCCCGAATGGGAAGGATCTCTGGGGTTTGCAGCAGACTTGTGAGTTTTGTCTTTCAGTCCATCTGTGTCTTCTGTTGAAGTGGATGGTCTAAATTTGATCAAGCCAGGGAAGTCTCAGTAGAATTTTGAAGCAGTTTTTCCTGCTTTGCAAAGTGTAAAGCTCAGATATCTGAACTGCTTTTGCAAATGTAAAATTCTATCTCGAAAATATCAGAGGAAAAGATGATTTATAATTATTCTTGTTCTTCCAGGGGAAAACTCAGCCAAGATATCTGCAGACTAAAAATAATGTCTTGCAACTTCATAGTGACTTTCACTGGCGGCTCTCCAGATATTTTGCTAACATGAATTAATGAAATCCCAAAATATCCCTTACAGCCTAGTATTTTTTTATCCTTGTTCTACAGGTCAATTAATTAATGGATGAAATTCTGGATGCCTTGAAGGCACTGGAAAAGCATCAGTAGGATCAGTATTTCACCTTTAAATCTTAAAGTAAAGCAACTAATAATAAAATTTACAGTTACACTGTGTTTTCTGATGTCTTGTGGGGTTAGTTGCTTTTCAGTTGTTAAATCTTGCTTTTTCTAACTTGTCAAGTAACGTAAATATCTCTTATTGCACCCAGATAATACAAGGTAGCTAGATATTTTATCTTTATTCCTATTTTGCGACCAACTTACATTTGGTATGTCAGTTATCCTCAAGGCTTCACCATCCAATCTCGTTTACACTTAACTCAGAAGTGTGGCTGCTTGCTCTTCTCTAAATTCAGCCCATTGGCAATGGCAGATAGGCACACAAATACGCCAGTAAATAAATTTCTAAGCAGGGCAGTTATCATTAGAACTGCTTAAGCATCAACCAGAAGTGCCAAGACCAGTGAAAATGCTATCTCAGGCTGGCAAATGTGCCACGTTTGCTGCCCACAGCAGAGAATCTGCAGAGAGTTGGTGCAGCACCTTTGGGCTGCCAGAGAGGAGGAGTGGTAGGGGACGCGTGGGAGTGAAGCAGAGAGAATCAAAGTGCCTCAGGGGATGGAAGGTGAGAAGGAGAGACAGTGTAACAACTTCTACTGACTTGTGAGCTTCCGAAAAACTGCCAACACTGGAGTATGGAAGATAATTTTAGGTCCGTTAACAAAACTTCCAAAAGATACAGGGCTTCAGACTAGTAGTTCAGAGGTAGGCTGACTTTAAAATAAACAGAAAAGCAGATGAATTATATATATATATATATATATATATATAATTTTTTTTTTTTACTCAGACCAGAGTAGATTTTTGTAGCAAAATAAACTCTGGTTTGATTACTTGCTGCTACTGTTGCAGAACTATTTGATTTTTGGAAGGAGGTGAGCATCAGATGCACTTTTTACAGCCTTGTAATTGAAAATCTGGCTGCTGTTGCCTGGAACAGGTAATCTGATTTGCTGAACAAACCTTCACAGCCACACCGTTTCAAGTACATAACTACATGCATACAGATTTGGGTCAGTTAAAGACGTGAGAAACTTGTCGGAGTGGCCAGTAAGTGATTGGAGGCATAAGTATTTTGCTATTAGTCAGGAGAAGACAACCTGGACAATTAGGTCAAAATGCACAGTGCTCAGGGAACAGATTAGGCTAAATATTATAAAGACCTTCAATGCAACCTTTCCAGAGTCTTGAGAACCTGTGTATCAGTTTGTTTTGTGATAAAGATTAAAAGATCAGGGGTGGTGTGTGTGTGTGTGTGCATTTGGAGGAGGTTGTTTCAGTTTGATTATTTTTTTGTGATATGTGGAAAGTACCAAAGACCTTCTGATAACACTGACTCCCTTGGAAGTGCGTGTAAGGCCATTGATACTGACTCCATATTTGTACATGACGTTGCTGCAGCTCTTGCGGCATGTGAAGAAAGAAAAAATGTGTCACTCTGTCAACAAGAGACTTCTGTTCTGGATTGGTTTGTAAAATGTAAGGTGAAGGAAACGTATTGCATTTTCTTTAACATTGACCTGGTTTTGTATTTAGAAACTTTCTGAAGTACCTTTCAGCAGGCGGGCCCCAAGTTTCAGGGCAAAATGTGCTTTTCCTCAGTTGAAGACTTTACAGTGGCAACAGCACCATCTTATGTAGATTCTTCTCTCTGTAATATAGACAGAAGGCTTAGTGCTGCATTTAGGGATGATTAAATGGACCCCGAATTGGTGCAGGAGTAGAAAATTGTTGTGTTCTGCAGCAGCAGATGTTGAGTGCAGGGTGGCTCATCACCTGAAACTGGGGAACATAAAACAGGTTAGAGCTGAGGTAACTAGTGGGGAAGCACACACATCAAAATCAGTTGGCTAGAGCCTGGAAGGAGTGTGGGCTGCAAAGAAAACATGCAAGGTAAGTTGAAGCAAGCTAGCCCTTGTGGTATCATGCACAAGATCATCTGTGACCACAGATTTCATTTTGATAGTTAAGCCTTTGGATAGGAACTTTTGTGACGGACATATCAGACTGATCAACTGAGATTGTTCCTACAGTGACAATAATGTTAAGGTGTTTCTTAGCCTGAATAAGTGTTACAGGAGATACTTGTCTAGTATTGTGTTCTGCATGACAGAGACTGCTGCTTTTATCAGTTTACCTCTTGCTGACGGCTTGTGTAAAAATGAGCATTTTGTACAGCTTCCTGCTGCAGCCAGCAGTAGGTGATGTAACTGGTGCTAAAAACCTCTGAAAATAAGAGCCAACTGAAGAGCTGTGGTAATCCTTGCATAGCTGTTGTACTGCAAAAGTCTTCGTTTTTTCCCTTGAAATGGCTTATCACCCTCCAGTCACTGCAGAGGAAGTTCAGGTGCCTCTCTTGGATGAAGCAGCTTTCTGACGGCTAAAGTTCAGCCAGACAAACACCACAGTGAGTGGTGGAATTTACATTATTTTGTTTGTTCACAGTTGTTGTGTGTTCTCTTCTCTTGACAAGGGCACAGCTGGTTCTTAAAAGGAGAAATATACTTGCTTGTTTGCCTGGGGCTGGCTACTGCCTTCTGGATCAGTTGGCACCTTCAAGGGGAGAGAGGGACCATCTCTTTCATGGCAGCAGTGGAACACAGAGAACTGCAGAAGAAAAAAGCTTTGTGAGTGCAGGATGGGGAAAGCAGAGTTGAGGAGTCCAAGTCAACATAAAACCTTCAGAATGACTGGTGAATGAGGAATGCCAAGAAGAGCAAGGAGCAGAGGTGCAGTCAGGGCTTGGATAGAGAAGGAAAACAAGGTGTTTTACTGGGGGCTTAGAGGCGACTGTGCAGTTTGTTGCAGTCTAAGAAGTCCTCTGCTGCTGGCCTGAAAGCAAACCTAAAAGAATGAAGCTGCCCTGGGAACACACTGTGGATAGGAGAGGGCTTGATCACAAACTCTCTTAATTTTTATTCTGCTTCACTCAAGAGGACCAGTAATGAATTTTCAAGGTTTCCTTGTTCTAGTTCTAGCCCAAGTTCCTTTGTGTGGTTTTGGTCCATTCAGAGTTTGTGCTGTTTCCCACTGAGGAGGGAGGGAATGGTGTCTGCATGGAGTCAGGGGTCGCCTCTTCGGCTTTTCCTTGAATACTGTTTAAACAGCTACAAAGCATGCAGAAATATTTAAAGGCAGTCGCATTTGGGCCTTTCTAGATACCCAATTAAGTATTATGGGCAGATGCTTTAAAAAAAATGGCCAAATTTTCTTGAAATCTGTGGTTTTGGCTAGAATATATGTTACTGTTCTATATGACTTCGCGTCCAGCCCATGAAAAAACAGCCATTTGAAGGAAAAGCAGTTAATGAGCTTTGCTCATGTTTATGATTTTTCAGTCTGATTTTGACATATTACTGGAATTGGTGATATTTTTGTTTCCTTTAACTTGTGTAGAACTAGAAAGACTTTAGAATGTGCTAAGTTCTTCATACAAGTACTGCACTGGGCACAGTTATATGATAGAAACATGAAATATATGCGTCTCTATCTTGTGTAGGATAAGGATCTTCAAAGGGCTGGCTGGTAGATCAAAGCCTCTACAATGCAATCAAATAGCCTGCTGAATAAGACCACAGAGGATGAAGCCTTTGGTGCAGCCACCCTGGTTTGTTTTGCTGCAGACAGGGTACTCTGCACACAAGGTGTGAGTTTGTGGCATCCTCATTCTCACACACACATGAAGTCACAGGGCACGCATGTTACTGTCTTCTCATGCACATGGTAGAGCTGTAGCTGCTCTTAACTCCTCCATCATCCCACTCTCAACTCCTTTGAAAACTTAGGAAAAAGAGGTTTCAGAGGGGATGGAGGAGTATGGGGGAACCAACCCAAACCTCACTGTTTTCCCTGTTGCTGCAGATGAGGCCTTTATAAATAAAATGCTTGGCAAGCTTGTCATCATGCAGAAGCGTGTAGATTAGTAAGTGCTATGAGGAGTAAGTTCTGTAAGGAGCTCTCTTGCTCCTTCCCTGAAACTTTCCCAAGATTTCTAGCAATACATACACCAGGACACTTATGTATGAGGGTTCCTCAGTGGTGTAGTTAGAAAGCAATGGAGTAGTAAAACTTCAGAATTTACCATTATTGTCCTTTTTTGGCTACGTAAATATAAGCAGGGACTGCTTTACCTGTCATCCTGTTTGTAAACTGATGGCAAGAAAGGCTTATTAATCGGGCGCTAACAATGTAAAGTGCTGGAGAACCTGTCTTTGTCTGTTTTTGATCTAATGCAATCCCAGGCAGAACAGAATGAGTCCCTTTTTGTGCAAAATGGCTGATGAGTTTCGGGAAGGCCGGAGAATGGATAGCAACCTGCCTTGAAGAATTGAAGGGGAGACCATGTACTGCAACAGTAGCAGCTATTGCCAGTGTTAGAGAGAGTGAGTCCGAGAGAGGAAACATGAGGTCTTCTGTTATGAAGCTGTGAAGTGCAAATGAGAGCTTAGGACAAATGGTAAAGTCAGGAAGTCATAGCTGCTTTTACAGAAAGAAAGGGGGGGAGGAGGGAGAAAAAAGAAAAAAAAAGTGGGTTTGGTGAGGAAGGTGGGTCAAGGTAGAAGTTTCATAAGCAGCAGCAGTTTTGGACCTGTTGGAGGATGGGACAGTTTGAGCAAAAGAGTTTGATGAATAGGAAATGGTGTATGAAATACCAAGATTTAGCCTTTTAGATCTGAACTGTTTCTTGCTAAACTGTTTCCAAAGGTTTCATAGCCACAGTAATTTTTTCTAATATGCCTCAAGTTTCCTTGAAATAATTGAAAGCCTAGTGCTATTGCCGGCTTCCTGACAGCTAATTGTTACTGGAATCAATGGTTGTTCCAAGAAAGGCTTGATTAAAGTGTCACATAGCTATAGTTAAATGGCATGTGACCTTTGTTTCTCCAGCAGACTTCCTTATCACAAACTTTTAATGAGGACCATGCAGAGGAGTTGGGGTTTTTTTCTCCTTGGGTTTTTTTGTTTTTTTTTTTAAAGTGAAACCCTTGAACTTTCCTCTGAAGCAAAATCAGTTTGATGTTGAGTGTATCTTATTCAAATATCCTTGACATCCATATCCAAAGATCCTGTATAACCTGTGACGTACACACAGCAACAATGGGGAACTGGAATTTCTCATAGCATGTTTTGTGTTAGGCACACTCCAAGTATTAAAGCAGTTTGTCTTCCAGGTAGGTAACAGATCAAGGTTACTAGGTAACAGATCACCATAATTGTTAATTGTTATTACAGGAAAATATCTAGGACTTGCTAGGCTAAGAGAAGACCTTACTCTTGAAGTCCAATTGTCTTTGTTTAGTAATGAGACATGACAAGTGGGTGAAGCTGGAAAGTGGGTACAGGGGTTGTCGGGTAATGCTCTTGTGACGTGCTTTGGGACTAGCTTAATGCACTCACTACCATCCCAGAAGAGAGTGTGCATTATGCGGGTGGTTCTCATCTGTACCTGTACAAAGTTTTCCAGGTCAGCCGAGACCCACTACTGAAGTCACTATGAACCCATTTGACACTGGAAGTTAAGAAATGCTTGGATGATCCAGTCTGGTGACTTGGCTGTGAGGTCAGCAACCTCCAGCTGTGACACTGAAACAAACACCTGGGAGTGGCGCAGCAACACTGCACTGGCCACATCCAAAGTGATTACACCCGAATGGCCTACCAGGGGCCAAGGTAGGCTCTGTTGGCAAGGAAGAACGCTTTTTTATGTTCAGTAGCTGTAGCGTGAGCTTGTCATCAGCCTGTCCCCTCACTGGCAGCAGTCAAGTGCACAGGAGGCACTCAAACAAAAATGTCCAAAGGGTTTTAAGGAGGGAAAACTGAGTTAATGCCATCACCCCTGAATTTTAAAGGGAGACACACTGTGCATGAGGTAGGCTTGGAGAAGAGCTCCAGGGCATTGGGAAAAGAGGCCAAAAAGGTGTAGCACAGTTGGCATAGGAAAGGAGTTAAAAGACAGCACTGCAAGGTGATAGCGCAGAGAAGTACAGCAGGGCTGAATTATGCCTTGAAAGAAGAGCATGGTGGATGGGAGAGCCAGTGAGGGCGGTCTCTGCAGTATAAGACAGGAGATATACCATAGTAAAGAGGTAAGGGAGGAATGTTATTTCAGAACCTGAGTGGTATCTGCTGTAGTAAGAGAAACACTGTGAGGTCAAGGAGGCATTTGGCATTGTCGATGAAGAAGGGTATTGAAATATCAGCTTCAGAGAAAGATGCAGAGAGAGTCTGGATCGATCCTTAGAGGAAGCCAGATGTTGGCACTAGCTGTGGTTTCAGAGAAGCACCACTGAGAAGACCAAGAGGCTGTTTCGTGAGGGGGTTCACAAACAGCAGGTTCTGAGGCAAATAGTTCAGTGTTAAGGGAGCCAGTCTGCAAGGTGATGCACTTGTGTCTGCTCACTAAGGACAGCAGAATCTGTGCTTGAGAGCTGCAAGGGTGTTAACATGATCTAATTGCGTTGGTACAAATGCAAGGAAGGTGTGTGTGTAATATGAAGGATCCTGTATTTCACCCAAGGTGGCTTGATTGGCCCAATTTCAAGCAGTTAGTTTTCACGGTCTCAGTCATGGTTTTTCAGCAGTTGTGTATGCGTGTAGTGCAAGCTGGAATTTCCCTCTTTGTTTTCTTTTATAGTGTACTACACATATTTTAATAGCACAGTAGTGTTTTACTTTATAAGATTCTATTGCATCCACCATATAAAGGAACAGTGTGGTTCACAAAGGTCTTCTGGTTTTCTTGTGTTCAATAGGAAATAGCTCGTCATCTCCGACCTGGAACTCTGCGTGCTGTCTTTGGGAAGAACAAGATTCAGAATGCTGTCCACTGCACAGACCTACCTGAAGACGGACTTTTGGAGGTAAGACCTGCTAGACAAACATGTGATTTTATATCATAGGATGTTTTACAGTGAAAAGCTATACTTGACACTGCTTTAAGCTGTTGAAGTGTTTTATATGTGGAGTAGCTGTGTTGGAGACACAAAACAAAAGCAAAGAGTTTATTAAGGGCATTTAACTCTGTTAATTCTGATACTGTAAAAAATTCATCCACACAGTTTTCTTGAGTGAATATAGTACTGTGAAGTATTTAGTGAAATGGAAGTCAAGAGTCTTCCCTTTGGCTGAATATGTCCTTGTGACTGGGTATCAGGATCTAACAGTGCTTCTGCAGGGACACCTTCTTAGCCCTTTCCTGAATGACCACCGTGATTCCTGATCTGGATTGTCTCTACAGTGAGCTTGTGTGGGGCTTGGAATACTACAGGCACTAGGGATTTAAATTCTCCAGATAGGTTCCGGGTTTATTTCTAGACAGTCATAATTATGCACATCAGTTGGTATTTCCTGTGTTTTATATTAACTTACTAATTATTATCTGATTTTGGCTTTGTATGCTTTCATTAAAGTCCAATAAAATGGGAAAATGTTAAATTAAGGGAGTTTATGAAGACAGAAGTACTTACTATGGAAGCCAGAACAAGCTCACTCACTTGATTCCGTGCCTCAAAACAAGGGGTTTGAAGCAGTGTGTGTAAAGGTATCTTGGATGGATCTCTGCATCAATGCATATGTTTTTCCAGCACACGCATGGCTTCTGTTTTACTGTCTACGTGTATTTGTGAGTGTTTTGCTGTTAGACTGTTGCAGAATGATGGAGCAGCAATTTTGGATAATTTTACACTGCAAAAATGGTGTTTTCATTGAGGGGAGAAGAGCAGCTAGCTGTGTCGCTAGCTAACTGTGTCACCAGCTCCCTTCGTGAAATAAAATCAGATCTGTGGGTTAATGCTTTTTGCCAGAAAATTGCGTCTAATTTAAGAAATGAACTAGAGAAATTCAGCACTGAGAATGGCAGTATTAACAAAGTTGCAGCTTTTTAGACCATTTCCAAGCCGTCATTGAAAGTTCACAACTTCTAGTTTCTGTCCAAAGTGACTAGATTTAAACAAGCTAACAGGTATTTGCCACTACATGCCTAAAATCCTTCAGTCTCCTGGTTTCAGCTGGGGTAGAGGTAATTTTCTTCCTAGTAGCTGGTGCAATGCTGTGTTTTGGGTTTAGTATGAGAATAATGTTGGTAACACACTGATGTCTTTAGCTGTTGCTAGGGAATGTTTACACTCAGTCAAGGACTTTTCAGTTTCTCAGGCCCTGCCAGCGAGAAGGCTGGAGGGGCACGGGGAATTGGGAGGGGACCCAGCCAGGACAGCTGACCCAAACTGGCCAAAGGGATATTCCACAGCATAGAGCATCACACTCAGTATATAAACTGGGGGGAGCTGGCTGGGTCGGGGCCTGGAAGATCGCTGTTCAGGGACGAAGTGGACATTGGTCAGCAAGTGGTGAGCAGCTGTATTGTGCATCACTTGGGGTTTAGGGTTTTTTGAGTTTTATTTCTCTTTCTCTTTTTGTTATCTCCCTTTTTATTATTATTACTAGTAGCAGATTTTGCTTTATTTCAATTATTAAACTGTTCTTATCTCAGCCCATGGGTTTTACATTTTTCCGATTCTCCTCCTCCTCCCACCAGGGCAGGGGGAGTGAGCAAGCAGCTGTGTGGTGCTTAGTTGCCAGCTGGGGTTGAGCCATGGCACGCAGTCATGGCTTTTCAATGGCAGCAGACAAAAAGGCATAACCTGCAAGGGAAAAATGAGTGTCCCACCAACCCTCACAGACCATTTTAGTACTTAAGCAGAATTCTGTCTCTCTCTTGTGTCCACAGTCTGTCTCCTTTATACTAGTGCAAAGCAGGTATAACTCCATATTGCTGGTTGTTTAAATTGAGCTACTATAAGCGAGGTAGATAGGACAAAGTAGTTTAATTGCTTCTCCAAAACAACAGTTGAGGCTGGAGTTCTTTCTCAAGGTCTCTACTACATGTGTTTGTCCTTTGAATCCCACAGCTGAATCATAAGCTAAGTTCTTGATCTAGTATTACTGAGCACACACTTTGCAGTTCCCATTGCAGGCTGGTCATCTTAATGCAAATTTTAACAGTCATTTATTGATTGTATTTTTTTAGGAGAGGGGTCTAAAATCGTATTTACTGTAGACATAATTGTACACAGAACATGGCTTTTCATCTGTGTGTAGCTTCTTCTGTAACAATCCAGGTTAAGCCAGCAGTTGTAAAGGACATCAGTCAATGTTCTTTAATGAGCAAATAAAGCCGTGAATGTTTCATTCTGATTGTTTGGCAAATAAACATTATTATGTAAACTGTAGAAACCTTTTTACTGCTAACACTTTAATTCTTGGACTATCTTTACATCTGTGTTCTGCAAGAAATGTAGTTTCCTGAAAACTTAGGTAAGCAAAATAAAAAATAACCTCTGGATTTGCTTAAGTGCAAGGGCTTGTTGCATCTAATGGAAGAGAAATGATACCGTATACACAGAGATCATCCTTGGGAAGGACTTTTTCCTCAGTGAGGTTTTCTCAGAGAGGGGCTCAAATCCACAGAGGTCGCATTTGCTGGCAAGCAGAAACCAGACCCTTCTGCCCCCTCAGCCCTAGTAACTCTACAGTGCAACACGTGCTGGGCTAGAGCAGGATGGGTGTGTGGCATGCAAGGCAGCCGTAGAAAAGAACGGAGCCAGACTAACATTTTTAAGAAGTATGCTGTTCAATAAATGGTAGTGAATGTTTTCAGTCTTCAGTGGATAACTGAATATTTTTATGTAATGAGTTTAACAGAGCAATTGTACTCAGCCTCGGGCAGGTGAATTCAGAGATAGGTAAGGCACTTGTCATTGAGGAGAGTGATTTTGGCTATGTTGTATCAGTGGAACTTGTTTCTTTCGATATGGAGCTAGCGTATGTTCGTTACGTCCGTGTTCTGGTAGGAGATGCTGCTGGTGCTATAAAAGTTACACAGTATTGTAGGACAACTGATTAGTAGAGGAGGAGTATGGAGTAAATTTCAGAGACAAATCTGACCTACTAGATTTATACTACAAAGGTTGATGGACCCTTTTTAAAACCCCCAAGAAAATTAATTTATCCCGAGCAGTCTCTTTCCTTTCTTCAGGTGGCATTGGTTTTTGTACAGTGTTAGCACTCTGCTGCACTTACTACCCAGTATAGCTCCAAACCCCAGCCTATATGCAAATTCTTTCACTACTGTTTTACCGATGAAGGGTAAGTTTGGCAATCTGAATTCAGGATTCAGAGCTAGGAACTCCAGAGTTTCATCTGTAATTCTGGTGCTGATTTTATCTGAGCTTGGCTAAGCCATTTTTCAAATTTTGGCATGAAAGTGTTTGGCTTTGAAATTCTACATGAAGATGTTCTGATTTATATTTCTCTTCTCCAAAAGAAAATGCTAAATGCAACAAATATTAGAAAGCAAATTGCAGAATCGTTATTACAAATAATGACACAAAATTTCTAACACTTTTTTTCCCCCCAATTCTTACTACATATATGTTGGTGGGGATTTTGGAGGGATGGATTGGTTGGTTGGTTTTGGTGTTTTGAAGGGGGATGTGTGTTTGGTTGGTTGGTTTTGGTTTTAGGTTGTTTTTTGTTGTTGTTGGTGGTGGTTTGGTTTTTGTGTTTTGGTGTTTTGTTTTTTTTTTTCCAGGAAAGGAAATAGCTTATTTACTCTTCTGAAACCCAGTAAGCTTTCTTGGAGAAAGGATGCTGTCATTTAAGCTTTCCAAAACTCTTGGTGAACCAGAGAGGTGATCCTCAGGGAACCGTTACAGCCCAAAAGCAGGCAGAGCCAGTCTGATACACCATGAATAAAGATGTTTACTGCCTTTGTTTCAGAGCTACTGTACAACCTTGACCATGTTTGATGGCTGAATCATCCTTTTCCAGAGGTTCCCATTTCCAGTGCAGCCTCTCCCTAGAGGTCTAAGGGATGCAGAGTAGAAGTCCTAGTATCTCTGCTCTTGCACTGAGCCCAGTGGGTTTGTACAAAGAATGCCTTAGCTGTGTCTGTTGGCTGGCATCTGGAGTACTTATGCTGTTAATGCTACAGCAGCTTATTAGAGGTCCCTGCCACAATCCTGATGCTGTTGTGGCCGCACGTTCTGTGTGCACATCTGCAGGCTCAGCAGTGCCCGAAGGAGCTTGAAGGCAAGATGGTCAAAGGGGCTGCTGCTGTTGTCACTTTTTGGATAGGAAGCTGAATAGGCTGGTCTGTGTGTTAATTGGGCTTGTGACTTTTGAACTTCCAGAACCAAATGGAGAGGGAAAGGGGAGGTACCTGGTTGATCTACTATCCTATCACAGGCCTTAAATGCACAATATTTATGGGAGCACAATACAGATGTGTTCCTGTGTAGAAAGGAACACCTGTACTTTTCTGAGGACTTAGGTATCCTTAGTGCCAGATACTGCTTATGTTGAGATTTCTTCACCCTTCTCTGTGTTTTTCATCACTCGCAGTTTAAGATTTAATTGAAATTGGAAAAGTGTTTGCAATGGCAGCTGCTGTCTTGTTTTTCCACAAATGGAGGCTTCTTAGAAGAGATGAGATAGGTAATTGGGGGCTAGATCAAGTGCTTGCTGAAGTTAATAGCCAAACTCTAGGTGACTTTGGTGGTTCGTACTTACTTGACAGCCACTAGGAAGGACAAAGTAGTGACCTCCTGAAAATCATGACCAAGGAGTACTTGGGGGAAAAAGAGAGAGAACAACATTTTCTCAGGAACAGCAAGGACTAATTAACTAAGTAAGGGTAAGCTTGTGCACCTAGTTTTAGAACACTGTATTTAATTAATACAGTACAGCCGTTTTTCAGTGGTTTTTTTAGACCTCTTTTCCATGGTCCTGGGAAAAGGAAAGTTCACTTTTAATCTTAAAAAACCCTCAAACAAACAAACAAACAAACAAACTAGCTGCAAAAGCAAATACTAGCACTTGCTCCCACCAGTTTGACCCTTAACTCCTGTCTTTGTTCTACAAACTACTTCATGTTTTAGGCAGTGACTAAAGCGTACCAGAATTAATGATTAACTCACTTTGGCTCAAGAGAGGAGGGGAGGTGCAACTGAGCCTAAAACGCAACTGGTCACAATGGAGAAACCAGTGTATTTTCAGTTGTAAAGCTGTAACTGCTGCTTTTGTTCCTAGTTTAGTGGTACAAGAGGAGGGTAAATATTGTCCTGAAGCCTCTTGGATGAGCTCTTTTACTTACTGGGTCAGGCAGTTATTTATTCACTTTGTATACCTGCGTGTCCTTGTATCAGTACAAAATGTATTTTCACAAGTGACAATGGATAGACACCAAGAGTTCAGAACAGTCTGCTTTCTCAGCCTTGTCATCAGTTTCCGATTTTCATGGAATGGGGAGAGGAAAGAAAGGAGGAAGTAGAGAAGGGAGTCTGATAGTGATGGAGTATTTATGAGATGATTGGGTTTAATGAGTGAAGGCTAAACCAGCAATTTCGAAGTTTTTCTGATCAACTGCTGTTGTGTATGACATTCATTCAGAGCAGGGGTTTGCATTTGTTTCCCACATCCAAAGCAGATACTGCTCTACCTCTCGACAGTTTTTTTCTGTTTCATATAAAGTAGGTACTATTTGGAGAAAGCAAACAATTACAGTACTCACCAGCATTCACATTCCTTCTGAGTCGGGTAGAGCAAGGACTAGAACGTACATGTGTTACATGCCAAGTAAGTGCTGTATTTAACAGACTAGAGACAGTTCTGCATTTTTGTCTTTCATGTACATGTGGTGAAAGATGATTCTGTTTCTCAATTCACTGTCTTTGACCTGAGGAACATTTCTGATAAGTATCTTCTTGAAATAGAATCTTGCAATCCATTGGATCTGATGAATCATCACTCTAGACATGTTTCCTTGTAATTAGTCATTCCTGGACTAGTTTTAATTGAAGTACTTGATACAAGGTGTTGTGGCTACCAAACTCATGGTTTACGTGCCTCCTTAAAGAAGTGAAGGCAAATAAAAGTCAGCGAAGGCCTTGTTCACATCACTGGAAGTACAGTGAGTAAAACTTTCCACAGGAGGTGGTGCTGTACGCACACCTTAGTTCCGTGGTTCTCAAGTGGCTGAGTACCTTTCAGATTATGCAGGAATCTGCATAATCTGCAACCATTAAAGAAATGGTAGCCCAGACCTGTGGTTATAACAAAACCAGTATTTCTGGGTTTTGGAACACTTTGCCTGTAAATTGTTGCTCATACTGTGCAGTTCAAGGTTGGGTGGGTTTTTTTGGTGAGCAGTTCTGAAAGGGCATTTGTACTGCAGCAAAACACTCTGGGGATGATATAGACTGCACGCATCTGGGGTAACCTGAAAGCCTCCCCACTGAGGCGCAGCCGCACCAGCTTTATGTTCCTATGCCATGGTGTTTGGGCAATCAGTCAGTCTCATGGAGTGTCTTTGCATAATTAAAAAATACTTAATAGTCATAAATGTATGTGTGTGCGTGTACTTGCACGTGGAGGGCGAGGATGCTGCCCTCAGTAAGATATGCGTGGAAAAGGGTTTACTGTGGGGTGGGTAAAGTTTGAGTCCTGGGTGAAATAACCTTCTCCCTGTTGCTGAGGCAGATGCTGTTGTTAGGTGACTAATTCTTCTTTCCAGTGGACAGTAGCGTGGCAATTGCTGCGGGAGTGTGCTTACACGTGTCTTTGCGTGTCTGGTGGGCTTTGTGTGAAACTGTGCATAGGGGTGGGCTCTTAAGCCAGTTTTCAGGGGAGCGGAGGATGTGCCAACTGCCACCTTAGTCTTGTGTCCCCATGGGCACTTTTTCCACTGACTCCTCGGCATGCAGCGTGCGTGTGTGCCTCCGCATGGCTGCGGGGTGCCGTCAGGCTCTGCCTTGGGCATCGGGGCTGTGGAGGGAGATGTGTCAGTTTTCAGCGTTGCAGGCAGCTTTCCAGCCAGGCAGTAGCGAGGACCTCCTCAAGTATGGTTTGCTGGCCTTCTCCCTTGCCTCAGAGCTATTTGTGGCACACACAGACATGAAAATAACCTATCGAAGGGGGATGATTTTGCTGTTATCAAAGAAGAGTGGGTTTTGTTTGTCTTCTGAGAGAGCTGTCGTGACGGTTATTTTTTTCCTTATCACTTCTTTGCATTTCAGCTGTTCAGGAGTAAGGCTGGGGACTGGCAGACTTGCAACGTACTGCTGGAGGCTGCTCTTCCCCTTGCTCAGCCTTACGCCAGTGAGACTGGCTTACCGCTTCAAAGGCACTTAAGCAAACAAGTAATACCATCTAGCTGTACGGATCAGCTGTGGAGATCTGATGGACAGAGACTCGCACAAGTTCTGGCGCTGGAAGTTCAGCTGGCTGGATCCAGCCTTGGGCAGATGGGAGGTGATGTTGTGCGATAAGCGGTGACAGGATGGGCGAGTTCAGCAGATGTGTTTTGTCTGAGCGAGTGCGGTGGGTGATGAAAACCAGCATCTTTTTCCTCAGACTCGCTATTAACTAAATGCTCTGACGAGTGTAAAGAGCTGTGCTGCTCCTGGGCTTTTGGTGCAGTGTGTTTTCCACCTGCTAGAAGACAGCTGTCCTTGGCCTGGCATTCCAGATAGTGCCAGGAGAAGCACGCCTTATGCCTCCTTTCCCTTTGCCTTTATTTGGGAAGGCTGGGGGGAGGGTGGTGTGTTAGCAGGCTGTTCAGAGCGGACAGGGGAGTGCTTGCCTTGCGGTGGGGGTACACGACAAATGCTTCCCATAACCAGAGTCCTGTTGCAGAAGTGCTCTGCTGGCTGCCAGCTTGTGTTTTTCTGTTCGCTGCTTCCTTGCCTGCCCGCTGCCGTGGTCTCCACACAGGGGTGTGCTGCAAGGTGCTTGCTACCATCCACCCTGGAAACGCTTTCGTACCAGTAGTGAGCTGATTCCTGGGTTGAGGTTATAGTGCAGCACTTTAGGATGGAAGGCATCAGGAGGATGCAGCTCTATTAAACTAATCTTTGTGGTGCATCAAGGTTTAGTCCAAGCAGTTTAATAAAGCATGTCAATGAGTAACTCCCAGAAGCGTCAGTGTGCTTAGTGTGGAATTTGTGTATGTCACACTCGGAACAAAGGTCTCCTGCATTGCTTGTTACCGATTAACTTGTCTGGTATTATGCAAGCTGCCTTTGCCAGCTGAGAACTAACTCTCCCCATTCACAGGGCAGCGCAGCTTGTAAAACATTACACAGCAGAAGTGCATAGCATGGCAATGAACCTTTCACT
This sequence comes from Falco peregrinus, assembly GCF_023634155.1. NCBI lineage: Eukaryota > Metazoa > Chordata > Aves > Falconiformes > Falconidae > Falco > Falco peregrinus. The sequence goes on along the minus strand of NC_073726.1, from coordinate 86,332,079 downwards.
GAGGGCATTTCAGCTGTACAGCATTTCCCTCAGGAGCCTTTAAAATATTAATAAAGAAGCCATTGTTTCAGCCAGTCATACAGCAATTTTGCAGTGAAGTCTTTTATTAGGGGCCCATACTGAGCTGCATAATCCAGGGTAAGATGCTTTTAATCATCTCCAGTGAAAAGAAATAAAAAATTGGAGGGTTTGGGTGAGGTTGATTTTTGGCAGTGGTTTTTTTGCAAGTTTTCATCAAAGCAGTAGCTATTCTTGTCTTTCAATTGGAAATTTCAGCCTCTTCTGGTACAAAATTATTTCTAGAAAGATCTGTCAGAAAATGGTTGTTATGATTCAAGTGCTTCTCCATTTTAATTTCCTGAGATTTTTTATCCAACAGCTGTGGGAACAGGTTGGAAAGAATCTGGAGTGTAGGAAAACTTCATCTTCTTTGGTGGTGCTTTTGCATATCAGAGGATGTTAGCCAGCACTGGAATTCTGCCTCACGTTTCCTGATGCTGTATATATACTTGTACAGAGAATTAAGTAATCTTTTTGCCTAGGCCTATCTGAAGAGAAATTAAAATTAAAAATAGCAATAGTAGAGGGATGGATTTTGAATACATGTTGGTGATTTCGCTTTTAAAAAAAATAATTTATGTGGTATCAGGTCACTTGCAGCCTAATTTTGAACATAGGTTGTATAATTATTATACTTGTGGGACAGACAAGCAAACCAAACTAGAAATGTGTTTAAACAGAGTTGTGAAATAGTTCAGCTCTTGTGCCTCCACTTCTGGGTAAGATCCGAGGTCCAATTGCCCCTTGTTCTGCCAAGTCTGGGGTTTCTAAGTGCCAGAAAGAAGTTAATGAGTGTGAACCAAGCAGCTCCCAAAGCTCTTGAAGTTTCACCTGATCCTGAAGGTAACCTACGCGATAAACAGGGCTTGGCTTTTGGCACGTGTTCATGTTGCGCTGAGCAAGGTAATTTTGTGGATGGGAGGTCAAGGCAGAGGGAAGGCATGACGCTTCTTGATAACTCATCTGAGGCCCAGTTTGTGTCTTTGAGGCTGCTGCTTCCTTTCTTCCCCTCGGCACGTTCTCATTTTGAACCAAAAAGCCCAGGTCCTCTTCCCATTACTCCTCTTCCGCCAGCTGAAGCATAGCAACAGTTTAGCTGTAACTCATCTGCGTGACGGGCAGACTACAGCAAAGGAGAGAAAAAAGCCCAGAGGCATAGCTTGTACAGCAAGAGCAGTACGGGGGCACTGTAGTTACAGTGTCATGTAAAAGCTCAGAATCTCCTTTCATTTCTTGAGCAAGTGGTCCCGCACCTTTCTTTGGAGTAGGAGAAGCACTGCTGCCCTGTAGCACACACTGCTGTGGGATGCAAACATATTTTTACATGGATTGCTATTATTGACCTCAGCCAGTTGCACTTCCCACCTCTCTCTCAGAGGTCAAATAGGCAAATGATTAGCTATAGCGGTACTTTCTGTGTAGGGTTTACCCCTTCCCTCGTTGGTGCAACTTCCTTGACTGAGTACTGTAAACTAGCAGTAATTAAGAGGAGAACTTAGGTCAGCTATCTGCATACATGTGTTGAAATGTATGTGGAACGTGGGAAGAAAAAAACAAAGCCAAATGTGTTAATATGGGTAAAAGACTGTGAACAAGATTTCCTGTCTCTCATAGATGCTAACACCATGAGGTATCTTGAGTTCGGGGTTTATCAAGCTCTAGAAACCACTTCTTCTTTTGTAAGTAATAACAACTAATTATTTAAAGTGTAGTGTCATACCAGTATTGGTTTTGTGTTGTGATAATTCTGAGGGCTTAGACACTGGCTGTGAGGATCTTGTGCTAGAAGCTGTGCAAACACAGAACAAAATGCAGTGGTCACCTGAAAGGGCAGTGGCAGTAGTGTAGGGCTCTGTGATGCCACCGAGCATCTTCTGGTTTCAGTCAGAGCTGAATTCTCCCTCCTCAGCCCTAAGTGCATTGGTGTATAGGCAGGAATGATCTAACCTCAAGCATATCTGAGGTTTACCGAGATAGGTAGGCAAGTCTCTGAGCAAGAGGCACTTCTCCTAAGTGGTCACAGGTGCCTAGTGGCCAGGTTTCCTTCCACGTTGGTGTCAGTGGTAGTTCCTGCTGTTCTGCTGGGGAGAGGCAGTGAGCCGAGACTGCCCAGCCACAACCCAGGAACTGTGTGCTTTCTCTGGCAGCGGCCTCACTCAGTCCAGCTACTGAATAGGAACTTGGACACTCGGGTGTCAAGAGTCTAGTTCTCTCATGACAGTACACGGTTAGCACCCAGCAGGAATGTTGAAATTGCAGAGGGCTGCTGAGACTGGAAACGAGCTACTGGCCTCTTAATGCTGACCCTTTCCACAGGGGAATGGATCTTTCTAGATTCAGCGATGGTGCTCAGAAGGTACTTCGAGCACTACACTGGGGAATTTATGCCACTAATTTGGTGGGATGTTTTCTATGAGCACAGGGAGCCACAGTCTACACAGGGGCTTGTGACGGTGCATGCAAGGCCAGTACTTGTGAACCGGGTGGTGCTTTTGTTTGGTTGGGTTTTTTTCAGGGTATTTTGTTACTGTTTTACCTGTCATAGCTCATTGTGTCCCCAGGCCAGAAACTACCCTGCAGAACATCTTGGTTGCTCAGGAAGATCTTTAAATACTGGCTGCCTTCTACTGTATTTATTTGCTTGTTGCTTCCATCCTCACTTGAATCCGTGATGTGGGTGGAAACACGTCCTCGTTCTCTCTCTGCAACCAATTCCTCCTCTATTGGCCGTAACCTGGGAGCTCGTGAGGACTATGGCCGTCAGTGCTGTCTGAGAGAACAGCTAGGGCTGGAGAAGCTTAGCTCAGCATTGGCGAGGAGCACCCACAATGCCTGTGGCTCGTGTGAACACATCCAAACCAGGCTTTCCTTATACTTCAGGTGCTAGCAGCAGGGTTCTCTTTTCAGTGTTTTTATGCAGTGTTCAGGACTTGTTTGCAGCTTGCATCAACAATTGTGGTGGTGTGCCTAGCATCTTGTCTGTACCTGAGCTGGTGGGTTCAAGGGCATCATGCAAGAGGCCCACAGGAGTCCCAATTTCGAGGCAGGCAAGTGTTCCTCAAGATGTTTGTTCTTCAAGTGTGAAGTGCAGAGGCAGCGATCCTGGTGACTCAGTGAGTTGCTTAGGATCCTTGGGAAAGCAGTACTCGCCGTCATGTTGTAGTTTTTCATGTGTGATGGGAGCCAGGACCTTTCACTTTATTTCATTCCAGTGGCTCTACCAGGCCAATGATCTCTTCTGATGGTGACCAAAGATGTTGCTAAAGGAGGAGTGGGAGAGTCCTGGGCTAATGCTCAGCCCCAGCTACTGAGCAGTTGGTTTATACCATGGAATGGGGAGATGCAGTGAACTTGTACCTTCTTATTAAATCTGCAAGTATCTACCTCAGAAATCAGTGATCTGAGTCAGCACAGTAGTTATGTATGATGTAAAAAACAACACTTCGTTATTTTAAAAAAGTTTTGCATTCACTTATTTTTCTTGTAGTATTAGAGAGTAAATAGCATAAAACTTGCTTGCTTGGTGTTTTGATTGTGATGTAAGGAATTATTGTCTTGCCCTCTTATTTACATCCTGTTTGGAATTGAGATTTATCTAATAATCTGTTTTATGGTACAATTTCTAAATAGCTTCCCTTGCCCATCTCTTTCACTCTGTTTTCAGAGTTGATCATAACCATATGCAATGTTTGAGGTGACTGTTAACAGCACATAGCATTAAAGCAGAATGTACTCTATGTTATCCTGTAGTGTTTCTTTAATAAAACCTTCCATTGCAGAGTTTCATTTTTTTTGGTGCATAGAGCTTTTTGTCCCAGTTTACTTAAGAAATTAACTTGGACAGTTGAAGTGCATGTGTACAAATTCTTCTGCCTTGGGCAGCCTGACCGGCTTTATTTCTTACAGTGCGTGATGCTTGAGAGAGAGGCAGGAGTGACTAACTTTCCCTTTTTTTTTTTTTTTAACAAACTTCTTTGAGTTTGTGTGGGAAAATAATTCTTTATTTTCAGAACAAATAATATAGTGACTAAGTAGACCCTGTTTGACAACCATTTTTATTTCTGGACTGCTTGTGGCTGGAAGGATAGTATGAATCCATGGGTTTTCAGTGTGTTAATCTAACGATTTAGTCTGTGAGTCAGCAGAGTGAACTGTAGCTGAAATGCATTTTAGGTGTTAGCAAGTGCACGTGCTAACAGAGTTGGCAGGTTCATGCTGATGTACGAACAAGATTCATGGGCAAAGAGAGATTTTTTGGTTCCTACTAGTGACCTCAAACTGAGATAACCTGTAAAAAATTGTAAGACCTGAGTGTTTGGGGAGAGTGTACTGATGCTGAAACTTTAGGTCAGCAAAGACTCTCTGGATCATGGGCCTGGATACCTACGCTGAGCCAAGGAGATACGGTTTTGTGGTGGTTTTGGGGAGAGGGTACTGGTGAGTGTCCAGCTGTGCAAAAGGCACCGAGATGACTGACAGGCTCTAAATAAGCACAGGGATGAAAAAGCCTTCCATCTCCTGGCTGCCAGTTTTGGCTGGGCAGAGATGAGGAAGGACTGAAATTGCCGTCACCTTTTTGGTGATGGATGAGAAGTGGACCTGTGATCTCAGCGTATTTCCTACTAGCTTGTCTCCCCGTCAGCCCCCTTGCTTCTGCCATGAATGATACTAACAGGGTCTCTTACCCAGCCCAAGGGAACAAGGGGAATGGACCGTGAACGCTGGGGCACCCAGGGTTTGCTTTTAGGCAAGCTGTCATGCTGCCTGTATGATATACTGGTACCGTCCAGGGTGTCTCTTGTCTGTCCTTCTGTAGGCAAAAGATCTGTCTCGAAAGCTGCTCAGCTGGTACCTCCCATCAGCGCTGCGTTTTGCTTTGTTTTCTGGGCAGGAGGAGAATAGAATTGTAGGTGTCTGTAATTCTTACACTTGAAATCTTCAGGACACTTTGTGTCTGTGCTGGGTCCTGTGTTGTTACCAAGATCCTTTGCTCTCCCTTGGAAGAATGGCTGCCTCATTTGAGTTGCTTCCCTCTTTTTAATTTTGCCAGGCCTCTCCATGCTTTTAGGGCACATGATGTTCAGATGATAATTGTTTGTGCTCAGCCAGGGCATTAGACTGGATTTTGTTATTGCCTGCTGTATTAACTCCTGAAACTTTCCAGTAGCACGTGGAAGCACCCAGAGGGAGCAGCCAGCTTCATTAACCTGAGTTTTGCAGAGAGCACGTGTGACTGAAGCAAAACTTCATGGAACAGAAGCAGCTCTCGGCTCCTCCTCAGTGGAGCAGTTTGTAGAGTCAGAGCCAGAAGGTCACAGTTATTCACCTGTTATTACTTCCTGAGTGTTACTGTTATTTGTCCCTGAACGAGAGCTAGAGCGGGCATAGCTGTGTGCTACAAAACGGGTGGATGGTTCCAGGGATCTGTAAGGAGAGTATTGATGTTAAATTTAATCCTGTTTCATCCCTGGGAAGGATTGAGCATGCCTGAACGTTAGCGTAATTTGAAAAGCATTTGGGTGGCATCAGTGATACGCCTTTGGTTGGTTCCAGATCAGTCCCTGGTGTGGATTTGTCCTCTGCTACCTTTGGGTGCTGTGCAGCGACCTGAGGTGTGCTGGCTCAGAGAAGCTGACTTGCCCTGGGTTGAATGTGAGGCTTGCTGAGGTGTTGTGTACAGGCACAGCTCCCTTTTCTGCGCTTTGTACTGTACTTGGACCCTGGGAAAGAGTGTAACTGTATTTCCTAAAATACATAGTGCTTTGGAACACCTGACCCCCAGCCGGGTGCCCAGTTGCAAGTACCTCCAAGTCCCGCTGGTCCCCTTGGAAAAGGACCTGGTGCGTTTAGAATGGGTTCTTCGCTACCCCAGATCTCTTGCGAGTGCTGAAATATTCGGCCTTGGTTCTTTTGCAAAGCACTGTCACGTCGTGGGAGCCAGGCTGTGGTGTGAGTGGGGTAACAGGTGGCCCTTTACTTGGATTTTCTTGTTCAGCACTGCCGTGCTCCTGAGGGGGGAAGTTCTTGGAGAGGAGGATCCTTTCTAGGTACCACAGGTACGCCAGCTCTCAGCTGGTTTTAATGGGAGCTGGGTGGCAGCTGACCCACATAGAAGTAATTATGTATAAAGAGAACATACCGGCACCTAGTTTTGCATGTTATACAATATGTAGTGTGCTTGTTCTGGTGTCTGAGCCTTGCCGGTACAGCCTGCATGGATCTCAATGATCCAATAAAAACTAACTGAGGAGGAAGAGGTTTTCCACGGGGGTAGGCAAGCCGAGGCTGTTCGACCTCCTGGCCTGGGAAAATCAGTTGCACAAAATCAAGGGCTGGTAAGGACCGGAACAGCACCATGCTTTTTGTTGCTGCTGTCGAGTGAGCAGGAGCTGGGCGAGGGCAGCGCTCACCGGTGTCGGCGTGTGCTGCAGGGCCGGACCATCACCTGGCAGCGCGGGAAGCGGCGGGAGCAGAGGCAGCTCCAGGAAACCTGCCCGGCTCAGGGGAGCGGGGCTGCGGCCCCAGGCTGCGGCTGCGCCCGGAGTTACGGCTGAAAGGGAGCAGCCTGCTCCGCGCTTGGCCTTCTCCTTTGCTCTTGGCACAGCTCCCCGCACACGCCGAGGGTCGTGCCTGGCCTGTGCCGGCCAGCCGCCCTCGGCCAGACTGGGGACAGGAGCCAGAAGTGCCAGCGCTCAGAGCTGGAAAACTGGCTGCTGGCGTGTGTGAGTGCAAGTGTTCGTGCAGACGCAGCCTTAAAGGTTCTGTAAATGTGTCTGCCTGGCTCACTCTCGGCTTTGTATTTTATTTGTATTTTTGTGTGTGTCTCTAACCGTGGAAGGCAGGTGTTCTCTATCAGCAAGAAGAGAGATGAAATTCACTTTAATGGCTACAATTATACTTAACTATGTTGAGCCAATCTGGCAGGAAGAACAACATGTTCGAACTGGCAGTTTGTAACGTGCTGCCCTATTAGGCAGTAAGGAAAGCGACGCCTTCCTGAGGAGAACAGATTTTACACAGGCACGACAGCGCTGATTAAAAAAAAATCTTGAAAGTGAGGCAGATTTTAAATTGCGTTGCTAAAATGTCACATCTTGACCCCGTTCCCCCAGGTTTTTGAGCAGCCGCTCAGCACAGCGAGGCTGTGTCAGCAGCATTTTGGGAAAGGTCATTTCAGTGTCAAGTCTGTTGTGTACCAAAAGTCCTGGTGCCGCTGGCTGCCCAGCCAAAAGTCTACACCTGCTTGTCCGGGGGAGGGGGGGTGTTGGGGTTTTGGTGGGGGTTTGGCTTTTTTAACCATCCTGCAGCCTTTTCGTGCTGTCTCTCTGCTAGGTCTGACCGGTTACAGCAGTGTTCTAACGGGGGGACGGACGGGTCTGGCCACGGGCAGGGGCGCGTGTGGCCCTGGGGTGGCAGAGGTGTCGCGGGGCCTGTGAACAGTTGGGTCTTTGCAGTGCGTGGCGGCAGGGTGTGCGGCTGGGGTGGCTGCTGCCCCTGCTGCCGCCGTCATTAGTGATCCTGGCTGTCACTGGGTGGTACTGGAAGGGGATGGGGAGAGGAGTAAGGTTTGGTTTTGCTTTATTTTGTATACTGTTACTAACGGTAGGTGCTAAGAGCACCTTTTGACACTTGCTCACTGAAGCCAACACAGGCACCTGAAGTTTTCTACAATGTTTATCCCAGCTCCTGGAATAAACCATTGTTACTAATTCCTGCTAGGACTTTGCACTCATAGTAAATTAAAAGAAGATAAATTAACTAACTGTGAGATTTTTTTTGTTGGGGGTGGTTTTCTTGTTGGTTTTTTGTTGTTTATTTTTTTTTTATAGTTACAGACCATGCACTTGCTATTATAGGGGATCTTTGGAATTTTTGTAAAAAATTGTATTGAATTGTAGGGGATCCTACCAAATCCTAAGCTATTCCCCCCACAATGGTGGCAGTGCACCCACCAACTAGGAGTCAAAACGGCTCGGCCTTCCTGCAGTTCTTGTGCAGGTGCCGCTTCCTTCAGGAGTGTTTTCACGCTTTAATCACAGTGTTTGTTCAGTCCTTGCCTCACTATAAACATACAGCAGCAAATGAAACAGTTGCAGGTCAGATTTCTGCTCGCTCCTGCTCCTTGGGAGTAGCGTGAAGCAGCCAAACGCACACACTAACCACCCCAGCACACCCTAACTATGCTTTTCCCTCTAGCAGATGGCAAAAAGTTTAGCAGTTTGCTGTTCCAGTATCATGCGTTCCAGCTAGGAAAGCTTTATCAAGCAGCTTGCTCTAGGACAGTCATGCTTTGTCACTTCACAGAGAGAAATCCTCCCTGGTGACCTCGTCACGCAGCGCAAAGCGATCCTGACTCCAGGAAGCCAGCTGCCACGTCCTGTCACGCCTGGGCAGCACGGCCTGCGCCCAGCGCCAGCACGGGACACGGTGCTGCCGTCAGACTCCGCGGCTTCTGCTTAGCTCTGTAGTGTGTGCCCTCCCCTCTGGACCTGCAGCACAGTTACTACTAGAAAGTAAAATAAACTGTAGTTACTACTAGCGTGTGTGGCCTGTGCCTCCAGGCACGGTGAGGGTGCAGTAACGGTGAACACGCCGAGGGCTTCTGGGGTGCCAGACCGGTGTGATCACAGGCACGTGCACCACAGCAGCCGCTAACGCCGCCCAGGGAGAGGGGAGAACAGATTGCCAACGCCAGCCCACACGGTCCTAGCGCTGATGTGCAACACCTTTGCTCCCAGGTGGGAGCAGCAGCTTAAGGCAATCCCAGTGGATGTTTCAACTACCTTTGGCTGAGACGTTCCAGGAATGATAAAGATTTATTTTCTGTTTGAAATAGGTGCAGTACTTCTTCAAGATTCTGGACAACTAACGGCCTCTGTCCTCACCCAACATGAAAGACATGCGCACAGAACGGTGTGTTCATTCATTTATTTGTCCAATGTTTCAACCTGACTGAAATACAAGATCAACAAGAGCACTGTACTCCTGGCTAGTATTACATGTTAGAACATAGAGTTTTGCACTTTAGACAACATTTAACACCATTCTATGGGGTACTGCATTGCTTTTATAAAGTTTAAAATAAAGATTTATTTTCAAACATGTGACTTTGGTTTATTTCATACATTACACTTTCTTGCAGAAAAAATAAAATTGTACAACTGCATAAATATAAAATTCTTCCACCATGAAAATGGTTAAAACATTCAATAAAGACATTAGCACCACAGTGTGCGATGCCTCCAGCAGGAAAAAAAAAAAAAAAGAGAAAGAAAAATATACAAAGCAAAGAGTTATGCCTATCACTGAGGAGAGTGATAGTCTGACCCGGCCTCTCACACAACATACTGGAGGATGAGGGAAAAGGTGGAGAGAGAGGCAGCATTCGCTACAAAGCACAGTACGCAATCATCTATTCTCTTTAACTTCACTTAAGTTAGTTTCCCCTGCCACCCCTCCAAATAAAATACCCTAACACCACAGAAAAGTCAGAAGCCTTATGGAGTGCTGTTAAATAGTCTCACAGGTGGGCCTTTCTTTGAAAAGGAACAAAATAATGAGAAATATCATGCCAGTTCTAGTCCCATTGAGTATTTACACCTTGGACAGCAAAAGTCTTTGCTCACAAGAAGTAGAAAACAGATACAATACATGGCTTGAAAAATGACCAGAGTATGCACCTATAGTACTGTACACTAAATAAAATACACAAGGCAGCAATACTTAGGGGCCAGAAACACTGCTTACTACAAGTCAGTTATGGAATCATAATTTACAGTAAAAATGGGCGTGTCCCAAGGCTCAATTTTGTCGTCTTTTGTCATTTACAGTAGAATAAATATTTGTCGCTATTGCTACACTTTGTTTACATTCTAACCTAGTAAATGCAGAAAGCTAGTGTAAAGCATATAGATTACGTGTAGGTCCCATACGTATGACAGTTTGTTCAAGACTAGTAGGTTTTCTTTTTTGTTCTTTTTTTTTTTTTTTTTAAACCTTTTTAAATGGCTAGGAGGAGGGGGTGGGGGTGGGAAGAGAGTTGTGCTTACAATCAGCTGCTTTTTATGTCAAATTTAATATCAAAGCGTCCCTGGAAGCGGTCTTTGTCGCTGTACTGGATGTTTTGCCCGTAGGCCCTGCATTCCACGCGCACCTCCACGTCGTAGGTCAGGTTGGTGAACTGCACTGCTACCAGTGGCTGCAGGTACCGCGGCTGCAGGAGCTTGCCGTAGTAGGGGTAGTACTGCAGGGCAAAGCCAGGGTGGCCGCTCATCCCATAGTACTCCACTGTGCCTATTTTGTCTGCATCTTCCTCTCTCTAGAGGTGGGAAAAGGAAAAACAGTGACAGTCGCTCACACTCCACCTGCTGCAGCCCTTTTCCCTGGCAGCGTCTGTTCTTGTTCACCAAGGCCATGACCTCACTTGGGTCATCACTCACCGCGGCAGCACGAGGATGTCCCAAAGGCAGAGGGGACACTTAAGTGCTGTCTAACCAGTAGCAACACAGTAAGCACCTCTCGGTATGCATCTGCCAGGAA